>NW_026683602.1:0-710000 GCF_030247195.1 Topomyia yanbarensis | reverse complement strand
GCCAGTGAGCAGAGCAGACAAATGACTTCATCTGCAGACGAAGATCAGATGCAGGCAAAGTTTCGAAAATTCGCCGAAGCAAATTCGTGATAAGTAGTATGCGTTACCTAATGTCGCTATGAACGAGCATTGAACACGTGTGGCACTGAGTTGAGCTTAAAGTTAACTCGATAGCTGGTACATGAGAAAATTTGAATAAAACAAGTTTGCCTCGTTGAGAAGTAATTGATTACAAACCCCAAAGTTGGTTATATAAGCTGCCGCGAAGCAAGAGATAAGCTACAATGCAATATACTGTTATACGGTCATAAGGATTTATTTCTAGAATCAACAAATTTTTCAAAACATTTATTGTATTTTTTGGCTTTTAAAGTAATATGCTTCTTATTTTTCAATGCATAGCCCAGGTTTAAGATTTTGGCAATGCAACTAGATTATCAACAATATGTTTTATTGGCTCCACCACTCCGTGTATAACATTATGGACCCATCTTCAACATTTTGTAAATATAAACATGCCCACGGCTCGGCCAAGCTAATACATTGACCCGTGTAAAAGTAAACGGCCTGGTCATACCAAGCGTAATCATATTTGCCTTACAGAGTCAGGTGAACCACTACAAGGCCGCCGATAATTCAATTTGGCATCCATATTATAAAATATAAATTAACATTGTTGTGGGAAGTTGTAATTATCAGATAGATCGAATGTTGTTATTCTCCCTAGTATAAAATATGTTGAGAGGAGCACGCGTGTTCAACTGAAAAGTTGAGTAATTATGTTCCTGTCGCATTTTAAAATAATGGGCCGAATTTTTTCCCTGATTTTAATGCAAATTCCCTGAAAATTCCAGGTTTTTCCAGGTCAAATAGAATTCCCTGAAAATCCCTGATTTTCCAGGTTTTTTCCAGGAATCGACACCCTGGTATATAAAAGCCGATTTTAAGCAAATTCCGGGGTTGGAGTTTTTCACCGGCAAGAGCAAGTTCTATGTGGACGACAAATTTAAGAAGAAGAAAATGTCGAAGTTCGCCTCCAAATATATCATTTGGCAGGCCATCTGCTCTTGCGGACTGAGGAGTGAGCCTTTCGTGACAAAGGGCACAGTAAATGGCGAGATACATAAATCTGAGTGCCTCGAGAACCCCCTTTGGCGGTCTTGCAGCAGCACGACGAAGCTCTGCTATTTTGGCCAGATTTGGCATCATGCCACTATTCTAAAAGTGTCCTGGAGTGGTATGAGGCCAATTCTATCCATTTTGTTCCAAAGGACATGAATCCGTCAAACTGTCCGGAGCTGCGCCCGGTGGAGCAGTACTGGGCAATGATGAAGCGGGAACTTCGGAAGAGCATGAATACAGTCAAAGACGAGAAGGACATGTTAAGAAAATGGAAAAAAAAACTGAGAAACTGGTACCGGATGACACTGTAAAGACTTTGATGGAGGGCATCAAGCGAAAATGCGTTCAATTTTACACTCAAGGCTCCATCGATTAACTTTTCTTTTGATTTTTGAAGTAAATATGTGTATAAAACGACCCTAAAATTTTGGTTTGATTTTAAACATTATAAGAAAATTGGCATGACATTTTCGGTGTCGCAATAATTTCGTGTTCGCCCTTTAGCGAAATAAGAGAAGTAATATGGGATGTTTTCGACTGGTGATTACAAAATCTTAGGTACCTTTCGTCAGTACAGTCAAATTTCGATTGCGTCGATTATGTTAACCCAATCAAAACTGACAGTTACTCGTATACCAAACTTTTTGTGACTGTCGATTTTTGTCGAGTCCTGAAGAAGGCCCAAACTACGGGTCGAAACGTTGGCGACATAATCGACGCAATACAAATTTAACCGTACTGCCGAAACTCGCCTAAGTGGAGTAATGTTAGTTGTATGGAATAAGTGTAAAAATTAGATTGCGTGTCCCATAACCAATTCGCTCTAGTGGTCAAACTGATACGCCAGTTTGGCCTAGACTGGGAGTGAAACGTCGCCGTGAAAATCAAGGCCAGCCTGTACGTGCTACGGTTAACCATGGAACAAATGTGGTTGACCTCAGTGACCTTTCCGTTACGTCTATTACTCCTGAAGCACCACCGCCAAAGTTCTGGTTATACCTGTCTGGTTTTCACCCTATGATCACCGACAGTGACGTCCAGAAAATCCTTCGTTGTTTGAATGTTGAAGGTACCACTGATATCGTGCGTTTAGTGCCAAAGGGTAAAGACACGACAAATTTGTCCTTCGTGTCGTTTAAGATTCGCCTTGATCCAGTACTGAAACAGATAGCACTTACTCCGTCTACTTGGCCCGAGGGCGTGCTGTTTCGAGAATTCATCGACATGTCAATAAAATCCAATCGTGGACCCGGACTAAACCGACTCCAAACTCCAAGCGGATGTAATCATACTGAAAATTTGGAAAGCCCAATGGTGACTAAGTAGCTGATGGGAAATAGTACATGTTGCATCGCCGACTTCCAAATTTCTTTCCTGCACAACTTGCCACCGTTACGTAGAAGCATTGTTCCGCCGTCATCGCCGAGACTGCACAAACGAATTCACGCTGCGCTGCCATCACCGGGACGCCTGTCATGCCGCATTACGGAAGCCCCCGAGCGCTCCGACGCAGTCGTGCTACCAGCCAGCGGCCAGCTTAGTCGTCCCGCCCCTGCGTTCGGAGGTCGTGAGGGGGTCTTCCCAACTCCCTTCTCAGGCGAGTATTTCACTTTAAATGACGATCCGCTTCCTGAAAACCTTCTGGTTTGCAGCTTGCCATCGGGTACATCACGTCCTTGCAATTTGTCGGGACGCTTGGCACGTGACGTCGATGGTTTGCGATTGTATTACCAAAACGTCAGCGGGCTAAGGACGAAAATCGAGGACTTGTACTTGGCTGCTCTTGACGGCGACCACGATATCTTCGTTCTAACGGAAACTTGACTTGATGATCGTATTACATCGATGCAGCTCTTTGGGGATTCTTACGCGAAGCATTGAAGCAGTTTGGACAAAGATTACTACGCAAACGAAGAACTACTTTATTGGAGCTGTTTACATTCCTCCAGAAAAATGACTTGATTGTTCTATTATGCAGTTCCACCTAGACTCCATAGAGCGCGCTTCTTCTCAGGCAGATACAAACGATGTGATGATAGTGCTTGGCGATTTCAACCAACCAGGACTCATGTGGGTTTCTTCTGGACGTGGGTGCGCTTACCCTAACCCGTTATCCTCGACAACAAATCCTGCCAGCCGCTTACTTCTGGACGGGATGGCTTTTCACGGACTACGTCAAGTAAGCACGATTTTCAACCATCAATCTCGTTTTCTTGACCTTGTCTTCGTCAATGAGAGTTCCGTGAGTGAAGCTTCCAGTGTGATCGTTCCTTTCGATAACTATCATCCCGCTTTAGAAATATCCATTTCCACCATTAGTTCACCACTATATGAAGAAGCTTCAGCTGTGAATCGTCGTAATTTACGCCGCTCACTGTTGCTGATTGACTGGAGTGTACTACTTGATCAGGTGGATGTAGATGTTGCAGTTGATCTCTATAATCGGTTACTCCTTGACTGTGTAGAAAAATCTGTTCCAAATTATCAACCTCCCAGGAAGCCTCCCTGGTCGAACGCAATGCTTCGGAATCTGAAACGCATCCGTGCCAAAGCTCTACGTGCGTACACAAATCGACGATGCCCTATTCTCAAGCGCTTTTTCGCAATAGCCAGTAATGAGTACCGCTGTTATCATAAATTGCTGTACAAAGGATATGTGAACCGCATCCAACAAAACTTACGACGAAATCCGAAGGGCTTCTGGACTTTTGTTAATACGAAGAGGAAGGAAACGGGTCTTCCGTCTAGGATGGTCTACAATGGCGAAGTAGCGACGGCGACAAAGTGCTCCCTATTTGCCAGTTACTTCTCGAGTGTCTTCACGACTGATGCGCCAACTGTCATCGAGCTCGACAACGCGTCCCGTGATGTTCCCGTTGGTGCGGTGGATATGGATGTATTCACTATTTCAGAACAATCGGTTCACTCTGCAATACAAAAAAACGAAATCGTCGTATGCTCCAGGACTAAGTGCCTTCAGCTGTTCTGAAAAAATGTTCGGATATTTTAGCGATTCCACTGACGCACCTTTTCAATGTGTCACTTTAGCAGCAAAATATTCCCGATGATTGGAAGTGTTCAGTCATGTTTCCGGTACACAAGAAAGGTGACAAAAGCAACATCGAGAACTACCGGGGAATCACTTCGCTGAGAGTCGAGTCAAAAAATTTCGAATCGCTTATCAACGAGGTGCTGTTCTCTGCTAGTAAACATTACCTAAGCACTTGTCAGCACGGATTCTTTCCCGGTCGATCGGTGGAAACGAACCTGGTCTCCTTCACATCCTTTTGTACGGAACAAATGTCCAAACAACTGCAGGTGGACACGATCTACACAGATCTTAAGGCTGCTTTCGACACTGTTAACCATGAGATACTGCTAACGAAGCTTGATAAACTTGGATGCACTGCCCGATTCTGCCGTTGGCTTCGATCATACCTTGTTCGCCGTAAAGTCGTTGTTCAAATTGGTGACAATGAATCTGAGTCCTTTTCCAACCATTCCGGAGTTCCTCGAGGTAGTACGCTTGGTCCGCTACTGTTTTCACTGTTCGTGAATGATGTTGTTTTCGTCTTAATGCGTGGAGGGAAACTGTTCTTCGCCGACGACTTGAAAATATTTCTAATTATAAGGAAAGAAGCCGATTGTCGTGAACTACATTATCTCGTTGATACCTTTTATAGTTGGTGTAAAAGAAACATGATGGTTCTTAGTGTTGCTAAATGCTTTGTTATCAGCTTTCATCGAACGAGGAACATGTTTACTTTCAACTACAACATTGCTGGTACTCAGCTGCAACGCGTTGATCATGTAAAAGATTTGGGCGTCATCCTTGATGAAAGGCTAGTGTAGTTTTGTCTAATTGGAGGGTCTCATGCTTCGTGTTCGATTCCTGTAGTTTTTCTGATGTACTCAGGGTAGGACTGCTCAGGAAAACAGTCCCCACTTTCGTATCGGAAGCTGGTTTATTATTTGGTAGTTATTAGCGGCTCTGCCAATGATGATAACCAGGAGTTGGTGTTAGTGTTTGGTAGTTTAGTCGCGATCTTTTAATTATTGCTAGGAGTCATTTCACGAAACGTAGTATCCTTCGGCTTTTACAGGTAAACTCTCAACTTCAGTGAAACTAACCGGCCCTAGAGTGTTCCTGATCGGGCAACCTTGAACGTGATAAAAACCTGGTGTCGTAAGATGTGGCGCCTAAAACCGCTGCCTCGGTGATCCGGAAAACGTTATAGCCGATAGATCCGTTGCTACGTCTCGCAGTCTACACTAGTTAAACTATAAAACTCAAAACCCGCGGAACTAATATTTAACAAACTAAGCTATGCGAGTACTGTAATCAGACAACCTTGCGCGGAAGATGCTCAGGAGAATGCAGATCAATCAATTGCTAACTCATCAATGGCTAACCAACCAGAAACAGAGTTTTCAATACCAATACTTGAAGCACAAACGGTGGCCAAATTTGTGACAGCCATTTAATGACAACCTAGCATCCAGCATTCCACAATCAACTGTAAGTAACATTGGTGAGGAATGTCAACGGATTTACACTGGTCACCCGCAAATGCAAGAAGCAGGGAAGAACATTTGATCGCGAGCACCAAGCCAGCGATGCGATGATGACTTTGACGAATTAAATGATCCCCCTATCGCAGTAGGCGAGCAAACAAACTTTTCTCTGCCACGAAAGAAGGTGTCCGCGCGCAATGAAAAGCTGCGTGCAAGAGATCCAGCGGATAATCAATATTGGTTCCCAGTATCGCTTTGATGTCCAAAGCGAGATATGATGTGCATTTTGAAAAATCTTTTCTTGCTGGAGCAACGCGAATGCCTTGTGAAAAGGTTTAATTGTTTTTGTTGAAATAAAATTTAAAATATCTTCAAAACACACATCACTTTTGGAAGGTTTTGTTTCCGCACAATGCAAAATTTCGTTTTCAAATAGGTTTGTTTTAACTTTTAACCATGTGGGAAATCTACGCCAAAATCATCGTCATGGCATCGTGCATTTGATTAATATGATTATATGATATCAAATTAAGCCCTAGTTTAATTCTCGTTTCTCTTTGAAACAGCTCAAAATTCATTATTTTTCTGGACAGTCTAGTGACTATATGTCAGTGATTCACTCAATACAGAATGGATATAGGCTATGACGCAAAACCTTAAGGCCAGGTCCGGATTAAGTCTTCGTTACTCCTAGCATGTTGTTAGTCGCCCCTTACGACATGGGAGCAGGTTCCCTGTGATTCTATTCTTGGCTGAAATAGTGAAATAGTATTTTAGCCCGCCGGACACCACACGGCTTGACGTAATTTTTGGTACAGATACTATAGAAAAAGCCATTGAATGCCAAAGGGAAATACAACAAGTGCTGGTACGAGCTGGATTTCCTCTTCACAAATGGAGTTCTAATGCCGCAGAAGTACTGGAATAAATCGCAGAAACCGACCGTGAGCAGCTAGTGCATCGTGACAACACGTCAACGGATGTAATGAAGACAGTGGGTTTGGTGTAGAATCCTGTAAAGGACAAATTCGAGATCAGCATCAACAGACTCGAGCGCGAAGCCAGCTCACCTACGAAACGATCAGTATTATCCGAGACAGGTAGAATATCCGATCCGCTTGGTCTTATATCACCAGTTATCGTCATTGCTAAAGAGATTATGCAGAGGCTTTAGAAGGCCGCCCTTCCAAGTGACACCCCGTTAGAAGAAGAGCTCCTGAACTCCTGAAAACAATTTAGTAAAGTTTTGCTCCTGGTATGCCGAATCAAGATGTACCATATCTTGTGATGCTATTAGTATCGAAGTTCGTGGATTGTTTGACGCATTTGCGGTTGCATACGAGGCTGTCATTTACACTGTATCCTGCCGCGTGGTACGACTAATATGAATATAGCGTGCAGTAAATCCAAAGTGTGTCCACTAGCAGAAATGACTATTCCAGGAAAGGAGTAACTTGATTTTCGACTGCTGTCCAGTGAACTGATTAAAGCGCTAGATCCCTTCCAACTGGACATATTAAATGTTGTTCTGTGGTGTAATAGTCTGGTGCTGCTGACCTGGTTACGAAATCCGTTGTCGTCACTGGAAGTGCTTGTGCGTAACCGCGTGGCAGAAATTTTGAGGAACACAGCTAACTGTACATGGAATTAAGTCAGATTAAAACAAAATCCAGCCAATTTCCGGAATAATATTCAGAGACCAATTTGCACTCGTCCTGAGCACTAATGAGCTTTGATGGAATGGGCCAGGCTTTGTGAGCACCGTCGAGTCGCCTCAGTCGTTAACGAAGACAGATTGAAAATATTTTCCAGTTTTAGCCCGTTCAGAAAGCTCCAGCGGGTAATCGCGTTGGTACAGTGATTCATATGTGACTGTCGACTAAAATCTTTCAGCGAACGAGTTCTACGACGTCATCTTACACTTAAAGAATTGCGCTCGGCTCTGTAACTAACTAATTGGGAAGGCATAATTCAGCATAAGGCTTTGGGTGACGAAATTCATCGAGTGACTTTTAAAAAACTATGCAAAAGAATCGCTCCGCTTAACCAACGCCACCGTTCCGTCAGGATAAGTTAAATACCTTTCTCTTGCGCCCGTTCACACTTGCCGTACGTCAAAACGTTCCGTGCCGTTGATGTTGTGATGTGTGAATGCCTTCATTTAACTGCATGTAACTTATCCTGACGGAACGGTGACTTTCCGTTGACGTTGACGAAAGCTGATGTATCGTCTGAATCGTCCTTTAATTTTAAATTCAACATGTGTGTATCGAAGATGAATAATAATCCAAATAGCTTTCGTGGTTTTCTGCTACCTTTCTTTTCAAGCCTCCTTCGACCATCGCTCGACTACTTGCTGTTCGATGCTTTTTTCGTTACCCTGACGACGAGATGGTTGTTGATTGAAAAGATGTGTCAACCTCCAGAAACAATCTACTTCCTTAGTGCCGCAGGATGCGCTAATAGATATTGTTCCATCATCTATAACGGCCCCTGTGTCGAATGAAATCGATTATGTTTATTGTGGATCAACCTTAACGCGACGTTTTAGATCTTGGCTTTGAAATTATGGCGGCGTAGCAGATACCTGACCGAACCTGAATAAAAATGTGCGTGACAGCTACTGACAACACGTTGGAGGCGCACGAAGTCACTGTTTTGATGTGCTATAATCCTATTAGTTCCACTGTTGGTTATACACTAATATCTTAATAACCTTCATAGCTGAACAACGGAACCTACCGTTAATAACAAAAACCAAAATATCACACTTCTAACTGATTGAAAAATCATGTTGGATGCTCGATAGCTGAAAACAGACTAAGCTGTTTTTGTATCGATGCTCCTTTTATATACAATTTGATTGTTTATATTTTTAAAGAATACCACATTATACTCAGTTTTTTCAGAAGAAGGGAAACAGTCCAACCTATCTTCTAACGGTAGAGGTCATGTACCATGTTTCTAATAAATTACCATCTTCTTAAGTTTCGATGATAGGTTGAATAAAGATTGTGCTCTGTTGTTTTATATAACTTTTCGCTTATTTTACCAAGTTTGAATGCATCTCTGGCGCTGTAAGCATAACTGTCCCATGTGCTATGGGATTCCATATACACATGGGATAATTATGCGTAGAGCGGCAGATCTGGTCGTATACACAGAATCGGTTCGAACCCTGACCTAATTTTCTGCTTTTACTTGTCCATATTTTTTTTAAACCTATTCGATTACCAAAAGACGAGCTTGCTCCGCTGTTTGATTGTTCGAACCATCCTCCAATTCTGCTTTGTCATGCCATCAAAAACCAGCTCTAAATTTCTCGGTACTCAACAATACCGCACCGTCCCCCACAATTTGTAAGTCAATCTGATTTAACACTATCCATTTCTTTCGCCCCCCCCCCCCCGCCAGGATCCTCAAGCGCGACCCGTACCACAAGCGCAGCCTCACCGTCCAGATCGGTTGCCTGATGGAGATGAAAGACTTCAACAAGCTGTTCTACGTGGCCCACAAACTGGTGGACTTTTACCCGGACGATGCCATCTCGTGGTATGCGGTGGGCTGCTACTACGATCTGATAGGGAAGAGTGACCCTGCCCGGCGCTATCTGTCGAAGGCGACCAGTCTGGATAGGCTGTACGGGCCGGCCTGGCTTGCCTATGGGCACTCGTTTGCGAAAGAGAATGAACACGACCAGGCGATGGCGGCTTACTTCAAGGCGACCCAGCTGATGAGGGGATGCCATCTGCCGCTGCTGTACATCGGGGTGGAATGTGGTCTCACCAAGAATCTGGAAATGGCCGAGAAATTCTTCTATCAAGCGATGTCGATCGCACCGTTGGATGTTTACGTGCTTCACGAGCTTGGGGTAGTGAAATTCGAGTACGAGCTGTTTGAAAGCGCAGAAGAAGTGTTCCGAACCACGCTGGATATGGTGCAAAGTATGGCGAAAGCGAACAGGGAACCGATTTCCGTCCGATGGGAACCGCTACTCAACAATTTGGGTCATTGCTGTCGCAAGAATAGAAAGTATGAGGAAGCGTTGGAATTTCACCGGAGAGCCCTGTTTCTGAAACCGTTGAGTGCGGCCACCTACACGGCGATTGGGTTCGTCCAGGCACTGATGGGCAAATTGGACGAAGCGGTTGAATCATTCCACAAAAGTCTATCTCTGAAGCGGGACGACGTTGTTACCACGACTATTTTAAAATACGTGATTGAGGATTTGGCTGAGGAAGCACCGTTACCGTTTTACACCGGCGATGGAGAAAATATCGATCTGAATGCTAAAGAGGAGGACAGTTCCGAGGCAAGAGATGATGAAATGAGCGGTGGGGGTGGCAAGCCAGGACCCGGTGGTGGAACTGGCGGGACGGGATGTGGTGATGGACCGCCTCCACGATTGAAACTAAAATTTGATGAGTACGATTCCAATGCGTCGCCGGTGAGCGATACCAGCGCGGACGAAATGAGTATGGATCTGTAGGGGGCTTCGGGCGGACGACAGGTAAGTGTTTGAGATTCCTTTTGCTTACCGATTGTTTTCTCATTTTGAAATATAATGTTGAACAATTATTTATGTGATCCAACATTTTGGTTACTTTGAAAGAAAGTTCATAGATATCACTAACGCACTAATCAAAGAAACATTTATTATAGCATATTCCTTAAAATTGTCTAATTCTAAACGGCCAGCCCCGACCCATCGTAGGTCTTGAAAATCTTCTCCACCGACCAGATGTACGCGGCTGTACGCAGATCCAAACAGAGTTTGTGTTGATTTGCAACGGCCATGATACCGCGGCCAGCTGTTTCCAGCACATACTTCAACCCGGAGGCCACGACATCGGCTTCGTTGGCATTGTCCAAATAGTGCTTCAGTACATCCGTTGCAGTCACATCCACACAAACTGAGGCCTCTTTAAGTGATTCCTGAACGGATTTCAGAACCTCGCGCAAGTTTTCCGACTCCTGTCGGAAGGATAGCTTTCCAAACGAAATGTGGTTGATGTTTTTCAAATATTCAAAGTACGAAGCCGTGACGCCACCAGCGTTACAGTACAAATCCGGAATGACCAGAATTTTCCGATTCAAAAGGATCTTATCGGCTGCCGGTGTAGTGGGACCATTTGCACCTTCCGCAATTATTTTAGCCTGAATTTTTCCCGCGTTATCAGAATTGATTGATTTTTCTACTGCTGCCGGCACGAGGATGTCACATGGATAAATCAGCAAATCATCTTCCGTTTCTGTTGCGTTCGGAAACCCTTTAATAGTATTGTTAATTTCTTTGTATTTGATCAACCCCTCGACGTCTATGCCATCCTCATTCAAAAGCGACACGTCAATTTCCTGAATCCCAATTACTTTACAACCGGCTTCATGGAAAAATTTTGCACCATACATTCCGACATTCCCGAAACCTTGAAAGATAACAGTTTTTCCTTCTAGGCCCGGTTCTACTCCAATCGCTTTCATCCATTCTTTCTCCCGAACGAAACAGTTGGTAGCAATGAACACTCCCCTTCCAGTCGCCTCTGTTCGGCCACGGATTCCACCCTGATGTAGAGGCTTCCCGGTAACGATCGCCAGCGCATTAATATCTCTATGTCCGATGGTCTTGCTATACTGATCCGCAATCCAAGACATCTCCCGAGAACTGGTACCCATGTCCGGCGCGGGAACATCAATACCCGGACCGATAAAATTTTTCTTCGCTAGCTCGATTGTGTACCTCCGGGTGATGTTCTGTAACTCTTTGGGACTGTACTTACCGGGGTCGATTCGGATACCACCTTTCGCTCCTCCGAACGGAACATGCACACAAGCGCACTTGAACGTCATCAACGAGGACAGGGCTTGTACCTCATCCCGGGTTACATCACTTGAATACCGGATACCACCCTTGACCGGAAGCCGATGCAGTGAGTGATGCGAGCGGTAACCGGTCATAATCTCGTACTGTCCGCTATCACGCATCACTGGAAAACGAATTTCCAGCGTATTGGCCGTACCGCCGGCAATCTGGATGATGGCGCGAACTCGATTCCGACGCTCTTCCTCGCTCATGCGCGGGTATTTTTTGAGATATTCGACCAAACGAGGTTCCAGCTTGACGCAGGCGTTGTGATAGAAGTACTGTACCATTTTGGAAAACTGGGGGTCCTTTTCCTTGGGGATTTTCTCCAGCTCGTTCGGGATGGTATGTCGAAGGCGAGGGACCGGTGGTCGTCGGGTGATAGGTCGCCCGAGAAGGTTAAATTTACCAAGAGATGACCACATGTTGCTGCTGCGAAGAAGCTTGAAGGTTTTTCGCTGCTTGTCAGGAGGACGCGGGTTGCTGTGATCGAAGTAATAAAAGCGATATCTTTTTTCAATTCCTTTATTTGGCACAGGTTGGTGCGTTGGCATAACCCAATACAAATTAACTACCCAAGGTCGCATAGAAAAGAATCATCGCGTCTTGACCCACCACAAGGGCGAACTAAACAGCATTCGAAAATTTAGGATGTAAAGGACGATTGTACTCCATTTGGCATAAAGCCATTTGACATAAAAGTTACTTGGCATAAGGTCACTTGGCGAAAAAGTCATTTCGCATAAAAGCCGTGTGGCATAATGGTTATTTTGCATAATCACTGCACTGAAACTGCATTCAAATCTGAATAAATACGTGCTTAAAACACAGAAAAAAACACTGATTAGAACACAATCAACAATATAATTTACCTTTAACGCCAGAAGCTGTTATTACTTTTTTTTTCATACACGCCATTAGCACCCTAATATACAGTCTCCGTCGCCTTCAAACACCTAGCATTAACTGATGTTATGAATGTACAGTTTCAGATTTGCGGCTGGAATTTAGATTAAATTCCGACAACAGTAATACACGAACGAACTTCGGTTGAATCTCATGGAAATAGAATCGGCTCGATCGCTGGCAGAGAGTTCAGCGTTAAAATGTCGAATTCTGGAATCGACGGCATTATAAATACGTCGCAACTGTACAGGGAAAAGTGGTGGAGAAGGGGAGAACGAGTGACGCTTTAAGCACTTATTTCGGAAATACTAAAGAGAGATACACAATTTTCCACGATAAACCGTTACACTCTCATTACTCAGAAATAGTTCAACTTGCGGTAACATCTGAAACAGCTCCTAAAAACTATAGCCAGATGGGATTCTTTGTATAGGCTAATTTTTTTCTCGTCAGGGGACGACAAATAAAACAGCTCGGGAAAGTGCTGACACCGAAAGCCGAAGCAAACAGCCTCTGGTGTTAGTCATTTGTGATCAAACGTAGCTCAACATTTC
The DNA here is from genome assembly GCF_030247195.1 of Topomyia yanbarensis. Lineage (NCBI taxonomy): Eukaryota > Metazoa > Arthropoda > Insecta > Diptera > Culicidae > Topomyia > Topomyia yanbarensis. The sequence goes on along the minus strand of NW_026683602.1, from coordinate 697,043 downwards.
AACCAGAGATTCAACTTAGTGCAGGACTGGTTGGGTCTAGGTTGAACACCGGACTCTGTGTTACTGTGGAACTCCTCCCGGCAACGAGGAAACTTCAATTCCTACACTAAGGCTTGGACTGTCTTCTCGATGATAGTCAATCTTGCCTACTCCACGATCTTTGCTAGAGCTACAAGAAGGTGACCTGTTTGGCTGTTCTGAAACGATTATATGAAACGCAGAAAACAAGTGATAAAGGTTGCAATAGTTTCCGTTATAATTTGAAGTCAAACGAGTTGAATTTTAAGTGACGTGCCACTCAAACAAGTTCGTTATCAATTTTCCATCCATTTAACATCTGAGAACAACACCATTTTGTTGTGAATAAATCTGAATTAGTTGGAATTTAATGTTTCGTGTTCCACTCGTCAGTAACTGACACCAACTTGCTGCCAGTTAGACGATATATCCAAACCAACGCCAAATTGGCGCCAGTTAGACACTAAATCCAAACAGTTCACACAACGTGTGTGAACGCCTAAAGCGACTGGCTGGTACCGAGTGATGTCTCGGTTAGTCAAGCAAAGAAGCTTTGGGTAGCTGACGAGTACATATAGGGGAACGAGCTGTCTTTTGGCATGAGAGCCAAATGCCAGCGAATATGAACCTTTTTTTTCCAAGGAAAAATAATTGGATTAACCAATTTGCGCATAGGACGAATTTCGCGCTAAATCATATTCAGAGTTGGCAGCACCCTCTCAGGTTTTAATGGAACTTTCTGTACATGAGAGCTTTGTCACAAAAAGCCCCTTTGCATACTTTTTTTTTCATTTCGTTTATTTGATAGGCACAAATGCGTTAGCTTGGCGGTGCCGAATTCTTTTGTTTTTACATTTTGAATATCTTAAAACTAGGAGGTTACAATGTTGAAATATTTTTTTTTATAAAAGAGAAAAAATTTACAGCTATCTTAAGACTAGAAAAAAAATTCTATATATAAGAGAGGGGTAAAAGATTTTTTTTTATGAAAAATTTTAAAACAAGAAATTCAATAGTAATAGTTTTTTAGGAAATATTTACAGTTATCTTAAAACTAACAATATAGTTTGGTACACAAAAGGGGGAACAAATATTTATGAAAAATTTCACAGATGTTTTAAAACTAGGGATACAATTCTATTTACAAGATGAGGGACAATAGTTTTAACAAAGAGTAGAAATTACAACTATCTTAAAACTAGGAATACGGAATACAAATTTGATTTTTTATCGGATACTTATGCTTGGTCATTTCCAAAATCGGTGTAGAAGTAGTTGTATCAAGGACAGGGGAGAGAAGGCGTAGATGGTGACCGGTAGAGAAGAGCAAAACTTGCAACTTTCGGGCAAACGGGAGATCAGCGAAACAAATTTGCGCCTCAGTCTAGTAGGTCGGATTGGCGGATGGTATTCTTCGGACCCGCGGGGAATCCTTCAAAGGGAATCCTTCGGACCTCGAGTCGCTCTCGCTTCAGATTCCGTAGTGATAAGGGCGACGGCGGTTACATAGTGGCAGTCTGAAGTATATCGGTTCCACACGGCAAGAGGAAACTTCTAAAAACGAGAAATAAAAAGAGAGGGGCTAAATTGGGATATTTATCGTTTTTATGAAAGTATAAATAAGGGACATATAGGGGAAATCACGATTTGCCAGCATATCTCGGACTGGGACATTGGGTGGTCTACCTCGGGCCCGAAGGGAATCCTTTAACTGAGACCTGGCGTCCAAATACCCGGCGCATACCCAGACAACGTGCTCGATGTCATGATAGCCCTCGTCACAAGCGCACAGACTACTCTCCGCAAGCCCAATACGCCGCAAATGTGCATCTAAGGTGTAGTGGTTGGACATAAGTCGGGACATTACACGAATAAAATCCCGACCCACATCCATCCCCCTGAACCAAGGTTTCGTTGATACCTTTGGGATAATCGAATGTAGCCATCGTCCAAGTTCACCATTGCTCCACGAGGTTTGCCAACTGTTGAGTGTCCTCTGACGACAAATACTAAAAAATTCGTTGAAGCAGATTGGTCTTTCGTATATGTCACCATTTAATGCGCCCACCTTTGCTAATGAGTCGGCCTTTTCATTGCCCGGGATAGAACAATGAGAGGGGACCCAAACAAAGGTAATCTGATAAGATTTTTCAGATAACGTACACAAGGACTCCTGTATCTTCCCGTTTGCATACTTTGTTTTTCCAAAAATGATCTAGACTGTATTTTGAAAAGGGTAAAACTTTTTTAACCATTTTTTCACATGGCTGAAATCCTACAAAAAACGTTGTAAGAGTGATTTTCACAAAATTAGCTCATGTTTTGAATAAAATATTGAAAAAAATCTTCATCGACTTTAAAACTTTAGAAACCGATTTTAAAAATTTAAACTCGATTTATAAAAAAACCCATCTTTGATTTGGATGAAATTTCCCATCTTTGATTTTGAATCCAATTTCCCAACTGCTAGTTGCTTGATACATGCAAAAAGTATCAGTAACGAATTTGGTATATATTCATAACAAACTTGAATGAGGGCAAAGATAAGCCATTTAACATCATCGATATATGCGAGATTTAACTAAATACCACTTGACCATGTACGAAGAAGTATCTTGTCTATGTACCCGCCCGGGAAGTAGAGATTGATGGTGTAGTCTCCAACAGGGGACTTAATTACGAAGTATGGGGTTCGCTCCTTCAAGGACCACCCTTTGCTTCGGCCAGTGAAAATTCTGGTTCGCAAGCAATTGCGTGCAGGGAAAATCAAGGGTTATATAAAAACAACTTATTTTCCATCACTTTGATCTTTTGGACGTGGCTAGTCTACCCGTTCGCCTTTTTGTGCCGCGAGGCATGAACTGCCGTTGTTGCAAATAATTGGGCCTATAGCGACATATTGTCGAAACAAGGCACGCTGTGGAAAATCCGGAGAAGCATGAAAAGTTTTCCTACTGTGGAGAGACTCCGCATGATCTCTAGACAAAAATCCGCATATAAATTATGTAGTGACAAAATGATACATTCTTTTGAGGAACGCTCCGATAATGCAAAAGAGCGCTACACCACCGACGACTAATTTCTACCTTTCCTTGTACACTAAAGAGCGAGAGTCTGACCATCCTATTGTGGAAATATCTTCTAATGTGTAACCATTTTTATCTCCTAAGCTTCCTCGTAAAGGCCTGAGAGTGTCCCTTGAAGGGTGCTGTTACAAAACCGAAGTAAGTGGTTCCTGGTCTTGGTAATCTTAGAAACTACCAGGACACATGGGACATCAAAAACCCCAAGTGTCCCTATATTTCAGTCCCAACATTTTCCCCCACAATGCATTTGCATTATGATTAAAGGTTAGACGAAAGGAGTACCCGACGCGAACAACCGTGATATTTCGGAATGGGCAGAGATTGCTTAGAATTATACGCGAAAGAGACTTTTGAACGTCGGATCGCTCGAATTTTTCTCAATATACGCGACGCTACAAACGAAAAACTTGATGATAGCTGAAAAACGCGACTATTGGCACCGGTCCGTCGACGGATTAACGGGCAGATCATCAGAGAAACAATGCGTCGTCTGGTGGCTAGGGCCTACGTTGTGTATTCGATTCATCCTGTGATTGGAATACACGCGGAACGTTCGTCATATGATGGCAGCTATGCATCTATTTTATGCTAATTATTATGACAGTAGTGGTGAGTGCAATCATAAAAGAGGCTGTACTGCCAACATTCTCCCCACAAAATTGATGGTTTTATATTTTCTTTACCTATCAACAACCATGCCCACATCGTCACAGTTACAAGAGGCTCTTCGTTTGATGGAGCATGAAAAGCACTCTTTGTATTTCCTGGGGAAAACATGGGAGTTTTTGAGTACTTTATCTGAAAAATCATTGCAGATTACCTGAGTTTGAGTTCTTTCGCAGTGCTCCATTCCGGATAATGAGAAAGCGGACACTTGGATTAGCATGATAATGAGAAGGTGTACATTTAGGCATTAGAAGGTTATATTTATGAAAGATCGCGTAGCTTCAACGAGTTTTTAAAATTTCTTCTCAGAGGACGCTCGAAATTTGGCAAATTTTGTGGAAGTTTAGGAATCCCAAAGGTATCAACAAACCTTGGCCCAAGAGAATGGATGAGGGTCATGACTTCATTCGGGCGATATCTCGGGTCATTTACAAGTAGAGGGCCCATCTCCGGCATATGGAGGTCGTGGAGAGCGTCCTCTGCGCTTGTGGTGGTGGTTATCGCGATATTAAACATGTTATCTGGTCGTGCGCTAAGTATTCTAGTACCAGATCTCCGTTAAACAAATCCCTTCGGCCTCGTTCCAGTCCAGTCCGAGATGCTATACCAAATTCGTTACTGATACTATTCGCATGTATCAGGTAACTAGCAGTTGGGAAATTGGATTGTGAGATGATTATGACTTTCATTGGTTCAGTTTTTGATAAAAATACGCTGAAAAAAAATCAGTTTTAACAAGGAAATTTTTTTAAATAACTTTTTCTTTGAAAGTGCTCAACTTGAATTTTTGACAGTAAGTAGGAAAAATAATTACGTATCTTGGAAAAAAAAATCATTCAAATCAAAGATGGGGTTTTTTGTAAATCGACTAAATTTTTAAAATCGATTTTTTTCAGTGTAGAAGTCGATGAAGAATTTTTTCAATATTTTTATTCATAGATTTGACTAATTTTGCAAAAATCACTCCTATCTGAAATCTGAAAGCAGTGACTACGATCTGCTCCGGTCAGATAACAGCAGTTTAAAACAATTAAAGCAATTTGAAGTTCCTGCTTTTGTTTACACAGGTAAATGCAATGAATGTATATTTTCTTCTGAAGTAGGACATACAGATGCTGCCCCCGCTGAAAATCCACCCCTATTACAGGCGGACGCCACCACCATCGCCGCTCGTCTTTCTATCGCTCAACCATCAGGACACTATCGGGAGGAACATCTTAGTATCTACTACCAGAACGTGAGAGGTCTACGCACAAAAATTGACGAGTTGTTCGTCGCTGTTTCAGAGGCCGAATATGATGACATTGTTCTAATCGAAACGTGGCTGAATGATCAAATCCATTCGATCCAGTTATTCGACCCAAGGTACACGGTTTACCGTAAAGATCGCGATCCAGACAGTACAGGGAAAAAAGCGGTGGTGGTGTGCTGATTGCAGTGTCCAACCGACTCTCGTCCAAACATCAAACTGATAGTAACGATGTCGAATAACTATGGGTAGATATTCGCGGGGGCGATACTAATATTTGTATTGGCGTAGTATAAATTCCCCTCAATGCCGCAAGTGATATAGATATTATTCAGAAACACATAGACTCAGCACTTGACATCGTAACTTCCATTCAACCCAACACCCAACACTCTTCTTGAACCACTTCGGCGAGTCTTTGTGCTATCACTCAATACTGGAACATTCCCTTCCTGCTGGAAAGCAGCGCACATGTTTCCAGTTCACAAAAAAGGAAACAAATCGAACATTGACAATTATCGAGGAATCTCGTGTTTAAGTGCAGTATCAAAACTATTCGAGCTGGTTGTCTTAGACCCTCTTTTCTTTCACTGCAAACACTACATTGCAGACGATCAACACGGATTTATGCCTAAACGATCGACAACGACTAACCTGCTCTCGTTCACAACATATGCAATGGATGGATTCGCTGACGGATTGCAAACCGATGCTATTTACATGGATCTATCTGCGGCCTTCGACAAAATCAATCATGATATCGCAATAGCGAAGCTGGACAAACTCGGTATTCATGGACAACTTCTGCGCTGGTTTCGTTCCTACCTCGATGGAAGGCAACTCCAAATCAGCATTAAGGACTGTCTATCTACACCATTCTTCGCTACATCCGGCATCCCACAAGGAAGCCATCTCGGTCCAGTGATATTCCTCCTCTACTTTAATGACGTCAACATCAAATTACAAGGACCCCGCCTTTCTTTTGCCGACGACATGAAAATTTTTCAACAAATACGGGATAAAACCGATGCCGAGCTTCTTCAGAGGGAATTGGACAGCTTTAGTACGTGGTGTGATCTAAACAGAATGGTTTTAAACCCGAGCAAATGCTCAATCGTTACGTTCACGCGGAAACGCCATCCGATTCAGTTTAACTACCATCTCTTCGACTCGAGTATTCCAAGACACTCTAACGTCAAGGATCTCGGAGTCATCATGGATTCGGCACTAACGTTCAAACCACATACATCATCCATTGTTGATAAGGCTTCAAGACAGCTTGGGTTCATCTTCCGAATAGCGAAAAACTTTAAGGACGTATACTGTTTAAAATCTCTCTATTGTGCGCTGGTTCGCTCAACACTGGAATATTGTTCTGCTGTTTGGAACCCTTACTACCAGAACGGTGTCGACAGAATCGAGGCCGTCCAACGCCGGTTCATACGCTTTGCACTCCGACATCTTCCTTGGCAAAACAGATTTCAGCTGCCGAGCTACGAAAACCGTTGTCAGTTAATACAGCTCGATACTCTAAGCATCCGGAGGGACTGCTCTCGAGTCCTGTTCGTCTCGGACTTACTGTCTGCCAGGGTGGATTGCCCTACAATCCTCGGACGCCTCGATCTTCAAGCTCGCGTTCGAGCTCTGCGCAATAACTCTCTTCTGCGAGTCCCATTCAGGAGAACTAACTATGGGCGCCAGGGCGCTGTTACCGGACTCCAGCGTGTGTTTAACAGTGTGGCGACGGCGTTTGACTTCAACCTGACAAGGAATTCGATAAAAACTAAAATAATTCGTATTCTGAAATGTAATTAGTTTAAGTAACCACCATTGGGGCCAAGGGGTCTGTTGGTGACGGTACAACAAATAAACAATAAACAATAAACACGGCTCATCTACTGTTTGGTGACTATAATCAGCCAGGACTTCTTTGGAAGAGTACCCCCTCCGGTTATGCCTTTCCAGATCCTTCTGAATCTATCTTTTCGAGAGCGCCTTATTGGACGGAATGTCTATATTGAACATGCTGCAAATGTGTACAGTAAATAACAGACGAAATCGAACCGTGGATCTCCTGTTCGTAAATGAAGAAGCTTCTATCAACTGCGCCGTTCCAGAAGCCTTTGAGCCATTAGTTGCCTGTGACGCACATCGTCCTCCTCTTCTAGTAACGCAGATTTGTCCCCAGGTGGTTATTTATGACGAAATGCTGGATGTCAGGGAGTTCAATTTTTCGAAGACTGATTTCTCTAGGCTTCAAAGATCACTGCAGGCAATTGATTTGTTAAATTCCGCGATCGATGTAGATGTTGCCGTAGAAAAACTTTCACTGGTCTTGAAACAGCTTCCCGCACCACGTCCCCGACGAAAACCGGCATGGTCCAATCGTCAGCTACGTAAGCTGATCGACAACTACTAATCTAGCCCAATTCACTTCGCTCTGTATTGAAAATATTGAAGTTGGATCTCAGGTCAATACTACGTATACACGGATCTCAAGGCTGAATTAGATCATGTAGATCACTCTAGTCTACTGGCAAAGAGAAAGCGGCTGGGCGCTTCGTCAAATTTCACAGGGTGGCTTAAATCATATCTCGTAAATCGTTCTCTATCTGTACAATTAGGAAATAACGAGTCATACAGCTTCAAGTGCCTCAAGAGAGCAATCTAGGACCGTTGCTTTTTTCGTTGTTCTTCAATGACGTTTGCTATGTTATACCTCCAGGGTGTAAACTTATATACGCTGATGATCTCAAACTATTTCTCATTGTGCGTTCAATAGAAGATTGCGTGGCACTACAGCGACACTTAGATGCTTTTTGTAATTGGTGTAGTCGCAACTTATTGGCTGTAAGCGTGGCCAAATGTTCCATTTTATCTTTTACTCGCAGAAAAAATCCAATACTCTGGAGCTACACCATTTCAGGGGAATCGCTAGGGAGAATGACAGTTATCAGAGACCTCGGAGTACTCCTGGACTCACAACTGACATTCAGAAATCATTACTATCATGTTATAGCACAGTCAAATAGAAATCTCGGTTTCAGTATAAGAATCGCCAAAGAATTCACTGATCCATATTGTTTATGGGCACTCTATTTTTCACTAGTTCGATCTGTCCTGGAAGCTTATACAAGCATTTGGATCAACCGAATAGAAGCAGTGCAGGCAAGATTCCTCCGTTTTGCTCTTAGAACTTTCCCATGGCGTAACCCAGCAGAGCTACCACCGTACATCGATCGCTGTCGTCTGCTCGATATGGAAACCCCAGCGAAAAGGCGGAACACATTTAGAGCAGTATTTGTTGGGAAGATATTAACTGATCAAATAGATGCTCCAGATATCTTCTCACAAATAAAAATCAATGTGCTCCCGAGAAATCTCAGATTGCATAACTTCTTAAGACTGTCGCGCACAGAGTACGGCCAGAATAAACCAATTAGGGCGATGTGTAATGTTTTTAATATTTTTATGACCATTTTGACTTTTCCTGTATCTTGTGATGTTTTCAAGAATAGACTAAGAAGGTTGAAGGTTAGATTTTAAGATTCCATTTTTTTAATTTTTGTTCTTGCAGTACTGTGTACTATGTGATTATGTTTAATTGTAGTGTAAAATCATTGTAATCAGGTGTGAAAAATTTGAAAGATGATTGGTTTTTACGCCCATTTGAGGATTGCTTCTGAAGTATATCCTGGGGCCCTATTCTCACAGTCACGTCACGTAGTGACTAGAACAAAATTTCCTTCCAGTCACTAGGTGACGTAACTGTGAGGCCTCTGAAATGGGCTTTTTCCATTCTAGAAACACTTCATGTAGACCATCACAGGTCAGATGAAAAATAAAAATAAATAAAATAAATTTTAGATGCCTTTGGCGGAGACCAAACCGGTCAACAGCACGCTACGGGCCTGTAAATAGGATGTCCACTCTGAAAAACAACCATCTTTCACTATACATTAAATCGATAAAAGTAACGTAGTGTGTCCCCTGGACTCAACAGCCAAATGATACATAAATTCCACAGATTTAACAACCATTATTACTAAATCTTGGTGAAAAAATAAAACATTTTCCGAAATCCATCCCATAAATACTAGAAACCTGCAGCGGACGGAAAGAAAGGCGAGAAAAACCTGATACAAGCGTACGATCGTAAAATATGAAGATCGCGCGCGTCAGAAGGCAAAAACAAGCAGATCACACAGCAATCTTCTGAGTAGTTTTTTCTTTCCCCCTCCCCTCATCCGTTCCATTCACTCCACCCAGCACGGGAACAGTAGAGCATCACTAATCCTTCTCAATTACATTCAAAATACACCCGACGCGCCGATCGAAACCCATAAATTCTTCGAAATGATATCTTTATTTGATGACCCGGTTCCTATTTTTGTTCCTTTGGAGTATATTACTAAATCTCTACACACAGCAGGCGTTGAAGGGAATTGCGGTGACGTCACATTTCTTCACTTTTGAAAGTAAACAACCAGCCTATTGAATCTGTGAGTCCGGTTTGAAAAGTAAACACATTTGTGCTCATAATCAGTTATTATAATTTATGGACCTCTAGGGAGGCCATGAAAAGCTCATTTCTCCAACGGGATATTTCCGTAAGCCAAGTCATTTTGTCACACCAGACAAGACTAAACAAGATACCGCCTATAACAGATTGCCCTAATGCTTTCACGTCCAGATAAATCGCCGCCATCTGTCACCGGGCCGATCAATCGAAAGTGATGCGAATTGCGCTGGCAGCACACCTGGTGACGCGCCCCGGGTATCACCGTGTCACATGCTCTGTGAGCCGTCAGCTTGTCTGTCCGTCTGATGTTGGCTGCCATTGCCATGGTAATGGCAGCGGAAATGTTTTAATTTCATGAAAATGTAGTTTTCCTTCCAGACCGACCGGAGCGGCGGAAAACCGATCCCAGCGGAAGCGAAGGCATCAGACGAGAGGAGGCAAAACATGTTCACGCATGGAAATAGACCGTGACAGTTGCTCGTCTTTGTGTCTCCGATTGCATTACCCTTGACTCGGCCCAGATGATCCAGAAAAAGGCAGACGACGACGCGATGGGAAGCGGTTGTTGTTCGCGTTCCTGAACGTGCCAAATCTTTGTTTATGTACGACGGGATTATCCTACACGTTTCGGGGCTGGAGAAAGAATGCACGGCTCATTTGTTGCATAAGGTTAGGGTCGAAGGCTGACGAATAGTTCCGAGTCGAACGAAGGCAGGCGCTCATTTATTGTTTTTGTTTCATTTACACAAATTTGTCACGGCTTCAACTAGGCGTACAGAATGGAATGTACTGATTTGGGTGGAAGATGCAGTTGAGCGACTCCTCGTTCCGGGTCCTTGATTATCACCTCGCAGGAACTGGATTTCCTGCAAGCGGAAAGAATCTTATGTCGTTTGAATGTCTAAAAATATACGAAAAACTATTTACTTGTTGTAAAACACCAAAGTAGTCTTCTGATCCGGACGAGTAAAACCTACAACGATCACTCCCGAATCGCTACTGATAGTTTCGAACCGTGTCGAGCCCTCGGTGATGAAGCGGGAAAAGTGTCCTAATCCATAGAAAATCGGCTGCTTGTAAGCCTCCTTACCAGATGTTGCGTTTACAACAACAGCGCTCTCAACATAATTCTTAGCATAGTTTGGGCCACCAATTTCATTCAGCAGTAGATTCCAGTCGATCCATCCGTGAACGCTGTGCTGTAGATCCTGCAAAATGTACGTTATGTATGATTCAGCACGATCCCACGAGCCAAGGATCGGTCCATGAGTTTGGAACGGTTTATCACCAAGCGAAGCTTCCGTGTTGAATACCAACTTATCCGGATATAGGTGAGCTGCCTGGTCTAGCAGCGCCGGAGGCGTAACACCATCCCAGTACCAATGGACAGCTAATCCGTCCAGGTAGTTCGTCGCATTGGGGTGACCTTGGTTCATCTGGGAAAACCACCAAGGAAACGTGTACCGCTGATCGTCTCCCGAGAATAGTTTAACGTTCCGGAAATCTGAATTTTTAAGCGTCGGTCCAAGATGTTCGCCTACCCATTTCCCCTGACTGGGAGCCGTCCAGCCGAGACTCATGAACCGTACAAACAGAAACCCGATCACCGCATTCATCGGTTCGTTTCCAGTGGAGATCGCCCAGTAATTCAATCCAGCGTCTTTCGCCAGTTGTAGATACTTGATATGATAATCGGCCCAGGTTTGGTAGTACGCCGCTTTGAGTCGACTGGAACCACTCCAATCATTGTTGGATTTCATCCACCTCGGTGGACTCCATGCCGCACCCATAAACTTGATATCGTGATTATCTGCGACATCCATCAGTTCTTGTATTTGCGCGATCTTACTCGTGTCTCGCTCATCCAGTACCGTGAAGTTCGTCAACATGGGATCGTCCACCGGCAGCTCATTATACGCCCACGGTTTCAAATCAAAATCACAGCCCCCAATAGGAATCCTCATCAAGTTGTACCCGATTCCAACCGTCTTCGAGTAGTACGATCGGTACAAACTCTTTCGCAGCGCTGGCTTCAATTTCCCGAGATTATAGGAAACCGCTCCGGTAAATGCCCCTCCAAATCCGACTACAGTCTGAAACATCCGCCGACGATTCAACTGAATCGTAACGGGCCTCGTACTACGTGCAAACCGTTGCTTCGGTACAGGCTTCACCTCCGGAATAAAGTCCGCCTTCGACGCATTACCAAACCACCCGCGAGACTGTCCAAATCGTACACCATCCCGGCTGCTTGACACCAGCAAAAACTCGCCAACGGTGATCGGTTCCTCGAACTCCAACGTATCGCAGTAGGTCACATTGCAGACACACACCGAACCGGTTCGGTACTGACGTAACGCACATGGGACCGACTGCGCCACTGAAAACGAAAACACACAAATGATCGTCGCCGGTTACATCACTGTTGCAGGCTCGAAAACAAAAACAACAATAACCTACCCGAACATTTTGCAGCCACGATCAGGTAAAGCAGGGCTACTACGATCAAGTTCAAGGCTGCTCCCGCCACGGCTGGTAACATATTTCGACTTGTTGTCTCTTCCTACTGTCAATGCCACAGCGCAGATAAGAGAAGCTTGTTTATAATAAAGAACTACACACAGCACGATACTTATTCACACAAGCACGGCACGGTTCCAACTGCGCGACTTCGGTGCGGTAGTTATGTGGGCTGACCCCCGTATCAATTTGCTGGCAGCAAGTCTGCGGGGAAGCCAATCAGTTGAAAGAGAGTGAGAGTGTGTATGAAAGCTATCTATTATAATTCACTAGTGGTCAACGTTCCAAAGCAGCGCAACGTGGAGAATGCGGTGGAAAGAAATGGCCTACTGCGCTGGACGATACATCAGCTTTCCGTCAACGTCACCGTTCCGTCGGGATAAGTTTAATACTTTTCTCTTGTATCCGTTCAAACGTGCCGTACGTCAAAACGTTCCGTGCCGTTGATGTTGTGTGAATGCTTTTATTTAACTGCATGTAACTAATCTTGACGTTCCGTAGCGGTCACGGAATCCTGATGTATCGTGTGAATCGTACTTTATGGAGTATTGATAATAACTGATATAGGTACAGCGGAAAAATAGCGAAACATTTTATAATACGACGCTAATATGTTGTTTGCCTTTCTCAATAGAAAGGTTTTGCAATTACTCTGAAAACCAACATATACCATTCGATTCAGTTCGTCGAGTGCGGCAAATGCCTGTGTGTGTATGTAGTATCTGTGTGCGTGTGCGTCTGTGTGTATGTATGTAACAAAAAATGTGACTCATTTTCTCAGAGATGGCAAAACCAATTTTGACAAACTTAGTCCCAAATGAAAGGTTTATCATCTCCATAGACGTCTGTAAAATTTCGTACGGATCGTTTATATGGTTCCGGAAATATAGACTCAATTGTCCGGTCACATATGAAATCCCCATATAAGCCGGAACTCAAAATTATTGAAATTTAGTATCAGATTCACGGCTCGCGCGATCGTTCAGGATCACAAGCAAATATGTGAACGGTACCACGATGTATACACGCGAAGTCACATACACGCTAGCACACGCGAAAAACACGTTAACATATAAACGCTTGAGCACCTCGCGACCACTCACGCACACATACGCCCGCGATCTCGCAAACATTATTACATCTCGGTGATAGTGAACGTCTTAATACTCATACATTTTCAAACGCGGTCTCAAGGAACCTACAAAAACGGCCTCGCGCACGCGATCACGAATCGGTCACGTCCAGAAAAGCCTAGGTCCATGCCTTCAGCTGGACCAATTAAGAAAATACGCTCAAGCCTAATAGACAGCACGTCTCATGGCAACATCACCGGGAACCCTAGCGATATAGGGAAACCCACTCTCTGTCAGAATCTGAACCGTACACCGAAAATTTAATATCAGACTCATGGCTCGCGCGACCATTCAAGGACAAACGCAAATATGTTACAAAATCACGGCAGCATACAAATGTTTGAGCCCCTCGCGATTATCCAAGCAACCTACGATCTCGCAAACATGATAACACCCCGGTGATAAGGTGAACGTCTCAGCACTCATAAACTTACAAATGCAATCTCAAGCGTCAACGTCGGGCACGTCCGGAAGTAACTCCCATATCCACTAGACAACACGCTCAACGGCGACATGACCGGGTACTCTAGTGATATGGGGTAACGCACTACCTGTCAGAATGTGATCCCTACACCTATCAACTAACTATCAGAATGACGGTCCGCGTGGCCAAATATGTGAAGGGCCACGGGGTGGATATGTTAATGGCCACGGGGCTATAAAATGGAATTTATACACGCGACAAGCACGTCAACATACGAACGCTTAAGCCCTTCGCGATCATCTACGTACACCTACCGCGATCGCGCAAACTTAATAACATTTCGGTAACAATGTGTATGTTTTTTTAGTTACAAACGCGGTCTCAAACGCGAACCCGCAAACGTGCGTGATCATGAATCGGTCACGTCCGGGAATCCACTAGACAACACATTCCATGGATACATGACTGGGAAATCTAGTGATATGGAAGCACCCACTTTCTTCTAGAATCTGACACGATTATAAAATAGAATTTATACATGCGAAGTAACATACACGTTAGCACACGCGACATACAAACACACACGCGATCGAACACGTTAACGTACAAATGCACAAGACCTTCGCGATGCTACACGCGATCGTGAAATTTACGTCCGCACATATCTAAACCGTACAATGAATATCACATTCAGAATCCCGGCCCGCTGCAATTGGCCTTAAGCAGTGTTTTAGTGGACGACATCGCCTGTCTGGTCTGCATTTGTTGTGTGTGATTCTGACGGGGAGCCCTTCCGAGAACCTAGCTCTACAGCTCCGTTAGGAAAAGTCTCGAAAAAAAGGGTTTAAAATGCATTAAATGTCGAGAATTAATGTCATCTTGGAAAAAAATAGAACTAGAATATTGATTTTGATTCTTGTATATTGTTGTAATGTATCATGTATATGGTTTTTTTTGTTCATTTGAATTTACCAGAGATATATAGTGAAAACTTCCAAAAAGGCTCCGACTTTTGCTGTTTTGAAGAGTAATCACACAATAATCATCTATTTTGTGTACCTATAGACGAACTTTGCGCTAAATCGTATTCAAAGTTGGCAGCACCCTCTCAGATTTTAATAAAACTTTCTGTACATGAAAACTTTGTCACAAAAAGCCACTTTGCACATTTTGTTTTTCTAAAAATGATCTAGACTATCCTTTGAAATGGGTCAAACTTATTTTACCATTTTTTTTGCAAATGGCTTTAGTCTAAAAATGACAAATCCTACAAAAAAAATGTTGTGGGAGTGATTTTCACAAAATTAGTGAAATTTTTTAATAAAAATATCGAAATAAAAATTCTTCCCGGACTCTACATTTGTTCCAGAGATCAGAATCCAGAGTCGCAAGTCCTTAACCCAAAATACTGAGGCGAGTCTAGAGTCCAGCATCCAGAGTTTTGTGTCGAGAATGCATAGCGCAGCGATCAGAACCTAGATTTCCAAAGATAGACCTCAGAATCCAGAGCTCGGAGTGCAGAGTTCAGAACCCAGAGTTCAGAATACAGATGCCAGAGCCCAGAGTCCAAAACCTAGAGTCCAGAGCCCAGAAATCAGAGTCTAGAGTTCTTATCCCATAATACTGAGCCAAGAGTCCTCAGCACATAATCCCGAGCCCAGAGCCCCCAACTCAAAATAGTGAGACCGGAGTTTGGAGTCCAGATTCCAGAGCTCAAAGCTCAGAATCCAGAGCTCAGATTCGATAATCCAGAGTTTAGATTCCAAAGCCCAGCGACCAGAACCCAAAGTCCCGAGGAGAGAGACCAGAGTCCCGAGTGCAGCGTTCATAGTCCAGAGTCCACAGTTCAGGGTTCACAGTCCAGAATCAATACCCAGAGCCCATAGCTCAGAGACCACAGTCTACAGTCCAGAGTCCACAACACAGAATCTCGAGGCGAGAGCTCAGAATCCAGAGTCAAAAGCGCAGAGAACAGATTCGGGAGTCCTGGGTCCAGAGCCCAGAGTCCTTAACCCAAATTACTGTGACCAGAGTCCAGAGCTCTGAGAACAAGATTCCAGAGCCCGAAGTACTTAACCCAAAATACTGAGGCAAGGGTTCAGACTCCAGAGCCCAGAACCCAGAATCCAGAGTCCGTAACATGGAATCTTGAGGCGAGAATCCAGAGTCCATCACCCAGCGTGAAGAGTGCAGCATCCAGAGTTCAAAGTCCAGAATCTAGAGCTCAGAGTCCAGAGTTCAGAATCCAGAGTCCTCAATCCAACGTAGTAAGTCCAGTGTCCCGAGTTCAGAGCCCAGAGTCCAAAGCACAGAGCCCAGAGATCAGAATCCAGAGTCCCGAGGAGAGAAATTCGAGGCCAGTATCAAGAGTCCATCATTCAGCGATGAGGGTGAAGAGTCCAGAATCTAGAGTTCAGTGTCCGTAGCCCAGAGACCAGAACCCAGTATCCAGAGTCCCGAGGTGAGAGTCAAGAGTCCAGAATCCAGACCCTGAGTGTAGATTTTAGAGTTCAGAGTCCAGACGTAAGTTTTTATAGTCTAGAGTTCGGATTCCAGAGTCCAGAATCAAGACCTCAGAGACCATAGTTCAAAGTCCAGAGTCCATAGCACAGAATATCTAGGCCAGAACCCGGTGGCCAGAATCAAGCGTGAAGAGTGCAGAGTCCAGAGTTCACAGTCTAGAATCTGGACTGGCTCGGTATTTTCGGAATGGTCTTGACGAGTAGGTGCCAGAAAGTTATGTCTGACGCCATGTTGAAATCCAAGATGGCGACTTCTGGACGTAATTTATTACGATTACACTTCGGATTGTTTATCGTTGCACAGCACTGTTTAACTTTGATTTATACAATTGATCCATAATGATAATTTTACTAACACTGCGCTGCACAGCTGTTGTTACTAGACTGCATTAAGGCCTTAGTTTAAAATGAATATTGATGCAGGTAAGGTACAAATAACAAATAACATTTTTGCATGTATCAGGCAAGTAGCAGTTGGAAAATTGGATTCTGAGATGATTATGACTTTCATTGGTTAGTTTTCGGCAAAAATACACTGGAGAAAAAACCGGTTGGACAAGAAAAAGTTTTTTTTTTTTCACATAGCTTTTTTCCTTGAATTTTTGACGGTAGATAGGGAACATAATGACCTATCTTGGAACAAAATTGCATCCAAATCAAAGATGGCTTTTTTTTTGTAAATCAACTCTAAATTTTTAAAATCAATTTTTTTCAGTGTAAGAGTCGATGAAGATTTTTTTCAATATTCAAAATTTTGACTGATTTTGAGAAAATCACTCCTACAACATTTTTTTGTAGGATTTGTCATTTTTCGACTAAAGCCATTTGAAAAAAAAATTGTAAAATAAGTTTGACCCTTTTCAAAAGATACTCTAGATCATTTTTGTAAAAACAATGTATGCAAAGTGGCTTTTTGTGACAAAGTCTTCGTGTACAGAAAGTTTCATTAAAATCTGAGAGGGTGCTGCCAACATTTGTTCGTGTTGGCGCGAAATTCGTCTATAAGAAGTGATTTTCTTCTTATCTGCACATACCATATTTTTTCCACACTGAGGATCGTCAAATTTATCTCGGCCTGAACGGCTGAGCGTCATATACCATTCGACTGAGCCCGATGAGATCGGAAAATGTCTGTGTGTGAGTATGTGTGTGTGGCAAAAAAGTCAACTCGGTTTCTCAGAAATGGCTGGACTGAATTGCACATTTAATCTCAAATGAAAGGTACAACCTTGCCATCGGCTGCTGTTGAATTTTGTTTCGATTAGCATTCCGGTTCCGAAGTTACGGATTAAAGAGTGCGATCATACAGATATTTTTAATATGAACTGGTATGACCAGAAAATTTTATTTAAAAAAGTAAAATAATGTTGGTGCGAAATGCTCTTAAATGCATGAAACTAGGCGAATTAAAACATCATTTACAGATACTCTACCACAATCAAACCAATATTTCTGCATCCAGCACACGGGAAAGATTCAACAGTGCGGCCAAACTAAAACAATAACTTGAAAATATTTTGTAATGCAATTTCAGGTATAAGTAATCAATTATTTCAAGTTATCCGACTGATTACCTATTGCAATCTTATTTCCATCTTCGCGTAAAATTCGGCTCGTGACAATGCAATGTTGGATGTAAAACTAGTCGTTACCAGTTGTTAGCCTTCGCATGGCTGTTTCCTGCGAGCAAATTTCTGGAAGCTCTTCTTCTAACAGCTGATGAGGTTCATTAATGTGTATGATGTTTATGCTTGTTTTGATCGTGTAAAAAAGCACAATGATTCATTTTGAAAATAATGCAGCGACGTTGCGATTTTTTTCGGTGCAATTGAACATAAGGTATGGGTTTCAATCGGATTTTAGATGGGGTGAAATTTGACATGCTCAGTGGCAATAATTGGATTGTTGCGATGAGATTACATCCACAAAATAGATAGTTTATTTTTATTTATGCTGAATATAGAGACATTTCTTTTCTGAGAAAGGTTATTATCTTTAATATTTTTCATTTTTTTCAACTTCATTTAAAAGGTGTTCAAAAATAGTGCGGCCCTCTCCATAAAAAACCCAAAATGGACTAATACCTACCTGTAAGGACTGAAATATTATCACGGTTTCCACGGAGAACAGACATCTGTGTTCGAACAAAAGCATATTATACTAAAAATGTAAAAAATGAATAAAATATATCCGATAAGAAACAAGCGCCGCTCAACTAGAGGTATAACTAAGTTGACCTACTCTTTCGGAAAAATCCGTACCCTATGCAAAATGTGTATCTGAGTGTGATTAACGAACACGTTTCTTTGCTGAATGGTGTACGGATGGTTTCGTCGGAGTTGGTCAGCTTTACGCCATTTTCAAATCCCTATCCTGTCAAGTCAGTCGAACATCATTAGCGCACCTGGTAGAGATATTCCAATTACCTTTGAACAGACCGTTAATTTTTACACAACTTTAACACTCGAGATGGACGTCTGTTCTCTGTGGTCTTTCTTACAAAAAAGACATTGCAAATTATGATTTTTCATGCATTTTGAATATTTTCAAGGTCAAAACGCAGGTACTACATAATACTCAGCATTAGTTGGAGAAAAAAAAACTCATCAAGAGCTTTGAATATATTTTCCGGATTTATCAATAAATCTATACTTACATAAACAAATTTATTAGAAGTTTTAGTTCATTTTTCCAATTAAATGTACAAAAGGCTTAATTACATTCCTATACTACAGCTAGCGAATGATTCGCTATCTACACTAAATATCTAACAGTAATCTACTTACTTTCTAGGTCCTAATTTCCCATAAACCACTTTTTGGCATTTTAATGACTTGAAAGAAACTGCTTTCACAATTGTTTCCTAGCGCCCCGGCCTCGACCCAGCCTACTATAACCACCACCGAATCAGGAATCCGGTATCCCTCTCACTTTGCCAACGGACCAACAGAAAAAAAGCATTGTTTATTTCCTACGTAGCGAATATTTACAATTAATTAGGGAAAACCTTAAAACGCTGATGCCGCTCAGAACTAGGCACTATATTTGAACTATGGCATTTCGTGGCAAGATTTACTAGTGGTTTTGTTGTTGTTGTTGTTTTGTTTTAGTTCACGGTAGCGAAAGTGTCGTTGCCGTCGTCGTCGTTGTCGCCATTCCCGACGTTGGAGATGCTGATGCCGACGACAAAGAGGACGACGACGAGGGAGCTGCTGGTGGTGGCGGTGGCGAGGACAACGAGAAGGAGATTTGATGCAATGCTCCACCACCACCACCACCACCACTCGGAGGAGCTGATACCGCTGCTGCCGCAGCCGCCGCCGTTGTCACGTTGGTTATGCTTTGAACGATCAGATTTAGGCAATCCAAGCTAGAGCCGTTGGCCGCTGCGCTCGCTGGTGTGTGGCCTATGGGAAAGAACGACAAGGAATAACGAACGGAAGGCAAGAAATAAGAATGGATTGGTTGTTGACTACTGATCGCGGATTCCCGCGGGTTGCAGACGTTTCGCGCACCGGTACCTCACTGACTGGCGGATTCGGTTGGCAGTAGTGCAGTTCCGACGGTTGTGTGTTATTGTTCTATATTCCGACCGGCCGAGCATGTTGGAAGGTTAGTGGTTTATTTTTGTCATGCGTAGCAAACCATGCGGTATGACTTTGATGGGGCTCGTAAAGGATGATGAGGATGGACGGATTTATTAATAGGAAACATTAGGGATGAAGGGAAGGGTTTTTATTTTTATTTTGTAGTGGCTTACAGGGCAATTAGAAACATGTTTCTAATGCTAATTTTATTGAAAGGGATCTCCACAAGATCCATCATAAGTTATTCGTAGCATAATAATCAGAACGAGATGGGTTTCTAGAATGTTCAATCTGTAAGTCATAGATTTGCATTTCAACTTCGTCTCATCAGTAACTAGCAGAACGGGCTTGGCCACCACACTAGCCAAGCCAATGAGTTGCACTTTGCTTTAATACTCCTCAATACTACACTTCTTCATCTATAGAGATGCTATCCAGCTTTTTACTTTCCATAATGGTGTCTTACATTGTTCGTAATACGCAAATATGCCTTATTTTGACAATAGTTCTTTATGTCAGCTTGACAGTAATGGTTTTAATTTAATTTAATTTATTTATTGTCGTCAAACAAGAGTAGACCGTTTTGTTACAACGATAAAATATAGTATACACTTAAAACATAAAATACTAATAACTAAACTAAACACTATCTGGTTTACATAGCACTACTTTAGGATGTTCTTTATAAGCGAATAGAATTGAAATATTTTTTTAATTTGCTTTTTGTCATTGTTAAGTCAATAGCTTCGCAGTGCTTGTTGTAAGTTGCCATCATCTGATTTAATGGTCCAAACTTGGCATAATTTGTACGATAATTGTTTGTTATAAATGTATTTCGGATTCGTAACTGCCGGGAAGGTATATAAAAATTAAGTTTAGATAGAAGTTCGACTGAATCAATACGACACGAAATTATATCGTTTAGAAATGAAACCATTGCATATTCTCGGCGCTCTTTTAGTGTTTGGATGTTAATGAGCATACAGCGAGCTTTATAAGATGGGAGAGGAAATCGTGTCCAACCTATTTTGCGAAGTGCAAACAATAAAAATTGCCTTTGTACTGATTCTATTCTTTCTTCATGTGTGATTGAGAAAGGTGACCAAACTATGCTACAATATTCCAGTATTGACCTTACATACGAGATGTATAATGTTTTAATTGTATATGGATCATTAAAATTGTAACTAAAACGCTTTATAAATCCAAGCATGTTATTTGCTCTATTGATGATTGTGTTGTAATGGTCAATGAATGTTAATTTTGAATCTAGAATGACTCCCAAATCTTTAACTCTTTCGCACTTTTGTACCACTTGATTTCCTAGAGTGATTGAAATGTCAGGTGTATTTCGTTTCCTACTAAAAGTTATTGCATTACATTTTTTTACGTTTAGTTGCAGAAGGCTTTTGTTACACCAGAGGTAAAACATATGTATTTCTTTCTGTAATATCTTTATGTCTTGTTCGTTCCTAATTTCTAAAAAGAGCTTCATGTCGTCGGCATAGATAAGAACTTTTATGTTTTTGAGAATGTATGATATGTCGTTTACGAATAAAATGAACAAAAGAGGGCCTAGATGGGAGCCTTGAGGAACTCCTGATGTGACTTGAATGGGATTCGATTTCTTCCCTTTAAATCTAACTATTTGTTGACGGTTAGTTAAATATGATTCGAGCCATTTGAGAAGACCTGATTCAATTCCTAATTTTTTCAGTTTGAATAATAGCAAGGGTATGTCGATACGATCAAATGCCTTGCTAAAGTCCGTGTAAAGAGCTTCAGTGTAGTTTCCATTCTCCATTGCAATCAATGAGTAGTTAACGAATTCTAGTAAATTTGTATTAGTTGAACGTCCTTTGAAGAACCCATGCTGCATGTTAGTAATTCTGTTTTTGATTTGATTGAATAGTTTTTCGTTAACGATTGCTTCAAAGAGTTTAGGCATACATGACATAATGGCAATTCCACGGTAGTTACATATGTCAGATTTTTTGCCACTTTTAAAAATGGGTACCAGGTACGAGCTTTTCCATAAATTGGGGAAAATGCCAGATTCAAGCGACATGTTAAAAAGCCAAAACAGAGGAGCTGTGAGTTCCAACGCTAAGTTCTTCATAAATACGGGTGGGATCCCGTCAGGTCCAGAACCTTTGGAGGCATCTAGTTTGTTTAGAGCCTCCGTAATATCTTGCACACTGATATGATTGACGCCAATGTCTGTGGTGAATTCTGGGAAGAAACCGAAATATTCGCGATCACGATCTTCTTCAGAAAATGTGGTATAGATGTCTTGAAAGAAGGTTGCGAAAAGATTGCAGATTTGTTCCGCGTTGACACCGACATTTTCTTTAAGTTTCATTTTTGAAGGGAAGTTTTCCGATTTTAAATTATTTTTAACATGATTAAAGAAATTTTTTGGGCAAGATTTTATTTGAAGTTCGGTTTTTGAGTTATACTCTTCAAATGCTATTTTAATGGATAGGTTTAGTTGATCGCAAATGTCCAAATAGTTAAATAAGTTCCTTTCATTTCTGATTTTTTTATACTTTTTGTGGGCCTTTTGTTTACGATTTTTTAAATTTTTAATTTGCTCGTTATACCAAACTGGATATTTTGTGTTCCCTTGTCGCCTAATTTTTTTCAGTGGTACTTGTTCAACTATTATATCAAACAATTTTGTGTAAAAGACGTCTACTGAATTTTCGATACTTGTTTCATTTCTAAACAACGTTTGCCAATCTATACTGCTTAGTCTTTGTTTTATGTTGTCAAAATTTGCCAATTGAAATTGAAAGGCCTCTTCGTACTCGCAGTCATCGGGTCTTTTGTTATCATGTACAAATACAGAAAACTCTATTGCTGTATGAAACGCTTCATTTTTCCATAGTGGAGTTAATGATTCGGTGACACAGAAGTCTTCAAGAATGTTTGTGAATAATAAATCTAAATAACAGTTTTGCTGATTTCTAACATGATTAATTTGGTTAAGTCCTAAACTTGCAGTTTTGTCAAATATGGCCTGCAGAGTTTCGTTATCCCCAACGACTGGAAGTAGAATGCTTTCATTTTCAGTGTCTGGAAAGAAGTCAATGCTTCGTTGATTGAAGTCACCATAAATATGAACTTTTACCTCTGGGGGGAGCTTGGTTATAATGTCTTCGGCAATAAGAAAAAACTTTTCAAATGTATCTTTGCGGGCATTATTTGGGGGGAAGTACACAGAGGCAAATATATGTGTTTCACCTGCCAGATGGGTTTTAACCCACACATGCTCAAATTCTTTAAATTTCCTTGTAGTAATGATTTCTGCATTAAATTTTGATGTAATTGCTATTAGAACTCCCCCTCCTGACTTCTTTTCAGACATATGAATGTCTCGGTCAGCTCTAAACACATTGTAGCTGTTCCCGAAAACTTCTTCACTTCTAACACTTTCGTCCCAACTAGTTTCTGTAGCCAAAATAATTGTATAGGAGCTACTTAAAATATTCTTGTGAATTTCATTCATTTTCGATGCACTTTTCATTCTATTAAAATTTTGACAGTAAATTAAAATTTCTACTGACGACTCTACTTGAGGAATCGAGATTACCTCTTTTTGTTGTCGTTCAAATGGCGTCGAATCTTGGCAAACTGCTGTGTCCTCGTCATTTCCTTCTTCTAGGGAATGCGTCAATGTCGTCGAAAACACGAATGTTGAGAATGGCACGCCTTACACAAAACTGTTGACAAGCGCTCCGATGTTGGGTGCATTTGCATCGTCGACCGTGGTAAATCATCCACTGGATAGGGATTCAATGTCGGTCCTCTTTGAAACTGAATTGTTGGCCTATAGTTCGTGGGGGGTCCTGAGAAATGATCTTTTGCAGCCGCAAGAAGCACTCTATCCGGTGGCAGGAAACTATTGTTGTAGTGACTACTCGTATGGTTTTTGTTATAGTGGGTGTTGCCGGCCCTAAATGTGATTCTGCCATTAGTATTATTCGTATGGTTACTATTAACTGGCTGTCGTGAGTGGCGCGCTGCTTGCTCTTGATCAGGTCGAGGAAAATTTGTGGTGCTTTTGTTTTTTTCATTAACGTTATTATTATTATTTCGCCTCGATCTTTTTTTACGTCTTCTAGCCTTTTCGGCCTGTTTTTGCTGGTTCAGGTTTCTTAATTTGCGTGCATCGTAATCGCTCCAGTCTGCTTTCCATACTTTCCTTGTACCCAAAAAGCGCCAACCTGAGTTATCGATATTTTTGTCGTTATTTAATTCGGCTTCCAAACTGGGGCTTGAATCAAGCGATGATGTAGCGTTTTGACTTGCCGTTATGTTTGATGAAAGCGCCTTAAGTTCGTCGAGGATATCAATAGTTAGCGCAGAATTTGTGAAGTTTTGACTGGTGGATATGTTCGCTGACAGAGACTTAAGCTCGTCTAGAATATCAATCCCCAGCGTCGGGTTTGACGTCATAGTAATACTAGCCGCTGTGTCCAGAGACAGTTGATTAAGCTGGTTTATTTCATCATTCATGGTGCGCAGTTCAGCTGATAGCTCTGACGTTACCGTTTTCAGCGTGCTATAGACATTATTTTTCGTTGTCGTCATTGCTGTATCGAATAGCGAGGTAATGTGATTTTTAATGGCAACAACACTTCCAGTCAAACTGCTGTTTTTGTTTATTGCTATCAATTCCTGTTTTATTGTTGTAAGCAAAATTTCTAGGCCATCGATCGCTTCGTGAACTATGTTAGGCTTCTCCAGTTGAAACGCGAGCCGGTGCATTACTTCCGTATTGGCTTGCAGTTGTGATTCCAGAAGTTGTTGTTGTTCAATAAGCCCTTTGAACTCAATCTTGGCCTGCATCAGTTCTTGACATGATTCACAGCACGGTAATAGATACGAGTTGATGTCCACCCTCTTGTCCTTCTTCCGCAGTGATCCCCTCGGAACAGTCACTCCAATGCAAGCGGCGTGGAATTTTCTTGGGCAACCTATACACGTCCACATAACTGTATCGGCGGAAGTGTCGAAAGTGCAAATTTCGCAACTCATTATGATTGATGTACACACACGAAAAGCTGAATTAATAAAAAACTAAATGAAATATCGCGCACGGCACCTGGATCGAACGATAAAAGCGTGCGAACTTGACGACGACTTGTTGTGTGTCGGGCATTAATTGCACAAACGTCCAACACATAATGTAGGTTGGATTTCTCTCACTGAGAGAATGGCGTAAACAACGATTGTCAAAGCGAGAAATATCGACATATTACGAACAGGACGATTTTCGCCACCATTATAGCATGCAGACAGTTGTATAAGTTTTCGAAAACCATCACAAGAAACTTCGCAAAAGTCAATAATCTTTACTCTTTCATATGCTATCGAATTCTCGAGAACTTCATAATCATACCACACTGTCCTGTAATGATCTAAAGTGCAACAAAGTGTACAAACCCATATCGTAAGGAGTACACACTACCCGCGGGGCCTAGCACCAACCAGAGATATAAATCAAAGCACGGATGAATTCATAATTTTCTAATTTGGAACAAAATCAACTCGTCTGACGTTTTTGTTTCTCCTTCGCACTGTCGACAAGGAGGCCACACACCGCCGCCCAGGTTGCTTAGATCGGATCATTTGATTTCACCTATATGGGAGCTAGCTATGTATGTATGTATGTACGTATGTATGTGCCGGGTGGGCAGTCCGAGACGGGTTTTCGTCAGCGCGAAAAGTACGCACTCACCGTCGTCTGTTGGCACATCATTAACCAACGATCCAAAACGATAGGATCAGGAAATGAGCGTTTTTCGCGATTTACCGACAGTTAGTCAGTCGGTAAGACAGGAGGGCATTTAAATGATGCGAAATGTCAAGAATCAGCACGCGTGGCCTACTATAAACTACACACATGCACACACCTATTTATTATATTCTGAAGGTCTAGGGAGAAGATGTTAATGGGTTTGTTAACTGCCGGCAAACACTTATGTAGAACTACCACCTACCTGTGATTGGGGAGTAGCGATCGCTGTCCTTGCTGAGTTGGTGTAACCGTTCGCGCAGGTAACTGTTGGAGCAGCAATTCTGTCAGGAAGCGAAGTAAAATGGGAAATATTTCAGTGATCATTCAACCGTGATTGGTTATGGTTGGAAATGTTACACACACTTGTATTCCTAGCCCTTCTTCATATACACGCATTGTTAACGACTCTGTACGGAAAATAATCGTAACCCCTTTGCAACAAAATACCTATTTTAAAACGCCTTCTCGGGTGAAACCCTTGTGTTCTCGAGCTTGGAAAAGTTTCGGACGGGGGGAAAACCTCTTTTCGAGAATGAGATGCGCGCACCGTCGTTTTTACGGCACTTCTATATATCGTCAATTAAAAAGATGACATTCGGTAATAAAATGAGATGAAGTCGTAACTTTTGAGAATTTTGTTTTTTCTTGGTTTTTTCGCTAGCCAAGATGAAGCGGTGAAGGGAAGGGAACAGGGAGAACAACACACCAGCTATAGGTGCAATGGGTCTATTTTTAGTGAGACGACAAAATGTAATCGTGTATCTATATCTAGACGGACTCTGGCGGGTTGTTGGTGGTACGGCGAGAGGATTAATTTTCCGTGAATGCGACTCGTTTTGGTTTGTTTTAAAATATAGGTTTACTGAGAAGGGATCTACTCACAGATAAATACACGAGAAATGAAAACGAAGAAATTTCGCAGGGGCTACGTCGTATTGATCGGACCCTGATAAAGCCTACTGAGGTTTCTCGTCAAGATGTACATTTAGTCGAAACGCGTATTATTAAGAAAAACAACAAAAATATGCTTTCAAATGATTTTTTTACACAGTTTTTTGCGTGTCTTTTACACGTTTTTCCCAATTAGTACAGTTTTTTGCGCGACTTTAGCAATTAACGCGGTTTTTCTGCACAGATTTCGGAAATATTGGAAAGACAGTCTTGAAGATTCCTTTTACCCCGTATTTCAACCAGGTGGGCCTTTTCGAAACAGGACTAACGAGTAGACACCAAATGTTGATGTCTGACGCCATTTTGAACACCAAGATGACAACTTTCGGTTTAATACTATTCTCTATAACCACATCAAGGTTTGAATTTATGAAGTAGCAATGATGAACATATGCCGGATATTGCAAATTGGACTCAAGCATTGATCTCTATCATGAACTTATCAAACCCACTCTGAAAATATCCGCATTGATTGGGTTTTACAGTATTACGCCAAACAGGAAGTCGCCATCTTGAATATGAAAATGGTCTCAGATATCAATATTTCACGTCCACTCGTCAAGCCTGTTCTAAAAACACCCAAATAGAGTGGGTTTTAGAGAATTCCTCCAAACCGGAAGTCGCCATCTTGGTTTTCAAAACGACGTCAGACATCGATGTTTGGCGTCTACTCGTCAAGCCCATTCCAAAGATACCCATACCGATTTGGTTAGATTTCCGCTAAGCCGGAAGTCGTAGACTTGGTTTTCAAAACGGCTTCAGACATCAACATTTGGCGTCTACTCGTTAGGCTTGTTCCGAAAACACCCATATTGGTGAATCACGGGTCAAAAGAAATCTTCACATCTTTCCCACTTTTCCAAAAATCTTCCAAGGACTGGGAATATTTTTCGAAAAATCATGTTAACTGTAACATCTGAAATCATCACTTTTCCTAAGTCTTTTGCTTTAAACGTTATGCGTTTTTTGCACGGTTTTTGGAATTAACACAGATTCTGATATCAACGCGTTTTTTTTGCACGGTGGATATCCCCCTTTTAAAAAAAAACTTTAGTGTATTATGATGTTCATAACATTGATGCATTGATACGTCACTCGTACGAGTTGGTGGATTGGGTATTGTCTCTACTGCCCATTTAGTCTGAGAACACAGAGATTGATTTTCTCACTATCACACCTTTAGCTTCCTAGAAGTCGACAAACTCAGTACGTTGGAAAGGTGGCCCATTATTGCTAAATAAAATCAATGGGAGTCCCTAGTTTAAATAAGCTAAATCGCGCTAAAAATACACATGGCGTTACATTCCAATGTTTGGTTGGGTCACTGTGATTGTTCTCTTGGACATTTTTAGTTTGTTTTTGTCAATAATTTGTTTTGTATTATATCAACTAAAAGACCGGACAGTTAAACGCTGTTCATGCTTTTAGGATCTTAGTCACAATTTTCGTATTTTTGTATTCACGTTGTCGTGATATTTTATTTATGAGTGTGAGTAGTGTGTTTATGATTTCAAGATCTTAGTTACGTTTTCGTAATCCTATTCATGTATGAATAGTGGTCAATGTTCATGATTCCGGGATCTTATTGTCGATTTTCGTAAATTGTATGCACGTTACCGTGATATTCTATCCATGACCTCACTTTCGAATTTGACACGTGGAGAAATGTGACTCATGTTCATGATATCTGCAGTTTTATCATCATACCCGTGATTTGTCTTCGCCTTATCGTGGTATGTAATTTTTTGGTTACTATCGGATTTTTTACTAGGAATAACTTGACAAAATGAACTGGATCATAAAAGTGTAACTGATTCGTGGTAGCTTGTTTTGTGATCTATATCACGAACACCTTTTGTGATATAGATAATGTGTTTTTGGCACTCGGCGTAATTTTTGTTTTCTGTCCGGACATCACACTGTACCTCATCAAATGATTAACGCACACTTAAAAATATTTACATCTCTCAAGATGCACATAAAAGGAGCGTTCAAAATTCACTTGAATTCACGTTCAAGAACATGTAAAAAAGCACTTTGTTCACAATTCTCCATCTCCATTCAACCGAGTTCTACATCAAAAGATACACAATATTTTATTTCACATGTTAAAACATGTAAAATTCCATTATTAGACAGCAAAATACGTCGCAATGTTGTTTACGTCAAATGTAATTTTCATTTTTTCTAAGTGTGGTTAGAGATCCTAATGGATCTGCTGCTCGCACCTATTATTTGTCTATAGCAACTGAACATAACTACAGTGAAGACCCGATTTTATCAGGTTTTTGACCCGATTTTGTCAGCCTCATATGAATATATGTTTGATGGGCAATAATTTGCAACATTTGAAAAAACAATTATTTTTTAAATTTTGCAATGGAAGAACCCCGTAAGGAAAAGTTATATTAAATAATCAGAAAGGGTTATGAGAATGGCTCAAGGGACTAAAGAAATATATTCTAGCAGCTTCAATTTAATGAAAAGATAGAAAAAATATGTCCTGATTTTGTCAAATTTTCCATTTTGTCACCCAAAACCACGATGAGGTGCTCATGAAAACGAGTCTCCACTTGAAAAAAAGTTCCAAACTTTTAAAAAAGTTTACGTGAAACTTTCATGCAGAGTGGCATGAAACTCAAAATGATTAGAGATATGTTCTAAACATCACAAGCACTCAAGATAGATCGCCAATCATGTACCTAGAATCACGAGTCAGTTCACGAATGCATGAATAATATTTTATGATTTTTATAAACTACTTCACGGCACGCATGCCGTAACTATTATTGTAGGAATCATGTGCCAGTTCAGGTTTCCATGAGTAATGAGACTGGTGAGTTGTGACTTATATACTTCTGTATCGATTTTGTTGGCTATTTTTCGGCAAATTTGAGACTAAGAGAAACGAAAGCAATGAAATTGAAAGACGGATAGGTATTCTAGAGCGAATCAGTTATAAACTTAGAACGGAAAACTAGAACTAGGCAGGCTCATATGGGCATGATCGAAAGGAAATGGGAAGAATTCTTTGCCTTATGCAGAGTAGGAGTTGGGCGTTGCACCCCCCGTTGCACTTATATACTTGTAATCATGGATCAGTTCACATGAATAATGCTTTATGATTTTGTGAACTATTACACGAGCACAGCTCAACATATTAGTCACGAATCGTGACTAATATTAGGAATCATGAACTAGTTCACGACGATTGAAAGTATGCATGAGTAATATTCCGAGTTCCGTGAAATAATTGACGAGAAAATATGGTAAGACTTTATGAACTAATTTAAAACCACGAAAAGCAAGATCATGTTTAAGATGTAATGAATCATGAATCAGTTTTTTGTTAAGCAAAAATTCTTCAATATAATCTTTATTGGGTTTGAAATATTAAATGCTCCACTGTGCGGTAGTGCAAATTGTTTGGAAGAAACAATTAAAGGCATTTGACCATACAGAAAGGTGGAATAGCATTGTATAAGGTCTGCAAAATTCTCAGAATTCCTATGTCCACAATTCGATACCGAATGAGCGGTAACTAGCAGTAGTACCCCTGTTCTCTCGTTGCAAACCCCATACTTCAAGAAGTCCTCGCGCGTCAGACCCGATTTGACGACTTCGTCTATTTCCACTGTCTTTGCAGGTACGTAGACGCCAAATTGCTGCGTGTAACGCTCGCTACAAGCAAGCCTGCTGGAGGCCATTCAAGTATTCACGACAACTTTCACTTTGTATGCTCGCCTCTTTCTTACTTGAATCACAGCCGAATAAAGCTTAGTCAAGTTCCGTGCGACGATGAGTATATTCATATTGGATCCGAAAGTAAATCGCCCAAGGCCCGGCAGTGGACTGTAGCGGGTATTGCTTAATGCGAATAATCTTTGGCTTATTCGCATCAGGCTGTTTCATCGCACATCATGCCAGCATGCA
Source organism: Topomyia yanbarensis (assembly GCF_030247195.1). Classification (NCBI taxonomy): domain Eukaryota; kingdom Metazoa; phylum Arthropoda; class Insecta; order Diptera; family Culicidae; genus Topomyia; species Topomyia yanbarensis. The sequence continues at coordinate 666,626 of NW_026683602.1, read as the reverse complement.
AATAACCAATTATGTAAAGCGACTATAATGTTGCTACTGGTTGCCACATTAGGCTCAACGCGACAGTTGTTTATAACGAACAATGGAAATAAATATTGATACATGTTTATGCAGTTGGTTCACCTATTTGTGAACGATATCCGACCGAAATAGAGATCAAAATAACTAGCTGTATCTGAATACTTTGTCCTAAAGGATGTTACGATCAAAAATTGGTCGAACAAGAATGTACTTAAAGCGGCCAAACTTTTTACCAAAAATTCAAATCATATTTCTTTTGCAAGTTCAATTCATACAGAATAAAGAAAAAAATATTCACTATAGCTGCCTTTTTAACGAATACGAATTTCCAGGCCTTTCTTTTGAGTCCTTCCACCAAGTTCTGCACAACCTCCTTGATCACTTTCCTCGTCTCAGAACGCCAATTTGCCTTGAACTGCATCTTGCTGTCAACTGTCTTTCGCGTCTTCTTGAGGTTCCGCTTAAAGATTGTCCAATATTTTTCTAATGAGTGCAGCTCCGGCGTGTTGGAAGGATTCATGTCCTTTGGCACCACCTGGACGTTGTTCGCGCCGTTCCAATCCATGACTCTTTTCCGTAATTGTCAAGATGCCAAATCGGACCAAAACAGAACGGAACAATTGTATTGCTTGGGGAAAAGCTACAGACGGAAACTCCTGCGCATAAATTGCGCGGTTGGTGGTCCCGGTTGCAATATAAATTACGCTCTTCAAGCCACAGGAACAGATGTCCTGCCACACGAGGTATTTTTTGCGAACTTCGACAGCTTAATATGTTTTAAAATCTCTGCCGCCTTTCCTCTTCCAGTGGACGCATAATATTCCGGACTAGACTGCTGCTTAAGGTCTGCCTTGTCATAGGTTTCTTCGCCTTCGTCAACATCTTCATATACAGCTCGCGATCGTCATATGGTCCACTTTTTTGCTTATCGTCACGATTTGAAGCCAACATCTTCCTGTAAGTCGATGCACGGTTGTAGACAACACTCCCTGCTTGCTTGAGACATCTTGGACGGAGAGGTTGGAGTTCCGCTTGAAACAGCTTGCCACTCTTCTCGTCGGTTTTGAAGCGTCCGGCTTTCGATTTTTCCCCAATCCAGTCTTCTTGGCTGCCGACAAACGAACTCCAAATACTTTTTATTTACGTTAGGCAGGATACTATACACATACAACTTTAAAGTGAGGGGTGCGCAGGTTTTTTAATGCGCTATGAAAAAAATGCGTTAAACCAACTTCAAGGACACTTTGATCGTAACAACCTTTAATGGGTCCATACCGAAAATGAAGGCGTAGTCCTACGTCAAAAAAAACAACAGAGACAAAGTTTTGTATAACATTCGAAATGTTGCCACAAAATTCCACGGCATACGCTATCTAAAGGCGGTTCGTAAACCGTATACATTCAGATATCTGACGTTTAAAATACGCACACTGAGATCTCGCATTTTTATACTACCGCCCTCCCCATCAGGCCCAGAAGCGGCCTTTTTGCCTCCCAATTCGCCGTGTAAAAGTTTTGTTTGCCTCCCAATTTAAACGACAAAGCGGCACAATATCAACTCAGTTGGATAATTTCAGATCAGTAATTTCTACCTAATACTACTAGATCAAACGGTCCAAAAGTACACTGCGATATATCGTAGCAGGGAGTGCTGCCAGTGCCACTATCACCGGCTGCACCAGTAATGAAGAGTGACATCTATTCCGTTTTTATTAGCTTGTCTCGTACAGCATTAGTACCGTCTCACATATGGGAAGTCGGCGGTCGTAGTGATTTGTTGCGTTTATTTTTGGAATCCCAAAAGAAAATCATGATTCTACAGAAGTGATCGCTGCAACACTGAATACCACCGAAATTCAGGTTAACACGTTTAACCTCTTGCTTCCGGAAAATATTTGGGAGCCGAAAAAAAATCAGATAATTATGTGTATGGGTCCCGCGAGATGTGTACATCGAAACATCATTTAAAAACATTTTGCATAAATATTTTTGAAAAGGGGCAATAAACATTCTGTCAAAACCCACTTTCCTAATAAACCATTACTCGTCGATTATAGATTACAGCTTGACAAAGGAAAAAACTTGTCTCTTTCATAAAACGTTAATATCCGTTCCCAGTGAGTTACGATTTATCTGGAATTTTCTCTCGAAGTGAATTTTGATAGCATACTTATTGACACTTTTCAAAAAACACGCGGGAATTCATCCCTGAATCCTGATGATAGACAAAATGATTCCTTCATAATCGCAGTAAGCGGTGCAAACAACCGTCGCTAGAAGTGACAAACCAACGCTAGACGCGTTACTTCAAAATAGCATCAGTTCGATAATACGCAGATTCAGTTAAGAAATTATTATGAAGCAGCATTAATTGGCTTATTGACCCTTTTCAAAAAACACGCGTGAAATGTTGCTTCATAATAAGTTCTTAACTGAATCTGCGTATTATCGAACTGATGCTAGTTTACCTGGCCATTTCTGAAGTAAAGTAGTTCCGATTATACTGAAATAGTTCGGCTTTCCCTTGTTTTTTCCTCTTGCTTAATAAAATGTTACAATACTCGGTACAGTTTATTGAGTAATTGTTCAAACACCGCAGGATGAAAATCGCTCGACAATCTCGCATGTTCGGAATGTGCATCCTGTCGCATCGAATTTCCCGTTCGCAGGTTAGTACAAAACACACACACACGAAAGTTCAAAGCATTTAACTGTCCTGTCTGTGGTACGAGTTGATCGGCTAGTGGTGGAATCTCAGAACAGCTCTGTGGTGTCCAATTAGGTGCTCCGAGGCCATGCTCCCGGTGCGCACGCAGCTCGGAACGCAGAACTAATAAGTAAGTGCTAATTGCATTAAACACCACGGGACTTGATGTCACAGTGCAGTGGCAAGAGTGGGAGGAGCGGTGTCAGAGTGTAGTACTCATTGCACAATTTCTTCGCAAGTTTTATGATCCTTTCAACACGTCGGTCTCTCCCGAAGGCAGAGTTCATCAACAGAAAGGCAGCAGCAGAGAGAGAAAAAGAGGGATTGCGTGGAAGTTCAAAGCAAAAATCTCTGTGAATGGAGGCCGGCGAGTGCACCCGCAGTATAGCGCTACACTGCGTTTGATTAATTAGGAAATTAGAACTACACTGAATGCAATTAATTAGAGGGAAGTTTTTGGTACTCTGCAACTAGTGTGTCGGCGGCGCGGCGTTTTCATGTCTTTGAACTGGGGCGCAACCGTAAACCACCGCGTGGTCGGTCTGTCACTCTCCATCGTCTCCTCATCCGTGACGCCATTGCTGTCGTTGGAAAGCAGAAGGCGTCCAAGTACAGATCTGTTCTGTCCTGTCCTGTCCTGTCCGGAGAAGTTGCTATGCTGTCGAAAATTCGCCGTCTTCATTAGGTGAGTTTCTTTTCGTGAACAGAGTGTAAGCCCTCTTAATCGGTTTTTAATTAAAACGCTTTAGCTTGAAACGAGGAAGCGATGTGCGCGCCTACTGCGTTATGTATGTCCTGTCGTAAATGTTTTGACAGTTATGTATTACACGGAACCGTGCTACAACGCTTATCGCCCAATTTCTCACCCGGGATTGATTGATCCCCTGGGAGGTGAACAACTGCTACAAACAAGCCACTCGTTACTCGAAATCAAACGAGGAGAGATTACAATTTCAGAGCTCGTCTTTTTCAACACGCACATGCAGAACATGTGTGCAATTAGCCAAGTTCTTATGCAATCAAGAATTGAAACGGAGTTTAGATCCGATCTCGCAGTGAATGCCGTAAAACTTCCGTCACCGGATAAACGTTCATTTTCAAATTTTCGGCACACTGTCCCTAAATCCAGTCCCCCAGATGCAGCCGCAGCCGCCGCCAACTGCGGAGAGTAGCTCTTGCAAAATTTATTGAGACATGCAATTAAAATTCATTAAACAGCGTGTACTTGCAAATGTTGTACGACTTTCGGTGCGCGGTCGTCTGTCTCGCCGCCGCCGCTGCCGCTGCTGTCCCCCATGGTGGTAGCTTGATTCCAAAATTAAACCTTTGCCGTTCTGGCCGCTGCCTATCTTCGCAATCACACCGGTGTAATGATGGCATGCGAGAAACGGAGGAATCGGAGCGCGTTTAATTTCGTTGTAATTTTGAGCACATTTTGACATTTTTCTGGACGGCAGTCAATTTTCGGCTCGCCCCCACTCGACTTCGGATTGCGGTTGCGCCACTTTGAAATGGTCAGCTCAATTTTGTAGCGCTTCCGACAGGGTGGTGGTTCGTTCTAGCTATCTTTTACCGGAAGGAAGCCGACGACGAGCGACGGATATCGTCCACACTTTCGTATTGTGATCGGTTGGTTTTCTTATCGCCTAGACTGCCAGAAAGAGGGTTGAGTAGCATTGAGATTCATGATTCTGAAATGCTTATTGGTACTAAGAGCCAACAGCCAAGCACCGTGGCGGCATTAGAGACGCCGTTTGGGCCTAGATAGTATCAGGAATCGAATAGTGGATGCGTGTACGATTTCAAAAACGCTAACTAAGCGACGACAAGTTGGTAGGTTCACTGAAGAATTACAAATACAACCAAGATCGAAACAAGCATTTTTCTAGGAAAATTTCTGATTGATGCAGACGCAGATCTAATTTGGACTGTGAATCATTTGACGATTTTTTTAACTTTTGGCTAAAGTCTGACACTTCGAAAGTTATTTTCAAGATAACCCTGCTCTGGAGCTCGATTGTTCAAATGTTTGCCCATGATGCAGAAATAGGGTTTCACCCGCAGACTCCGGTTTTCGGAGACGATCTCCGAGCCTCCGGGATTTACATCAATTTCTCAGGGTGAGACGACGACACTTTTATGGTACTGAATTTCTTACGAAAACTTCCGGTGTTCTCGCTAGCTGCTCTTGCAGCGTCTGTTTTCCACAGAAGAGAGCTGTCCTTTGTTGGAACTTCCCTAGCGACAGTGGTGACGAATAACTGGATTCTTTGCGCTACGCTAAGAATTCCGGAAGATACCACAGTGTGCTTTCCACAGCGAGAGATGCTGGTGCTTTCGGAATCGTAGCGATTATTCGGGGCAGTTAAATTTTACGCCTATCTGAACCGACAAAATTGATCACAAACAGAGCACTAGTAATAGTAAATATGGTAATTTCTCAACCAGTGCTAAATTGATAACCTGAAGAGTTACAAAGGGATTCAAAGAACTAAATTTGTTTCTGTTCAACTCAGTAGTTAATAAAATCAATTAAAATGCTGTGAAATGTCGAGCTACCGCTTTGATTCAAATTTCTGTCTGGTTTCAGCGCTTACTCATGTTTCTCTTGAAGCGTATCCCATGTCAGTAAAAATCTCCACTCCAGCCTCACCTCAGAATCAACGGATGGGGCCTGGGAGTAGCTATCCATCCTCAATGTGCACGTTTCGAGGGTTCTATACTTTGATATACTATGCTATATTTCACCCCAAAGGAGGAAAATTGGGTAAACACCAAAATTTCTCACTAGGGCGAAATTTGTTTTTGGTAAAACCAGTCTTTGCACTTGAAGGACACAAATCCTTACTTATTACATGGGTGCGTTTCGGCTTCGCCTCATCAGAAACCGACACTAACTTTTTGTCGGAATAGATTAGCGCCGGCTTGACGCAAATTGCTAAAAACTAAAACACACTTTGTGTTTCAATCGAACGACTGATCAAACGTGATGGCCCGTTCGAGCAGAAGTTCTGTTTATGCCGATGAGACACAGTGAAGCCGAAACTTGTCTTGGCTTAGCAGGCCTATGCGAAAGCACTATGCTATATTTCATCCTAAGGAGGAAAATTTGGTAAAAACCAAAATTTTCACTAGGGTGAAAATTTGTTGGTAAAAACCAGTCTTTGTACAGGAGGGCACAAATCCTTATTTCATACTCTGTTGCGTTTCGGCTTCGCCTCATCAGAAACCGACACTAACTTATTGTCGGAATAGACTGTGTCTCATCGGCATAAACAGAACTTCTGCTCGAACGTTTGATCAGTCGTCCGATTGAAACACAAAGTGTTTTAATTTTAAGGGATTTGCGTCAAGCCGGCGCTAATCTATTCCGACAATATGAGTTTCTGATGAGGCGAAGCCGAAACGCAACAGAGTATGAAATAAGGATTTGTGCCCTCCTGTACAAAGACTGGTTTTTACCAACAAATTTTCACCCTAGTGAGAAATTTTGGTTTTTACCAAATTTTCCTCCTTAGGGTGAAATATAGCATAGTAATATAATTGATTGATGATTTAATGGTCTAAAAGTATACCAATGAATATGACAATAAAACATTTATTATTCGTGTTGATATGACTGCCGAAAATTGGTAACTGGTTTTGGATTCTTCTCGCGAGCTGTCAATTCTTAACCCTCATACATAATTTGAAAGTGATCATTCACTTAGACAAGACCATGCGTATTTCCTAAGTTCATTAAATGTTCAGTGGATTACTTTCCTAATTGGTCAAATAAACACTAAACAAACAAAGAAATTAGCTTGCTCAGTCCAAAAAAATTGGCTCGATTGGCATCAACCGGCGGATACGTGATCCCTTCCAATGCCCTCCAAAACAGAAAACAGTGAAAATTTCATACGACAAAATATGTGCCATTCTGAATATTATCAAGTTTTATTACTTTGAAATAAAATAAGATCTGAAAAAATTAGTTGCATAACCAAGGTGGTTCATTCATAAAAATAGGTGATAAGGGACGCAGGTGAAAATAGGTGATCATCGCCCCTTCTACGATTCCTGCCGATTGTAGACAAAGGAGCCTTCTTGAATTCGGCAAGCGCTTTAACTTTGACACTTCCAAAATTCTTCAAATATTTCTTCTGCCTGATATTTTTCCTGAACCCCGTTAATGATATTTTCTGAATATATTAAAAATTCCTCTTAAAAAAATTAAGCATAAGCGTGATTAAAAAATCCCTTGAAAAAATTCTCTCTAAATTCTGCAGACTTTAATTACGAGTTCAAGGATTCTTCCTTGGTCTTTCGAGATCATTCCATTAGATACTTCTTGAATACTACAAGGAAGATGCTTCAAGAAAACTGAACTATGTCAAGAAATCTTTGGAGGAGTCTTCCTGAATAGCTAAAGTAGTTTTATAATTCCTCTATCGTCCGAGGATTTTTTCTGACTCAGATGTGGAATCATCCTAAAATCATCAAAGATTATGTTCCTGATTTCTTCAAGGAAACATTGTGGTTAGTTTTCCTCTCCCTTTCCCCATATTTTGAAGATTTTACCTTAACCGTTGAATAGGATTTTCTGGATAGTTTCTAAATACTTCAAAAATTATACCGGATTCCCTGGAATATATCTGAAACCAGCTTGAAGTCACTTCTGAATTTTCGAAAGACTTGCGAGGAAACGTCGAAGAATTTTGGCAAGTAAGAATCGTTGAAAGATTCAAGAAGATTCTTCAAAGAAGTCATGAGAAACCTTTGAACAGTCAGAAAGAGACTGGAAGGATTTCGACAAAGCCTTTGAAAGATGCAGAACGATTTACCGAATGACTCCGAAAGTATCCTCAAAGGATTCAAAAAAAATTACCGCAGGACTTCGGAAGAATCCTCTAAGACCTTAAGATGCAAGAGCGATTATAGACGAATTCATGAATCATGCTCGAACGACTCAGAAAGAGGCTTCGAATGAGTCAAAAAATACTCTAAGGATTCTGTCAGATAAAGTCCATGGAACATTCAGGAAAAAATTCAAAAGGATTTAGGAATAGGACCATCCGAAAATATTTTACAGCGCATTCAAGAAGATTATCGACTGATTCCGGAGGTGTCTTTGAAAAATTCAATCAGAATCCCCCAAAAATTCCGGTAAAGAATAATTCTTAAAGGATTTAGTAAGAATCTGCAAAAAAATTGGAAGGTGAGGATTCAATCAGAACGAAGCTCCTTCAAAGATTCAGACAGAATCCTCCAAAGATTTAGATAGATGTTTACACAAAAGACTCGTTAGGTAACTTCGAAGGCATGCGATGAGAGAATTCTTGAAGTATTCGTTGGAAGAGTATTCAAAAGACATCCTTGGAAGGTTTTGGTCAGATGGAATCATTGAAGGATTTCGGAAAACTATTCCAAGTACACAGGAAAATCATGCGATTCAGAAAGATTTAGCAATTTATTTCGCGTGCATGATGAATCTTCGAACAACTCTTAGAAGTAATCTTGAAGGATAAAGGTAGGGTTAATAAGAAATTTCTTGAAGATTTTCGACCGAGTTATCAAATGATTCCCGAAACATCTTCGAAGGGCTCAGAAGTAACTTGCGAAAAATGCGGAAATAATTATCGAATAATATAAAGATGAACAAAATTAGGCGTCGAAATTGCAGAATTAAGCTGGGCGAAAATGGTTTCAATGAATTTTATTGAAAACTATTTTAGTTGTGACTACGACCTACCCTTCAATATAGGGATCATTTTCAAACGTTCGGTAGAAACAGAAGGTAGAGATTTTGAACGTTAGAAGCTTTCATTGTACTAAACGAAATAACACAATGTTTTCTTTAATTAATAGGAAAAATGTGCCGACTTCTACGGACAATGCAAAAACTGATATCCAGAAACTTTTTCGAAAGCGAACGGACATTTTTCAGTATTTTTCAGACAGCGCCGTCAATATGGAGCACCTAAGAGATCTAATCGAATATTGGTAATTTTTGTGCTTCATTCATCCCTCGATAGTCGAATGAGAAGCATGTCGCTGCGCGTTCGGACGGTGCGGTAAGAAGGCAATCTAAATTTTCGTCGCCAATATAAAGTTGCGCGTGGTATATTTGCCTCATTCGACTAGCAAAACGATTAGGAAGCATTTTGCTTCGCGGTCAGATGGTGCGAGATTCAGACACTTTATCGAGTACTTCCTGTTCAGCGTAAAATGGAAGCAAACCGTCGAAGTTATCGAATGGGTTAAACGGCAAACGGTTAGATTTACATTGAGTCAGATGGTGGAGTGCTCATAATTATACCCCAGGCTGCACAAAGTCGTATAAAATTACATTCTCATGAATTAAAGCTTCATATTCTACGAAAATTCAACCATCTATGTGCAAAAATTAAGTGTGAATATATTGTATTGGGGGCGGTCAAAGCGTAGTTGGTAAATCGATTGCCTTGTACGCAGCTCACCTGGGTTCGATTCCCAACCATGCACATAGGGTTAGAGATGTATAGATTCAGAATCTGTGGATTCAGAATGTACGTATAAAAAGAGGAATTCTTGAAATAGGTCATTGGATGCAAAGTAGAGCTATTACCTTCCATCTCTAGAACTAAAGATCATTTTGTACCTGTAATGCTGGTTAGTTGTTATTACTGCATTACCACTCACCAAAATATCGGTGACTAAAACTCTCAAAAGCTTTAACAAAAACAAATAATCTGTTTCCATTAAGCCATCTTGTGTGATAGAGGATGACAATATGGTGATCCCAACTATTAGAGTGGTCTGAAAACCACATTCGAAATAAGAAGAACACTGTTCGACAAAAACACAACTTACGTTTTCTGTTCTCTAGCTGGAAAATTTGTTGTATTATCATGCATTAACAAAGCCCATCCGCAAACTAGGATCGTTCATTGGTAGGTTCAAATCGAATCAAGATTTCTAACAATCAAAGACTAAACAATGTTTTCATTGTGCTACACCCGTTAGTCTGTGGTGCAAAAATCAAGTTTGGAAATCATTCCATGAACCGAAACGCGCCTCTCATACTTCAGCCAACCGTTCCTGTGAGCTATCCCTTCTCAAGTACACTCTGCCGCCAGCTATTAAAGATCACTTAGCTCTAATAGTGGCATTACGTTACACCCCCGGTGTTGATCGGAACCCTCGTACCTACTTGAGGTGCAACCCTCGTTGCCGCATGTGACAACAACACCCTCGGTACTTATATACACCACTTTCATATTTATAAGACATTTGTCCTCACCTCAACGGCAAAGGAAATGAGCGGATAGTGAAGGAGGAGAATCGAGAAAAAAACAGTAGCAGTAACCCAGGGGGAAAAACTCGTAAAATTTGGAAAAGACAAAAGTGGCGAGAATGATCGCAGAAGGCGAAAACAGAAATCCCAAAACACGCACCGGGCCCAGGCAGCCCAGCCTGCTTCGCGCTGGTGTGTCGCCCATAATACGGACCACTTAACGTAAGATTTAAGATGGCATTTAAGATCGCATATTACAGAATCATGTATCCGTTAGACAGGCAGCTATTTGTATCTTCGGAATCTGTTTGGCACTCGAAGGAGCTAGACTTGAAATTTGAGGTGACAACTATATATGCGGCGACTACCGGTGCCGGTTCAAGTGACGAGAGAAAAAAATACCTTTTTGACAGTTACCCATCAAAAAATGATGGTCGGTTGTTACGATGCTACTTGAAATGAATAAAAAAAAGCGCCCGGAATTCATAAACATTCAATGGGGGACGCGACCGGGATGAAATGTCTGAAGCGAAGGAATGGAAATAATTAATCCCGGGGAAATATTAAAACATTAATTTATCGGGAAAACTTACGGTTATGACGATAGGATGTCACGATGGGTGCGCTTTTTCGTTCTTCGCATAAAAATAAGCATCCTCTAAATCTGTCAGTTCCGCTGACAATCAGGGTGGGTAGTAGGCTTTGACTGTGCCGAGCAAAAAACAACAAACTTTCCTCGAGCAACGTGACACCTAAGCCGTTTTATTTGTTTACAAATGTCATCCCCGTCTGTGCGACTCTGTCTGTGACACGATTATGCTATTTTATCGTCGAAAAATTAATTTACGGTATCTGAAGACAGCTCTTGATCCGTGCAGGAATCGTAAAGTAGAGTTCTTTCGCATTGAGTATAGAGCAGCTGCACTGCATGCCGTCGTTCCGTGTCGGAATGAGGTTCTGGATTAATTTTTTCAAACGTGCAAATATGGCCACGGCCTCTCGGCCCTACTGCGAGCTTATAGCTTGTCAAATCTCGAAATTGCTTGGAATCTCATAGCAGGCACTGAATAGGATTTACGTTTGAGCAGTTCTTAATACAGCGCTGTCTGCGGGCGGATCGAGACAGATCGTAAAATGCGTATTGGACGAGTAGGGAGAATTTTTGGTAGATCAACCCCATGACGGCGCTACGCAGGTTGGCTCCGCGACTGAGAAATCAGCTCTATCTTGGAATCGGTTTAGCGAAGGAAAATTAAAAAATCGTGGTAGAAAAAAAAAAACGTTTTTCTCTGAAATTCGACGGAGCGGTGCAAACATTAGAATTTTCCTTTGTTGATTTGATGAAAATGTATGTATTCTGTTTTGTATTTAATTAGTATCCGTTAGATATGGGGTGACCAAACGATCACAGTATAAAAAATTATAATGGGTTGCTTCCAGGAAAAATGATCTGTTTGAAAGTCCTCAATAAATGCTGCGTCATTTTGCTAGAAAAGGGCTTCCTAACCACATACCAACCAAAAAGACAAGTTTGAAAACAACCTTCAACTTAATAGAACATGTTACTAGAACGATTTAGCATTCCGTACGAGAGAATCAGTATCCTACCTACCACACAGACAGAGATCCCACCGGGAAAAAGTGATTCCATCGCAACCCATTAGCGTGGAATTTTTCACTGCCAGCATGTCGGAAAAAAGATTGAGAAGAAAAAAACTCCGCAATGAATTATATCTCAACATCCAAAGTCTCGCCTCGACGCATTTTTCGCGCTCGAGCTTGTCACGAAGTAGGTTAATATTTTTCCCCCCACGACCCACGGTGGTAATCGGCGGCTATATTCCGCGAGAAGCGATGCGTGCGATGCCAAGAATGTGAGTAATCGCAGTGATGATTTCGCTTGTCCAAACTCACGGGCGAACGATCCCCGGGTGAAAACTGCCAACCTCCCAAGCAGTTGAGTCGTCCGCGACGACAAATGTCGGTCGACCTGAGGTTGCACAACGATTCGTTGTTTGTATTTGGTTATTTTTCTGTTCGGATCCGAAAGAATCACCTCAATTTTAATTCTGTTGATCTTTGGGAGATACACGCAGTCTCGGACACGATATGGATAGTCGAATGTTTTAGCAACACTAATCTCGAAAAATTGACTCAGACATCGAACTATAAAGTTTCACTACCCAGATCCGGCGTACCGTCTAAACAAATTTCCTGCATCATTCGGGTCAGCAGCGTCATTGAACTCGAACGAAAGCCAATTTCTCATTTTCATTTCATGAGCTGCTTTGAACCTCTCCAATCCCTCGTTGGTCTTCCCAGACGACACACTGTCATCAGCCCATGGAGATCATGTTGTCCAAGTCCTTCGCCTGGCGGAACCCAAACAACACACGAACAGGCATAATAATATCTTCAACTAGTCAATTGTAACTGTCTCCCTCCTTTCCCGCTCTCGACCCAAACCTTCATTCCACACCTCCTCCACCTATTCGACTACGCTAGAGCAGTCACATTACCCAGCCGGAATGACAGCGTGACATATTATGACTAGCGGTGAAATAAATGGTTGGAGATTTTTAACAAGCTCCCTGGACCCTGCACCCGTACCGCCCCGGCCTAGACCACAGCTCGTCGTGATCTTCAACGCGAAAGATTTCGGAAAGGCTCTCACAATCACGGCGGAAAATGACGTCGACAAGATCGCTGCACTGGCACTTCACCCAAACTAATTATGTCCTCAAACAGAGGTGGGTGAGGCTGACAGTGTCACGAACTACATAACGACGACGACGACGAAACCGACCCCGGCCTGTCAACGGATATTCACTTTCACTAATTGAGACTTTCGCCGGAGCAAGTATTCGATTCAAACTTTGCTCGATCGCCATTAATCTTTTCGACGCATTTTTTTCCACCCGACTTGAACAAGGCAGAAGCGTCAAGCTGGAACGGAATTTCTGCGGCACAAAGTATTTAGATTAGCGTTGAGTGTCCGCTCACACCCGCCAAGCGATCATTCCTGAGATCATCATCATCCGCAAACGATTAATGAACACTTGGAGCGCTCCATTCGTCAACACCATCAATCTTGCGCGGATGTGCGAATCGGTTCCGTACTGGATGCGGATCGCAGCAGGCGCGATTTTGATCCTCTTTTGTATTCATTTAAGTGCGGTTTAAACGATACGTCAACTCGACGTGTTCATTCACACGTTGTATGCGTTTTTTTTTCAAAAGATTAAAACTAACATTGACGGCCCATGTGAATCATACTTTACGAACGCGGCAGCCATATAGGCGAAGGATAAAGAAAACTGACTATAAAACCTGCGCCCACCACCAAACAGCTGCGCAATTTTCGTTTATGTTCATGACCATAGGCAAAATATCCCGCACCCGACCGACCGTGCGAACTGTCCCCATATGTTTATCAACAAATAATTAAACGACAATATCTCAAACATCCCACCCGTTGCAACGTTACTATGGTATCGGTAGCATATGTGATACCGAAGCGACACAGCCAGAGAGACCGGGGAAAACAAGGTGCGATCGGAATAGGCGCTGAGATTTCTTGACAGCCCAACTCGCGTCCTAATAGATCAAGGTGTGAACTGATATGTACTGAGTGCTGGTTGGTACAGGCGAACTCGGGTGGGACGCTAATTGGTGATGGCGTTAATGTGTACGTGTGAGCGTTTTATGATATGCGTAATTGTTCATCTCACTTACCATGTAGTCCTGGGGTGATGAAAAGCTGGATGCCGAACTACTGTCGGTTAGTATGTCCGGACTCTGTCGAATCGGGGGTGTTTCCTGGTAGGAAAACATAGATTATTAATGACCGGTAGGTTTAGTTGATAAAAAACGATGTACTAACCTCTAGCAGTGCCTGTAGGCTGTCGATGTACTCGATTGCGTTCCGGAGAATTTCCACCTTCGGTAATCGCTGGTTGGGGTTCGTACTGGTGCGCCGTTTCAGGACCTCGAATGCTTCGTTGACCTGTGGACAGGAAAATGTGTTATTTTTATTTTAAACAGTTTCATTATCACGGCTGGATTCGAAAGTCTAACGGAACCACGGTGTATGTTTATATTTAAAATAAATATATAATGAGTAGTAGTTTAAAGCTAGCAGCACGGACTAACAGACATTACACTATGACGAAAATCCTTCTAAAAATATCGATTTTCCCAGAGCACTTGCTCCACCTTCTATATTCGGTCCCAAACACTCATTTACTAGAGTGTTACCTCTCAGGCTTGGGAACAATTTTTTACTAGTCGTCCATCCCCTGTATGCTTGTTCATATATCAGTGGCGCCATCATCGCAAATGCGGCCACAGTCCCTACTACAAATATATTTAAAATGACCGGTAAAGCGGACAAAATCTGTGCTATTAGGTAGTATCCAACCAACCATAAGCATGAAACACTGGCACTAATGCGAATGAAAAGAAAATTAAAACATTTTTTAAGAGAACTCTTTATTTGAGCGTTTTAACAATACAATATTTTTAAAAACTTAACAAAAAATCCAAAAAAAATTCGGAATTTTTGATTTCTGAAAAAGTTTATGAGACAACATTCCATTTTTAGGAAAAACCGATTGAAATGGTGAGTTAAATGGAAAAAAATTTCCCCCCGAGGCAGAATTCGAACTTGCAACCCTTGGGACTCCGGGTCAATGCACAAACCTTTACGCTATTCCTGAGCTATGATGACGTCCCAGGAAGAACACATGATTATCGCATTGGCGACAGTGATCGTACCACTGCCTATAGATCACACACAACCGCCACTGCCACTCAACACATTTGATCTATTTAATTTCCCCGTTAGATAGCAAGGCCGAGTTTTGCCTTTCTCCTATAGAAAGGTTATGTAATCACTCTGAACATCGTCAACTTAATCCCGGCCAATTTTTTTTTTGTGACTAATATAGGTTTTCTGTATTTTGACAGGGGCGTAGCCAAGGATATGCGGTGAGAGGTTAAAACATCCCCCCCCCCCCACATCACATACCACCCTTCCCTAAACCCCCCTTTCCCCATCAAGTCCCCTCCCAGCAAGCCTCACCCATTAAAATTTCCTAGTGCCTCTAGAATAAACTTGAATTTTGAAATGAACACATTACGTTATAGGCAATAACCGCATTTAATTAAAACCAGTGAAAAATTTTATTTGAAATGATTTTGAGTTTAAAACTATTTCAAAATTGAAACTAATTTAAAATTTCTTAGGAAGATGAATATTTTTGGCGGGGTCCGGACCCCTCGAACTCTCCTCCTGGATCCACCACTGGTTTCAAGTGTTTCAGCGTCAACACATAGCATCTCAAGTTCGTGGCTGTCGATCCATTGTATGTATGTGCAAATCGTACTGAATATGTAATATACATTTCCACCATTATGTTGAATATAACCAGCCATGGAATCGTGGTTTGGACAAATGAGAAAGGCACAATTGCACCACTAGGTGGATTAAAACAGTTTTTTTTATAATCGTCTGATGTCTGATTTTAGTTCATTACACATTTAGGTACTTCGGTGGGTGACAGAGCTTGTAGAGACAACCGATTTCTGGTCTCTTACCCAATGATCTCTCTCTAGAGGCTGTGGAACGATCACTGTCGCCAATGCGATAATCATGTGTTCTTCCTGGGACGTCATCATAGCTCAGGAATAGCATAAGGGTTTGTGCATTACGCTGGAGTCTCAAGGGTTGCAAGTTCTAATCCTGCCTCTGGGGGGAATTTTTTCTTCAAATAACGGCTTTCATTTAACTCACCATTACGATTATTTTTTCCTGTTGTGATACCAACAAAAGTGTTCTATTGTTAGTAGTTGTTGTTGATAAAAGTGATTTAAATATAATGATGATACAGAATGCTGAAGTTTTAAGAGAAAATAATATCTATATGTACATATCTTGTATTGTATATACATTTATATGTTTTTACAATACAAGATTTGCTTTGTGGTTTTCATTGGTATAGATTCGAAATGCGTTTAAACATATTGCTTAGCTACTACACTTTCATTCGCAAACATTTTCCGACAAATTCAATCTTACACAGCAACCATTTAATGAACGTCCAGCTAGCGGCTCAGACAGATGCCGCTACTACGACTACTGACGAGCATAATTCGAAACACTAAAAACCTTACTTAATTTTAATGACTTACCTTTATAAATTTATTTATCAAATTTAGCAGATATTCAATTTTATTTGTTTTATTAAATTAATCTATTTTATCAATTTATTCATTTCATTTCATTTAATTCTATAGTTTATTTTATTTACATTTAATTCGTTCAGATTATTCATTTCATTCGTGTTATTATTTTTAAATTTATTTTATGCGGTTGAAAGCCCATTTTGGCAAACGAAAAGAAACAAAGGCAATAACATATTTTTCATCATAACAGTTTTTGCAACCGGCCGAGACGGTTGTGCCTCCAGGTGGAAGGTTTTGTTCTCGAGAGAGTGACGGAGTGCGAGACGCTGTATGCGTTTTTGTGGGAGAGAGAGAGAGAGAGAGAGAGAGAGAGAGAGACCAGTTTGTTAAGTGTGAGTCGACAGTTGATACGTCGGAGGCGTGGTCAACGGCATCCTCGGTGTTTTGACAGCAAACCGCGCGTAGACGAATTTGCCTACCGCGGTGGCAGAAATCGACAGTGATCGTGCCTGTACACACAGAAAAAATATATTGTATTGGTGTCGTCGGGCAATTCTAATCGACGAGAGGGGAAGCGTCACAGGTAGACCCATTTGCTCTATTCGTCTACCGCAGAAGTGGTACGACGAATAAGGAAAACAAGTGGCACCGAAAAGTGCCGCATCGACAGTGGGATTTTCGCAGCAAGCCACAGGTAGCCACCTTTGTTTACCGCGACGGTGGAAACGGAGAGAGCGCGCTTGTGGTGGTGATACCGACGAGCAGCTTAACCGGAGAGAGTTTTGAAGTGTTGCAGGTAGGCCTATTTCTCTACTGAAGAAGCAACGCGACGAAGAAGGACAGCAAGTGTCACATTGTCAAACAACGGGCACCGAGTTTACAACGTAACACATGAGGTGTGTTCTACAGGTATAACAGGTATATTTTTCATTCCTTTTTGTGATAGTTTTTCTTGCTAGGTAAAATGGATGAAGAGATGGGAGAACGAGTAACAGACCCTCCCCCTAAGCCTTATGCTGAAAATGTAAATCCGACTAGAATTAAAATTTACCCAGAGTCGTCAACGGGACCATGGATTGTATTTATTAGGCGTAAAGTAAAGGCGCTAAATATTATTCAAATTTCTAAAGATTTGACTTCGCGATTCTCGGATGTAAAAGAGATCGTCAAAGTCAATAAAGATAAAATACGCATTGTCGTTGGTAGTCTCAAACAAGCCAATGCAATTGCTTCTTGCGAGCTTTTTACGCGTGAGTATAGAGCGTATATTCCTTCAAAGGAAATTGAAATTGATGGGGTCATCACAGAATCGAGTTTGACTGTTGATGACATAATTAAGCATGGGGTTGGTCGTTTCAAAGACACCATACTTAAAGACGTAAAGATACTTGAATGCAAGCAATTGCATTCAGTATCACACGAAGGAGATAAAAAAGTTTATCGACTGTCTGACTCATTTCGAGTGACTTTCGCTGGGTCTGCGCTGCCCAACTATGTCATTATCGATAAGATTCGTCTCCCTGTTCGCCTTTTTATTCCTCGTGTAATGAATTGCCTTAATTGCAAACAGCTTGGCCACACAGCCACTTACTGTTCCAATAAGGCACGGTGTGGCAAATGTGGAGGTTCTCATCAAGAAGATACATGCAATGAAAATTCAGAAAAATGTTTAATGTGCGGAGAAAACTCACATGAGCTCCCTGCATGCCCCATTTATAAATTGCGTGAGGATAAAATTAAACGATCCTTGAAGGAGAGGTCTAAGCGCTCCTATGCAGAAATGTTGAAAAATGCTACCCCTAAACCCATCTTCTTAGAAAACACTTACACATCTCTATTTTCGGAACAGTCTGACTCTGACGGAGCGTGCGAAGGTACATCATTTGTTTTGCCCGGAAATTCCAGAAAAAGAAAACAGTCTTCTTTTCCCAAGCTGCCAAGAAAGGGCCTTAAAATTTCTCCACCAATAGATAAACTGCGCCCACAACCGAAAAATTCCGATTCAAAACCGAAATCAATTCCGCCCGGTTTTGGGAACGTACAATCCAAACAGAACACCATTACTGGAAATAATAAAATTTCGACTTCCTCTGAGCCTCAGCCGGGGGTAGGATTATTGAAATTTTCTGAAATTGTTGATTGGATTTTTAAAG
Source organism: Topomyia yanbarensis (assembly GCF_030247195.1). Classification (NCBI taxonomy): domain Eukaryota; kingdom Metazoa; phylum Arthropoda; class Insecta; order Diptera; family Culicidae; genus Topomyia; species Topomyia yanbarensis. Next base: position 648,304 of record NW_026683602.1, on the reverse strand, counting down.
CATTCAATATTTCTGAACCACTAAAGAGTATACTTTCAGCTTTCCTCCCAACAATTAGAACATTTTTAGAGCAGCTGATTGCTCAATGGCCCATCCTTGCAGCGCTTGTATCTTTCAATGGGTAATTCACCTCCTCCAATGAAAGATTCCATCACTGTTTTACAGTGGAATTGCAGAAGTATCATACCTAAAATTGATTCCTTAAAAATTTTACTGCATAATTTAAAATGCGATGCTTTTGCTCTATGTGAAACATGGCTTACCTCAAACATTAATTTCAACTTAAATGATTTCAACATTATTCGCCTAGACCGAGACACCCCGTATGGAGGAGTGCTTCTAGGAATTAAAAAGTGCTATTCTTTCTATAGAATTAACATCCCCTTGTTTGCGGGCATTGAGGCTGTAGCTGTCCAAACGAATATTAAAGGCAAAGACATGTCTATCGCTTCTATATATATACCTCCCAAAGTTCAAATTGGACAACGTCAAATTTTTGAGGTAGTGGAATCCATGGCTGCTCCGCGTCTGATACTGGGAGACTTCAACTCGCACGGAGTATTGTGGGGTTCCCTCTACAATGATAATCGATCCTCTTTGATATACAATGTTTGTGACGAATTTAATATGACAGTTTTAAATACTGGCGAAACAACACGCATCCCCAGACCTCCTGCACGTCCAAGTGCATTAGATCTATCTCTGTGCCCGACATCACTTCGGTTAGATTGCACGTGGAAGGTTGTACCTGATCCTCACGGTAGCGATCATTTGCCAATCGTTGTTTCAATTAACAGTGAATTAGGCCTTACGAATTCAATCAATGTTCCTTATGACTTAACACGAAATATTGATTGGAAAACATACGAAACATTAATTTCCACTTCTCTTGCTTCGACAGAAGAGCTACCCCCTACCGAAGAATATGAATTCTTAGCGGGTTTAATTATTGAAGCAGCAGAACAAGCCCAAACGAAATGCAATCCTGGAATGACAATAAATAGACGGCCCCCTAATCCTTGGTGGGACAAAGAGTGCTCTGATTCATATGAAGCTAAACAAGTTGCCTACAAAGAAATTATGAAACAGAAAGGGGGTATACGTGAGAACTTTGAAAATTATTTCATTTTGCAAAACAAATTTGACAGTATACGTCGTGCCAAAAAATCTAGTTATTGGAGACACTTCGTTAATGGCTTGTCAAGAGAAACATCAATGAGTACTCTTTGGAACACAGCCAGAAGAATGAGGAATCGAAACGTGACTAATGAAAGCGAAGATTTTTCGAATCGTTGGATATTTAATTTTGCCAAGAAAATTTGTCCCGATTCTGCTCCTGCGCAGAAAATCACTCGCGATGCTCCCACAAGTAACGATTTCATAGATTCGCCTTTGACAATGATGGAATTCTCAATTGCACTCCTCTCATGCAACAATAATGCTCCGGGACTAGACAGAATTAAATTCAACTTGGTGAAGAATCTGCCTGACCTAGCAAAAAGACGCTTGTTGAATTTATTCAATAAGCTTCTTGAGCAGAACATTGTCCCGCACGACTGGAGACAAGTGAGAGTTATCGCTATTCCAAAACCGGGAAAGCCAGCCTCCGATCATAACTCGTATCGACCGATTGCAATGCTATCCTGCATCAGGAAATTGTTGGAAAAAATTATCCTACGACGTCTCGACAATTGGGTCGAGGCGAACGGCTTGCTATCAGATACCCAGTTTGGTTTTCGGAGGGGAAAGGGAACGAATGATTGTCTGGCGCTACTTTCGTCAGAAATCCAACTCGCTTACGCAAAAAAAGAACAAATGGCGTCTGTGTTCTTAGACATAAAAGGAGCATTCGACTCAGTCTCCATTGATGTTCTCTCGGAGAAGCTACATCAATGTGGTCTTTCACCGATATTAAATAATTATTTATACAATTTATTGTCAGAAAAGCACATGCATTTTTCATATGGCGATTTGGCGACACTCAGAATAAGTTACATGGGCCTCCCACAAGGCTCTTGTCTAAGCCCCCTTCTCTATAATTTTTACGTGAATGACATTGATAATTGTATTGTCAGCCCATGCACCTTAAGACAACTTGCAGATGATGGGGTGGTTTCTGCCACAGGACCAAAAGCTATAAATTTACAACAACCATTGCAAGATAGCTTGGATAATTTATCAATTTGGGCTTTAAAGCTGGGCATCGATTTCTCTACGGAGAAAACAGAGTTGGTCGTTTTCTCAAGGAAGCGTGATCCAGCTCAGCTTCGGCTTCAGTTGGTTGGTAGAACGATAGCCCAAGTCCTGACTTTTAAATACCTTGGAATTTGGTTCGATTCTAAAGGCACATGGGGAGGCCACATTAGGTATCTAATAACGAAATGCCAACAAAGGATAAATTTTCTGCGAACAATAACTGGATCATGGTGGGGTTCTCATCCAAGTGACATGATAAGATTGTATCAAACAACAATACTTTCAGTAATGGAATATGGGTGCATCTGTTTCCGTTCAGCTGCGAACACTCACATTATTAAACTGGAACGGATACAGTATCGCTGTTTACGAATTGCCTTAGGTTGCATGCAGTCGACCCATACAATGAGTCTTGAAGTACTAGCGGGAGTTCTTCCTTTAAAAGACCGATTCTGGGATCTCTCTTCTCGTTTACTTATTCGATGTGAGGTTATGAACCCACTGGTAATTGAAAATTTTGAAAGACTTGTCGAGCTTCAACCCCAAACCAGATTCATGACAGTGTATTTCAATCACATGTCACAAGAAATAACGCCTGCTAGGTATGCTCCCACATACGTCAATATACTAGATATTCCAGAATCCACTTTATTCTTCGACACGTCCATGCAAGCAGAGATTCGTGGAATTCCGGATCATCTACGCTCGCGGGAGATCCCTAAAATATTCACAAGTAAATATCAACACATAGACTGCCTTAAAATGTTTTACACTGATGGGTCACGAATCAGTGAGGCCACTGGTTTCGGTATTTTCAACAATAATTTTTCAATTTCTCTCAAACTTGCAGAACCCGCCTCTGTTTATATAGCGGAACTAGCAGCAGTTCACTATAGTTTGCAAATAATTAATACTTTACCCCCGAACCATTAGTCTCAGCACAGTTGCAGCTCTACGCTCAAAGAGGATTGATAATCACGATCCATTCTTTTTGGGGAAGATACGAGAATCTCTGAGTAACCTAACAAGAAAATGTTATAAATTTACCCTAGTGTGGCTCCCCGCCCATTGCTCTATTGCGGGCAATGAGAAAGCTGATAATTTAGCCAAGATTGGTGCACTAGATGGTGAAATATATGAAAGACCCATCGCTTACAATGAATTTTATAGCGCTTCTCGACAGAGGACACTTGCTAGTTGGCAAACATCTTGGGATAATGGAGATATTGGACGATGGCTACACTCAATTATCCCTAAAGTATCAACGAAGGCATGGTTCAAAGGATTGGATGTAAGTCGGGACTTCATCCGTGTGATGTCTAGGCTCATGTCCAATCATTATACTTTAGATGCGCATCTCCGTCGTATTGGGCTCGCTGAGGGTAATCATTGTGCTTGTGGAGAGGGTTACCATGACATTGAGCATGTTGTTTGGTCCTGCACTGAATATCGTGAAGCCAGATCACAATTAGTAGATTCTTTACAAGTCCGAGGAAGACCAATCCATGTTCCTGTTAGAGACATCCTGGCGTATCGCGATCCTCTATACATGGAACTTATCTATCATTTTCTAAAAACAGCGACTGTCAAAATTTAATTAAATTCATCTCCTCATACTCTCATCCAAGGCTAATCATTCACCAATTAAGGTGTCCTAGAATATTTAGTTTTTAAATTTAGACAATAACAGAAAAAAAGTAAATAAATACACCCGAAAATACTAGATCATTATGAAATACAACAATGTAAGGAAAAAAGCAAACAATAAAGTGATTTCAGTGTTAGTTTTAGACAAAGTACTAGTATAGTTAAAATTAGTCTTAAGGATTTTTGTAACGTGCTATGTAAAAAAAGAAACTGGCGTAAAAAGCTTTTGCAAATGCCGAGTCAAATAAACGTATGGAAAAAAAAACATATTTTTCATAGATCTAATAGAAGCAATTTATTCGTCGTTGCTTCGAAGAAATTTTTGCTCTTTTGCCTAGTATAAGCCGGCACACACCCTAGAGTGTTTTGGCTAGCTGATTAACACTAATTCTTAATCCGACCAACGTGACGCTGGCGACTGCAACCTTAATCTTCATTGTCGCCCATTGATTGGCCATTAGACGAAACTGGGAATAATTTGGTGGATACCGCTCTTTTAGGATGAGCTGTTTTCCATTGTCGTTAAATCATTGTTGCACGTCCCTGCTGCAACTGGCAACTGGCCAGATCTAGCCAAAACGTAACTAGATCATCATGGGACTTAATTAACGGTGTAATCTGTATGGTACCCCAAACGCTGATTTTCTTGCCACAGAAACAGATCCCCTGCCAAACAATATTTTTTGTTCGTGAATACAAAGCAGGAATCCAGTATAGTTTGAGCTCCAGGATTTTGTTTCAGGATGAGCTTTCGTATCTAATTCATCATAGATCACGACAAATCAATTGAATTGCATCAACACCTGGTCGTAGAGCTTGTGGGGTTGGATTTTGACTGCTGTTTGTTGTTTGGGGCTTCTGTTGGATTGTTTTGTTGTGATAACATTTGTAGTATTTTCAGACACGAATAATTCAACAGTACAGCAGCTAGTATTCAGTTTTTTTTATCGAAGATTTTATTTTCCGAATAACCTTGGGTTGTTCGGAAAGTGCAGCGTATAATAAACGATTCCACTGCGACACTTCAATTGCACTTTGCGGGCAGTTCTGGAAGTTTTCTTCTATTTGATGAGATTGAAGAAACGGTGAAGATTCACCTTTTTATTGGAAATACTGTGGAAAAATATGTTCTCAAGCAGGAATCGAACCTGGGATCTCCCAGTCTCTAGTTGGGTGCGTTAACCACTCCGCCATCGAGGAACTGTGAACAAGGAAAAAACAAAAAAACTCACATCAAAACAAGGAATGTATTTATTCCATCAACGACTGGATTTGCCGTTAGCATCTGCCGATAGGCTTTGGGGACAGACTTAAACATGCCCGTCCATAGCTCTACCCACTGCCAAAGTCTGGCGGCGACTGTGTTAGCTAAGGGGGCAAACAGTGCAGTGATAATAAATATCTCAATCCTGAGCGCAGTCCACTGGACCTAAAAATAGATAACGAGAGAGATTTGGCCCGATCGATGAGAGGGAGATGTGACGATCTGCTTATAGGGAGACTTTGGGGGTCGATAGGTTAATTGGTATTGGAGGCTGTGGTGGTGATCACGATACTAGAGACTGGAAGATCGCAGGTTCGATTCCTGCTTTGAGGACATATCTTTCTTCAGTGTTTTCAACAAAAATGTGAATAATTCCACTGGAAAACAGACAGAGAAAGAAATGACCGGAACGGTGAGAATGAAAAAACGGTGAAAATTACGTGCTTGATATAGTAGTCTTGTCCAAAAATTCTCCTTAAAAATTAAACTGTTTTCCTATTTTCGAGATATTTTCATCGTAATATTTTTTAATTGCATTTGTAATCCTCGAAAAATTCTCTAATTGTCCCTTAGCCTTAATAGAATATTGAATTAATTTTCCTTGCATATCGAATATAGTCAGAGGTTTAAAACAATCACAAAATTGTTCACCTTAGTTTTTACAGATGTCTGTTAATCTAATTTTAATTCAGTTGGAAAAAATTAAATGTAAGAAACTGGCAACTTCAAGATTAACTCTTTATTGTTTTTTTGCTCGGACTAGTTATGTGGTCATAATGAAATTATAACTGCATGTTCATCGATTATCAATAACGCGCCACTACACTAATCAATATTAAACCCATGAAGGTTCGAATGTTGTAATGTTATATTTAATAATTTCATAATATTGTAATATTTTGGTGCTCGCATCAGTATGAATATTAGCCACATGCTAAAGCAATGATTTTCCAGCTTCTTATTCAATATCTCGTTAGGATATCTAGTTTCGAATTCCATACGATCTAGAATGTTATTTATAAAACGTTGTAGATCAGTCTACCTTCTCATCTCACCCAGAGCAGAAGCTAAAATTCGTCGCCCTTTACAAATACCACACCCAAAATCCGACGGGTATGTTTCTATTACTTTTGGGTAAGATTCTATTGTCTTTTCGGTAACAGACCACTCAATTGCGCATTGCGGTATTAAACTCATATTACCGCAAAGGTAGTAAATGGTGGAATGACGAATTTCGGTAGCTGTTCATGTATGTGCATCACATAACCAAAACTTTTTCAGTATGTGACATGTTCGTATGTACGATAATTCGGTCGATTCCTATGATAGTATTAGTACCGAGTCAAACCAAACGTAACTCTGGCGGATTTCTGCCAGAATTCAGACCAGAACCTGCCCGAATATTGGCAGAAACCAGCCGAAATTACGGATTTTTACTGGGTTTGGTAGGATAGTGAAATGAAAATTTTAGGCAGTTTCTGGATCCGGCACAGTTCCCAAATCCGGACCTCCCGGATCCGGATCAGTTCCCGGATCCGGACCAGCACCCAGATCTGGACCAGTGCTTTAAAGCTAGCCGAATTTGAGCCGATCTTCAAATACTGAATGTATCGTGTAGAGAAAATTGAAATTCGTTTATCCACATTGTGTTCGCTTCGCTTGATGCGCAATACAAATGACAAGCAAAGTGCTACACACTTCCAGAATACCAGACGCGTTAATATTTATCGTTTAAGAATTGATAAAAAATGAGTGCGATGCAGAGAGGATTTGAATGTGTTGGTATTGCCGTTTGGGGAATTTTTGTTGGGACCGTTTTAGTATTAAACGTTTTGCTATTGGAGCACTTTTTTCTTATTACCGTAAAGGTATTACGGTCGAGTTTTGGCTGTAGTAAAGCAGTTAATTCCACCTGCTGTTGCCCTACCTACTGTGTGAATAGTAATGACTGACGATACACAGCAAAAACCACCCCACTGTGAGCGAATTGTGTTGCTATTGATTTTTCGAAACGCCCCGTAAGACCAGTTATACGGGAACAATAACTCAAAATGCAGATGAAGGTCAATCTGGTAGAAGTCAAAATTCTACAGTTTCAACACATCACACATGGACTGTTGATTATGTTCAAGAGCATTAACGAGTCATTTGTTACGTGTAAAACAATAATGTGCCCAGAAAATGCAGTAGATGCAACAAATAAAGAAGACTCCTGGTTTTGTTATCTTCTAGTCATGCTCAGAAAAAAATATGGTTAACATATAGAGTGCATGTACTACTCCAAAGTTTATGAAAGTGCTTAACACAATTAGAGCAATTAACATTATTGATAGATGATAGCAAACCAGTGAATATGATTGCCGCAAACTGCTTTTCGAATCGTCAATTCCCAACCCTGATACATGGTTCAATAGTCACCATTCCACTCAAACAAGACCGTGCGTATTCTCCACGTACGTTAAATTCACAATGGATTAGTTCCCTAGTTGATCAAATGTAACATTAAACAAACAAGGAGATTAGTTGGCTCAGTCCAAAGAAATGGCAACTCGATTGGCATCGCCAGGTGTATACGTGTTCCTTTACAATGCCAACAAATCATAGAGCACCTAAAATAACATATGACAAAATTTGTGCAATTTTGAATATAATAAAATCACGATTTCATACTTAGTTATTTGAAATAAAATAAGATCGGAAAACATTAGTAACCAAGGTGGTTCATTTTCAAGAATAGTACTGTTGGTGAATCATCTTATAAAAATAGATGGTAAGGGACGCGGACGAAAGTAGCTGACCAACACCTGATTTTTTTTATATAAATAACTTATTTGTCTTAAAATGCCTCTAGCTCAAAAAATATGCTTCATATTTTTAATCTATCAGTTTCAATGGAAATGTGGGAAAAGTCCCTATTGAATGGTGTCCTCATATCTTTCAGTTTATTAGTTATTAGCATCCTTTCAGAGGTGAAGTGGTCAAAGGTTTGTGTTTTTGATGAGTTAAATTAACTAAAAGTTAATTTTCTCAAGATAATGAATCAAGACCGTAACAATAACTATTATCCAAAAGTTGAATTTCAAGACGATCCATAATTTGTTTTCCATGTCCTATTACTATTTCTTCTCGTTTCTTTGTAATTTCATTATTAAACATTTTCTGTAGTCGACTTGTAAGCGCTTAAAAGGCTCTAGTCTAAAATATATCATTTGTATCCATATTCCCAAAATTTTATTGGGAAGCCGAGAAAATTTCCTGCCGAATTATGTACAAATATCATTCAGTTGAGTGAACTAATTGAGTTTTTAGCATAAAATAGTTCAAAATTCGATGTTCGATGAGCTTTGTAAATTATCTTAATTATTAACAAAAATGGTTTGTGGATGTGGCTGCGTTCACCTTTCATCACGTCCGGTACTTTCAACTGACATATCCAGAAGACAGATAATCCGCATCCAATCGCGACTACTGCATTTGTTAAATTCTTATCGAGGACCGAAATAGTTTTGACCTGATTTGCATTGTCACTCGGCCTAAGAAGTCCACCGTTAGTCGTAAATATACGAATAAACTCATAAAATTGTGGGCAAACAAGGAAAAATGAGCTATTTTTCTACTAAGGAGCGAATTGGGTAAAATCCTATTTGCGCTTAACGGGCACAAAACCTCTAACTAGATTATAAAATCTGCATTTCAGCTACGTCCCATAAGAACTCCTATCAACTTAGTCCTGTCACTTTGTTAATGTCGGATTCTAATGAAACGAATTCGAAACGTAAATTCTAATTTAGGCGCAACCCAAATATTTTCAAAAAGACAAAAAAAAAATTGCTCTGATCATCAGAAAGTGACAAATAACGTGTGAAAGTAAAAGCTGGACAGAAAAACTTAAATTTACCTAATGCAGTTACATTTCAATTGTGAAAACCAATAATTGTAGTCACATCAACGGTGATACACTTCGCAGTAAATTAAAGTCACCGATACGCTAATGAAATCGCTTGGTACCAATAGATTTACCGACCAGATATCCACATACCAAGGACCTTCCAAACTCGCATCACCAAAACTAACCTTCCGCAAACGCCGCCTCTCCCTTAGCGTTGCCGCTTTCCGTCTATCCACCGTTACGGTCTTCTTCTTGCAAGCCTTGCAGGCCCACGTCAAACAGGGCCTATTGGGACTGGCCATACAGCCGGCAACCGGTGCCAGCACGTGCTCCTCCGAACTTTCACTATTATCATCGTAGTCGTCGTTCAACTGCAGCTGCTTCTGCCGGATCTGCAACTGTTGGATGTTCAACTGCAGCTTCTGTTCAGCGGTCAAACCGTTCGGGCCAAAACTACGCAAAAAATCACTCTCACTTCCACTGACGACGGCACCTCTGTGCATCGCCCCAAAACCCATTCCCCCCAGCATACCGATTCCGATTCCGTTATCACCTCGATGTTCCGTTTCGTAACCGTGCTTCAGTTCCTGTTGGCACGAACCCGTAGCTAGTGCAGTCGTCTTCCGACAAAGATTTTTGTTAAACTTGGTCATGGTTTTCTAAACGCCACACTTCACACACCACACGCGATCCGATTCGATCCGATCCACCTTTTCTTACGTCCGGGTCAGACCGTTCACCATCGATGAAATCCACGGGCAGACTGTTTGGTCCGCAATTTTCCCCGGCTCTCCGTTTTGTCACCACAGTCGATGCTTTCCAAATTCTGACAGCCGCAGCAACAGCAGCAGCCGCACCAACCAACACTAAGCACCGCGGTGATCGTGCGTGCGTGATGGGCCAGATGTTGTGACACTACTTTGAACGTGACAAATTTTACTATGTCTTCTGTTTTCATTCCCAAAACATATCATCGTTCTTTGCAATTGCGCTTTTCCTCGTGCGCTTCTCCGATCCTCCGATATCCCGCAGACGAATTTCGCTATGATCGAGGGGGCGGGACTAACGGAAGATCCACCCTCCCGTTCTGATCTGCCACGCGCACCAGTTAGAGAGGATTAGCTGCTGCCGGTTGGAAAATCTAGTTGGAATCTAACGGGACCTAAGGCATGCCCCGGATGCCTACCGACAGGGGGAAAAGTGTAACTTATTCTTGTAGATTTTCCGTGACTTTTCTCAGCTCGGCATTTTATTGTTGCTGAGCTTTGTTGGAAAAAGTGTCAAGCGCGTGATTGTTTTTCAACAGATTCTGCAAACGTCAGACTTTGAGGCTCCGTTAGTAGTGCAGGATTAGATTTGGTTAAGAATGCAATCCACTCAGCACAACTCTATAACAGATGCTGATTTCGGTTTTTGGATTCGAATTGTTCTTTGCTCGCTAAGAGCTGCCCTTTCTTTATAGATTTTGCATCCATAAGTGCGAATCTAGAGCGACTCTAAGCTAAACGCAGAATCAGCAAGAGTCATTCCCATCAGCCAATCAATTTTGTCTGCTCTACCTCATTTTTATAAAACATCGTCATAAACTTACCGAATTTGCTTGATCGAATCACCTGTGAGATTATACAAAGCCGTTGAGAAGTACGAAACACAGTTAATCCATACATTTAAAGCTATCCACTCTTCAAATGCCAATTTTGATTAGGATCGGTAAAAAACAACCGTCAGTTTTAGCACGTGTCGTCTCACAGCCTTTTCGCATCGTACGCCGCATGCTACGCTCGATGCTGTCAGTTTGAACGAATTCTCATTCTCTCGCAAATTTGCTGTATTCATGCAAGGAATGAGCGAAAAATTGCATGTCGATGCCGAAAGCGTGGTTCATTGTTGCATCAGATTTTCCCGTTCGATACTGGCGGCGAGCGCGTACTTTTGCATGAATGGCTGGCTGCCATGGCTACCGATGAAGACAATGGATTCTCATCTACGGAAGGAAGTAAAGAAAGAGTTTGTTGTGCACGCCGAAAGGAGCGAAGCACGTTTCAATTATAATTACTGTTTGACTCATCGTTATTTGAATGTTCTGTTTCAGGTTAGGATTTTATCCACTTCCGTAAGTTAGACCATCCGCCTTTGTTAATTCTGAAATAAACCGTCGGAAATATAATCGAAAAAATCTTTACGGCTCTTCTCGGTTTTGTGAAATTTGTAAAAGATTTTTCTTGAAAATCTGAACCTTCGCCTGAAAGGAAATCATTATATTGTACCAAATTACTTTAAATTGTCGACCCTCTTTGACAGTAGTTTGGACATCAATTTTTCAATATTTCCAATCTTTCTTACAAATGTGATGAAGCATCACGCTGCTATTTCATATCGTGAGCCTCTGATGGATGCTTTGATCCTGATTGATATTTTATGAGTTTTGTATCAACTATAACTTGAGTTGTTAAGTGAGTTAAGGAAGAACAGTGAGTCTAGTTATGAACGGTATGCAAACTAGGCTCGATGGCGGATCCAAGACATGTTGTCTTGAATTTTATACATTTGGAGCAACATCACATGTTGCTTCAAGCGGTTTTCAACTCCTGTTCAAGAGTTTTCACGACGCCACCCGCGTTGCAGCTGGGAAAGGTCAAACTGGTGTCGAAGGGAGTCAATTGTGATTGTGACTGATGTCTGATGGTCACATCTTTAACATTCCGACTAAAAATTGGCCGACAGCCTCAATTATTAGAATAGAAAATTCATGTGCAATGAAAGTATTAATTTCTTTTAGAATTAGGACATCATTGGGGCCTCGAATTGCCTGCTGGTGAATATAAGACAAATACAAATACCAGTTCAAATTAGTGTTCCAACTATGTGTGTTGCCGACACATATCATCGCGAAACCAGGCACGATCATCGGTATGCAGAACTTGCATTTGCTTGCGTCTAAAGATTCGAGAGTGTAGACAGACTGATCCAGTGGCAACGAAGATTCGATTCGGTTGGTGTACGGAAGGAATTTTGGGAGCGACGAACCGTACGTCTGATTCGATGACGAACTTTTTTGCCGTCGAAAAAGCTGTGATAACTGCTGAACCAATCCGGTCAGGAAAGTATCAGCGAGATCACAATATTTTGGAAGCTACAACAGTACGCCGGAAATCTCGAATTGAGTCAATTCCCGGAGAGTTATACAATGGCGCTGAGCAGGCTCCGAGATTTAGAAAAGCGGCTTTCCAAAGATCCAGAGCTACGATGAATGAGCTCAAACAGCACATCGGTAAAGTCCGACTAAGATCCTCAGCGGGTATGGTACCTACCTTTGGGAGTAGTGGTTAACACCAAGAAACCCAGCAAAATTATGATGGTCTGGAATGCTAGTCTAGTGAAGTTTGCTTCAACGATTTACTGCTGAAAGGATCAGATCCGCATGTGTCGCTGGTAGAGGTTTTACTGCGGTTCAGCCAAGGCGAGGTCGCAGGTGTGTTCCGGTATACTGGAAACGTTTTTACAAATTCTCAGTCGAGATGAAAATAGATAGGGCACAATGTTTTTTTTGAGTTTACGTGATCAACGTGACGATGTTCGGTGCTACGAGTTCTCTATATACAGCAGTTTGTTAAAAAATGGGGTGCTCTCGATTACACAGGTCGCTATCCACTATCGACTCGGTAAACGAGGCCGTAGAACTTGTTAAGGAAGTGCAAGGTATTAACGCAGCAGCTGAATTTCAGTTCGGCAAAATATTGTTCAACGAGCAAAGGTTACTCGACCAACTCGGAGAATGTGATGTGGATTACGGCGAAAGACCATTTTACATTCGATCGGGCTAGGCTGGAGGAAGTTATCGATCTTGACCAATAAACTCAAACAAAGCGACAAGTGTTGCGTGCTGTAATGCGACCCCTTAAGATTCGTCACGGATTTCGTTGTACATGGAAAAATACTTGCCAAGGAAATTTGGCGTATTGGTACGGAATGGGGCAAGCTGATCGCTGAACAGTTACACAGCCTTTCGATTAGGTGGATTGGACTGTGCGGGAAGATTAGTGAAGTGAAAGTTCTTCGTTGTTTCTTCCGGAATTTCTCGCCGCAGCAAATCAGTGATTCATGTATTCATGGGAGCTAGCGTAGTAGCCTGTGCATGCTTGGGCTACTCAATGATAACAGTTAAGGGGGAAAGCTGGTGTTCATTGATAGTGGCAAAAACTAGACTTCGAATGCAATCAATTCCGCGTTTGGAGCTACAAGCGGCCATGATGGAATCACGGTTATCACATAATATCTGTTTTCTCTTACTATGAACATTCAAAGGCGCTTCCTGTGGACAGATTCGCCAGTAATTGCCTGGCTTCGCTTCGATAGTCCCGTTGCCATCAGTTCGTATCCTTTGGGGCTTACGAGATTCTACACTCGCCAGTGTAGATGAGTGGCGATACGAACTTTCTCGAGAAAACATTGCAGATGATGCCACAAGATGGAGCTCAGGACAATCATTCACCCCAACCTGTTGTTGGTATCATTTCTGCTAGATCTGGAGTCAATAGTCTATTGCAGCGGTAAATGCAGAGAACGAAGAAATTCGAGTGATCGCCGTACATCGAACAGTAACAGAAGTGGTGGCCTAATGGGGGCCCGTACACGAGGCGTTATCAGTACCTCCACAGGTTCGGGCACGCGGAGGTCCCAGTCTGCCCGGACTGCCCAGGTGTAGATGAAACTGCCGAACACATACTGTTCGTATGTCATCGGTTCGACGTCGAAAGAAGAGCAATGCTTGACGTCTGTGGCTGGGACACAACCTCTGATACCCTTATTCAGCGGATGTGTCAATCGGTGGAGAAGTGGAACGCAGTCTCGGCTGCTACCATCCAGATTGCCAGTAGGCTACAGGTAATCTGGCGAACCGAGCAACAGACGACGGGCACGGCTAACTAGTGATTGGTTAGCTGGAGCGAAAAAGGCCAAGCGCAAAATAAGAGAGTGAATGGTCTGTTCATGCCGAGGTAGGTTGGCGCAGCGAATGGCAACCGCGTAAGGGGTAAACCCAGCCACCCCGAAGCAAGACAGAAGAGTGAGTGTATAGGCGTATAAGTGGACTGCCTCATGCCAAGACGGGAGGGTCGTAGCGTAGTATGTTGGAACTCTGCCTCATGGCGTGGCAGAGGAGTGAAAGGGTGAGCATCCAAGTCAGTCTCACACTGCATGTTAAGGGTGAGCATAAAAGTCAGCCTCACAGGTTGGTAGAGGCTAGCACAAAAGTCAGCCTAGCAAGGAATGAAAAAGGTGAGCACAAAAGTCAGCCTCGCATGGTATGTCAGAAGTGGGGCCTAAGAAAAATGTCCCACATGGGATGCCAGAGGGAGTGACAAAGGTACAATAGAGTGGCACGATTGAGAGTGAATCAGGTGATAGGGTGAGCACCCAAGTCAGCCTCACATGGTATGGGTAGGGCGAGCACAAAAGTAAGCCTAGCAAGGAATGAGTAAGGTGAGCACACAAGTCAGCCTCGCATGGAACGTAAAAGGTGAGCACAAAAGTCAGCCTCATGTGGGAGTGTTTGAGAGTGAATCAAAGTGCGATTGAGAGAGCACCCAAGTAAGCCTCATACAGGATGTATGAACACGTGAGTGAGAGTGAATGAGTACATTTAGTACAGCCATCCCCCCAGAAGTAATACCGAGAGGTAGTTCCTGGGAGGAATGATGGCGGAGCCCAATGGAGTTTAGTCGGTATTAATGGCTGGTCACCATTCGAGTCCGACACGCCCCCAGTGCACCCCGTGCGGTAGATTGGACCCTACCAATAGCACGTGTACTGGGCTAGGACATAAAGGTCTTCTCCATTGTAAAAAAAAACAAAAAACACGATGCGTTAGTAATGTCACTACTGAGCAGTAATGTCACTTTCAATGAACGTGTAAGGCGAGTAATGATGGAATTCCCATACAATTCCAGTAATTTCAGTAATTACTTAGTAATGACACTTTTATTGCGCGTGTAAGGGCCCCTAATGGAAACACCGACCACCGCGGAAACGCCCCTTATACTTTTGAACGAGTACACAGAGGCAGAATGGATGTTGTGGCCTCATGCACAGGCACATGCATACACGAAGGAACTATCTCTGTGGGCTGATGGACGTAACGTTTCCAAAGGACGTTTACTTCGTATGCTGTCCTCATTCGTGGACGAAAAAAGAGTTTTACGAGTTGGTGGATGTGTTGGAAACGCGCCAGATATTCCCTACGATTCCACGCACCCTGTCGTGTTGCCAAGAAACCATAGAATTACTTACCTCGTCGTGTTTAGTTTCCACCAGCGGTTCATTCATACCAAGAGTGAAACAGCATGCAACGAGTTAAGGCAGCAGTTCTACATTGCGAGGATGCGAACGGTAGTACGGAGTGTATGCAGAAGCTGTCAGTATTACAAGAATAAAAGGGCAACGGCAGTACCACCCTTGATGGGACCACTTCCGAGGGTCCGATTGACGCCATTCATTCGGCGATTTGTTTACATCGGCGCGGTTTATAAGGGTCCATACGAAGTGGAAGTTGGTCGCAGTATCGTGAAGCGGTGGATATGCTTATTCATCTGCCTTACGATACGAGCAGTTCATTTGGAACTGACACACAGTTTGTCTACGAAGTCTTGTGTGATTGCTCTCCGAAGATTTATCAGCTGACATGGGGGTCCGCTTAAAGGGTTCACAGACAACGGTACCAACTTTGTGGTAGCAAGTCGTCAGTTATAAGAGGAGATGAGGAAGATTACAGAGATAAACGAAGCATGTGCATCCACGTTTGCTGACACTCGAACTCAGTGGCATTTAACGTTTCCGCAGCTCCTCACATAGGTGGGCGAATGGTGAGGTCCGTCAATAAAAAAAAACAATGCAAGTGTTCTCCGTAATCTACATCAGCCAAGTGACGAAGTTTTGGAGACGATAATGTTGGAAGCGAAAGGGATCGTCAATTGCCGTCCATTAACCTACGTTCAATTGAGAGCTCCAGATCAAGAATAAAACAGTCAATAGTGGATCAGCCAGATGTCCGATGTGCGCTCCGAGCAAACCAGTGTGATCGCTTGTGTAAGTTGTTTTCATCCGAATGCTTACAGAAAATATATCCACTATAACAGAGCAAAATTAAATCAGGAACACTTTGCTTCTTGTACCAGGCCGCTTCGAGAATCACCAATAGTTTCAGTTGTATTTAACTCGTAAATTCTGAATCCAGAATTGACTCACTGGTGATGATGCCCTTAGCATCCAACATTAATTCAAGAGTGCTGATTCAAATGGTCGTTAGTGACAAATGTAAACAAACTGAGTTATTTGCAGCGCAGCATGTGATTACAACATAGCTAACGAATACCGAAAACCAGGATTCATTATACCCAGTATTTATCAAAATAACAAGCATTATATAAAAAGTCGCAAAGTTTTCATGATCATATTTTGAAATTTTGCACTTGAGACCTTTTAAATTGAAAGGACCTATGCGTGAAACTTTTCAAAACCTCTGCAACTGCTCATAGGCGCCATGGAAAAACGACGCAAGATTCATTTCATTCTATGTTTTTCCCACTTCACATAGGTACCTTGTAAAAACGTCCTAAGCATAAAAATAAAAGAAATTATTTTCTTCTGTTCATGCGACTTATTTTCGAAGTTGAATTTAAAAGGTATAATAAATTAAATGATAATTGGAAAGCTTGGTTATTCTAAAGTAACATGCCATTCGTTGGTTTTAACCACTTCCAGCCAATGGTTTGCTATTATAAACTAAAGTTTCCCGCAATTTTTTTCGGCAAGACTTCTGTTAAATCCACTGCAACTATTTACCATAGTAATGAAGAACATTCGTAATCTGGTGCTCATTTTGTCTAAAACTTTGAAGAAATTCAATATTCGTCGTAAGAGCTACCTTTGCTGAAAAAAGCCTTATGTGCAGCGTCGTATGATTCATAGGGCCGAAAAAAGACCTATGTGAAAGGTCCTATAATTTCAAAAGGACGCATCATTCTAAATCGCTTAAAAACTACATTAGCACTAAACATTTCATATTTTTAGTATTATTTACCCAAAGAGTATAGTCCTTAGACTATATTGGCATAATTGTTCCATCAAAACACATATTTGTTCTCTAATAGGGATTTGTTTTAGGTCCATGAATCTTCAGCCTCGTTTTTCTCAGTTCGAGCTCAATGTCACTTAGGACCTTTTGAATAAGTACTCTTGAATTGTTCAAATTTTTGGAACAAGGTCCATAGGTCTTAGTAGTATTCTACTTCAAAACTGTTTATTCCTTCTATTTAGAGGTTATTAGCTGTAATAATCCAGCAAATCTAAATTTTCAAGATTTATTGCATTATTGTCTTAAAAACATAGCAATCTCACACCTTCGCGCCTTTTTTCCTCGATGCTGTCAGTTTACTTGATTCCCAAATCACGCTCGCGAGAGAATAACCGACCGGTACAAGCGGGCCGCGATGAACAGGACAAACAAAGAGCGTAGTGATGCGAAAAAACACGTGCAACTGACTGACTGTATACCCGTGCGATTCATTCATACTTTTTTTTCCTCCACCGCCGTACGTCGGGTGAAGCTTTTGCATTCGACGTTGATGTGGCAGTGTTCAGTTTTTCTTCGCTCGTTCATTGACCACGTCGTCGTCACCGTCGCCACCATCCTCGCTGGCACTTCTGCGCACTTGCAATCGCCGTGTCGGAAAAAGTCGTAATCATTTTAGTTAAAGTGAAATTTTCGTTACGGAAATTGTAACAAAAGCTGCCAAATTGTGATAGTTTTTTGAACACGGTCTCTGTACGAGTGTGCTGGAAACGACTGAGGTTTGAGTGAGTGAACGACAGACAGTATAGCGAGCGAAGATAAATCTCGATTGACCTTGAACAGAGGTTCCCCCCGTTCGGAGCGCTAGTGCTCTCCCCCGTTTGCAAGTAAAGTGAAAAATAAACAAATTTTAATCGTGTGTTTTGTTCTGCTAATCGACATGGCTTGCTGTGGTGGTTGCTGTTGATGAGAAGGCGGCAGAGAATACTATTTTGGCAGGCAACAGAACGAAGGATAGGCGGCGTAAGTGTAACCAATGATGGGTGTGAAATGGCCTTGAACGGGTGGGTGGTGTGGTGGTATCAGGGGTGCGATTAACCTAGTTTTGTGCGATTTTTGGGAAACGCACAGGGGCGTTGACATCTATCGATGTTTACGTTGAACGGTCGAATGAGACGCGTGGAAAAACTAGGTCAGTCTGTTCGATTACGGTCTTATCTTTGGAACAAGACACGCGTTCTGATTGCAAGTCTCGAGAGTAAACGATCGCGATGTTTACTAATGTGTCGAGAGCATCCAATTTATTGAGTACAGTCAGCTGCATTTATTTCGATTGGAAATAAACTGATGTGTTTTTCTGCATTACCAGACATCGAATAAGAAAGAGTTGATTGTAATAAATTCCACCCTCGGGAAAAGGCAATTTGTCACTCGATAGGACAAGCACTTGCTGACTACTCAATCATTTTTATTGTACACAAGCTTGCCAAAGATGGAAAGCTCGCAAATTTTCCGACGTGGCAAGTCCAATTATAAACTTTTCAGCCAGTTCTCATTGAACTAGCATGCCAGTCGATGGTGGACTGGTATAGGAGCACGTAGTAAGCCGTGAAAAAATTCGCATCCATCCGATTTGAGTTAGGCCTGGTTTCTTTTTTTTCCTACCAATCAACACAGGTCAATAAACAAGCGCGCGTTTAACGCGCACAAGCGCACAGACACGCGCACGGCTTTGTTCGTGAATCACGACGTACCCGCATGATGAGATAAGACACACAGACGAGCGCACGGGCACAACCTAACACACACCAACATCCCAACGCTGTCGTATTAATTTAGCTATTTTTTTGCAGAATATGAGGCCAGCATCTAGTACCCGACGAGATTCGCAACGTGTAGCAGTACTGAAGACCGCAGCAGGCACTGCTCAACTTCCGGAACAGCACCGTTTCTACGCCCGCACTGCGTCAAAGGTTCCCTCGATCGTCATCGTAGCGAGCAAGACTCACTTTAATCATCAAAGCCGTCATTTTCCGTTTCGTTTGGTACCGCACAAATTCCGAACTACCCTTACGTAGGGATGCCGCTTGGCTCTAGCGTGACAACCCGGACCGGAAGCTGTTGAACAAAGGACCTTCTAGTGTGGTGTCGTGTCAGTAATTTACTATTTATTAGCTTGAAGAAACCATTCCTGTATAAATGTGCTTGAAAAAAGTGTTCAAAATTTGCGCGTTGACCCCATTCTGATGAGTTTGTTATTGTTTTGGGGTTCTGTTTGTATCAAAACAAAATACACTCATACCCAAACACGTGCCCGTGAATAAGAATTGTAGTGTAGTGTTCGGTTGCAAATAGAAACAATAAATCTCGGCGATCAGTTTAACGTTGACATTGCAAGTGGTAAACAATTTTATAAAGGTGTCGCGACTTTTCCGTTTCCAAAGCACTTGTACAAGTGCGGTGCTCGTGTGCTTCAAATCAAAACATCCCAAACAGAATGGCTGCAGCAGCTGATAACGGTGACAGCAACCCGATCACCGGAGAACCTTCGGTGTGGATCTTCGGCTACGGGAGCCTCTGCTGGTATCCGGGTTTTGAGTACGACAAATGCATCACGGGCTACATTCGAGGCTACGTGAGACGCTTCTGGCAGGGTAATACGACCCACCGGGGAACGAAGGAAAAGGTAAGAAGGCTTGAGCGGTCTGGTCTGTCTGGCGGTTAGCCAAAACCAAAGCCGCCAGTAACGGCTTCCCACAAGCTCTCGGATTACATACAAAGTTGCATGCATAATACACAAGCAAACAATCTCTCTCGCTTTTCTATCGTCATCGTCACGACTGGTTGGCAGTTTGCGAATGGATGGATGGCGGGCGGGAAGGAATTACACGATGCTTTGAATGGTCCCGGTCGGTTTTGCGCTGTACACGTGTATGATTTACGAGTGTTTACGGTGAAGAAAAAATTTTGTTTGTAGAACATGCGACATTTGATTAGGTCCCGCATTGGGAATCGATGTCTTGTGTGCTGACGCGGACTATTTTCTGACATTTGCGTCAGATCATATTGCAGTAGGCTCTGTTCACGGATAGAGCTTCTTTTATTTTCGAGGCCGCATTGAGAAGATGAATGTGGCATTCGATATTATAGTGTTATAAGTGACAAATCTTGCATAACAGTAGGTATTGCACATTTCACACCAAATTGGACTATCGCATAAGTGTGTACAATTCTTCGATGTCAAATCGTTCAATTTATCGATGCGGTTAAGTTTTATAAATAAAGAGACGAATGCGCTCAGGCCTCCGAAACGAATCGACTGAAATTAACACCATTATCACACTTTAAAGGAGTGTGCCCACTTGTGTGATAGTCCAATTTGTCCAATGTAATGTGCGATACTAATAGTTAGCAGCAAGCCGTAAGTGTGCCGTCTGTTATAGGACACGTGTGAATATCTATCAAAACACGATTCAGTAGGCAGACGTATAGAAAAAAAAAACGAAACCAGTCTTCTATATTACATTCAACTGGTTTGGTCGTTGGAGAATGTCAAACAAATCTATGCAATTTGCATAATTTATTCGCTGCTAAGCGGCTAAATCCAGACAAAGTAGGCAGCATGAAATTATATCTATAGGCAAACTTTATCACTCTTATTTTGGACTATATCTTACTTGTGATATGATATAAAGTCACCCATGTGTTCAACCAAAATTTTTTGGAAGATTTAGTCGTATACTGGCTTACATCTCTCTTAGGTTAAATAACACCTACAAAAAAAATATTTTGGAATAGCCAAAAAATACCAAATGCTTCGGGGTTAAAGTCTTTGATCGAAACCAGTAAAAAAATCTCGAATATTTTTGCAGCATTCTAGACCATCCAAACTGTTCCGGAGTTAAGATCTTGGGATATACAGAAATAACGAAGTCTGGTGTTTCTTTGAACTCAGTCTTCCTGAAAGGCCCAGATCAGCTAACATCGCTGTTGTCAGTGCTGATCCGTTACATCAGCTAGTTGTTTCACCAAGTGCGAATGAGAAACGAAGACCAGCATTGCCAGCGCTTCTTCTGGAAAAAACACCAACGAGTCGGAGCCCAGTATCTACGTCGTTCAGGTTGTTTGTTGTTTGCCGAGCACAGCGCAACACGCAAAGAACATCAACGCAAAATGGTTCGAGCAGAACCAACAAGCGGCGGTCGATGCAATAATCTAGCAACACTGCGTTGATAATATGCTCGTGAGCACCGAGACGGAGAAAAATCCAGTGAATCTTCCACAACAAGTCAAAAAGATTCACTAGCAAGCTGGGTTTCAAATTCGAAACTGGATATCAAACTCCGCTACGGTCGTGGCTAAACTGCAACAGGTAACGAAGGAAGATAAGAACCTAAACATCAGTGACGAAACTGGCACAGAAAAAGTGCACGAAATGTGACGGAATACGA
This sequence comes from Topomyia yanbarensis, assembly GCF_030247195.1. Classification (NCBI taxonomy): domain Eukaryota; kingdom Metazoa; phylum Arthropoda; class Insecta; order Diptera; family Culicidae; genus Topomyia; species Topomyia yanbarensis. The sequence goes on along the minus strand of NW_026683602.1, from coordinate 626,789 downwards.
CGACAGACCGATTCACTTTCAGAATATCCTCCCGTTACGATGAAAATCTGCTCTCCAACACTCAGCGGCCGACCAAACGCGAAGTGAAAGGCTAGAGGCGAGTATTCTATAGTCGATGGTGGTCAACGAGCATCACAGAATTCACTATTGTTTCAGCATTCCGCCATTCATCCGTCCATAACAACATCTACGTTCAACAAAAATCGGAAAACTGTAGACGGCATATGCACACATGTTACTAAAATGTGAGAGGGCTGCGTACCAAAATATACGAATTATTTCTTGCTGTGAACGAAAGCATACCCTCGGTGAAACTTTTTGGTGAAGAGCACAATATGTACAGAAGTGATCACGATAAGCGAAATAGTCGTAATGTGTCTGGCGGAGGAGTACTTATAGCTGTTCACGGGAATTTGGCATCTGCAGTGGTACGCGTTGATTCAGCTGCAGACTTCGAACTCGTGTTTGCCCGGTTTCAATTGAAAGACTGTTTTATCCCACATAGGGTAGACGAGCCCTTATTCATCTCATTAGTCGGGATATCACACTCTTTCGCGGATAACTCGGCTTTCAGTGATTGGAATGCTCTTAAATCGGTATCAACATCTTTGCTTCGTTTCTAAGAAGCAGTACAATAAAAAATCTCGCCTGGAAAATGTAAAATACTCCCATTTGAGCGAAGCGAAAAGTCAAGTACAACGCACCCTTATTCGTCCTACCATTTGAGTCAATGCGTTGAATAGAGAGAGCAGATACTGCTCTAACTAATGTGTTCAAATGGGTAGGATGAATAGAGGTGCTAAGATGAATTAGGGCACAGTAACCCTATGTGCCGGCTATAACCCTCCAGAGGTTCGACGAACTTGATCGCTTACTAAATGTTTTGCTGAATCTATTAGCAACGGACTCGATAATGTAGGCATCGACGATTTGACCCTTGTCTGTGGCGATTTCAACCAGGCAGACCTCCAGTAGACCGTGAATAAAAACTACGTTATTACAGCTCAACCCGACAGTGTAGGACCAGCAAGTGCCGCTTTGCTAGACGTTATGTCATTTTTTAACTTGCAGCGGTTCAGCAATATTCGGAATCATTGGGAACATACACTTGATTTGGTGTTTATGAACAACAGATAATGAGTTGTAACTGAAGCTGCCATATAGCTGGTGAAAGGCTAGTAGGGTACTGTTAAACTGGCTAACTCGTACCGTCGCTAAGCAGCGCAAACCAATCCAATCGCTTTAGAGTAATCGCATACTGAGATTACTGAAAAGTGAAAAGAATTCTTCCCAACGCCACTACCGCATGCTTCGAACGCCAATTACAAAAATCTGCTTTGCAAAAGCAAGTGCTTCGTACAAAAGCTTGAATGCAATGCTCTACAAACAACATATTGCCAGAATGCAAACCCGGCTTCGCAGAAATCCCAAGTTTTTGGAAATTTATCAATTCTAAAAGAAAAGCTTACGAAGGCGTACCTTCTACAGTGTCTTTGAATGGTGTTTCAACAACTTCTGCTATTGAAAAATTGAGATTCCTGTCGATGTCGAAGTTCGAGCTGCAAGTAGCCCTACTCGGTGTTCGATTGGCGGATACGTTCGTCCATCACGGTTAGCAAACGGTACTTCTGGACAGATTTCAAGGACGTGTTATGCTGGCTTAGTTCCGGCAACCAGCTATATGACCAATTCGTTGCGTTTCGCATCAGTAAAATTTTAGAGCGCAGCTTTCGTTTTTCGGTACGGCAAAAACTTGTAGCACTCTACGAAACAAAAACATCGTGTCTTTGAACCGCTGATGCAACAGGGGCTGTCTAAAGTGGAGAACTATCTGTTCCGCCAAGCGCAGTCTGAAGTGTATATCGATGTGATCGCTTTGTTACCCTGCGAGAAATGAGTGGACGAAGATGATGAGCAACAAACCAATGTTCCGTTTCGGCTGCCTAGACGAAAATGGAGTTGCTTGTGTCCGCGGTCGAACAAAAGATGCAATGCTGTTGAACCCGTCATTTTACCTCGTAACCATCGCATCACACAGTTGATCATTGCCGACATTCAAGAACTTTTCAACCACCAAAACCATTCCACAATCATCAACGAAGTTCTACAACGTTTCCTTATTCCTCGTTTGACCATGCGATCCGGAGAGAGTGCCAGCGGTGCAAACACGATCGAGCAAAACCGCAACCTCCAGCGATGGCTGCTCTTCCACATTCTCGTCTGGCCGCTTTCAGCCGTCTGTTCACCTACATGGGGGTTCTAGTTCTAGTTGGACGACACTCGCGCCATCCTCCTGCACATCACTCACACACTGACTAACAACACTTGCATGATGGAAATTCGAAACGCCATGACTAGGAGGGGATTACCGGTTATCATCTACAGCGATCGCGGAACTAACTTCCAAACAACAAGCCAGACGCTCAAGCCGGCGATCGAGCCGATTTCGGAAAACTGGCTAGCGGATTTACCTTAGGTCGCACCTAGTGGAGCTTAAACCGTCGGGCTCGCCCCACATGGGAGGAGTACAAAGCTGAATTTAGCCAAGCTACACACATTGTCAACTAGCGACCACCGACCGACATTCCCTTGGATAACGACGATTCATCTGTGCTAACGCATTCTAATAATTTCCTCTTACTAAACTGTTCTATTCAGTTGGTTCCCTTCGATGACAGCCTGGTACATAGAAGGAACTGTTGGACTGCAGTCACAGATCATGGCAGACTTGTTCTGGAAACTGGATTCGTAACTATCCACGATCACACAGAACCAAGTGGTTTACTCCAGCAAGACCAATTACCGTCGGCGACGATGTGCTGATCGTCGAACTCAAAGTTTAACCGGAACTGCTGGCCTAAGGGTGGAGTTATTGCTACGCAACAGGCTCCCGACGGGCAGGTACGGTGCGCAACTGTACAGACAGCAACCAGTGGAATCTACGAGCGGTCTGTAGTATCTTTAGCTGTGCTTGACGTAGGCGCTGTAGAAAATACGCTGACGGTTAATCCTTTGCACATTCTGTGTTAAAGTTGAATGAAAAAATAACCCAGCTATAATGAAAGCTATCCGTTGTAGACACGTTATAGCTCGGTTGTACAGTTTCGTCCAACAGCAAGCAATACAGAACGGCTGTAGAAGGAAATTGCTAGCTTGTGTTGTCAAATAACATTTTGAGCAAATTTACATTGAGTTGGTTGAGACTTGAAGAAATATCTGCTTTCTCGCCCTCTATATCTTAGGATTATTCACTAAACGCAAAGTCTTTGTTCTTAGTTTCTTCACAAATGGCGCTGGCTATCGATTTGGAGGTATCGGGCGAAGCTTTTGCCGCTGCCATTATTTCCCCAAAGTTGTCAACCGATTTTGGTTTAGATGATGGTAATACTGCCAACTGGTTCCGTGTTGTATTGGATGGCCGTAGATAAGCTGTTCTTAATGGTTCATTAAGGTTCTCTTGGTTTCTCTTAATGTGCAGGCTGATCACAGAATGGCAGGTATTAACCCATTACTGGGCAGTGTCAAGCAATCAATATCGACTAGGAACAACTTGGGAAATGTTCGAAAAATGAACCGCTTACGTATGATATGAGCTTTTTCTAATCCTGCATTTTTACAAAAATTGCAGCTTCTTTTCTAATCAAAAACACGGGACAATTTAAAACTCAACCATTTTGCTAAATTTTCAAATTTTGGAAAAACCGTGACAGACAGTTGCCAAGAGTATACAAAAATGAATACTTTTCTAATTTTCTATAACAGACTAAATGGCATGACCGGAATCCTACCAACCGTTTGACCTTGCATTCTTGAGATCTTGAAATCTTGTTAAAAGTTTCATAATAAACGATTCTAATCCAAAAAGTCTCATCCCATTCGCATTACCGGTTCTCTTGCAATCCCCCTAACGTTTGGTGCAGCGAGATAACGATTCCGAATATCGTACACTGTGTATCGCTTTCGACTGATGAAGAGGGAGCGGGCTACAAGAAGTTATAGTGCTCCAATTCAGATGAAATTTTGAAGGTATTTTCTAAAATGCACATACACTAAGGTTTTTTTTACACGGTTTTTTTTACACGGCTTTTTTTACACGGCTTTTTTTACACGGTTTTCGCAATTAGCACGGTTTTTTTTTGCACGGTTTTCGCAAAAAGTCCTTTTAAAGGCAAAAGACTTAGACGATTTCTCAACAATTTTTTTTGCACGGGTTTCGCAAAAATGTTCCAAAAGTCCTTTTGGAGGCAAAAAACTTAGACGATTTTTGATCAATTTTTTTTTTGCGCCGATTTCGCAATTAACACGGTTTTTCGCAAAAATATTCTAAGTCCTTTTAAAGGCAAAAGACTTAGACGATTTCTCAACAATTTTTTTTGCACGGGTTTCGCAAAAATGTTCTAAGTCCTTTTGGAGGCAAAAAACTTAGACGATTTTTGATCAATTTTTTTTGCGCGGATTTCGCAATTAACACGGTTTTAGCAAAAATCCTTATGAAGGCAAAAGACTTAGACGGTTTTTGACCAAGTTTTTTTTGCACGGATTTTGAAATTTACACGGTTTCTGCTTTTCCATTTTGAATGCAAAGAATTTCGAAGATTTTTGGAAAAGTGGAAGTGATTGCTTTTGGAACAGCATTAACGAGTAGATGCCAAATGTTCATGTCTGAGGCCATTTAGAAAACCAAGATGGCGACTTCCGGTTCAGTGGAATTCTCTGAAACCCCATCAATATGGCTATTTTTGGAACGGGATTGATGAGTGGACGTCAGATATCGATGTTTAAGGCTATTTGGAAAACCAAGATGGCGATCTCCGGTTCAGTGGAATTCTCTGAAACCCCATCAATATGGGTATTTTTGGAACGGGATTGATGAGTGGCCGTCAGATATCGATGTTTAAGGCCATTTTAAAAACCAAGAAGGCGACTTCCGGTTCAGTGGAATTCTCTATAACCCAATCAGCATGCATATTTTCAGAGCGGGCCTAATAGAGCGCATGATAGAGATCAGTGTCAGAGGCCATTTGGAAAACCAAAATGGCGACTTCAGGTTCATTGGAATTCTCTAAAATCGAATCAATATGGGTATTTTTGGAATGGAATTGACGAATAGACGCTAGATATCGATGTCTGGTGCCATATTGAAATTCAAGATGGCGACTTCCGGTTCTGTGGAATTCTCCAAAGCCCAATCAATATGAGTATTTTTGGAACGGGATTGACGAGTAGGTGCCAAATATCAATGTCTGAGACCATTTCGAAAATCAAGATGGCTACTTCGGTTTAGTAAAATTTTCAATTACCACAACAATGTGAGAATTTTTGTAATAGCGTTAATGAATAGATACCGGATGTCAATTCCGGAAGTCATGTTTTCATCTAAGATGGTGACTTCTATTTTAGTGCCAAGACGATGTTTTAGATATAAAGACACGCGGCGAGAAAAACAGTAAATTTGGCTGCACGGTTTTACAAATTATTTGTCTGCTAGTTTTGGCAACCAGGAATATTGTGTAAACAGCGAGTGATTTGTAGTTTTAATGAATGCTTGGCGAATTCCTTTTTTGAAATATTTCCCACAATACTCAATCATGTAACTTGGAAACGCATTGATTTACGTTACTGAGCCTGTCTACATGTTTTTCGTTGCATTAGAAAAAATGTATCGATGATGCAGGATGCAGACATGCATTTCTTTTCATTTCAATCTCGATACTCCCCACGCATTACTTCCTAAATCCGCCATATTTGTTTACATTGCTAGTTTGGAACCGTTGTTTTGGGTTCGATTGGAACTTTTGGCTTCAGTCTTCGCGCATCTCTATAAGCATCATCTCTGCTTTAGTGTACATCTCATTCATCTTAAGGGGGCTTCTGGTGTAGTGGGCAAAAAGTCGACTTCTTTTTTATCCGCTTAATTGTTAGTATTGAGCCTCTAGAATCGTCTCCCGCAATCTCGGTGACCACGCTGAACTTCTTTTGTTTTAAACAGCCATGCATTCCTCGCGCGTATTTGCTGTGACACACGCAGATTTCAATCTATCGGCAACAATTTTCTTAAGACTGACAGCGATAAAAATACAGTGTGAACAATACACTTTAAACTACTTCCACCCAAATTTTTAAGAGAAAATACCAAATGGATTGTTTTCCACGTCATTTTTTCCGTGATGCAATTTGATATGGAGTATCATTTAATACCGTTTTTTCGAAACCGCGTTTTTCAAATTGGTGAACACGATAACTCAAAAACTAATCAAAGAATTGACTTGATTTTTTTTATGAAAATGCACAATATGTGTAGCCTGTCGGTGAACCACAGAAAACGGAATGAAAAAATCGTTCTCTCTATTATTTTGAAGAAAAGTGCACGAATTTTACAGAAAAATATGAGATTTTTCGGTTTACATGAAGCCATTTTCCTAAACTCGAACTTTTTTTTGGGTTCATCGAGTAACTACAAGTCTAAGCTTTACAAATTTTACTTAATTTCCTGTGTCAAACAATTTTATCAAGAGTCATCGTGTTAGCCGCGGCGCTCCTCGACGTGGAAATGGTTGGACGTCTACTCTTGGAACGCTCGTATGTGTGGCTCTGCGTGGCTGCCGACCCTATTCTGCGCGGCGTGTAACGTGAGACGACTAATCTCACCTCACTCTACGTGACTTCACCCAATTCTGAAGAGTCACTTCGGGTGACGTGAGACTCCCATTTAACCGCAATGAGGAATCTCACCTCACCCGAGTCGACTCTCAGAATCGGGTGAGAAAAGTCACGTAAAGTGAGGTGAGTTTCGTCGTCTCACGTCACATGCCGCGCAGAATAAGGCCGTGCAAATATTTTTTTCGTACAGAATAAACGTACAAATTTAAAGCTTAACATTACATAAAAGATGCATTGTTCCCTTGCCTTCAAAATCGTAAAACAAAATAACTTTCGGTTTGAGCACTTTACACCAGACGCCCCCCTTAATAATACAGCGAAGACCTGATTTTATTATTTCCCCCTGATTATGTCAGCTTTTTGATTCGACTTTGACTCTCGCATGAAGATTCGCTCGATGAGCTCTAGCAGACGAACCAACTCAAATTCGAGTAAATCCATTCATGAGCACATTTTTCTTATCTTATAAATTCAAAATATACAAAAATAAATGTATCTTTTTGTTTTACGCTGGATATTTATACTAAATAATCAGAACCATCTTGGGTGTTACAATGACGCCAGACCTCTGGCAACTGCATATTTGTCAATCCAGTTCCAAAACACTCCATGTTGTGAGTTATACAGAATATCGCTAAGCCGATAGTCTCAATGTTGTATTTCAAAATGGCCTCAGACATTGATCTCTATCATGCGCTCATTAGGCCCGCTCGGAAAATATGCATACTGATTGGGTTATTGAAAATTCTGTTAGACCGGAAGTCGTCATCTTGGTATTCCAAATGGCCTCAGGCATCGATATTTGGTGCCTACTCGTTAACACTGTACCGAAAACAACCATATTGTTAAAGTGCGGGACAAAAGAAAACCTCAAGATCCGACGTTTCCACTTTTCCAAAAACCTAAGGAATTGGAAAAAGCAAAAACCGTGCTACTTGCATAATCCGTGCAAAAAAAACCTGTTCAAAAATCGTCTAAGTCTTTTGCATTGAATGTAACGCGGTTTTTTTTGCACGGTTTTCTGAATTAACACGGTTTTTTTTACACGGATTTCGCAATTAACGCGGTTTTTTTTACACGGATTTCGCAATTAACGCGGTCTTTTTTTACACGGATTTCGCAATTAACGCGTTTTTTTTTGCACGGTTTTTTTACACGGTACGTATCCCCCGTGTAAAAAAAAACCTTAGTGTACTATTAAAATATCTAATAATAATATGTTCGATTTCGTTAAACCCGACAAAAGTTTGTAACCATTTATGGTAAAACTGAATCAAAACAAAACATTGGGGCCGACTTAACAACTTCAGTTGGTGCAGATGTCCAAAATGAGTATATGTATAATATTTAATCAATGATTATTCCTGATTTGCGATATTATTAGAAAAATATTATATATTGTCATTACTTGCTGTATATAAAGGACGTTGAACAGCAACGTGTAAAACGACTAAAATGTTGCTGCTAATTGCAACATTAGGTTCTACGCGACAGTATTGTTTGAGAGCGAACAATGGAATAATATTGATACAAATTTATGTGATTTATTGGTCTATAATGAGCTACCGAAAATAAAAGTCGCAAGGATTGAACATGCTCCTCCGCAAAACCCGCCTCACATATATTAGAATATAAAAATCGGCAATAAACTTCAAGCGTTAAAATCGGTTTGAGATCCTGCAGTGTAAGAATCATTTGAAAAGTTCTCACACGTAAAACTCGGCAAGGTTGAACCTCCAGTATAAAAACCCGTTAAAAATAAATAAATCGTACGCAGGAGCATCCGTATATCGTGATGTTCAAGATTAAAAACCTATTTTAATCCACCTAGCGGTGCAATTGTGCCTTTCTCAATCATGAATCACGAGAATGTGTGCGTTGTTTATATTCATTAAAAACTTTTAAATGCATATATTACATTTTATTATTATACATCACATGACAACTATATACAGGAAAAAAAATCATTATTCGAGTTCTAAAGTTTTGAAAAAGAAAAAACAGCCACGGTAATATTGAACTGAAAAAAGGTGCGAAATCGGCAAAGTCCCAAAAAGTCGATTTTTATAAAAAAAAATTTCGAGATAACATAAAATCTCGACGTTTCATGCATTTTAAAGATGTTTGGCATCAAAAATACGAATTCGATTTCTGAAATTTCATGGGGTCCCCCCTTTGAAAAAAAAAAATTAGAGTTCCGACTTATATGGGAATTTCATATGTAACCGGACGATTTAGTCTATATTTCCGGACCCATATAAGCGATCCGTACGAAATTTTATAGACATCTGTGGGGATATTATAGCTATCATTTGGGACTAAGTTTGTGAAAATCGGCCCAACAATTTCCGGGAAACTGATGTGAGTTCGTAAATTTTGAAAGATGGCCACTTTTCCCGGGCACTTCCGGAACCGTCTATGGTGGTCAATGTAGTCAACAAAAGTTTGGTTGGCCGTCGGTGACCTAGAACAGCGAATTTAAGTTGTTTGAGAGACATTTTAGCGAAATTTTTATCTTTTTTGCTTTCATCGGAGTATCGGTTTGAATCACAATTTGCTATGTGATCGCACGCCACAACCTGTAACTCCGGAACCGGAAGTCGGATTGAGATGAAATTCAATAGCCATTTACGGGGACGCAATACCTTTCATTTGAGGCCAAGTTTAGTCGAATCGGACTAGCCATCTCCGAGAAACCGATGTGACTGTTATTCTGAATTTAGATACTTCCGCCGGGGCTTCCGGAACCGATGATGGTGGCCAATGTGGCCAAATAGACTTTGAATGGATGTTAGTGACCTAACAAATCGAAGCAGTTGTGGTCATATTTTGGAAAAAAATTCACCTTTATACATTCATTGCAGAATTTATTAAAATCGACATTTTCTGCGTGTTCGTACTCATCACCCTGTAATTCCGGAACCGGAAGTCGGATCCATTAGAAATTCAATAGCAGCCTATGGGAACGTTGCACTTTTCATTTGAGACTAAGTTTGACAAAATCGGTTCAGCCATCTCTGAGAAAAATGAGTGACATTTTTGGTCACATACACACACATACGCACATACACACACATACATATACACACACACAGACATTTGCCGAACTCGACGAACTGAATCGAATGGTATATGTCACTCGGCCCTCCGTTAGAAAGTCGGTTTTCAGAGCAATTGCAATACCTTTCTATTGAGAAAGGCAAAAAGCTACATTGTAAGAATCGTAGGGGAATTATGGTTAAAACCGACACCTTAAGCTTAACGCTTTATCTAAGTTACCACAAAACCAATAAAATTATAATTTTTATGCAGAATTCTTCTTCAGAAAATTCTTAACAAGACTTAATTTTTTCAGCGCTTCAAAAAATTAATTTCATTAAAAATTATTGGTTGTAAAACTTGGAAAACAAAGTGGCTTTTTGTAGGCACTGCGGGTAAAACCGACACCCCATAGAGGTAAGATCGACACCCCCTTTAATTTATTTTTACTCCACTTTATTAAAATCTTTATCTTTATTAAAAATGAGATATATGCGTGATTAATAAAGTGTGAGTATGTATGATGCAAATATGTGCTTTTTATTGCTTCATCATGTAGTGAGGGGAAGAAAGTTCGAAAGCGTAGTACTATAAATAAGAGTATTTTATGCTATAGGATTATTTCTTGATATGAGTATTTCCAAATAATCCTTGCGCACATCATTGCAACCTCCAGTGTCATTTTATTTCGTAAGAGAATATTTGCAAGCGTTCTACGTTCTGCTAATTGGATCCATTCACTTGTAAGTGACACACACACTTCTTAGTAAAACTATCTTTTTTTCAGATTTGATTTTTCGGATTCTGATCATCAACGATCTATTGGGGTATACATAAGATCATTGCCTCATTGTGATAAAGTTCGTCTATGACAAACCAAGAGAACACTAGAAATTCGGTATGATGAGCTTTTTGCAGAAATAGCAAAAGCTTCGATACAATCAGATAAGCAAAAATTCCATTTTTTGATTTTTAAAGAGACTTACAAGAAATAAACACAATAAAAGTATTTCTGTGTATTTCTGCTAATACTTTAGTGTTCTAATAGGCTAATTGAAGTGTCACAAAGATCCCCAGTATTTTGAAATGGATCGCAAGTATAAACAACCATCTTAACAGCGTGTCGGTTTTACCCCAACAGCGCGCATTTTTTTATAAAAGCAATTAAAAATATTGAGTTTCTCAAACTCGTCTTCAATGCACCTAGTTGATCATAAGAAAGGCCGATAATAATAGGTGCTGAAAAATGTGGTGATATGAAAAGCTTTTGTTCGGATAAAACCTTAAAATCTACCAACGAAATTTAACATCCAGACGAGTATGAACGCTGCTGTCGTATGTTTTGTTTATTTTTATGACATTCGGCGCACTAACGTAAATCAAATTTTTCTTCAAATGCTCTAAATAAACGTACTAATAATAATGTATCATTATGAAATGAATAAAAATTTGATTTCTAGGAAAAGTTGTGGGGTGTCGGTTTTACCCACAGTGTCGGTTTTTCCCACAATTCCCCTATATGTTTTTCCCGGTTTTTGTAATGAAGATTTTTTTATCCGACTCTTGCAAAGGAGAGTCCCAGTTCGATTTTTATTGAATTATATATTTGAACTTTATATCCGGTTTTTATACTCTAATATATTTGAAGCGGGTTTTTCGAAGCAAGTTCTGTCCTTGCAACTTTTATTTTCCGTCGCTCATTTGTGAATAACATCCGACCGAAAGAGAGGGAAAATATATGCGTACTGCGTACTCTATTCTTGCCAAGTTGAAAGCATCATACGCTCTCGTTTTTAGAAAGTGTTAAATAACCAGTACCAAATATAAACTCAAGATTACTAGGTGCCATACAAACCGTTGGAAAATTATGGATTATGGAACTCAATAATAGTGTGCCTTTGCTATCCCCTCGTCAATAGGTGTCGATTGCGCCGGCAAAATGCCATGGATACACATCAAACAACGTTGCAAAAAACGTTAATGTAAACATTTTGCCAAAATCATCACGTATTTCGTTCGATTTTAATTAAAACTTGTTATACATTTATAGGCAATTCTTAATTCTGGAACAAGAGAAAACTAAAACAAAAGCAGATTGATTGCAATCGGAGAGAGGATTTTCCTCAAAATTTATTTTGCCCCCGTCGTGAAACATAGCAGTAAATACAGTAATTGTTAACACGTGGAATGGAATCTGTTCCTTTTCCTTCTAGCACAAAAATTTCAACGAAGCAAGCTTCGCTTTTTCATCTTTCTTTTCCCAGTTTCTCGCTCACCATTCACGCACACACACAGTCACACAATTCCGTTCGTATTCATACACTAAGGCAAAATGCATAGCGAAATTCATAAGATTCATCTTATGATGACTAGAAAAGTAACAAAACTATGTTTTCATAAGATTAATATGAAAAACATACGACTTGTATGATTATCTTAACATTTTACAAGTTATTGCATATGCCAGTCGTTCGAGTTCCATACGAGCATCTTATGATTCTTATAAGCATAAGAGAAATGTATAATATTTTCTTATGATAATTCAAAGTTGCATTATGTAAAATGAAATCATAGCAAACCGATTTGACCAAATAAATACCGTTTCATAAGATAATCTTATGATTTACATACGTGCTACGTGTGGCTAAAAATTATACGATATTCCTATGAAATTCGCTGTATTTTTTGCCTGAGTGTATCAGCACAACATCATCAACCAATTTCTCGACCTATCTTTATCTCATCTCCCTTTCCTTCCAAATGGCTAGCGTGCGGTCGGTGCCGGTACCGGCAATCGCTAGCACAACCGAGCGCCGGCTGGTCGAGTGCTTCGGCCGACCGACGAGAAAGCATACTTACCTGGCATAGGGGTTACCGTGATCAAAAAGGCGGTTCCCCCAGGGTGAGGCCCTTCCATTGCACTACGGCTGGGTTGACCCCTGCGATTATCCCTCATGTGGATAACTCGTATGCGCAATTTTTGGTAGCCGGGACGTGCGTACGCGCACATCCCGATTCTTTAATTTGAAAAAAAAAAATGTAGAATGAGCCTATGTTTGCCTTGTTTCTATTATCATCCTGCCTATTAAAAGCCGTTGCTTAGGGCAGCGTCTGCTATCTTTGTTTAACGCATTGGCTCAAACAGTAGAGCGAAAATTTGGGCATACGATATGAGATTTCGTTGCACTCAAACACAAGCATTTAATCCTTTTCTGGTCATTTGTTGTATTTTATTAGTTCTGAAGATCGAAGCAAAGTTACTGATGCCTGTACGTGTGACATATATTATGACGCCAGATCTCAGTTAATACGTTCCCTTCGATCCCAAGGCAAATCCCTGACAGTTGTACTGGCAAACCGTCATTCATCTGTAGCCTAATTATCCACCACTTCTTAAAAACGATCCATTCAAATATCTAAGTTAAGGCTATCTCGCTGCTTGTCTCTGTGTAATCGATGGTTTCAATCTATTTCCAACCACGAAAGAGAACGGTTACGATACGAAGTGTGCTACCTATTTGTGGCCGAGGGAGCGCGAAGCGAACGACAAAAACAGTTGCTTTTGTCTACATAGTCCGAAGAACAAAGGATTCCATGACTTTTGGAGTATTTTCCTTTCGGACATCGCCTTTACTCAGTTCCATCATGTCAGGCATGCAGTGCTAATTCAGTTCAACACATTATTTAAGATTCATTTTGCATAACAACTTAAAACACGCGTAAACCTGCACAATGATCGACATTTTTCGGAACACCGCTCAATCGAATGGTAATTGGCTCCATAAGTTCTAAACAAAATGTAAACATTTTCGGTCGCTTCTGCTTTACTCGCAACAATTTTTAAGCTTGTATGTATTGATGTATGCATGAAATTTCGGTAATGGATACAATACATTAAATAAAAGTTGCCCGTGTCATCTTGATATTCTAACCTGCTTGCCAAAGTGAACTTGACATGAGATTTAGATTTGTTGTCAGCGTTTTTGCTCGGGGGAATCCGAGTCGCTACTTAACAAATGTATGATGGTTCAATGAGAAATTGGCTTGACTGCATTCAAATAGGATTAATCATATTGGATTGAATTCCAATTGTAACGGTGATGAATGAATCGCGATCATTAGCTAGAAGGCTATGAAGAGAACGGAGAAATTTATTAACTGACCGGTGGGATTGCTCTCACACACATACACACTCGGGGTATGTTTCTACTTGTTACCACCTACGGCTGGAAACGGGTGAAAATTGTCATCGATAGCGCACAACGTAGCCCGTTGGCCGGTATAGGCGGTACAGCGCAGAAAGGCACATATTCATGGTATTTACTGCATATGTAAATACACAGTTTTTGGATAGTTCGGTCATATTCGATATTCGTTTGTTGGATTTTGCTCCGGGCTACGCTATTTGATCGTTATCGCTGAAAGAATATTTATTGCAGTTTGTGAGAAATGAGAAACAGCCATTGAGGGGCAGTCTCACCATATTCACAGATTTTTCTGTAACGTCACAGATTTTTTTTACAATTTTTGATCACAGATTCTTTTTCACAGAAGACAGATTTTTAGCATTAAAATTACGCAGATTTGCACAGATTTTTGGAAATATTGTGATTTTTCAGATTTTTTGAAATTTTAGCACCGATTTTTGTTTGGTTGCTTTCTAGCGCACAAAATAAAGTTGAAGACCCTTACAACTCAGAGTTACCAAAGACCAGCGTCATCGTAATATCGTTGCATAAACAAAAAATGACTGACGCATTTAAGCAAACATTGTACTTGTTGAACGGAACGCTAAAAAACAAGGATTACTTGGATCGGGTTTGCCAGAACAAAGGTTGTGTGTCCTTTTCCAACAATTTGTGAGAATGCGACTCACTTTTTCAATTGACTTTTCGGCTCACAACTTGTGCATTTTTTTCTAAGCAACATAATAAAAAAATTGTTTGCCAAATGTAGTATTTCGTCGCTGTTGTGCTATCTTATGACAAACGCCATTTTGGGGTAAACTGAGTTAGATATGCGACATTACTTGTCTGAAACATCTCTACAAAGTGGCGTTTTCAAAATTTTGAAATTCTACATGGCTACGTAGATATAGCGAGAAACACGATGAGAAATTATGAGTTTTTTGCTTCAAATCACTGTGTCTAGGGATTTTCTCAAGTTATATTGAAGTTTTAGATGTTTTTTTTGTGTAAAAATGTCAGAGGAACACAATGGCATAAAAATTTTCAAAAGAAAAATACACGAGTTGTGAGAAAAACACAATTTAAGTTTTAAACTGGAAATATAGCATATTTGGCAACACTGTAACCAAAAATAACTATTTTTCTAGATTCCCTGACTCATTTCCTTTAAAATGCATCTCCCCAATTGTTTATAGACCAAATGAAACCAAATATATGAATAAAAATTAAAAATTGATGATTTTTTTCTATGGAAAATTTTCCATGCACGATCATGACACGTCATACAAATTTTGTTATCATTACACGTCTATGACACGTGTGAGTGCGACTTTTGTTTACATTCATAATAAAAACTCGCAACATAGTCAACCGATCTTCGTAATATTTGAGAGGTTGATAGAGAATAGATAGAAGCATCAATTGTCTTCTTTGGATTGTGTATACCATTCATAAGTTTTAAGATATTCAATCTCAAACTTTAAAAACTGTTTTTCTCGAAATGTGCAAAATGACGCTTGTCATAAGATAGCACAACAGCGACGATTTGTGATTGAGGAAGGTAAAAATTCGAATCAAGAGGACAACCATTGAATTCATGAACGCTCAAAATTATAACATAATATTTCAGAAACCTCTCAAAAATATCGTAGTAAATCATTGAGGCGAATTTCGATAGATTTAGAAAAATCGATTATGAGCGTTTAAAAGCTAGTCCAGCGCGTTGAACAAATCTAGCAGTTGGAGCTCTAACCAATCTTTATATGAGTACAATGAAGAAGTGGCTAATATTAAGCTAGTCAACTAATTAACCCATGATTTTACACCGTATAGGGCTGCAGCTTATAGCTTAGAGGATCTCGGTCCGTCCCGCGAGACAAAATTTGCAAAATCGGACGAATTAGCAACAGTCTGCCAAGTAAATACCGAATCGAAAACTAAACTAATGAAAGTCATAATCATCTCAGAATCCAATTTCCCAACTGCTAGTTTCCGGATACATGCAAAAAGTATCAGTAACGAATTTGGTATACATATACAGTGAAGACCCATTTTTATCAGCCCCTTGGTGAATTTTAGGCTGATACCCTCATAGCCTTTCCTGATTGTTTAGCTTAAATTTCTCTTATATGGGTCTCACAATGCAAAATAAAAAAATTGCATATTTCGGATCTCCAGGATAAGAAAAATATGCTCAAGAAAGGATTTATTCGAATTCAACTTGATTCGTCTGCTAGAGCCCATCAAACTACCAACTATCAATTTTCATATGAGGCTGATAAAATAGGGGGCTGATAGAATCGGGTCTTCGCAACAAACTTAAACGAGGGTAAAGATAGGCCATTTAATATCATTGATATATGCGAGATTTAACTAAATACCACTTGGCCGTGTACGAAGAAGTATCTTGTCTTGTCCCGTCCGAGAAATTCGTCAATTATAGTGATCACTTGGATATCAATTCAAACTTACGCACTAAACGGAATGACGACAGAACCACCTTTGGTGGTAACAACTCAATTACCTTTGGATGTGTCTTTTACTCAACTTTAACGCTTGAGATGGAAGTTTGTTTTCTGTGCCGAAATTGATGTTGCTTCTCAGTTTTGCACGACCCAGGGAGAACTTGGCCTCAATCCCACTGCTCTGTCATCGATGTTACGTGATATTCGTTATGGAATATTGTTTGTATGGGATCCGTTCATAAACAATGTCTCGCAGAAAAAAAAGGTTTTATTAATTCCGCTTCACTATTAGTATTAATTTTTTAGTTTTTCTCTCGGTAAATAATGGTTTTTCCTGTTAATACTGTTAATACGCAGCATCATTTATGAACGGCCCTTGGTATTATCTTTAAAGCAAACAATCATCAATAGGATTGACAGGATTTTTGTGCGTTTTTAGCACCTTGTGTCACATCTTTAAGTTTGTTATACATACTAAGAATACCAAATCATGTGATGTGATGGGCGGAAGATTAGAGGAGCAACCCACCAATTAGAGATGAACTGATGATATTGAAACTCAATAGATATCCCAAGGAATGTAGATGTTGCATCAAACCAACCAAAAGCAGAGAAACCTGGCAGCGCAGGAGACAAATACATTAACAGGGTCCAACATATGTAGGGGTTAAAATTAGGTTGGTTACCCTCTAAGGGGATGTTAGTAGTTTTAATGCGTCTGATCACATCTCTAACTTTTGTCAGTTTGCTTGTCGAAGTGAATTTGACATGAGACATTCAAATGCTTTTTAATGGGACAATTGACCTGCGTTAAGCCAAAGCGAACTGAGCGCCATAATTTTTTCCTGGCATTTTTATTGAAAAAAAAAAAAATTCGATTATTTACCATTATTATAGAAAGTTAAAGGGTACTTATTTGTTATCGATTACTATTTGAGTGCTCAGAAATAAATTGATGTAGGTGTTTATGATTCTACATTAGCTGCGATAGCGATTTTTAGGAAGGTACCTCCAAATGGCGCTTGGTCCTCTTTGGCTTAACACAGGCCAATTATCCAGCAAGCGGAGGTCCCACTAGACAGAGGTCCGGTTAACAAGTGTCCAACCGACGAATCACGACTGCATTTGCAAATTTTCATGGTGCCCTTACACCATCAATATATTTATCAATGTTTAGTTTGTTGTCAAGATTTTTGCTCGTGGGGAGTTCGAGTCAATACTTAACAAATATATGATGGTTCAATGAGAAATTTGATTGACCGTATGCATTAGGATTGATCATATTGGATTGAATTCCAATTGCAACGGTCATGAATGAATCGCGATCATCAGCAGAAGGCTGCGAAGAGAACGGAGAAATTTAGTAACTGACCGGTGGGATCGCTCACACACATACACACTCGGAGTATGTTGCTACTTGTTACCGCCTACAGCTGGAAACGGGTGAAAATTTTCATCGATAGCGCACAACGTAGCCCGTTGGCCGGTATTGGCTTAGGCAGCGCAGAAAGGCACTTTTCATGGTATTTACAATACAAGTAAATACACAGTTTTTGGATAGTTCGGTCATATTCGATATTCGTTTGTTCGATTTTGCTCCGGGCTACGCTATTCGGTCGTTACCGCTGTAAGAATATTCATTACAATTTGTGTAGTTATTCAAGACAATTCTTTATTGGATAAAATGAGAAACGTGCCAGCAGTCAAAAATCAAAATATTTTAACACTTATTTACACTGTTTCATCACCAACGGTAACTTTCGAGTACACAAAATAAAGTTGAAGGCCCTTTCAACTCACGGTTATTAAAGACTAGCGTCATCGCAATATCGTTGCATAAACCAAAAAATTGCTCCCCACATTTAGTTTTATTCATTTGAGGAAACATTCTACTTGTTAAACGGAACTTTGAAAAACAAGGATTACTTGGATCGGGTTTGCCATAGAACGAAGATTGTGTGTCCTTTTCAAACCAATTTCTGAGAATTTCCTCTTTGACTTTTCAGCCCACATTTTGTTTCTAAGCAACATAATAAAGAAGTTGTGTAAAAAATCGAATCGAGAGGACTTCTTTTTATACAACCATTGAATTAACGTATATAGTTTTCACATAATATTTTTCAAGAATATCGTAGTAAAGCAGTGAGACAAATTTCGGTAAATGAAAGAAAATCGATCCTGCGCGTTTAAAGGTTAAGCCGGATTGAGCTCTAATATATATTAAAATGAGTAGAATGAAAAGGCGGCTAGTAATAGCCCATTCAACTAATTAATTCTAGAGTACATACTAGTTTGCTCAAAATGGACCTTCATAATACAGAATTACCTGTTTCGATCTTTGCCTCGATACCCTCATTTACTAGTACTACAAAATGCTAGAATTAACACAACTTTTTCTGCTTGTTCCTTTACAGCCTGGCCGAGTAGCAACATTAATTGAAGACAATAATGTGAGTAATAATACAAACATATTTAACTTACAATTCAATAATGACATAGCTTTTAGTTTTCAACCGAACGCCGGCCGGTCTAATAATATACATCTATGTGTGGATTCTGCACGTAAATTCTTAAAATAACATCTCACTAAAATTAACCACCACCTTGAATCGGAGTTCACATGCTTCAAATTTTTCCCGTCTGTCGGTACCCATCCATCCATCCCATTACAATTAGTCATCGCTAGAACTAAAACACCACCATGCTGCGTATATTAGCAGCACAGCACCGATCACCCCGCCGGGGTCTAGCGGTTCTTTCTAGCTCAATTCTCGTGGTCACATACGAGTTTCTCTGATAACTCTCTTACGCACTTTCTCTCTCTCTCATTGAGGAGAAAACAGCACACCATGGGTAAAGTCCCCAGGCCGAGGACAGAAAGTGTCAGAATATCTAAACTTTAAGGGGGCAACTCCTTTGGATTCCTATTGCGTGGGCACTGTCGGGATCGTCTTCTCGCGGACGATGTACGAAGGTTCACTGCAAAAATGCCAGATTGGTATAGTAATATGTGAGGTTATGGGACGTTAGGGAGGGGGGAGGTTAACACCATCCCCTCTTCTCTCGCGTCTCACAAGCACAATGGGGCTTACTGAGAGAGAACTGCGTTCGGACCCTTTTTTTGCTGAAAAGACACTGGTAGCAAAATGCAATTTCTATTTTTTTTATTTTTGTGTTAGTTTTTAAAATGCTGAGTGAGTGATGATATCTAAAACTCAGTTCTTGAGCTAATACTCGTAACTGTTAGTGCTCAAATGAAAGGTAATAATCTAGGGTGACCATACGTCCTGGTTTCTCAGGACATGTCCTGGTTTTGCATTGTCTGTCCTGGTGTCCTAGGAAGTCGAGGAAAATGCTTGATTTGTCCTGGTTTTTCTCCTGTAAGCCTAATATATTTCTATCTATTCAGTCTTCGATTTTCACTATGCTCTAGATCGCAGTAACGACTGACCGCAACCATAACTGCAACGTATACTCATCCTCAAAAAAGAAAAATAGCACCTAATCAGTCGCTCTGCTTGTCAACAGTGCAGTGAATCAAACGAATGTTTCTACCTAAAGTCCGCTGTCTATATGTACCGTGCCAGTACTATAAACAAGCAAAGCAATCGAATAATAAATTTCGTCCAAAGCCAGTGTGAACAATAAAGCACCGTTACTTTCATCGATACGATATCGATCATTCATTTCAAGATGTTTGAAACTCAACAGCAAATTTGCAAATGCAGTTTAGACTAACGGAAGTCGTCGTTATACAAGCTCACTACACTCATTACTGACAACATTTAAAATTTTGGCTATAACGGAAAGCTACGCAATGGAAGACAACATGCAATACGCCGTTGAGCATGATGATGTTAGGACCAAGATACCCATTTATATTGACAATGATAAGATTGATATGCGTCTGCACGATGAACACCTGGGTACTATTAATAAATTTATTACAACCATCATGTCGGAATACGTAACGGTGGAATCCTTTAAGTTTGAAACCTGGAGAAAATTTAGGTATTTCCAACGGTTTTTGTTTCGTGAGAATGCGAGTGACCTATTCCTTCATATCTGAACTTTCAATTCAAAGCAAAACGCGTGACCAAATCTCAAATCCCGCTGTGCAAGTAGGAAGGACAGACTCCTGCGTGTCCTACGTTGTTATACAAGAAGACACACTACGAGAAACCATGTACACAAACCTCTAACGAAGCAATATAAACTGCAAGCATACCCATCACACAGCCCCTCATCAACATCAACTAAATCACAAACCACCGGAGTTGCAGCTCAGGCACCAACGAATACTGGAACAACAGAACGTACGCACAGCATGGACGATCATTGTGATGTGCCTACTACTTCCCAAACAACTGCCAGCACCACCGATATTAAAGTAAATAACAAAGAACACAGATACGCGATCGTGACCCGTAGGCCCCACAAGCAACTCAAACCAGGTAATCGTGAAAGCCCATACAACATTAACAGCGAGAATAGCGTGAACGAAAAAGAGGGAAACGAACCAAACATTTCTTTCATCGCGACGTGCATGAATTGAATTTTGTTTTCTTTCAAATTCACGCAGGGATGTCAATTTTTTCAAGCTCGGGCTCAAACTGATATTATTTACACCAAGCTATCCGCCAGTTTTCATATAATCGATTAAACGGAGATATTTGTGGTAACAACGGTAGGTTTTGCAGCTCTCAAGTCGAGAGATAATGGCTGTCAATGGAGATTGCCAGGCATAGCGCAGGGACTTGGGATCACTGATGTTTCTGATTTACGTCCATGTCGTGTTTTTAGTACTGGAAACTCCTCGCCGGTACTGCATAGACTATCTCAGCATTAAACGTTTGTTTATGGTGGTGTAGCAAGAACTGCCACTGTGGAATTCCGATGAAAGATTTTCTGGCAGAGCTCTTCCTCCCAGACTCCCATAACTTTTTTACTGTGCAAGCTCTGCCTGCCAGACCCCATAACTTTTTAACTGCCACATGCGGAAAAGGTAATGTCGATTGAGAGGTAACGGGGGGAATCAGTACCCTTTCGACTGTCCTGGTTTTTTACTCGTCTGATATGGTCACCCTAAATAATCACATTTATTAGCCTTGTTTTTTTGTAGGCCAATATTGCCTAAACCAAAAGTTACAGCTGTCTGAAAACGTCGCTGTTTGCATGGGCATACAGCGGTCCATCTTTCAAATCTTCAATTTTTCTTAATTTCAAGATTCTTAAAATTTTAAATTCTTCGATTATAAAATTTAAGGGCCCAGATTCTTGATTTTTAATGTTTCAAATTCTTATATTCTGGAATTTTGAATTCCTAAATTTTATAATACTGGGATTCTTGAGTTTGTTTTCTTTTTTAATTTCATAAATATTTTTAGTTATAGATTAGCTTTATTTTTTTAATTTTTCAATTTTTTGTTTCTTGACACAGTAATGGCCCGTTTTTATCAGCCCCTTGGCGAATTTTAGCTGATAAAACAGATATAAACATTGATAAAATCTGGACATATATTTTTCTGTCTTTTTAAAAAACCGAAGCTCTTAAAATATTCTTCTTTGTTCCTTAGATATAGCCTCGCAACCTTGTCTCATTATTCACTTCAAGTTCCCCTTAAGGGGATCTGACAGAGCAAAATTAAAAAAAAAATATTTTTATTTTTGCATTTTTCGAATCTCTAAGATAAGAAATATATGCCCAGAAGAGGATTTATACGAATTCAACTTCGTTCGTCTGCTAGAGCCCATCAAACTACCAACCATCAATTTTCATATAAAGCTGACAAAATCAGGGGTAGATAAGATCGGGGGCTGATAAAATCGGGTCTCCATTGTATTTTTATTTTTATATTAAACTTTCAAATTTTTAAAATTTCTTGTTTTTGCATTTTAAAATTTTTAAGTTTAGCTCGATTTCTCAACGTTTAAATTTTGTTAAGTCTCAGTTTTTGTTGTTTCAATGGTCTTTTTTCCTAATCTTTTAAATTTTTTACTTTATTAATTTCGTAAATTTTAAAATTTTTTGTCTCAATTTTTTTTAATTTTCAGGTTTAAATTTTTTTTATTTCTTAAATATTTATTTTCCTATTTTTTACTTTTAAAATCTCTAGATTATTTTTTTAATCGTTTATTTTTCTAGTTCCTCGAATTTTCAATTTCTTTTGATTTTTTTATTTCTTCGATTTTGAAATTTTTTCGTTCTTAGATTTTTAAATTTTCAGTTCTAAATTTGTAGATCCTTGAATTTTTAAATCCTTAGTTTTTTAAATTCTTAAATCTTAAAATTCTTAAATTTCTGAACATTAAATTTTTAAAATGTTAAGATCTTGATTTTTTTTAATTTTTAGGTTTTTAAATACCTAAATTTTAAAATTCCGAAATTGTTAATCCGTTTGAATTTTTTAATTTTGCTATTAATAACTTTATTTTTTTAAATTTTTGAATCCGTTACTTTTAAAATTTTCAATATTTTTTCTGTATTAAATTTTAAATTTTTTTGAGATTTTAATTTTTTAATTTCAAGTTTCCATTTTTTGGATTTTTTAATTTTAATCTTTTAATTCTATAATTTTTTAGTTTTTTAATTTAATTTTTACATTGCTGAATTTTTTAATCTTCTAATATTTTAATGTTTTAAAATTCTACTTTGTGGTTATTTTAATTTATAATTTTTCAAATTCATTAATTTTAAATATAGAAAACACAAAAAATCAACAATTAAGGTATTTTTTTTATCCCTTTATGGGCAGCTAGGGCCGAGGGTGGTGGCTAGCGGGTTTCATACATCCTTGACCTGACGGACAAAGCTATGGTGCCTTGAACACAGGCAACGCAGATCCAAGGCCATCATTGAAATGATAAGTTCTGCGTTTGAGATGTACTTCCCCCGGTTGCCAGACGAATACCTGTAATTATTACTTGTTGCTTTGTATGTATGAATCTAATGTTCAGTCCTGGGTGGTGTATGCGTGGAAGGTGTGGTTTTTAGCGTTCGAGTCCAGGAGTGTATATCTGTCTGAGTTAGCGTGGGCGTTTACTAATTGTGTAATAGTGTGATCGCTAAAGGCTCGAGCATATGAATGCCAGCGTGTCTCCAACTTTGCGTGCATAAATCCGGTTTTAGATCCGTGTTGCCATTCGCACATTCACGTATATTCTCGAACGAACGCGCGCGGACCGTGAATCTAACAATTAATTTTCAGTGTTTGGTAGAGAAACGTGTTGTCTAGTGAATATGAGCATCTTTCCCGATCGGTCCAACTGAAGGCATGAATCTAGGCTGATCGAGAGTAGAGAATTCCGAACGTAGCCGGTCTATGATCGCGCGAGTGGTGGGTGATTGCTTGAGACCGCGGTTGTAAAGTTATAGGTGCTGAAAAGTTCACTTAAGTAAAGGGGTGTTGGCGAAATTGCGAGCGTAGGTGTATGTGGATGATTGAAATTGTAATGTAAGTTCGCGTTTTTGACCAGGTTTGTGTTATCGCGAAAGTAAGGGGCGTTTGCACGTTTTGGATGTGAATGTATATGGGAGAATATGCAATTGACTGTGCTAGTGAATATCAGTATGAACCCAACTCAAGATACAGTAATAAAAGGAAAAATAACATGCCGAATGTTTCTTTTTTTAGGTCAATAACCGTGCATTGAAGAATGCTCAAAAACTCTGAACTAGGCCCCGTCGAGTCCAGTCTGTCCGTCTCGTCCTGTCGTGTCTGGGGTTTCCAGGTTACATGCATTCACCAGATGAGACTAGCTTATGTCAGCTTACTTGTGCACTGGTTTCGTAGAATCGAGGCGATCATCGAAATGATAGATCCTACGAGTGAATGCACTTGGCCCAGTCACCTGTCAAGCATTTGTGTATTTGTGTGTGTTGAGATATGTGTAGAGCCTGTAAATAATATTTTAATACGAATATTTTATACTTCAAAACAAGAAATGTGTAATATACTACTTGCAGTTTGTTGATCGTTCCTACTTATCTGATACCATCGAGTATGAGAATACATATCCATTGTTCTAAAACCTGGCGACGTCCGATGGCAGAGAAGAATCATTGTTGGCAGCAATGTTGCTCTTCTTGGATGTATGAGCTCAAAAAGGTCATCACAAGAAAATAACGCATGAGACCGAAAATAAATAAAAAAAAATAAAATAAAGAGAAGAGTTAGTATTGTTATTGAGTATTAATAATATGCCGATTTTTTCGAGAGTTGTCCTACTGGAACTGTAGAGCTAATTGATTTAATTAAGGCATGGACCTAGACTTCTGGAATCGGGGATAGAGACTTCCGGACGCGAACGATTCATGAATGCGCGAGTGCGGGGGACTGTAGGTTCACGCTTGAGACTGCGTTTGAGTGATTACAAGTGCCGAGACGTTCATATTATCACCGGGATGTTATAATGTCTGGAAGAGCGCGAGTATGGTTTGCGTCGATGGTCGCGAAGGGCTCAAGCATTTTGATATTTTTTTTGTCGCGTGTATGTGACTTTGCATTCGATTTTTATGTAGTTTCGCGGGAACACGGGCATTTGGAGGTTCACTCTCGAGACCGGGATTGTTAATTTATAAGTGCTAAACCATTCACTTAGTCACGAGGGTGTTATACTTTTTACGAGATCGTGGGTGTAGTCGTGCGTGGATGATCGAGAAGGACTCGAGCGTTTGTATGTGGACGTATTTGTCGCGTGTGCTAGTATGTAACTTCGCGTGGACACATTATTTTTATAAGCGTGTGGCGCACATGGACGTCTTGTCTAGTTTTTATTTCTATTGGTCCAACTAAAGGCATCAATTTGGGCTGCTATGATCAAGGGCGGAGACTTCCGGACGTGACCGATTCATGATTGCGCGAGCTTAGGTTCTTAGGTTCCAACGTTCACCTAATCAATCGGGGTGTTTGAATATTGGCGAGATCGCGGGCATTCGTATTTGTGACCAGGTTTGTGTTATCGCGTAGACCACGTTTGTACGTTTGGAATGAGGTGCCTGCAGAGAGAATTGGGCCCTAAACCCACATTGTATATTATTTGACCATAGCAGTGGATAATAAAGGTCGCCAAGTTAAGTACTAAAATTGATCACAATGTAGCTTAACTAAAAAGAAAATAATCGTATCCCAAGTTTATGTGATATAATCACTGTAATACTGCTTTGGTGGAAAAGCCCCCGGACCACATCAAGGTACAGTATCATGCCGAGGGACAAAAAATCAACAATTAAGGTATTAAACCTTAATTGTTGAACATTTTTTGTTTTCCTCACGAAATATTTCGGCACCGTTTCTTTTTTAACGGGAGTAGAAAGGTCAATTGGTCGGTGTTCATTCAGACCGGATTAAGTCGCAAAACATCAAAAAAATGAGATAATATTAGCACTGGATAAAGAATATCGTCAGTTACATTCGACCATTGACAGATTTGAAATAAGTAACAATAAACAAGAATTATGGCAAAAATTAATTTCCAATCATAATGTAAAGGATGCTACGATTCGAACTTTAAACTCGTTTTTCTCGAAATCAATATTTTGTCGCTTAGTCCGGTCTGACTTAACACCGACCAATTCTCGACAAACATATGATTACGGCCTAAAAGCCAACTGTCAAAATCCACTTTGAATGGAAATTCCAGACAAACCGTTACTAGTCGAACACAGTTCACAACAGTTTATGATAGAGAAAATTTTTCTCTTTCGTTTACTACCAACATCTGTGATTAGCGTGTAACGGTTTGTCCGGAATTTCCATTCAAAATGGATTTTGACAGTTGGCTTTTAGGCCGCAATCATATGTTTGTCGAGAATTGACCTTTCTACTCCCGTTAAAAAAGAAACGGTGCCGAATTATTTCGTGAGGAAAACAAAAAAGATGGGTGGGTAATGTCTGCGACATAACCGGAGAGACGTAGAATACATAAGGAACACGTTCTTCAAATATGTTGATACTCATTAGGATTTTCGGACAAAAGGTGATTTGGGCGAGGAATATTTCAAATTATTCTTTACAAAAATGATGGTGGTCCTGAAAAGGACCGGTTTTGTTGGCGTTGTTGGCCTTGGTGAGGGAGATGGCTAACGATGAAATTAATTGTTAGCATGAGGAAGTCGCGTAGTACTGGCCAATGGAAGAACAGATAATAATTGATTCCTGAAAATCAATTTTTCTTTATTCATGTAAATTATACATACATATAAATATACATACAAATCTAACAGAAGATTCCTGATCATATTTCTGATTCATTAGTGCGAACATTGTGTAATTTGGTTAAGTACAATGAAAGTTACAAACTTTCCAAACTCGACCTTCTGTTCCTTCAGAAATATTGAAATGGGGTGTCTATATTAAACCGTTAGTCGTGGTCACAATAAAAAAAGATGGGTGGGTAATGTCTGTCACATAACCGGAGCGTCGTGATTTCAATTCGAGACGTTAATTTAAATCTAATAATATTCAACAGAATCACGTTTGAATGGGAAATTTTCAAATAATTCTCTATGGTAATAATGGTGGTTCTGAAAAGAACCTTTGGTATCGGCGTTGGTGTTGATGGTGATGCGCTGGATCGTTGGATATTTTTGGCATGATAGTTACGTGCCTGGCGAACTGTTTTGTAGCCTCGAACAAAACGACAAGACTGGCTTC
This sequence comes from Topomyia yanbarensis, assembly GCF_030247195.1. NCBI lineage: Eukaryota > Metazoa > Arthropoda > Insecta > Diptera > Culicidae > Topomyia > Topomyia yanbarensis. Next base: position 599,783 of record NW_026683602.1, on the reverse strand, counting down.
TTCGGGTACCATTACGGCTGAACTTTATAAGCTTAGCTCGACTTTGAAATCCTGCACAATCTCACGAATCAGACACTGGTAGGGCCATTTTGTTTGCTACTAGCACGGAGCTGCACAAAAAAATCATTTAATGCAGTTAGTTCACGGGGGCTGCCAAAAAGCTTAAATAGAAGCATGCGACTTCAACGTTTCTCTTAAACACATGCAACAACACATTCGTTTTGGTAATACTGATAATAACAGTAGAAAGGAATGGAAAAGCAGTGGAAACGAGCGAGAGGATAATTTAAATTTTTGTTCCGTGTGCAAGCTACTTCTTTCCACCCAACGTATTATCAAATACAAATTTGTATTTGGTATTATGTTGCTTGTTGAAAATTTGCTACACACCTTAAAATGAAAGTTTCAGTTTAACTCTCACTAGAACACAATTGATTGGTCCTGAAAAGAACCGTTGCTTTTATTGTAATTTACGCCCACTCCCACAAACCGACCAAGTAGGCATCACTGGCTTCATTACGGCTGAGTTTTGTAAGCGTAACTCGACTTTGAAGTAATACACAACCTTACGAACCAGACGCTGGAATGTTAGCCAGCGGATTAGTTGCTCCGTTGCCCTTTAGTTGGGGCGAAATACTAGCATGGCAACAGTTCCTGATCGGTAGTTGGTTGCGATGGGCCACCAGTAGCTGGGCACTTTTGCGGACCGTCATCATCGCCAACTGCTTTCCTCCGGTGGACTGGCTGCTTACTAGTGCTTGAACGAATACGAATGATGAGAAAAACCGACCGACCAATATTCATATATGAAAACACGAGAAAGCACTACTATCGCTCTCCCGCTCGTTTTCGTGCCATTCCTGTGCCTTTCCTTTCCGTTCGGCTACCAATACTAGCATAACCAAAACGAATATTCTGTCTTTCCATCGCCTTCAATCTAGTGGCCAGTGCTAGCAAACTTGCATGTTCAGTTTTTCAATAACAACATTCCAACAATATTTTCAAAGAATGTTGCAGATTTGAAAAGAAGGAAGAAGATTTTCACAAATTTAAATTCTTTTGTTTTATTTGTTAGCGCTGATAAAGGCTATTTAGTTTGCTACTAGCAAGGAGCTGCACAAACAAATCGATTTATGCAGTTAATCAACGGAGGCTGCCAAAAAGTTCGAATAAAAGCATGCGACTAGTGTACTTTGTATGTTCTATATTTTATCAATACTAGAGAGGATCAATAAAATAATTCAAATTGTTATAGCGACATGCAATTGTGGCAACACTGGCCATGAGATGGTGGGGGAAAACGCACATTCGTTTTAGTTATGATGGTAGTAGCAGCAGAAAGGAATGGAAAAGCAGTGCACGAAAACGAGCGAGAGAGGATAATTTAAATTCTCTTTCTTTCTTTCCACACATCGTATTTCTTATATTGCTTTCTGAAAATTATTTGTTATACACCATAAAATGTAAATTTCAGTTTAACTCTTATTAGAACACAATTAATTGGTCCTGTAAAGAACCGTTTATTGTTTTATTGCGGGAGCATAATTCAGACGCACTTCCCGCGGACACGGTGAGCTAGAAAGCACTATTTTGCATTCTCGAACAAACCGACCAAGTAGGCATCGTTGGCTTCTCGGGGCATCATTGCGACTGAGCTTTGTAAGCGTAGCTCGACTTTGCAGTCCTGCACAATCTCACGACCCAGACGCTGGAACGATAGCCTACTCTGTTGCCCTTTAGTTGGGGCGAAATTCTTGCAGGGCGACAGTTCCTGATCGGGTTGCGATGAGTCACCAGTAGCTGGGGCACTTTTTCCGCCGTCGTCATCGCCAACTGCTTTTCTTCGGTGGACTGGCTGCTTGCTAGTGCTTGAACGAATACGAATGATGAGAAAAACCGACCGACAGATATTTATATAATCGCGCTAATATGCACTACTATCGCTTTCTCGCTCGTTCTCGTGCCGTGCATGAGCCTTTCCTTTCCGTCCGGCTTCTAATGGCCTAACCAAAGGAATATGCCGTCTTTCCCCCACCAAGTGCTCTCGTCAAGCAACCCAATGCGAATAACCATACGAACAAACATGTAGTGGACCTATATATAAACTTTTCATTATTTTATTGTTCGGTTGGTCTACCATAACGACGGCTCTGTGCGGGATGGGCTGAAAATTTTCACTTTTCCGAGTCGTTTTCGAAAGATTTTTCAAAACACATTTTTTTGTTATTAGTGCATGTTATACATACTTCAAATTTTAATACAGCATAGAGGAACATATTTGCAACAAATTGGCCTAAAAATCAAATCATTCTGTTAAGTATGATAAAAGTTATTAACGTTCAAAATCTGACGCGGCGCCGCAGCCGATATTTTGAAACGGGACCCCTATATTGAAACCTTAAATGTATTCTACATTAAAAATGCACTGCAAAAACCGGTTGAGGTTAGGCAAACAAACCAAACTCCTTGGGGTTGACTTTGCATCTGTGGTTGTAAATGAACTGTCAGAAATCTCAATAGTGGCGGGGTCGCCTGTTTTATTCAGACATTATTTTGTTTACACATTTGTAACTTTTGAAGCTAACATTTACAGAATCGGATGAATCATAGAAATTATATTCAACTCACTTGTTCGAGAGTACACTTTCTGAACTCCTGGTTTCCGTTGTATTTAGTTTACAAATTGAAACAATCACTGCAACAGTGAATTTGAACACTGAGCGAACATATTTCCAATAATGCAGACGTCAATAAATTTGGTTGGCTCCATCGAAAGCACAATGGGAAACGTATTCTCTGCGTTGACGTTGGCTACGAAAACCACAGCTTAGAGAAATGCTACCACGAACCCACACCGAATTCCACTTCCTTGGCCTAAAATGCAATTTTCTAACACTCAAAAGCAGACACAAATAAATATAACACAATTTTTCACATTCCGAAACTAGCGAAAAAAAAATTTCGTGTGCATAGAAAGCAAAGCACAAACTGAGAATGAATTTGACTGACGAGCGAGCAGCTTATTGATCGCACACCGGCACACCGACTGAATGGGAAGGGAAGACACAATCCGTCGTTTGTTGTGTGCGTGCGTGGCGGTTCCGGCGAAAAGAGAATGGAGAGGAGAGTGAGTTGAATGAATTTCGGAAAGCATTTGTTCGAATGAACACAGCACTGTTAGGCCTGTAAGCATCTAGCGTGATAATATACACAGTGATGGTGATTGATGAAAATATTGTTGATCTAAAATGATGCATATCAACGTTGAATGTTGTATACTGAACCAATTGTCCTTGCCTATCAGGCCATCCTATTTGTAGTAGGCGATCAAATCCAAATACATAACGCACCAAATAGAACTTTTCATTCATCAATAAATGCTGTACTACGTGTTGTCAGAGGCAACTCAGCATTGAGTGAAGATCGGGCCAATATGAATACTTTCTCATCGCAATCGATAACTTTCGATACTTGATGAATGAATCAAATAGCATTCGTTGCAATTTTTTTGGGCATGAAAATGAGGATGTTTTGGCATCAATAGTACTATCCGAGGCTCTAGTACCATAAAGGCCCGTAACTATAGGTTTCAAATGCCCTTCTTATGCATTAGAGCACCAAAACTGTCTCAATCACTTCGATTGAATTCGAAGAATATTATGCATCTCGTGCCTCACTTCTGAATGAATAAGAATCGAACATATTGAAGCATACTCAGATTAAAAAATGATCACGCGGAATGAATGAATGGAGGGAATGCAAACAAGCGAACTTGGTTACGCATTTCATCGATACTGATTTGTTTACAATTTGAAAATAGGTTACCATGGAAGGTTTCCGTCCGTATACATATTCGTGCATCGAAACCATGGATTACTATCAGTTTTGATTTGGTGATGAGTGTTAATTTTGATGAAAATTGGCTTCACTGAATATACAAAATATCACGATTGACAATTCTTTTATTGTTAAAACAAATTTGTCACATTTCGGACCTTTCCACAATAATTTAGATAAAACGTTACAAAGAAACCTTTTCAAACACGTAACATGCATAATCCCAAATCAGACAAACTAAAAAACATAAAAAATATTACAATTGTATATTTAACAGCAATTTTGTCACATTGGTCCACCGTTTCCTCTTGGCTATCGTTCAAATATGAAACGTTTTCGGTGATGTTTTTTTTTAACAGTGGATTCTGTTTAATTGCAAACAATTAGAGATAGACTAATGATGTTGAAACTTAATGGACAACCCAAGGAATGTACTTGTTGCATCAAACGAAACAAATGCAGAGAAACCTGGCAGTACAGGAGGCAAATACATTAGCAGAGTCCAAAATATGTAGAAGTCCAAATCAGGTAGGTTACGTTTCAGACGAGACTTCTTTTTCGTTCTCGTGAATTTCCCCAAAAGTGTTGAATCAAGGATAATGCTTTTTTTTTAAACACAGAGATTTCAAAGTCGCTAGTACCTACAGGGCAACTGGTGGACCGAAAAGGGAGAAAATGGTGAGAGGCGGGCAGGTAGGTGACCTGCTGATTAAGATGCTTTATGTGTTTCGCAATGGAAAATCACAAGTTATAACTAGTAGGAAAAATTGACTAATTCTTCAACGAAAGAAAAAAAATCAGCCAGCAATTTTAGACAATTACAGGGACATTACTGATAGTTTAACGGTTGGAGGAGGCCCCGGTGATATTTTTCTATTACTCATTATGTAATTTGTCATTCGATAATCGGGCTAAGCGTTCTAGTACAGGGTAGACGAGCCTTTATTCATCTCATTAGTCATGATGTCACACTACCCTAGTAACAATTGAGGTTTTATGGTAGTTTTTAGCCATTGCACAGTGGTCCAGGAAGCGAAATTAGCGGGAAACAATTGTTAACGCATTCATCTTTAGGTTTAGAGATTTGGTGTCTTAGAAACATTTATTGTGCGTGACAAACAGCATCTTTTGGCTGAAACGGTTTTAGGGTGGCCCTTAAAATGTCAAAGTTATAGACATTATTTCAAATTGTAGTTCAAAGAGAATGATACTTTCTTCTGCAATATTCTAGAACAATTAATTCTGAGCAACTTTGTTGAAGATACTAACTTTGTATCTCAAACCGTTTTCATTTTATAGTGCGTTCCATATCATAACTTAGGGTGTCTCTCAAAAAAGCAGTTTTCTCCGTACAGTTTTTTAATATGATTTTTCTCACAAAAGTACCTTTCAGTGTACTTTTAGAGGATGATTAGAGGCAACTTTTGCTGAAGAAAGAAAAATTTTATCTTGTTTGGTTCAAAAGTTATACTTAATTTTCACTTAAAAATACGCCCTTTTCAAATGTCGATATCTCAAAAGGGGGCAAACGAAAATTGATAATTTTGATTGCATTTGAAAGGCTGTACTTTTGCCTACAATATATTGAAAAATTGGAGAACGCTTTTTTGTCTTTCTCAAATAAATCAAATTTAAGTAAAAGCATTTTGCGTATAATCCTACAGGGCTCATATTAAAAAAAATATTTGTCTTACGCGGATTCTGTGAATTCTTGTCAAGACTTTTCAAGGATCACATACATTTGCAGGCTTTTCATATTGAAAATAGGGTGATGACCCTATTTTGGGCTCATTCGTTAGGGTGGCACACTCTATCATTAATTTCTAGACCTATGTACAATCGTTGAAATGCATATAAATTATGATCAATGCGTTAGGGTCAATATATTTGCTTCATTCCTGAAAACCAGTATATTAAATAACTTGTATACGAGTGCAATAGAAACTATAATCGCTTTCCCCTTACTTCCACCCTACCATACCACCAACAAACATAATGGAGCTATCGAAAATGCAAATATACACTGAAGTCTTTTAGGCGGTTTTTTATGCGCGCATCCCCTACATAAAGAAGCCTAAGTGTACAGTATGTAAAATAATTAAAGACACCCTCGTTATTTTCTATTTAATCCCATTACCACTACTGGACTGTCACACTTTATTACGACGAGTAACTTATTTAGTTTTTTATTTGTTGGCTGTGAAACGGTATATCAAAATTTTTAAAAGAATGCTCATCGTACAATACAACAAACCTTTCCTATGACCAAAACTACTGAAACGATAAAGGGGTGTCTTTAATTTTTTTACATACTGTATATAGGAATTGTTTCATTCGCGCAATTCTCTGTTTTCATCTTCGTCGATGAAGCTTTGATCATACCCATTAATTTTTGTAGTAGAAGATTAGTTTGATGATTTAAAAACCACAATAAGCGCGTCTTTTAAAGATTACTGCTAGTGTGTGTAATACTGGAAATCGTTACATCTTAGCTGCAACGAGTCGAACTCTCATCAGTTCCCCATTTGATAATCGAAATCATGCTTAGTTTCTGGGTTTCAGTATTGCACTTGATGCACTCAATTAAGCTCTTTGCAGAGTGGTCTACCATACCTACGACAGTCGTTTTAAAGTACTTGAATGATTCTCTTATTTCATTTAAAAATATTAAAAACTATGTTGAATAATTTGATGCATTTACATAACAGAAGGATATCAGATTTTTTTTACTTCAACAATACTGTTATATGAAGGTCAATTTTGTTTTTTGGTTTGAGGTTAGTAGATTGCAGATCTTGATACTGCTACCTGCTGAAACCGTTCCCGCAAATGAACCAAATCGCTTGTAAATTTGTGTAGATTTTGGGAAATCTTGGCAATAATTGAAAGTAAATTATAGGTCAAGTCATTGGTGATTGGTGGTCTTTACCCTATCTGCATTATGAAAAACCTCCAAATGTATGTGATCCTTGAAAAGTCTTTATAAGAATTCACAAAATCAGCGTAAAACAAATATTTTTTAATATGAGCGCTGTAGGATTATACGCAAAAATGCTTTTACTTAAATTTGATTTATTTGAGAAAGACAAAAAAGCGTTCTCCAATTTTTCAATATATTGTAGGCAAAAGTACAGCCTTTCAAATGCAATCAAAATTATCAATTTTCGTTTGCCCCCTTTTGAGATATCGACATTTGAAAAGGGCGTATTTTTAAGTGAAAATTAAGTATAACTTTTGAACCCAACAAGATAAAATTTTTCTTTCTTCAGCAAAAGTTGCCTCTAATCATCCTCTAAAAGTACACTGAAAGGTACTTTTGTGAGAAAAATCATATTAAAAAACTGTACGGAGAAAACTACTTTTTTGAGAGACACCCTAAGTTATGATATGGAACTCACTATAAAATGAAAACGGTTTGAGATACAAAGTTAGTATATTCAACAAAGTTGCTCAGAATTAATTGTTCTAGAATATTGCAGAAAAAAGTATCATTCTCTTTGAACTACAATTTGAAATAATGTCTACAACTTTGACATTTTAAGGGCCACCCTAAAACCGTTTCAGCCAAAAGATGCTGTTTGTCACGCACAATAAATGTTTCTAAGACACCAAATCTCTAAACCTAAAGATGAATGCGTCAACAATTGTTTCCCGCTAATTTCGCTTCCTGGACCACTGTGCATTGATAAAGCATAGATTGCGCTTGTAACGTACTATAAAACTTCGTTAAAAACTCGGCCAAGAAGCATCAGTATGTACCGCTGGGAAAAATTCCATCTTCCCGGGTTTTTATTTTTGGGTTTTAACCGGGTTTTTCCCAAATCATTTTAACCCGGACGAAATATGGGTTTTTTTCGTTTTATCGAATGTATTATGTTCATTTAATGTTTTTTAAAGAATCTGCATTTGAAAGACCGCAAATAAAATTCGCAAAGATAAAACATACTTTGTAGAACGTACTCCAGATATCTTAGTATGTAAAAATCGAATATAAACATCAAGCGTAAAAATCGGACAGAGATTCTTGAGCATGATAATCGTTTAGAATATTTTCACCCGAAAAAGTCGGCAAGGATGAACCTCCAGTATAATTCGCTCACAGGAAATTCCGTACAACGTTACAATCAAGATTAAAAGTCAGATAAAGAAAAGTCCTTTGTAACAACCGAATATAATTTTTTACGGTTTTTATGCTGTAGCACTTAATCGAAAAGCTCCTATCCGATTTTGAAACATGAAGTTTAAATGCAATTTTCACATTTTATAACGGATTTTACAAAGTATTTTCTGTTCCTGTGACTTTAATTTCGGTCCATTCCATATTCCAACTTGTTTCGTATAATACTGGGAACAATAGTAATTGTTACTCTGACTAGTGAAAATTAGAATAATAGTGTGATGCCCAAACTACTTTTATTCTGCTTGTTACTCATTTTAGGGGTTGCTATACTTTTAGCGAAATGAGGTAGGTATTCACACAAAATTTAGAAAATACTTATTTAGTTCGGTGAAAAGTAAAAGTGAGTAATGTGCAGAAAGCGAGTGGCCTTGACATTCGTCATTAGTATGAACCTTAATCAGAACTCTCACAAATCACAAACCGAATTCTTTTGGCATCAACTACATCAGCAACAGTAGAAAAAAATGTTTAGTACGTTTAGGTGGATTCACAGTAAGAAACGCAATCGACTTTGATCAAAACGTGTTGAAAGGTTTTATCACTTATTTAACCACAATATTTGTAAAGAAATGTTGGATCACCGCCATAACAATGCTTAAAACGAGGAAAACCATTCAGAATGTTCACATACATGCACAACTTTATGACAATAATGCTCATAAATAAAATAAAAATATTTGGATAACAATACATTAATGTTCAATTACTAAAATATCAAACAATTGCGAAAAACCCAATCTTCCCGCGAAAAAGCCGTTTTAACCGGGAAAAAACCTTGGGTTTTTCCTCAAAATTATAAAAACCCGATTTGGTACATCACTGGAAGCAATACAATGAAAAATCTGGTCTGGAAAATGCAACACCCTCATAAAAGTGAGATATCTGTTTAGAACTAATTCTCGACAAACATATGATTACGGCCTAAAAGCCAAATGTCAAAATCCACTTTGAATGGAAATTCCGGACAAACCGTTGCTAGTCAAACACAGTTCACAAGAGTTTATGAAAGAGAAAACTTTTCTCTTTCGTTTACTACCAACATCTGTGATTGGCGTGTAACTGTTTGTCCAGAATTTCCATTCAAAGTGGATTTTGACAGTTGGCTTTTAGGCCGTAATCATATGTTTGTCGAGAATTGTAAAACTAGCTAAAGAATGATCATTAAAATATAAAAAAAAAATGCTCTAGACCCCCCGAGAGAACATTTCAAAGTTATGCTCAGCTGAAAAAGGAGGTTAGATGCTCCGATTAGCGAGTACTTTAGCGATACTGATTTTTTGGTGATTATATTTTCTACCAGACGCACGGGGTTGTTTTTTTTTATACCACCGATAAGGGACAATTTATTTGCCGAAGGAAATGTGGCGAGATTTTTGTTCCAATTGGCCCCGGTAACAAGCACGGAGCTGCGCGAACTAATTATTGCAGTCAGTCTACGAAGGCGGCCGAATCCTAATAATCGCCTTCCCTGTAGGTGTTGATAGGTAGTCTCCGGACCTTCGACAAGGTTGACTAGCGGTAACCGATTTAAATCACATTTTTTTCTGTTCAAGATTTGCGGCTCGGTGCATGATATTAGCGGAAACCAAACACGAACGAGCTTCGGATGGGTGTTTTATAATCCGGTTTTTCGTTACAAATGAAAATAATGGCCCCTACAAGTAGCACGTTACTATACACAATCTGCTTCGTCCGCCAGCCTTTTACAGCTCACGAATATTTCCTTCTCGGTATTGTACAGCGCTTTAAAGAGATTCGCCGTTCGCTCTAAACAGTTCAATTCGAATGACAATAGAAACAAATCTTTAGTGGACCAATATTTAAAACCTTTTAGCATTGACATCGACGGCTCGAACTGAGATGAGCTGAAAATTTTCACCCTTTCCGAGTAATTTTCGAAAGATTTTTAAAAAACAGTATTCTTTTGGTAATGCATGTCATACACATTCCACAATTTAATACAATATTGTTATAGGGGAAACTGCACCAATTCGGACCTAGTAAGGGTTTATGAACTATAGAACTGGAAGGTGTCAACCGATTCACAAAAAAAAAAATTTTTTTCATGAAAGTCTGATCAATTGCGCACATCTTTTTCTAAGGCGACTTTTTCCTATCTTTTACCGTATTGTGTATAAACGGTTTTGCGCAAAAATACATGAAACGTCCGAATTACCCCAATCCTGCTCCAATTTGGACAACCCATTTCTTATGAATTTTTTGCAATAGAAATCACTTCCTATTTCGGCCTAAGTTATTCCTATTTGATTTTTACTAAATTTCGAATTGTGACATGAAAAGTTCTGCTTGATATATAAAACTCTGTAGTAAATTTACAATAAAAAGTAAGATCTGGGCCAAATAATAGGTTTATAAGCTATAACGTCGAAATCATTCAACCGATTTGCGAAAACTTATGTTTTCCTGAAAGCTCGACCGACTGCGCACACTTTCTTCTCAAACGGTTTTTTTTTGCGATCACGTATCAGATCGTATATACGGCAAAAAGTCCGAATTGAACAGTTGATAGTCTCGCCCAAAACACGATGTTAAATAAAATATTTTATCCATCAGATCCAAAACCCACGATAATGCACTTGATTTAAATAATTGTTGTTGCCATCAAAAATCTTCTTTTTCGGTTCACACATTTTTCAAAAAAGCGCTCTGAAAAAAACATTCGCCCTTAGCTCAATTTGTGAGATAGAACAGAGCTACACGACAGCCATGAAAATGATATATACGCTTTTCATAATATTACCATAGCTGAGAAACAACTGGGGGTCCGAATCAGACCACTTCCCCCTACTGTAAGCTTCAGAGACACATGGCTTGGAAAAAAACGTCTATTTCATTATTTATTGACAGCGGAAGATATTGATCATATACAGTAATATCAGAATAATTGATTTTGATGGTTCACTTTCGCAAATAGCAAATATATCTCGATACACTGAATATATGGAGTGTTCATGTCTTCAGCCACGTTATTTGTAATGAAATTCTCGAAAACTTTACTGAAGGCACCAGGTTATTCGAGACTAAATTAGTTTGAAGAATTAATGTATCCATCTGGGGGCATTAAGCATAAGCATAAGAGATCGCCCGTAGTTGCTACTCCGTTATTGACCAGAACCAAATTAGGTTGCAAAATGTTCATTAGAACAACATGCTTGGGAATAACATGATGAGCCACATTGTACAATCTATTCTGATCCCTGCATGCTGATCAATACCGACGCCGGCCACGTCCGAATGCAGATCTTCTGGGAAAGGAAGGAATGTTAGTCCGATACATGTTGCTACTAGAGACCGAGGAATCCTCTGCATCTCCACATCTATCACGGGATGGGGAGAGTTGTTAGTAAGTGTGCCAATAGCGTTATCATGTAACAATTGTTCTGGGCAGCCGGCTGCCGAGAATTTGGGAAATTTATCATTTGTTGTATTAATACGATTAGCAAAATAAGCACCTTGAACTCCGGATAGCCGGCTATAAGGAGCACTGCTTATAATTTTTAATATTATTCAATCACACAACGAATTTATTCGTGGTTTCTATCGTGTCGGTGCTGATTTTACCCAGCGATCGTTTGAATAAAATGAGGAATCTTATACAGAAGGTTCATCAGAATCTTCCACAGGTATAGCGGAGTTGGCGGTTTGTAAGGGAATAGGGTCCAGGATTCGCTCCAAGCAAGCGATGCGACCTGTATAGCATAGTTTATCAGGTAGTAGTTCAGTTAGTCTTCGAGAACACGATCGCTCGAAAAATAAGATCTGCCGAGAGTATCCTATGTTTTCTAAAAAAAAGCAATTTCACATCCACACAGCCGATCGTGGGAGTATTGCCCAGAAAAGCCAATCCCATCTGTGCAATGGGCCGGATCACTATTTATGCGACATTATTTAGACTAACTTCGCTATTCCTTCTCTACGATATATTTTTTGGGTTGCAAACTACCGAGTGATAAAACGTTATACAGACAGAGAGTTATGATAGCTCTAGATGTTATAAATCAACGAAAGTATTTCCTATTTCTAATATCGGATTGTTTGTGAAATACACGTATACGAACGATTATATCGAACATTGAAGGGAAATACAGAGGATCGTTAACCTGATGCACGAGCTTGTTACCAATAACGGAACTTGAAATTAGATTCATTAAAACAGACGCGGCGAATTTTCAGTACGTATTGACCCACGATCATCGATACTAGTCAAATTAAAGTCTTATTGGCGCTGATTTCCGAACAACTTTTACGGTATTGTTTTCTCGGCTATATCGCATACTCTCATTCTGCTACTACCGGCAGAAGGCTGATAGCTCCCAGTCGTCGCCGGTCTAAGAACCAAATGTCATCAATAGACTCGCGTGGAGGCATGCGGTAGAATAGAAAACTAAGCAATGAAAATGGCAGCAAAACACTTATTCTTCGCGCTGACAGTACTGAAGGTAATTGCCAACCGGTCCCCGATCCCTCTCGCGAATTGTCAATGCTCAAACCTTATACATGATTGAAGTCATCAATCCACTCAAATAAGGCCATGCGTTCTCCCAAAGCACATTGAATGCTCTGTGAATCAGTTCCCCCGTTGGTAAAACAAACCCTAAAGAAACATAAAAATTAGTTTGCTCAGTCCAAAGTAAAGTTTGCCGACCGGCAGATACGTGTTCCCTTACAGCGCCATCCAGCCCCCTGCTAGGCAGCCATTTTGTCCTAGCCAACATGCCTTTGTTAAAATCAAAACAACCCAATGCTATTGCACGGGCGACGTGGGCCTAGATGCAGCTAGGCCCATCATATGTTGACTACTGTCAAAGTCCGTATATCTCCATAGCGAATGACAGGAGTGACACCCTCCTGGCGCCATCACATCAACGAACACCCAAAATTTACATGCGACAAAATATCTGCAATCCCGAATATAAAAGACTCAAAACCTCTAATCATTTGCAATAAAATAATACAGTAAAAAAACAATGAATATGCAAGGCGGCTCATTTTTAAAGATAGCACCGCCGATGAAACACTCAATAAAAATAGGTGACAAGGGACGCGGACGAAATTAGCTGAGCACTGACCGGCTGGTTTGCCACCTATTTTTCGGGCGAATTTTGGGCGACACCTAGTAGTCGCTAGTCGCTGGTGAAACGCCAATTAATTGAATGTCAATTTTTCTTATTGCCATATTTTTTCACTTTTCGGATCGAATTTTTTTCTCTGAAAAACCTTTTTTCACTATTTTTACAATGTACACTGTGTTTCTAGATGTTTTCTGTACACTTTTATTGTCCTTGCATCGGGAATCGACGGCCCGTAATACGAGGAAAAGATATTTTTTCATTTGCCGGAATTCAATTTTCACAAACTGTCACCACTCGCGTCTGTCGAAAATATGCCGAAAAATGCTTTTATAAACCACTTCACTTCGTATAATTGTTAAATTGCACCGTTATTAACACTTTTGATAACCGGGAGACAGTAAACAGTGCCAAAAATGATGAAAATTAACCGACTCGAAGGGAGCTCTACGAGAGTCAACCGCTCGCGACGAAGATACACACTCGAATCCTTAATGTATCCATCTGGGGGCATTACTCTCCAAAATTATTTTACCAGATGTTTTACGTTGCAAAATTCTTCGAAAATAAAGCTGACTGTTTCGAAGCTATATGACATTGACCGTAAAAACTGTTTTCGAGCATTTATTTTACTTTTTTTCGCTATTACAGTTCATAACATAAGAACGAGTTATACGAAAATTTTATTACGCCATTTAATTCAGTACTCAAATGTACATCATAAAGTCACTAACTTAATTTTTTTTTAATTTCCTTCGTTTCCAATCCTACTTAGTGGCTAATCAAATAATTGATACCTAGTACAAAAGAAAATCAAATACTCATAAAATCCTGGCCTACTAGAGCTCAACGGAAAATCCCTTTTTGCACCAGTTTCTATGTGGATGTTTTTATGCAGATATTTTATTTGATATAGACATGATTTGTCAATTATAAGATACTCACTAAGAAATCAGTTAAAAATCCCATTCCCACAATTTATAAAAAGTCTCAATAGTGTTTAAAACATCATGTTCTTAATGTAATGATCAGATAAAAAATTATTATTATTTTAACATTCAATATTAATTTATTTTTTTTCAAATTAAACTGGTCATCACCAATATTTTTTTTCTCAATTCGATTAGTGACTACGCCACTGTTCCAAATAGAAGTTTCCCCCATGAATGTACCCTTCTTGAATTAATGCTACGGAAGCTTTACCTTACTGCATAAGCCAGCAAAAAATCATTGCTGTTACTCTAGTCATTATTGGTTAGAGAACTACACATTACAAATTACATTACAAAACAACTAGAACACACAAATAATTGAAGCTAATATCACTTTCGAGTTGTATTGAACCGAACAAAAAATCAAGAATTACAGTTTTTGCTCAACCCATCTCTATCTTCAAAAAAAAAAAAAACAGTCGAACATTTTCCTAATTGAATTTATTTTCCCCTTTCCACAGGGCATCACCTGGGGCTGCGCCTTCCGAGTGACTGGCAGCCTGGCCCTGGACTACCTGAGACAGCGCGAGTGCACCCTCGGAGGCTACGCAACCGACTACATCAAGTTCTACCCGCGCGTAGCCAGCGAACATTCCGGTCTCAGTGGGGAAGCTTTCCTAGCACTGGTCTACGTTGCGACACCGAAAAACGACCACTGGATCGGCGAAGAGCCGATGGTAGAAACAGCTCGTCAAATCGCCGAATGCACCGGACCGAGCGGACACAACGTAGAGTATCTGATCCGGTTGGCACTGTTCATGCGAGAGGAGCTCCCGGGTGCACCCGATGAATACCTCTTCGAACTGGAAGGTCTGGTACGGAGATTTGTAGCCGAGACGAATACGGCCATCTGTAGTCTGCTGGGAAGTGCACCGCGTCGAATTCGAAGGGATTCCCACGAGGAAATACGGCGGCATGTTTCGTTCGAGTACACATCTCGGGTACCGGAGAAGAAGCTACGCTGTTTGAACATTTGAATATATACGATCGATTGATCGAGGGACGCACAAACTCATTCTATGGTGATTTTCGTCGACGGCAGTGTATTGCGCATTTCACGCGGAATTGGAGTGTCTCGCTGGTGTTTGCAGTCTTGGGAAGTGTGATGTAAGCTCTGATTCCCGCCGTAGTATTATCTATTGACCATAAAAACAGACCAATTTGAACGTTTACGCAGATTTTGAAATAAATTTTGTTCTAGATCAATTTGTATTATAACTCAAGAAACAAATGCACTGAAGGGCACAAAGTATTTCGACGCGATCGTGAACTTTTATCACAAATTTTACACTCGTGAGACAGTTTATTTTGTGTGAAATGCGCTACCATAAGTCTTGTATGTATATGTGAAGCTTTTATCTGCGTTTTCAAGCTTTTAGATTTTTAAGTTACGACTATCTCTTTAGAGCGCATTATATAATTGTATCAAGCTAGCAGTAAGTAAACGACATAAACTATACAGGAACCAACCAAAAACAACAATCGACAGCTAAAGTATAAACTATCAGCTTTTCATTCAATAAAACTTCCAATTTTTAACCTAAAACGTACGTTTTATTTTATTGAGACAAAGAAAAATGAAAATCAGTTCGTCAAAATCTCACTCGCCCGGCTTTCGATCAGCTGTTCCATGGTGGTAATCGACGCCATCCAGTTGTCCAGCGTGCCGGCCATAGCCGCAACCTGCTTCCGATCGAGTACTCTCGGCTGAACCCAGGTCATGTTGACCACTCCAGCTACCTCATCGATCGCTCCCTTCACCAGTCCCTGAGCCAGTGCCTTCATGATTAGGATTTCCACCTCCTTGATCGGCAGTTTCGCCTCCTTGGCAATCTCGTCGAAACTGATGGTGCGCTTATTGGCCGGCCGCTTGAATGTCATCTCCATCAGACACAGCAGCGAGATTTTCTGGCGCAGTTTCACTTCCTGGGCGGCCAAATCGGCAATGGTACTCCACTTGGGTTTCATCTGTTCGAACTTGACGATATCGCCGAAGTTGAAGGCACGCAGCAGCTCTACGAGCCACTCGTTTTCGGTTCCGTTTAGCGATTCCAGGATTGGGTGTGCGAGCTGGTTGGTACAAGAAGGGTATGTTTTATAGGGTTGGGATGGCAATTTTTAAAAGGTAATTTACCAGTTCGCCAATGTTGTAAATACCCTCGCCCAGCAAAGCAGCCAGGCCGAGGAAGAACGCTTGCTGCGGCCATTGATCCTTCGGATAGGTGTCCATCGAGCAGCCCAGGAACTGCAAACCACAGCGGTAGTAGTCGCTGTGCTGACCGACCAGGCTGCAAATTGGAATTTGAAAAATTGTATTGATTATAGATTTAAAAAATGTACATTGCATATGCCCCTTAAAGCTCACCATCATTGATGAACGCAGCGTGGACACCATCAATGAGAGTGAGAGCGCAGACGAACGACGTCGCGAATTTGCGATCGCGTCACAAAATGGTCGTCTCGAAGCGAAAGATCAGTCGATCGGTGCGCGCGCGGTACGAAAGTGTTCAGAGCGTGGAGTTTCCAGAAGAAAAGTTAATTTTCTTTGCGAAACTGTTCACATTACGATCGAAGGTGGCTGCGGTTGATTTTCGGTTATTCCATTCATAATTTCGTCGCGTTTACGAATACGTGTGTGCTTCAATATTGCGAGTAATGAAAAGTTGAATCGCGCCGCGTTAGCATTATGAAATGGCATTCTCAAAAGCGAAATGTTGACGAAAATGTAGAGAATAGTTGCGTGCAACGGTGTTCGGACCTATTATAATTGCTTAAAAAAGGTGCCCAAAGCGCGGAAGTGTAAAATAAGTTAAATTTTTTTTCTTTCAAAAATGTCCGTCTTACCATCGAAGATGGCTGCGGCAAGCTTTTCGATTGATACATGATGCTTACGCTGCTTCTGCAAGCGGATGTATGAGTGAAGGAAGCTTTTGGATCTAGTCTGAAAAAACTTCACCACCATTGATGAATGCAGCGTGAACACCGTCAATGAGAGTGAGAAAGCAGAAATGAGCGGCGTCGCAAATTTGCGATCGCATCACAAAATGGCCGTCTCTAAAATGACAATATTCGTGTAAGCTCTATCGATCGGTGAGCACGCGGTGCAAGTGTTTAGAGCGTGCAGATTCAAAGGAAAAAATAATTTTTCTATTTTCAAAAAAGTGCATATTATGATCGAAGGTGGCCGTGGTCGTTTTTTAGTCATTCGATTCATAACTTCGTCGCGTTATGTGTGCTTGGAAGATTGCGAGCAATGGAAAGCGGAATCAGGTTGCGACCGCATAGCGAAATGGCCATCTCGGAAGCAATATATTCACGTCATTTTCGTGAAAAGTCGCGCGAAAGTGTTCAGAGTATACGGCTCATTATTATTAATAAAAGCTTAGGGTTAAAAAAAAAGTGTGGTGTGAAAAGTTTAAATTTTCCCTTCGAAAATGTCCGCCTTACCATCGAAAGTGGCTACGGCAAGGTTTTCAATTCATGGTTACGGCACTTTTACAAGAAGGGATGGGTGTGTGTAAAGGAGCATTTGGTTCTAGTTCTAGAAAATTTAATCGTCATTGATCAAAAATAAGTCATTTATTGCTAAAAAAGGAAGTGAAATTATGAATAGTGAATCGTAAATAGAGAGAAGCTGAGTCAATTGAAAAGTGATCGTTGATTTCTACAAAAAAAAGCGGAAAAGGAAGTGTGAATAATGGAAAGTTGAATCAATTATTTTTT
This sequence comes from Topomyia yanbarensis, assembly GCF_030247195.1. Classification (NCBI taxonomy): domain Eukaryota; kingdom Metazoa; phylum Arthropoda; class Insecta; order Diptera; family Culicidae; genus Topomyia; species Topomyia yanbarensis. The sequence goes on along the minus strand of NW_026683602.1, from coordinate 581,961 downwards.
GGGTCTATCCCTACGTGTATTGTTCTAATTGCGGCAGCTAGCAGTGCTATAATCGTCGTTATTTGTTGGAAAAAGTAATGTTTCGAATAAATTGAAGATTTCTGCGAAATCGACGAAGCAGTAATTCTACAAATATCCAGTGATCATCGATAAAGGTAATTTCTGAAAATTATCAATCTAGTTTAGAAACTTTTCATATTGAAAACCAGATTCAGGAGAAAGTGGCCCAAAATATTTCAATATCGTGGTACTTTCAAGATTATTCTGGTAAATTAATTTGTGTTTTGTTCAAATAAACCAACTGTGTATAAGACAAAAAACCACCAACCTCGATCAATTGGTGCAGTCTAAAAATAAATCAAAAATCATTGGCTTTCGCCACATTTGTAATGCTCCCGTTGATAATTATCACGATGGTATACAAGGGAACTACTTTATCGTCTTACTGGTAATGTTTACTGCTACAAAACAAATCTCACGATAAAAAAGGTCCCAGAACACCTCAACGAAATTGCTCAAATGCTATCCGAGCCTAATGCCAAATTTACACCTTTTCGATCCGATTCAGTACCCTGCACGGTCACCAATACTCTTTCATACACTCAAATGCGAGTATTCACACTTGTCCGGGACGGTGCCGTGCCGGACAAGTGTGAATGTTCGCATTTGATTTGTATGAAAGAATATTGGCGTCCGTGCACGGTGCTGAATCGGATCGGAAAGGTGTAAATTTGGCTTGAACCTTAACGCTTACCGGTAATAGTTGGCCGCCAGCATATAGTACTTGCCGTGCACCGGCGTCACATTACCCGCCTCCTCCAGGATATCCTTCAAATCTTCGATTATCTTCTTCGTCTCGTCCAGCTCATTCAAGTGCTCCAGAAAGATCTGCCCCTGGAGCACCTTGCACATCCACAGTGCCTCGTCGCAAACTTTAACCTTTTCCTTGAGCTTCTCCAGAAACGCAATCGCTTCCTTTTTGTCCTCGATAAACGAAATCACCACCGTTAGGATCTGCACCAAACCGTACGGATTCATCCTAAAACGAATCGATTTTTTTTAACCTATTCGTGAAACGCAACTTACCACCGGCACTCACTTCGTTTCGAAGGAAGTGATAAAATTGTGGTACAGTCCCAGCAGAGCTTCCTCGGTTTGCATCGCCGGATTCTTGACGAAGCTGTTCAACTTGATGGTTAGTTCGTTCCACAACCTGAAACGGTACGATTATAATTCACGGCTTATAGACGATTGAAATCGAAAAAAAAAACTCACTTCTCATTGTACAGCTCCTCGATTTGGGTCCACTCGGCGGCCAGTTCCTTGTCGGCGGATTTCTTCTGTTCCGCCAGGTAACTGGCAACGTTTGCAGCTGACATGGTTCTTTTCGGTGAGACAATACACACTTTTACTTGGTTCTAGGAACGATGACGATTGGTTCTAGCGAAGATTTTAGCTGAATTCGAAGGACTTTTAACCAGATTGCTTTGCTGGTTCTGATTTGTTTGACAAGAAGAAACTGCTGTGCGAGGTGTGTAGACAGAAGAATGAGTTTGCAACAAAAGTGACGTTTATCGGGTGTGTTCGCTGGGGCTCACCAGAAGTTGGCGCGCCAGTCGCTGTGAGGTTGCTATGAATTGCAGTGTTGCTGGACTTTGGGGGAAAATTATGCGGATAAACTTGAAAGCCATCGTTTTCTTACATATTGTGTAATTATTTTTTGTTGAAAAAATTATTTAATGCTACACTGAACGGAAAAAGTCTGAAGTTATACTTACTAAAATTTGTGAAAAAAAATGTTTCTCTTCATATTGGAGCTTTTTTGTTTCAGGTAAGTCGTATTAAATGCTATTTAATAGTCGCTTTTGGCAAAATATACGGCTACGTTACAGCTGTGCCATAAAAATGCTACTTAACTGCTGTTGTGCATTCAGAATGCTGCTTACTGGCAAGAAGTTTTTAAGCAGTTTTTGGAATACTGATTAACAATAGTTATGCATAAATAATGCTAATATACTGCAAGTAGCATCTGAAATGCAAATTGTATGCTATTTTACTGCATACTAATAATGCTTGTTGGTTACCTGGGTAGGATCACGAGCTATTCTGAAGAGAAGTAATAAAACTGTGTTGCACAAAATATAATAATACTGGGTTTAGAACCGTAATTGACTTCCTTCTAATGCATTGTAAGGAATAAATCCTTATCGGAATTTTTCATAAATGATATGAATAAAGTTTAATGAAGTACGCATTATATCGCTTTATATATGTATACAGAGCAAGCAATATTTGCTATATTTGTATGTATGTAAGATGATAATATAGAGCTTAATAGCATTGTTAATGCTACAATGGAGTTTTAAGGCAATATTAGTGCAAATGTGTAGCCAATATTGCGCAATGGCTTAATGCTTATGGTTACTTGGGTAATCCATTGTTATAAATTGACTAATTCAGATCATTTAGTTTTTAGTCAATACCAAACTCTTGTGATTTATTGCCTAAAAAATGAATTCCGGACCGACTAACCCTTCTTCGACAGTTAGCCCAGCTAAATGATACGGATAATTGAATGATAGATATTTAGAAGGCCCTGTGACTTGCAATTAAAAAAATATTTTATACTAGAAAACCTTTGAAGTTTTTTGTAGAGGTACCTTTTTCAAAATTGGCTAGAATAGACTTCCAATTTTTGAACACTAATAACCGTTGTACTGAACGTAATTAATAGATTTTTGCACCGTCTGATCGGAATTTGTATATTTTCTTGAATTGTACGATTACTGTAGATAACAAAAAATGGCTGTTGTGAAGTAATTGCTAGCACTAATTGCTTTGTTAATAGCGTTCCATTAGAAGACAAGGAACGATAGCTTGCATAAAACGAATTACCTGCTTCAAAATTATTTATTTAATGCTTAATTGACCTGCATAATCAGCGATTGGTAGAGCGTAAAAAAGCAGTCGGATCAGACCATAATAGCTTCTGCTGTCTTTTGGCCCACCAACATATATGGACTTTTCAGGGTCACCAAAACAGTACAATTAAAGAAGTTCTTATTCGTTCTTTTCTGTTTCGTGCATAATATATGAATAGTCGTTTATTTATTAAGGTTCATTCGCCTGTTTTGGAAATAATATACAATATCACTGCCATCTATTCTGGGCGCTCTGCTTTCCACTTCGTGTATTAATTTTCTTTCTTGGTGGTGAGCAATGGTCATGTTTACCCTCTGCCGCTTGCTGATCATTCCGTCTGCCTTCTCGTTTGCTCGTGTTTGCACCCATGTCGTCGTCGCTAGAGTAGCTCTGATTTTCGCTGTTAGATGTTTCCTGTTATTACAGAACTGGTACATGGGCATCAGTATGTAGTGTAGTGTCGACACGTTGGTACCAAACAACTAAAACACTCCTTACTTTATCGTTGAGCCATATAACTCTCGGCACTTTTGCTTTCCGTCTTCATCTATTACGTCGCCATTTAGCTCTCGTCTCAGTGAGCGATTTAGCTCCTGATTTGCGTGAGTCATTCAGCTCCAAAGCTTATCACGATCTACTCGGATAGTCCCGGCAATGAACTCAACGTACTCCGACTGAGAGCTCGTCAACGGAGGAATTTATCTCGATACCGATACACGCTTTTTTGAACCATTTGAGACTGAGAGTTCCCCGTTGGTAGAATTTCTCGGTAACTGTTTCGTGACCTAATTATGCCCCAGGAAATTAAGGTCTACCCTGCTGTGAATTCCTCGGCGCTAGATTTATCCCGATATAGATGCTTGTTTTCGTGAGCTATTTTGACTGCCCACTTCGTCCTGACCTGCTCGATCTAGTCCCCGGCGGTGGATCTAGCCTACTCACAAGTTTATCGGTAGGGTATCGAGGTCAGTCCGGCGGTTCCGGTGGAGCCTAACGTTTGGTTTCAGACCCGAACCCGGTGCTGCGTCGTATTCTTTTCTACCTCTGCAAAGTGTTCTTTATTTAGAGGCTCTTTAGGGATCAGTCGTAACGAGCGCACCGACCATCCGACATTGATCTTACCGGTCGACATAAGCTGATTGGCTGCGGCTGGCGATAAGCGTATCGCTGCTGTCTGTGTGCCACTATGCGCCTTCCTCAACCTAATTGACATCTGCTCATTCTTCAGTTCGCTCTCACGTTCGCTTCTCCCACCGCTTCTGTCACGAGTTCCCGATAGGTCGAGCTCTCGATGAATGGATGCTTCTTCAGCTCGAACAGCATCTAATTTTTCGGAGTGCGCCTGGCTCTTACTACGTTCTCCTTCAGCTTGGGATCCTCTCTCACCCTTTTTTCCAGGATGTGTGCATAGGTTTCTTTGTATGTAGTTAACACCTTGGAATGATCTGTCCTCGATAGTCAAGTAAGACGGTATAGGTTGGTTCAGCCGCATTGGTACCACCCGAACATCGTTGAGAACGCCAGGAAATGTCTGCGACATAACCGGTGTTTCGTGACTACACTTCGGAACGCTAATTCAAATCACGTTTGAATGGGAAATTTTGGAATGATTCTTTATGATAATTATGATTACAAAAATAAAATTCCTTCGACAACTATTTTCCTTCTTTTCAAATCTGCAACTTTTTTTGAAAACACCGGAATGTTATTAATGAAACGCTGAAAATGCCTGCGGCAACCTTGCCACTAAATGGATCGCAGGGGGCTGTTTGACGACACGGATGCGCAACTTACCCTTCAATTTGCCAACATTTGGGCGATTCACCGCCGTCATTTTTTTGCCACTCTACCCGCTCTTAAATCGCTCACGAAAAACGCCATTTAATCGCCCTTAATAGCCTAGTATGAAAATTTTAAATAATGCTTATTTTCGGATTCATTATCTACTCACCTAAACTTATTAGCATACTAAGTAATCACCACCACATTATTGGAAGAATCAATGGTGAAATTGGTATTGCACACCAAAACTTACCACAATCTGACGTTCGTTAAGACTAGGTCAGGGATCTTGTTCTACTATACTTAGGATCATTGCTGTCAGGTGGACGAGTGCTTCGGCACCGACACGCTCGGCGTAGTGACCCTTTCTCAGCGAACGATGGACAGGAAACTGGAGACCGGCACGAACCAAGCGGGATTTTTGCTTTTCCTTCACCTTTCCTTCTATTCGGTGTTTGCCGTTAAAAACACCGATTATGACGAATTTCGACCGATTTTTTGTAAGTTTTTGTACTTGTAAGTCCTTTGAAGGAATTAATTTGCTCGCCATTGCACTGAAAAGGCAAATAGGCTGCAGCAATAAAAATGATACCAAGATCAGTTTCAATTTCGATACCCAAACTCTCGATCACCTTGGTATCGAGAGACGGCGTAACGGAATGTTTGATCCCGCGATTAACCGCTATTGTGATTCCTCTGCCAAATCCAACAATTCGATCAAATCGATGAATAACAAAATTAGAGTTACTCTTCAATTTAATATTTGCTTTTAAAAAAGTTTCGGTCACAACGGCTATATGCACATTATGTATCCTCACGAACTTGAAAAATTCGTCTTCGCACATTTTTAATGAACGAGCATTACAATTTAATAAATTTAAATGATTATTTAAAGTCATTGTTAAACTTTAATTTCATTACAATTTTGTTAGCAAATTCCCACCCCGCTTGAAAAGCTTCAAACATGGAGGTAGAATTTAACATAGCAATCATCATAGGTAACATAGAGTCGTGCAAGTATTTTAATTTTTCTTCCGTTACGCTACCTAGATCCATTGGACTAAAGGAAGCGTTGGGTGCAAACGAGTTTGTAGGCGTGGTACCGGTAGCCGTTATTTTGGCCTTGTTACCTGGCACTGAAGCATAAGATGACACACCATTGTAGGATGGTGCGACGGAGGTAGAAGTTGTTAATCTATTTTGAATCGTGTTGTTTTTGTTGTCTAGAACGAGAATTTATAATTTTCTCTCGAACAGGACAACCCCAGAAATTCGATTTATGATTTTCGCTACAATTAGCGCATTTGAAACGTTTTGAGTTTTTTTTTTCGCCGAACAAGTATCTTTCGTGTGCGATTTATCACCACAGATCATACATTTGGAATCCAAATGACAATTTTTTGTGGCGTGCCCAAAGCCTTGGCATCTACGACACTGGGTCAGATTCTAAATTCTGCCCCCATGTCGTCTATTATGTTCCCACTTTACTCGCACGTGGAACATAAAACGTGCTTTTTCAAATACTTTCAAATTATTAATCTCATTACGGTTAAAATGAATAATTTCAGAGCGTACTGGCGTGTTCTCGCCGCTAGCCTTTCTCTTCATAAGAATAGCTTGTGAAGGAGAAAAGCCAAGTAAATTTTTCAATTCGTTGGATATTTCATCCAAACGTTGATCTTGTGGTAGCCCTTTCAAAACAGCCTTGAATGGTCTAACTGTCTTGAAATCATATGAATAAAATTTATATAACTTCTCCGTAAGATACTGGAGTAGTCGTTTGTGGCCAATCAATTCTTCCACTGTAACTCGACATTCTCCTCTTCGGCCAATCTGAAAAGAGACTTTCACATCCGGAAGGAACGTCGAAAGCTCAGTTCGAAAGGCTTTGAAGTCGGAGATCATCACTGTTACAGGCGGAGGTGATTGCGTTTTCTTCTCATTGGCATTATGCGCAATGCGAGGAAATTTTGAAATTTCATCAGCTTCACATTCGGATAAAACATCGAATGAGTTGCTGCAGTCAATTGAATTTTCGGGTGGAGAACCCTTTTTCGTTTAGCTTTAATTTTTGGCACACGGCCTTTCTGGGAGGACCCAGGCATGTTGGAAGAATTAAATATTTCTTTAGGCTGAATTGTTCTTGAAAAATGGTTTAGTCTTGAAAAAGACTGATTGAGTAGAAAAAGTAGATAGTCTTGAGAAGGACTAATTGTAGAAAAAAAATTAGGTAGTCTTGAGAAGGACTGATCGAGCGAAAATATAGGTAGCCTTAAGAAAGATTGTTGCTGTTGAAAAACTAGGTAATCTAGGAGCTATCAAGATTTGTGACCGGTTCGAACGAAGGTTCAAGTCGGTATGAAATCTTTAAAAACAAGGTGATAAATCGTGCAGGCGAAGTTCCGTCAGATCAAAGTCCATATACTCGAGAATCTTGGTTGTGACATTTTTATATTCGACGTCGTGTTGCATGATTTTCATCACTAAGCTTTCTCATTATTAGTATAGCTTGTCTCGTATGATGTATTTGTATGTGGGACACTTCTGTAAACTCAGGTTCCATTTTTAACGTGATCAACAGTTCCACCTCGCGCACTGTACGTCTAAGACGGGTGGGTCTGTAAAAATTAATCGCGATTATGTTCTCCCGTAATGGGCGAATTTTTTTTTGTGGTTCACTCATTTCACTCGCAGCTGGCGGCTATTCTATAGTTTACTTGTTTGTTTGCGTGCTAGTCACAGGCGGTGCGATTTCGGACCTCTGATCTGTACGAGATGAGGAAGCAGAATATTGGTAAATTTGTACAACTCCAGCTTAAATTCGTACTTTTGGCAACGCTAACAGCTTCAATATGCATGCAACCGGCTGACGGGTTGTGCTACGAAGAAAGATTATACACGAACCGCGGAAAAAAGACGGCGTATCATTGATTTACTGCCGAGTATAGCGTGAGACTATGTGACCTCCCTTGGTTACTACTCCTGGTTGGTGATGATGGTTCCAGCTCAACCCCCACAAAGTTGTGGCGACACCTGCCGGGCCCGAATATAGATCGCAGTAGGAAAGGGAAGGAATGTTAGTCCGATACTTGTTTTTGAAAGAAACCGTATATACTACTGTGCAGCCCATAAGTGTCACGGGAGGAGGGAGATTGTTAAAAGTAAGGGGTTCGATTCCAAATTGTGCTAGAGTTCGCGCGCGATTCTAGGTTTTAGGAGCCAATATGCTTTGAGAATATCGCAACGGTACATAGCGGGGAATATCTGGAAGCGCTGAATTATTTTTACAGAAGACAAACAATTTCGAAAAAATAACGGCAACAAATAAAATCTATCGATCGGCTTTACGCAACTCCAATCACAACTACAGTGCGCGCGGTGAAACAGTTTATAAAGGTCAAAATGGAGCGTAATCGTACGGAAGTGCCCCACATCCAACTACATCATACTCGTAACGTAGTGCTGATAGCGTGTAATAGGTTGTTCGAAGAACTTTATAGCGACGAACAACATGCAACACGACGCCGAATACGACAAGAGTAAAACCAAGTTCTTGGTTTTTATAAATTCAATAAATAACGAAAAAATTGAAACGGCGGGAAAATTTATTTTCAAATATTATTTGCACATAAATGGGAATTTCCAATGTAAATTAATATATTTTCAATAGTTTACAGTTCGGGTTTATTATATGGCCTTCGACTGGCATTGCCCAGGGTCACTAGTTTAAATATATTCATAGTTTTCCACTTACAAAAGAATCAGTATTTTTAGTTTGGGTGGGTCCTGCTAAAAGCGCAAGATGTTAGCTTGCTTTAGATGCTGCGATTGACAAATCATCTTAGCTATTCGAAATCGTGAGTTAATTCAGCAGATCGATGTTATTTGTTCGATGAAAATATCTAGGTATAGATATGCATTTGGTTCGAACAGATTGAGTGCATTTGGGAGATTCCTTTATGGACGGAAATTATTGTGGATTTAACAATACTTTCATCAACTCAGTAAATATGTATGAAAACAATTTTGAAGAATTGCCCAATCCATATCCTATCTATAGACTATCAATAAATTGCTAAGGATACGGATTATTGAGTTCTGTTATAACAAGTAAATGCAGCAGTTATGGCAATAGTATGATTTAGACAAACGACGATATTCTACGCTTTAGGGTCTAATTCTGTTATTTTTAAATCTAAGATCACAAATGATTCAAACAAGAGACATTTAAGTTAGTTTATTCAGTTTTAAATAACATCAACTTAGAGCAATGACTTTCGAATAGTTTTAGCTAAACAAATCTGATGGCTTTTAATTCTTCCTATTCGTTTATTTTCCCTACAGATTAGAATATAACAATAATAAAGCGCTTATCGTTTTGTTTCAATAGAAATAAAATGCTCAATCAAAGAAAAAATCCTGCGCAAAGCATTACAGTGACGACACGCTCACCCGAACCGCGCCGATCACTTATACCTCTGCATCAGCATAACCAGCTGCTTGTAGACCACCTCCGGTGCGTCATTACCCCACAGAAAGTCAACGTGGTTAAAGTTATCATTCGGTACCCGAAACATCCCGATCGAGGTGCGTGTCAACCGACTGAACAGATTGGCCACATCCATCGGACCGGCCAGCCAGTCATTGTTGGCGTAGAACAGTGCGATCGGTGTCGTGATACTATCCAGATCGTAACTCGGAGGCTTCGACTGTCCGTAGCGTCGTTGGTTCTCCGCCTCGCCGTAGTCGAACTGTTGAAAATTGCCGTGTTCGTGAATTTCCTGGGCATAGTGAACCACCGTCTTGGTTGACGTCCCGGCCGGCGTGTGACCGAAGATGACCGGCATCAGGGTGGCGTTGTATTGCTCCTTGTCGAAGCCGCACAGCACGAAGACGGTGTTCTCGCAGATGTACTTTTCCGCCTCCGTCAACTCGCAACCGTACTTGGCCAGGTAGCGGATGATTTTGTTCTGCGGCATGAACTCGTTGCTACCGAAAAATTTCAGGATCATCTGGGACGGGGGGAATAAAGAGATATGATTTAAACTGTAAGAGCAGGAAGTGGATTGATCATAGCATGGCAAGAGTAAATAATTTGTTTTAGTTTGATCCCTCTACAAAACACCCTAGCGGACGTTAGGTTCTCTTCCGTTAGCAGCAGTGGCATCTAAGTTACAGGATTGTGATCCAAGTGAGCGGTTACTTTTTATTGTTGGTTTTGTTTACAGAAGGGGAGGGTAAGGCTGTCAACCGAGTCACCAGCGTGGAGGTGGGAGAAAGTGTGGGAGAGCGAAGGTTTTTTTTGTTCTATTATTGCAGAAACGAACTCACCAACAGACGCAACGATAGCCGCTTGAGGATATCGTTGGCGAACCCGTCTACCCAATTGGGAATATGAAGACTGGGAAACTGATCTAGTGGTATCTTCAGGGATGAGCGACGATGATGATAGATCGAGAGGGTGAGTGGAAAGATGGATGCGGTTATCATGTGTTTTAGCAGTGGCATTTGAAAGAGATTCGGGTTTCTAATTACCTCGATGTCGTTGGAGAACGGAGCTAGCAACCGAATTGGACTTTTGACGTGTCCCATGAAGGCAACGGGGGCCATTGCGAACACGGCCTCAATACGATCGTTGTACTCCGGTCGACTGGCAAGCAGCACGAAGGCCATAGTAGTTCCCATCGAGTGACCCACGTAGAGCAGATTCCGATCGGTGGCATTATGTTCCAACTCTGAAATAATTCGTAACAATTTATTTTTTATGTGTTTTTCATCAGATACTCTCTTACCTCGCATAGCGTAAACAAAGTCAATCTCAGCTGGAATGTCAAAAAGTGCCATCTCATGCCAGCTAAAATCCCAGAATGCCGTCTCGTCGCTACTCATGGATACGTGCTTCCGGGAGTAGGTATTCCCGCGGGCATTCCCCAGCCACACATCGTACCCAGCATCGGCTAGGATGAAGGCCAGTGCCTTCTCCGGTCCACTCAGCAGCCAATCGGCCGAACTGGACAGCAGACCATGCTGCAGAAAGACGGGCTGACCGGTACCTTTGCCACTGCTCGCACAGCCAGTCCGACCGCATGGGATTCGATGCAGCGTCAGCAGGTATCCATCGACCGTTTTGAGTGTGTGGGATTCCGCGTTGTACCCGTGACGGACTGCTATTTCCGGCTGTGGGAAGGGGAAGTGAAAAGGGTACATTAGTTGTAGCCAGTTGTAGTTTGAAATGGTCGTGGCCTTGACGTGAGCTATATTATTAGGTGACAGGAAAAATGTGCTTGCGTGCTTTCGAATTATTAAGTTAGCTGTTTTGATTACTGGAGGGTGGGTCTTTCAAGAATTGTTTTAGAAATAATTGAAAACATATGCAGGCTATATTCATAATTCGCTGGTTGGATCATTTCTTCGAAGTCGGCTAACAAATCTTAAAATTGTCAATTTGACATTCAAATGCTTTTTAATTGGGCCATAACCGAACCAAGAGGTATGTGGTCCTGTTTTTCACTTCTTAGCACTAATTAACGGTTATAATTTGTGCAAGATCAAGTACACCTAGTAACGTGTCTGGTTATGTTTCCAGAACACGAAACCGTTGCCGGCGTATGAGCAGTAGCTGTATGGTGTGAAAAGTAGCATGTACCATGCCTCAAAACACGTACAGAGTAACATTATTCTTATTGCTTTGTTCTGAAAGGTAGCATAAACAGCCCTTCACACAAGAAGGAAAGGCTGTAAAATAACTAAATCGATAACATACATTTAAAATGCATGGCTTGCTGTCCTGAGTGCAGTGTTTGGATTGGTTCAGCTTGAGAAACAGTTCATTGTTTACAATCTTGCTATTGTTAGTACCATATATCCACAACCCAGCTCCAGTTCGTAGAAAAGAAAAGAACTAACAAATCAAAGAAGGCCGGAAAAGCGTTATGAAAATTTATCGCCACAATTTCCTGCATCCTTCACAACCGTTTGCTGTGCATATCTATATACAACCGTTCGTCCAGCAAGTGAGCTTATTACGATGGTTATTTCGTTATTGGCTTGTGGGTGGGTCAGCCACCCATAACTACCATGGATGACGCCCACAGTAAAAGAGCCACCGAGTTTCCAGAACGAGTGGCCTTGTCCCGGAGCCCTTTCACACAGCCTTCTCCTGGCGTCTTCTGTTTACTTAGTGCGATTTCCCGTACTCCCAACCCACTCCAATATAGTTTATTTTCGTACATTGTGATTGTGCCTTGTCAGACAAAGATTATTTTGAGACTAGGTCGTTATGATTTTGTTTTGTTAGCTTTCGCGAACTTTCTTTGTTCAGAATAAAAACTTATCGGACGAAAGAATGTGAGTTTTTGCACTGACCATTTACAATGAATCATACGTTTATATAAGTTTGAACCAGATGATCTGTCATGCAGAAGATTACGAATAATCAAAAACATCCAGCAGCTGCAGCTGGGCATTAGTCAGTTTTCTGACTAATTGACAAGTGTTTTTAATATCTTTTCAACTGATCGCCAGCAATTTATTTTTCTTTTCTTTTTGCAGGTAAGCTACTTATGAAACATTCTTCACTAAAGTTGGTCGGTTATGATCCAATTAGGTTTGCGACATGGTAGGCTGCTCGCCGGTCCACAGGGGCAAATAACTAAAACTGTCTAGTTTTGAAGAAATATTCGTTTAGCATTTAAGCAGGATTACAATAGCTGTGGAACGGGTCGCTGAAATCCTGGAATGTCTGGTGAGTGAAATTTTATTCTTAATGCCTTATTACAAAAGATAGTGTATGGTTGTGTTTCAGTTCAGATTCGTTCGAAATTGATTAATTGAAAGAAAAAAAATATTCTGCATCGTAAAAGCTCAAGGTAACAAATTTCAACTGTGGAATACCGGTCGTCTCATGTTCAACTTATGCAGTGGTCAGAGTTTATTTCCTATCACCTTGAGAATAAAGATGAATGATAATGTTTGTGACAACCGGAGTGATTACACTTCTGCCTGTTAATTCAACTGTAATAAATAATATAGTAGTTCAACAGTATCATGTTCGAATTTTCAAATTTTTCTTTTATATATTTACGGTGATTCTGAAAAGAGCCTTTGATGTTGCCGTTGGTGTAAATGGGTGATGACTGGATTCGAAGATCGTTCAATGCGCTGTGTCCTCTATATTCAGATTCATCTGTAGGTCACAGAAATAATTCTGACAATTGGTGTAACGTGTAAATTTAAAAATTATATTCTGAAAGGTTTGATAGCCCTGATAAGGGGTTTGCCAAAGAAAATATACTCTTGATTGAGGGATATTTGATTCAATTGGATCCGGCTACTAGCACGAAGTTGTGTCCACTAAATAATGCAGACAGCTCACAGAGGCGGCCACATCCTAATACACTCGGTTTTTTACGCGGATTTCGCGTAGCAAACATCGACCTTTGTCTCGTACTCGTCAAAACTTCCGAAAACACCCATATTAATTGGGTTAGAGACCATTCATAAATTACGTAACGCAAAAAATGCACAAAATTGACCCTCACCCCATGTAACAAATTGTCACAAATATGTATCCTCCCATCCCCTATTAAGCAACAAATGTCTAAAAAAAATTTTCTTCAGTAAAAACATGTTACGTATCGTTCTTCCCCTTCCCCACTTCTCACAATATGTCACAACTTGTCGAACCGCCTCTCCCCCAAAACGCGTTACGTAATTTATGAATGATCCCTTATAGCGAATTTCGCTAAACTAGAAGTCGCCACCTTGGATTTCAAAATGGCGTCAAAAATCAATTTCTGGCAGCTGCTGGTCAAGACCACTCCGAAAATATCCATAATGATAGGGTTATAGAGAATTTCGCTTGACCGAAAGTGGTCATCTTGGATTTCAAAATGGCGTCAAACAGGTTTCTAGCAGTTACTCGTCAAGGCCATTCCGAAAATACCCATATTGTTGAGGTACAGGCCATAAGTGGTCTTCTAGACCCTTCTCTTCCATCTTTCCGAAAATCTTCTAAGTCTTTTGCATTTAAAAGGACCTAGATTTTTTTCAGGAACAAGTTTAAATCTTTTGCATTCAAAAGGAATATTTTTGCGAAATCCGTGCAAAAAAAAATTCCAAAAATATTCTAACAGGGTTTTTTACGCTATAATTAACGCGATTTTTTCGCGGTACCTATCCCCCGCGTAAAAAAAAACTGGGTGTAATCGTCTCTTCTCCCGATGTCCATAAGCAATCTCCTGAAAAGAGGGTCAAGGTTGAATAGTAGCATTCGACAAAAATCACAATCATGAACGAACTTCGGTCAGTTTTACTACATTCTACCTATCGGAAATAAAATTAAGGGGGGGGGGGGTAAATTAAAGATTTTCAAATTTAATTCTTTCGCTCTGATAAGGGTTAATTTGTTTACCAAAGAAAATATTCTCTAGGTGGAAGATATTTGTTCCAGTTAGCCGCGGTTACCAGCACAGAACTGCACAAATCAAACAGTGCAGTCAGTCATCGAAGGCGGTCGCATCCTAAAAATCGTCTTCTCTCCCTGTATTGATAAGCAGTGCCCCGAAGTGAGGGCATCTGAAAAAATTTTATAGCAGCTACTTCTGTTCGAAATTTTCGGTCGATGCATGAAACTAACGGGAACCATTCAAGAACGAGCTTCGGCCGGATGTTTGAAAATTGTTTATTTTTTCGTGTGTATGCTAATTTTCAATCATTGGAAATGAAGATAATGCCCTCTACTAGTAGTGCGTAACTACACAAACTAATTCAATCGCAATGCCCCACCCGTGTACCGCTCACAAATATTTCTTCGGTATTGTATAACCCTTCTATGAGGGCTCCGTTCACTTCAAACAGCTCAATACGAATGATAATACAAACAAATCTTATATTTAAAATTTTTCATCATTTAATTGTTCGGTTGGTACACCTCGTTGACGGCTCTGACCGAGATGGGCTGGAAATTCTGACATCTTCCGTATAGTTTTCCAAAGATTTTTAAAAACCGTTTTTTCGTTATCAGTGCATGCCATACATACTCCATGCTTCAAAATATAATACAATATTGCTTAGCATATTTTCAACAAAATATCGAAGAAGTTTTTACTTTCTATGCAGTATAACAACAAACAAATCTAAACGTTCAAAAGCTTACACTTTTTTATGGATTTTTTTAAAAAGGGACTCCCGTATTGAAATGTAAGTCGTTTATCATGACAAAACACTTGATGGCAAACAAGTGCAACACTAAAACCTCGGTAATTAAGCGAACGTTTTAGCACTTATAAATTTACAAATACGGTCTCACTCACCGCATTGCGCGTTCATGAATCTGTCACGTCCCGCGTCCGGAGGTGTCTACCTTCGGCCCTAGCAGCATAGACTCATGCCTTCAGTTGGACAACTAATCAGAAAAATGACGCTCATATTCACTAGACAACACGTTCCACGGTTACATGACCGGGAACTGTAGTGATACGGAGCAACTATTTTCTAGTATCTGAACCCTACACTGAAAACTAAGCATCAGAGTCACGGTTCACGCGATCAGTCAAAAACACGCGAATATGCGAATGGCGCCACAAGGTTATAAAGCCGAATTTACCACGCTAGCACACGCGACATACAAACGCACACGCGATTGAGAACGTTAACTTACAAACGT
Organism: Topomyia yanbarensis; assembly: GCF_030247195.1. Taxonomy (NCBI): domain Eukaryota; kingdom Metazoa; phylum Arthropoda; class Insecta; order Diptera; family Culicidae; genus Topomyia; species Topomyia yanbarensis. The sequence goes on along the minus strand of NW_026683602.1, from coordinate 566,591 downwards.
TCGAGCCCTTCATGATGATACACGCCATTGTGAAGTACGCCTGCACATATCTGAACCATAATAAATATCAAATTCAGAATCATGGCACGCTGCAGTTTACCGAAGGTAGTGTTCTAGTGGGGCCATTGCCTGTCGCATCTGCAATTGTAGCGAGTGAAACTGACGGGGAGCTCTTTCGAGACACTAGCTCTACAGTTCCAGTAGGATGACATTCGAAAAAAAGAAAACACTCAAACTTCTATCGGTCCATCCAATATATTTTGATTCTGGCAGCCCTACTACTTAGCGTGATGTTTTTCTACTATTTTCTCTTTACGACAGCTCGCATGACAACATGTAAATGTCAAGACTGGGACATTTAAAACTTTTCTCCGAAGTAAAGTCACAGACATAACACAATAAGAAAATTCCTCCAAAAATATCGATCCGCCAATTATCCCAAAACACTAGCGCTCCACCTTTTATGTACGGTCCCAAATATTGGGTTATCCCTCAGGCTTGGGAGTAATTGCTCTAATGGTATATCCCCCGCATCCTTGTACATGTCAGTGGTGCTATCACCGCATATGCGACCCCAGTCCCAATGAAAATATATTAAATATAACGGGCCAAGCATTGTTTTTGAGTGTTATATCTGTTAGTCTATGGTAAAATGTTGATCATTCTTCGAATTACTCGATACAAAGAGTTCACAAATTACTTCTCTGAAAGGTTAAACCAAATGCTGCGTCAAGCCTAATTTAAAATTGTCTCGACAACATTATCACCTCTATTAGAGCAATCCACGACTGCAAACTTCACACCGGGTAGTTAATGTTCTGTTCGACCCTGTACCAGAACAACTCACGGTTAAATAAAACAACCTGCAGCATAAGTTCTTTTAACTTACTTTTGAGTTGTGCGTCGCTTTCGCACTTATTAGTGTTGTCTAAAACAAAACGAGAGATTCGACTCAGTCGAGGTCTTCCGTGGAGGAAGGTACTTTTGAGTTGTTTGGGGTATACTCAAAATTAGGTAAATTCAACTTAAATTTAAGTATTAAAAACCTATCAATGAGTTGTAATTTTTGCCGTGGTTAAATGGAAACACCTTCAACACGGTTTACCTAATTTTAAGTTCCCCCACGATACCACGAGATTGAGTCAAAGGAACTCAATTTTAGGTAGTTTTTTTGTTTCCGTATAGTTTATATTTTTTTTTACGATAAGAGTCCCCTCGCGGGGCTGCCAAAAATTGCCATAGCGGACGGTATTTCACGTCCTCAAGGCGGGGTATTGGTATTAGTTTTCAACTAGCAATAATCGCACCTCGGTTGTACCTCATTGGTTACGATATCGCCACTGCGCAAAGCTAACGAGTCAAAGGTCGCCGAACCCTGTACTGTTCGGTGCGACGTTCTACGCTAGCGATCCGTAACGAGACGAATTTTGCCCCCTATCATCACGCCGCGGGTAAAAAACTTTCGTCGTCCCTTTTTACATTAGCAGAACGGCGACAACAGCAGCCTTCGGCAGTGCTGCCGTTTCAACATTCTATAGAGCGATCTAATAAAAAAAATGGAATTTTCTAAAGAAAACTAAATGCTTCCTATTGGCGTTCTCGGTTTAAACGTAGCACTACACCGATCATTCAAGCTTAAGTGTAATCAATCTTTTTTATGTCGTTTTTGCTTGAGGGAGAAACTTAGTTTTAGATCTAAATGGTGTTAAACCGTTTATTTAAAGCCAGTTTCGAGCCTAGGGTATGCGCAACTGAACTGAAAACCAGGTTGAGTTCTAACCTGAAACATATTTCGGGTTCGCTCAACCACCGCTGTTTTGCGAGAACCAAACTCAGTTTCATTAGAAACGTTTGTTTAAAACAACTAACCTGGGTTAGTTTCTAGGTTCTCAATCGAAAATGACATTATACTACACCGGTGTAACGACATATAAAAACGAAAACGATATATGAGTCTTGACAAATAATCTACCGAGCAAACGGTAAAAAAACTTAATTTTATAGAAAAATCTGATTGTGGCAACACTGGCTTTCAAAAAGGTTCCACGCAGCACCAAAATTCTGATAAATAAAGGGAGAACTTCTTTTTCCAGCCATTATTTTTCGCAACCTTACTGTTCTGATTTCGACGCATGGCGTGTTCGGTTTCCCGCCAGTATGTACACAGCACTGTCTGCAGACATCAGGCAGCAGACGCAGACTTGCCGGGTTTCCCCGCATATTTGCACCTCCCCTATCGCTTACTCTTTTTCACTCTCTCTCTCTCTCTCTCTCTCTCTCTCTTCTTCACCATCTGCTACGCACCAGTCATCAGATGGTTAGATCTCGTTCGCGAACCGTTGTTTTTCACAGCCTGCTCGGTTTGTGAAAAACGTACAAAGAAAGCAGCTTCACTTTCAAACATGCTGCCATCGATCATAGAAGAATGGCTGAATTCAGCCGGGTCGAGAGGGTCAAACAGAATGCTTCGTCACGCTGCGTCGCGTTAGGCCCTATTTGAAAAATTTCAATGCTGTCATGACATCATCGCCTCGCCTGCTTTGGGAAGCTTTATATGGTTTGACAGCCTTCTCAAACCGGGATTCCGACGCTCCGCCGTGGCGAAGCATTCTGTTTTACCCTGTAGTATTGAGCCGTCTTGACGTTCAATTTGGAGCGAAATAAATGGTTTTCACGGGAAATTTGGGTGCAAATGAACGACTTTTCGACTTGAGGGAAGGGCGGTACGCATTTTAAACATCAAATATTTCAATGTACTGTAAAGACACGAAACGGAACCTAGATTGCGGAGCAAAATAAACTCACCGTGCTTAGATCCGTGTCCGGGTTGTACGGAATCGAAACGGCCCGCGGTTTCAGCCAGTTGAACGGATTCCAGAAGGGCGTCTGTCCATCGATTGTCATCGAGGAGGAGGCTACCGTCGAGCTGACGGTGTTACCACCGGCCGTCGAAGTAGTGTGTCCGAAAAACGAACCGGTTGTCACTTCCGCTTCCATCGATGCCGGTGGTCCTGCCTGCTGGTCTCTCACTTCACGGTCACCGCTAAAGCCACCTATGTCCAGGTAGCTTTTGGCAGTTTCTGCCGTTGACATCAGTCCGGATATGAGGTTATCTAGGATACTTTCGCCACTTCCGCCGGTTGCTGAGTTTGCTACTGCTGCTCTTGCGTGGTTCGGTTGATTAGCGACTAGCAGCAGTAGTATAAGTAGGCCACTACTGGTGGACACCGGCGAACAGCCGGTTGCTTTGACCAAGGTCATGGTTTGTGCAGTTTTGTTTTCGGGTTTCGTCGAACCGGTTTCTTTCACTCAATGTGTCGGTAGCACGCGTTGCTGTTTGTTTTTTTTTTGCTGCCCGGTTCGGTCTTTCAACCCTTTGTGAGCTCTGCGCTGTTTTTTATTGTCTGCTGAAAGAGGGAAAGCCGTTGACAAGTGTTGTTTTGGAAATAACGGGAAACGCCAGGTACATTTTAAAACGAATTCTTGCTTTTATAGGCTAGCGGGTCGGTCTTTATGGAAAGTTTAAATATTAAGTAGGTACTGGAAATGGAGCTTTTCTTCGTAGGTTGTAAACTTCACGTTGCATCTAGGTCGAAATCGAGGAGGCCGTGTGAAGAGGCACGATTCTCGTCTCGCACGCACAGCACTGTTGTCTCAGTTACTTACTGATCTTTTTGTACTGGTGAAAACAACCGATCGCAACTTTATCAACAGGCAGGCAAAAGAAAACAAACGCCATGTAATGAATCATCAATCAATCTTTTCTCACATTCCGCACTTCATTGAAAATCGAATCGTCCGTCCCTATCAAGCGTGCCAATTCAATTCACTTGCGGCTTCTGCCAGACCACAGATGAGAGTGATTATCACTATGCTACTTTATTCGCAAGTCTGTATGGTTATATAGTCCGACTGATTAGCAAGCAGCTTAGGCCAAAGATCAACTTTTGTTGTAAGCTTCCGCATTCGTATGTGTTAAAAACAAGCTATATAAATGAGACATTGTTTCACGAACAATAGTCGCGACTATATGAAATCTGAACTGGTAAGAGTGACAACTTTCATTTTTGCTGTCCTCTAATCGAATGGATCTTATAACCTGTAACTGTGTCTCTCTAAAGCTGATTGCATTATGAAGGAGTATGACAAATAGCACTTGCACTTCTCTCACTATTCGCTTATGACGCGCGTTTTTGTTGAAATCGAAATTGTAATCGAGGTTTCAAATTAGTAAACCACTCTTTTGCATAAAAAATGCATCTCTGCTGGACCAATGTTTACATTCTTCCACGCTACATTGAAGCTCGAAGATCGTTTTCACTCACACGCCTTTTAGGACCCTCACCAATTTATGACCTCAAAGAAAAACAGTAGGCATTGAAACAACACAGATCCCACAATTCCCCAACCGCCACAATTTATCAATCAAAGGATGCGTTTCCGTAGAACTACTTGCGTAAATACCTTCCAGCAAATGCAATCGTTCACACTTTCAAAAAACTTGCAAACAATCACGCGCAGTTTCGCAGCACAGACAATTTCACCGGCACCGTCTCAACGCGTCTGTAGCTCGGAACCGACTCCGATTCACTGACTGACTGAGTGAACTACTGACTGAGGCGGCACTTAACCACAGCACGAACGAGTCGGTTTCGCGTATCCTGTGCCTTGCACATCCCATTCTTTTCACTCATTTGCGGCGAACAGTTTTCATTCATGAATTGAGTCTCCGCACGACGTTGAGAGGCATCACAGCGATACCAGAGAGAAAGTAGCGAGCATACAAGTGAGAGGCTTTCTCTTGTTATGTTATGGAAGCTGGTCTTTGCGAAAGGGCGTATCATGGGTTTTGATTAAAGGACGATTCAGATGATACATCCGCTTCCGTCAACGGAACGTCACCGCTCCGTCAGGATAAGTTTAATACTTTTCCCTTGTGCCCGTTCAAACGTGCCGTACGTCAAAACGTTCCGTGTCATTGATGTTGTGTGTGAATGCTTCCATTTAATTGCATGTAACTAATCTTGACGTTCCGTACCGGTGACGAAAGCCTGATGTATCGTGTGAATCGTACTTAATTATGGAATTTGCGTTTCGATTTTGTCTCATCAGAATCCGACACTAACTTAGTGACAGGGCGAAGCTAGCGCCGGATACCTGTCACTCACTAAGTTAGTGTCGGATTCTGATGACACAAAGTCGAAACGTAAATTCCTTAACTATTTTACTTATAGGTTATCCGCTCTTTGCGCGCAAAGATGGCTTTCAACAAATTTCTTCTTAATGGAGAAAAAATAGTTTTTACCAAAATTGCTCTCCACTAAGGAGAAATAATAATTTTGAATTTTATTTATGGCATCAATTAAATTTTTTTTGAATATGGTATCCCTGTTCCGCTTTACTACCAAGGATGCGCCATTGAAATCTGTGTTTCAGTCAAAAAATTCTTTTAACCATCGGTGATGCTTGAAGTAGAAAAAAAGATCGGAAAATAAGCGTTAAGCTTTCAAAAAATTTGCTAAAAATCGAAATATTTCCAGTTTCATAAAATTTTCATAAAAATGCCAAAAATCTGTCATCCATGAAAAAAATTGTGAAATGAATATGGCATCAGGGATGCCACATTGAAATGTTTTTCGGCCAAAAAAATCTTTTTGCCATCTGTGATGACTCAAACCGAAAATCTGTGTTAAATTTTCAAAAAATCTGTGAAAACAACAATATTTCCAAAAATCGGTAAAGTTTTTATCAAAATCTGACATCTGTGAAAAAGAATCTGGGATCAAAAATTGTAAAAAAAGCTGTGCTGTGAAATTACAGAAAAATATGTGAATATTGTAGTGGTAAGACCTGATTTCTACTTTCAATTCGATTTTTTATTTTATCAAAGATAATGGATCGGGATGTGCGCGTACGCACGTCCCGACTACCAAAAATTGCGCATACGAGTTATCCACATGAGGGATAATCGCAGGGGTCAACCCAGCCGTAGTGCAATGGAAGGGCCTCACCCTGGGGGAACCGCCTTTTTGATCACGGTAACCCCTATGCCAGGTAAGTATGCTTTCTCGTCGGTCGGTCGAAGCACTCGACCAGCTGGCGCTCGGTTGTGCTAGCGATTGCCGGCACCGGTATAGTACTGCGACTGTGTGCTTCCATGCTGCACAGCGCGAGATTTATAGATGATGGTAGTGAAGTGGAAGGAAAAGCATGCTAACATTCGGTTGCCAGACGGATTGCAAATCGTATACGAATGAGCCTGGAAAGCTGGAATGCCAATTTGAAATGTGTGTTTCAGTTCAAGAAATACTTTTACCATTTGCGATATCTAGATCAGAAAAAAATGTGAAATATTCGACAAACCTGTAAAATATCGGAATATTTACAACAAAATATGTAAAACTTTCATAAAATAGCCGAAAATATGCCATCGGTTAAAAAAAAGCTGATGATACCGAAAAATCTGTGAATGTGGCAACCCGTTAGTGCTGATTGCGCTTTCAGTCTGAACACTTTCTTGGTATCTACTGCGGAAAAGCTCCGGAACCAAAATGAGAATTAAATAAAAATGTTATGAAACTTATGGCGTTTTTGCTTGACTGAGTCAGGTTCTCAGCTAGGGTAGGGTTACCATATTCACAGATCTTTTTCCGTAATTTTTCATCACAGATTATTTTTTTTACAGATTTTTGGCTTTTTTATGAAAATTTCACCGATTTTTGAAAATATTGATTTTTTTACAGATTTTTAGGTAATTTATCACAGATTTTCACCTTTGTCTAATACCAACATCTGTGATTGGAGAGTAACCGTATGTTTGGAATTTTCAACCCAAAGTGAATATTGGCTTATACGCCCAAATCATATGTTTGTCGAGAAATATTTGCAACTAGAATATTTTCTAGGCATTAAAATTTTAAAATATTGAAATTCAAAAATCACAATTTACATCCGCAACTATGATAACACTGCATGCGAGCAACAAATGATTCAAATATACACGCGGCACCTCTATTTGTAACCTTTCGTATCGTATTTGATTGAGCCATTTTGGGGTTTTCTATTGACGGCTCTGCCTGAAAAAAACCACTTTATGAACAGTAATTTCGTGAACTTTTGAACTTGAACTTTTGAAATTTTGAACTTTTTCAATAGATAACTTTTATTGCTTTAAATTATTATTAATATTAAAATTAGATGTTTCTAAATCGGCTGGTGCAGCGGTTGTCCTTATTCGTACCACGGACCGCCCAGAAATCACCCTGGGTTGCTGCGGGCCCCTACGGATAAACATCGATTTTGTATGCTATCAAAATGTTATTTTCAGTTTGTTAGGAAATAAGACTTGAAATTCCAATATGCACTCGGAAAATATATTTTTCTTCGCGGACCCCAGGTTGAGACTCACTGGGCTGGTGTATAAATGATTAACATACATCTAGCGGAGTTATAAGCGAGCAAAACCTTACATAGTTTCGTTACATAGGAGATATTTTGGATTTTAGAATGAAACCTAGCTCCAGATAGTTTTCAATGTCAACATTTCATTTATTTCTAAATCGGCACATTCCACCGGGCAATCAGTTCAATGACTCGCTCGTACAGCAAACTCTTCGCATTGATGGCGTACGTAAAGTCCAGGTGATTCCAGCGATCGTCGGGAACCCGAAACAGTCCAACCGAATTCCCGAGCTGTCGTTCAAGCTGCTGAACGTCTCCGACGGCCGCTAGCCAATCGTTATCACCATAGTGCAAAAACACTGGTGCGGTAATACGTTCCAAGGGGTAATTCGGTGGAGTTATCGATCCGTATCGACGCAAGTTGAGCAGAATGCCGTAGTCTAACTGTCGGAAGCGACCCGAGTTGACACCTTGAGCATAATGTACGAACTGCGTAACGGAAGCTCCGGCTGGTGTGTGACGTAGAATAGTTGGCAGAACTGTTCGATTCATCTGATCCGAGTTGAAACCAGCAATCAGAAACAGTACGCTAGCACAAACTTCCTGGAACATGGACTCATCGTTGCAAGCCTTCTGTCCACCGAGCGCCATCATCTCACTGTTCGGTAGGAACTCATTCACTCCTAACATTCGCATCATCCACTACAACCATTGAAATCGGTGTTAGAAAGCTGGTCTATACGTAAAAGTCAACTCACCTCGATCTGGTTCACGAACGGAGCCATCGCACGAACAAACGGAGACTTCAAGTTGCCCATGAATGCCACCGGAGCGAAAGCTTGCATCGAACGAATCTTCCTGTTATACTCCGGCCGCATTGACGCCATGACAAAGAAAGACGTTGTTCCCTGCGAATGTCCAACGTAGTGAAGTGAAACCTCTCCAGTTTTATCCAACACGTAATCGATCATCGCCGGTAAGTCGTACATTCCCATCTCGTGCCAGCTGAAATCCCAGAACTTCACTTTGGACGGATCATCCAGAAGGTGTTGCCGCGAGTAGGTGTTTCCTCGAGCATTTCCCAACCAAACATCATAGCCGGCATCTACCAGCAAGTATGCCAGCGAGCTGCTCGGACCCATGATGACCCAATCGGTCGACGAACAGAGTACTCCATGCTGAAGAAAAACCACGGACTTACCCTTCTGTGGTGGGTTACGCGGACTTCCAGGGATTCGAAACAATGTTAGCAGGTACCCGTCGCCAGTGACTACCGGATGTTGCTCGGAAAGGTAACCATCGGCGACAATCAGAGCGGCCGTTGTAGTGACGGTGGTGCTCGAAACAATTTCCGCCAGGATCCGGCTTTGAACAACGTAGGAAAGTAGAAGAAGAGCGGTTGTACGTACGTTCATTCTGTGGACCGGTCCGTTCGAAACTGAAACGGATAAGTTGTCGATCATCGGCTTATCGGTTAGCGATGGTAGCCGTTTCTTAGATAACGTATCGATTCAGAAGTGGCGATGGAATTGTTGGCGGTCACCGGTAGTTTCGAAACGTATTTACTTGCAACGATGTAAATAACCGCTCACGGCTGCTGTCGTTATTTATGGTGACGGTTGTCGGTGTTTTATATTTGGCGAAACAAGATAGGCTTCCGGTGGTCATCTGTTGTTCTAGTACCTCAGAATACCGAAAGGGGTATGCTTTGCTCTGCGGATTACCTGTACTATGTCAGGGTTTGAATGAATTTTGTTCAACAATGGATGTTGGTGCCCTTTCTCCGGCGACATGTGGTGCTTAAATTTTTCCGAACATGCTATTTTTCGCAGAGCAAAATAGCTTATGGAATAACATGTCGAGGTCTGGTCCGGTATGGTAAAACGTCTCGGAAAGTGTTCCGCATTTACCAAAAAGATTATTACCCATACATTCGTTGTCTGCAATTGTAGTGAGCGATTCTGATGGAGAGCCAAATAGGACGACTCTCGAAAAAAGGGGCGGGTATAGCGTAGTTGGTGAATCAATTGCCTTGTACGCAGCTCACCTGGGTTCGATTCCCAACCCAGCACATAAGCTTCGAGATTTTTCTAACCCGAAAAAAGGCGAATGACCAGAGGCAAACCTCTGTAATCAAAATGAAAAAAAAAACTCAAAAAAAAAAAAATAAAATACCCATATTGAATATTCGTCATTTTTCGTAATCGTAATCTTTAAACATTTATGATGTCACAAATTGAAAATAAAAGCTTTTTTTATAAGGCACGGTTCCAGTTTTGGCAACTGAAAAAAATATTATTGCCAAAAACGGAATCCTATTGTACTTAGACCTCAGATTTTCCAATTTTAAGATCTATAGATTTTAAAATCTATAGATTTTAAGATTTTAAAAATTTTATGTACTTCTATCGTTGGATCTTCAAATTTTAAAACTTTAAAATCTCTGAATTTTAAAATTCTCATTTTTTTATTTTTAAAGTTTCAACTTGTAGAATCCTAAAATTTCAAAAATTTTAATTTTCGAATATTGAAATCTTTAATTTTTAAATATTTAGATGTTTACGTATTTAAATCTTTTAATTTTTAAATCCTTAAATTTCTAGATCCTCATATTTTAAAATTCTCAATTTTTGAAATTTCAAATTTCTGAATTTTTAAATATTCAAATACTCGAACATATAATTTTTAAAAATTTTATATCTTTAAATCCTTAAACTGTTAAATTATTAAATTTTCAAAATTTTAGCTTCCGTAAATTTTAAATTCTTGAATTTTACATTTTGTTTTTTTTTATTAAATTTTTTGAATTCTTAAATTTTACATTTGTAAATTTTATTTTGAAAGTTTTACTTTCTTAAATTTTAAAATTTTTTGCGCTCATATTTTTAAATTTTCAATTTTTAGCTCTTTGAATTCATAAATTTTGAAATTTTTAATTTGCTCATTTTAAAATTTTTTTTCTACAACTTATGAATTTTAAAATATTTAAATCATTAAATTTTTAAATTTTTTATTTTTGCATTTTGAAGCATGTAAGTTTTTATATTCTTAAACTTTCAATTTTTTAGTTTTTAATAGTCGAAACTTCTAAATACTTATATTTTAAAATGTCTAGTTCCTAAAATTTCTAAATTTTAAAAAAAAAAATTTTTTTAATGCCCGCCTCTTACCCCCACACCAAAAAGCTCACAAACGGAGCCCCCTGGTAGTGGACACATCAGTTCTCAGCGTACAAAAAAAAGGTCAGCACAACAAAACAAAGTTACGAATCGCGGAAACGCTGAGAACAAAAAAAAAACAATACGAGACCGACAAAACACAAAATTTGACAAGAAGCTACGGCGAGTACCCAGCGGAAAAGAATCCTTTTAAGGGTCCCATGTAGCTTTGCAGGAAGCTCATAATAATTTAAATTTATTTATTACTTATTGCTATAAAAAATGCATTTATCAATTGCTTTTATTTAAAAAAATGTTAACCAATTATAGCTAAAGGAATAAGCTCGAATGGTGGTGAACGAAGTTTATATTAAAAATTCTCCTATTTTATTTTTTAAAATTAGTTTCAATTTTGCTTGGAAACGAGTGCGACATGTTATTTGCTTTAAATCAGTAGGAAGCTGGTTGAATAACTTAGGTCCGATGAAAGAAATGCGTCTTTGACCAAGGTTCGTGGATACTCTGGAGTATAATAAATGATTGGCTTGTCTGGTGCTATGAGCTCGAATTCCTGTCGTAAATTCTAGATTATTATGAGCAATAGTATTATGCAAAGCATTGTGGATGTACATTATTGTTTGGTAATTAGTCAACCCAAGCAAAGGTAAAATGTTATGGGCATTATTATTGTATAACAAAATAGTAGGGTACATAAATGGTTTTTTATAAATAATTTTAAGACATCTGTTTTGAAGCGTTTGTAGCTTTTTCAGATTCGAAATACTGGCACGACCCCACACAGATACAAGGTAGTTCAGCAATGAGTGGATGTGCGCATAATAAAATTTTAGAAGTACATGCTGGGGAACAAAAGAGCATACTTTACGCATAGCCCCACATAACGATGCAACTTTTCTCTCTATAGATGTTATAGGCTCAATCCAGGATAGTCTGGGGTCTAAGTGAAGTCCTAAATATTTGAAGCAGTTAGTTTCCTGAATTACAGACTGTCCCATTCTTGGGTCTGGATGCACGCCTATAGCTCTTCTAGATCAACGAAACAGCATATATTTAGTTTTTGATAGGTTCAAGGAAAGAAGGTTTTCGTTGAAATACGTCGTTAGTGTTTTTAAATCCGATTCAATGTCGCGTACAATATCCAGGCAGTTGTTGTTCTGGTAGAACAACGCGGTGTCATCCGCGAAAAGACGAGGAGTCCCTTTTAACCCGAGTCTACCTAGGTCATTGATATACAATAAAAATAACAGTGGCCGAATATTACTGCCTTGGGGCACTCCTATTTCTATTGGTCTATAAGAGCTACACGAGTCTCCAATAGATACGAATTGGTTCCTATGCGACAGATAGCTACGAATAATATGATTTGCTAATCCCCTGATACCATAGCATTCTAACTTCTTAAGCAGGATTGAGTGATCCAGAGTATCGAATGCTTTTTTTAGGTCCAGAAAAAGGGCACCAACAATTCTTTTGCTATCAATTTCACTAATGATGGAGTCAATTAGTTCGGTCATTGCAATTAAAGTGCTGCAGCCCGGTCTGAACCCATACTGGTAGTTGTAAATTATGTTGTGTTTGTTCAAAAACTCGAGTAGTCGAGTGATGAGCAATTTCTCAAGAATTTTATTGAAAACGCACAATGTTGAAATTGGTCTATAGTTGGAAGGTTGGTTTGGATCACCAGCTTTGAAAATTGGAATTACTCGGGCTATTTTTAAACAGTCTGGGTACCTGCCGGTTTGAATTATTAAATTAAAAGCTTTGGTTAGGATATTTGCAAAAGTGGTACAGTTACTCTTAAGAACACTAGCGGGGATCTTATCAGGACCACAACTGTTATTTTTTTCGAGGTCTTTAATCAAAAGGATCACTTCGTTTATGGTTGCAGGACGCAAGAAGATTTTTTCTTGGACGTGCTGTATATTTGTAATAGGATTTGAGTTGGGGCTCGTGGGAATATTGTCAGACAAATTTTTGCCAATACTAGAGAAATATTCGTTGAAAACATTACATACTTCTTTAGTCTCAGTGACTCTGATATCATTGGAAATTAGGCTGATGGGAACATCCGACTTTGAACGACCAAAAATGGTATTAATATTTTTCCAAAGTTTTGAATGAGTTGTGTTGGATAGAAGGTTTTCAAAGTAGGCCTTTTTGCACCGCTTTTTCATTACATTAACTTTTTTAGTTATGTGTTGCAGAAGAGCTTTGAGGTTTTCATCATTGGGGTTATTTTTTACTCGTTTCAGATAATTACTTTTGATTTTAATCAGTGTCCACAAATCGAAATTGATCCCGGGGCAAAAAACGCCTTTGCATTTAAAAGTTTTGGAGACCGTTCTAGTGTTTTCCGCAAGTAAAGAATTGTAGGTTGTGATGATATTTGTAAGACATACATCTACATCATCAATCAACTCGATGTTTTCTATGTAATTTTGGAAGTCGTTATTGAGTTTTTCATGATTGATTATTGATTTAGTCAAATTAACGGGTTCTCTTTTTACTGCAAGTTTATATGAAGATATAATTTGAACGTGATCACTAACTATGGTGTAAACCGTGTCGTGGTATTTTTAAAGTCCTAAATCAAATTCACAAAATTTTTAAACTAATGAATATATAATTTTTTAAATTTTTGATACTTTGTTTTTTTAAATTTTTGATCCTTTGAATTTTTAATATTTTGATTTTCTAGGTAATCAAATTCTAAAAATTTTTGATAACTGAATAATTAAAATTTTAAGTTTTTTAATTTTAAAATAGTAAAATTTTTAGCTTTTTGCGTATTGAATTTTTAAATTTGCTCATTTTAAAAAAAATTTCTTCAACTTTTGAATTTTAAAATATTGAAATCATTAAATTTTTAGATTTTTTATTCTTACATTTTGAAGCATGTAAGTTTTTATATTCTTAAATTTTAATTTTTTTAGTTTTTAATTGTCGAAACATCTTATATTTTATAATGTTTAGTTCCTAAAATTTCTAAATTTTCAAAATTTGGTATTTTTAAAGTCCTAAATCAAATTTTAAAATTTTCATATGGCAAAATTTAAATTTTTTTGTATTTTTAAATCTTGGGGTTTGTAACGTTTTAAATAAACAAAATTTTCAAATGCAAAATTTCCAGATTTTGAAAGTATTTAATTTTTAATATTTTAAATCTATTTGTAGCTATTTTAGCATTTTAATTTATTTGCGTAACTTTTTGTTTTTGTAGCTTTTTCCCTCTCGCAGGTTGATGGGATTGACGGTATTGTAAACATCATCAAGCCACAATATATTCAATAGAGTTATCTAAATATAAGGACCTTCGCTCTTTTTAGTTTTTATTTGCACCAAGTTCTACTACTAGAGGTTAATTAGTTCTCATGTTAATATTCCACCAAACATTATGACTACTGAGGATTTGATTTATATAAGAAGCCCGCTTCAAGATGTTGATTACAATACGCCTCGATAGTGGTGTGTCGGGGAGGCCGGGAGGGCTGATATGAGCCTTTTGTCTGTTCTATACCTTTCCTCTATTCACCAGCTCATAACCAACAATCAATCAGTAACAAATAGATAATTGAGAAAGGATGTGCTATGTGTGGTGATTGGCTATTCAAGTATTAGTAGTGTTTGAAGTACTAATGTATGTCTCATGCGATGATCATAACTTCAGCTGTATCTTGTACCTATCTAATCTATTACGTCTCTCATATATTGTCTTTTATTTCTTCTTTTCGAGTCCTATACTGCCATTCTACACCCGCCTTCAGCTGAATCAACAACGATGGTGATAGTGAACGTCTTAACACTCACACATTCTCAAACGCGGTCTCAGTGGGAACCTACAAAAATGCCATCGTGCACGCGATTACGAATCGGTCACGTCCGAAAGTCTATCCTTGATCCTAGAAGCCTAGGTCCACGCCTTCAGCTGGACCAATTAAGAAAATACGCCCATACCTATTAGACAACACGTCTCATGGCGACATGACCGGGAACCCTATCGATATAAACGATCCCACTCTCTGCCAGAATTCTAACCGCGCACCGAAAATTTAATATCAGACTCACGGTTCGCGCGACCATTCAAGAACACACGTTACAAAATCACGTCAGCGCACAAACGTTAGAGCCCCTCGCGATTTTCCAAGCAACATACGAACTCGCAAACATGATTACACCCCGGTGATAAGGTGAAAATCTCAGCACTCATAAACTTACCAACACGATCTCAAGTGTCAACCTACAAACTCCCGCGCTCGCGCCATCATGAATCGGGATCGTCCGGAAGTATCTATCCTCGGTACAAACAATCTAGGTCCTTGTTAATTATTAAAAAAATAATAAAATTGAAAAATAACTACCATATCCACTAGACAAAACGTTCCATGGCGACATGACCGGAAACTCTAGTGATATGGGGTAACTCTCTCCCTGTCAGAATGTGATCCGTACACCGAAAACTAAAGATCAGAATGACGGTCCGCGGATATATGAATCGCCGCAGGGTTTCAAAATCGAATTTATACATGCGAAGTTACATACACGCGACAAACACGTCAACATACGAACGCTTAAGCCCTTCGCGATCATCTACGCACACCTATGCCCGCCATCGCGTAAACTTGATAACACTGCGGCAATTGTGTGAACGTTTTAGTACTTACGAAGTTACAAACGCGATCTCAAACGCCAACCCGCAAATGCGCGATCATGAATCGGTCACGTCCGGAAATCTTTAACCTTTATTCTAGCAATTTAGGTCCATACATTCAGTTGGACCAATCAAAAAAAAAATAAAGCTCATATCCACTAGACCACGCGTTCTACGACGACATGATTGGGAACTCTAATGATATGGAAGAACCCACTTCCTTCTGGAATCTGAACCGTACACAAAAAATTAAGTATCAGATTCACGGTCCGCGCGCGATTATTCTAGAACACACGCGAATATGCGAAAGGCACACGGTTATGAAATAGAATTTATGCACGCGAAGTTACACGTTAGCACACGCGACATACAAACGCACACGCGATAGAGCACATTAACGTACAAATATTCGAGCCCTTCGCGATGATACACGCGATTCCGAGTCCCTACGCCCGCACATGCCTGAACCGTACAAAGAATATCACATTCAGAATCACGGCCCGCTACAATTGGCCTATTGCAGTGTTTTATTGGGCGACATTGCCTGTCTCGTCTGCAAATTGTAGTATGTGATTCTGACGGGGAGCCCTTCCGAGAACCTAGCTCTACAGCTCCAGTAGGACAACTCTCGAAAAAAAAAAAAAAAAAGTTTTGAATTTTAAAATATTGAAATCATTAAATTTTTAGATTTTTTATTCTTACATTTTGAAGCATGTAAGTTTTTATATTCTTAAATTTTAAATTTTTTAGCTTTTAATTGTCGAAACTTCTAAATACTTATATTTTATAATGTTTAGTTCCTAAAATTTCAAAATTTTCAAGATTTGGTATTTTTAAAGTCCTAAATCAAATTTTAAAATTTTCATATGGCACAATTTTAATTTTTTTGTATTTTTAAATCTTGGGGTTTGTAACGTTTTGAATAAACAAAATTTTCAAATGCAAAATTTCCAGATTTTGAAAGTATTTAAAAATATTTTAAATCTATTTGTAGCTATTTTAGCATTTTAATTTATTTGCATAACTTTTTGTTTTTGTAGCTCTTTATTATTTCTTTACTTTTAATTGTACAAATTTTTAATTTTTTATTTTTTAATGCTTGATTTTTTTAATACCTGAATTTATTTTTTTTGTTTTCAATTTTTTAATTCTTAAAATTTTTAATTTCATTTTTGTTAATTCGTTAATTCTCTATCTTTTTGATTTTTAGTTTTTTAATTTAGCTTTGATATTTTTTTAGTTCTTAATTTTTTAATTTCTTTATTTGTTCTTATTTCTTAATTTTTAATCCTTTGAGTTTTCAATTTTTATATGTTAAAATTTATCATTTTTTTTTTATTTTTTGGTATTTAAAAAAAATATGCTTAATTTTTCAGTTCTCGGTTTGCACAGTTCATTTTTTTTTAATTTCTTAATTTTTTAATCATTGCATTTTTCATTTTCATGATTTTTCAATCATCAAATTTGTAACTTTCTCAGTTTTTTCAATTTTTTATCTTTAAATTTTTTAATCTTTAATTTCATTTATTTTAAAATTTTGTATTTTTCGATTGAATTTATTTTTTTCTTTTTCAATTTTAAAGTTTAAATTTTTTAGCTTTTTAATTTCCTGATTATTTAGTTTCTTAATTTTTTAAATTAATTTTATTTTCAATTTTTTGATTTTTTAATCTTTGTCCATTAAAAACTTATTGACAACTCAAGACTTAGAACGTCTACGCTCTATTAGAAAATCTGCGTGAATCATCGTGCTTGCTAGAGGGTTGTAAAAGGTGACAGCATTTCAGAAAGTTTGGCATAGGCGAACGAGAATTCCGCGCCATGAGGCTAATTAATCACTATTCAAGTGATAAGGGCAAACATGAGCTACCCCGCGATACCGCATCCCAGAAGGAGTCTCTGATCTAATTTCGAGTTAAATCAACTAAGATTCAACTGAAAAAGCCAGGTGCTTTTTGCTGTTTGATTGAATTTAGTGTTTGATGTATGTTCCATTAAGGGACACACACCAAAAATCTTGGCATACACATACAATCCACATAAACAGACCCCATCAAATACCATGGTACACTGCTTTAATTATCATCTTCCTTCTTCTCTCGATATCTAAGAAAAACAACTAGCTCATATTGTGGAGGGCGTCCAACTAGGTCGTTTGATTAAGCGAAAAAAGGGGAAACACGGAAAAAGGCAGCACCGTGCTGTGGGGGTGGGCATGTGGAATGAGTAGACTTTGTTTCGGAACAAAGTTCCTGTCGTGTCGCTGGCGGCTGCGGGGGTTATTTACTTCTGATACCGTACAGGGGGACGGGAAGGTTTTTCTTATCTTACTCGCCGCCTGCTTCGTAGGTCTTCCTCCTAGATTGCCTCGACTCCTGGAACGCTGTCATCCTAATGAGTAAAATCGGTCCGAATTTGGGCCACCCACACCCTAATCCAACTCTCGCTCGCATTTTAATTAATTTCGATTGGGCTAAAGTTTATTTCTTTGAGTGGCACTTCGAGAATGGTGTATCAGCAGGAATGATGAAACCGCTCAATCTGTTGCTTCGGTCATGAAAGCTATCGCGTCCGAACGAGTCCGGTAATTAAAAAACCTGCAATAATTATCATTCTCTTATCATTAATTAGTACGATTGGGGCAGATCAACGGCAAGAAATTTTCCTCCAGCCGACTCATTTCGCCCTGGTACCAGCCGACACTAATGAGTTAAATGCAATAAATCATCAACTGCTCACCCCTCCTTTTGCCGAGACGTCAAGAGGGGCAATTAACGCCACATCGTTAATTATATACAACAGCCATTGGTCAGTAATTAAGACAAAAGCACCTCACCCGAAAGGGTGCCGAAGTGATGTGTACCACGTATTTTCACAAAACTTTTACTCATTTAGCACCGGCCTGAACAGGGAACCATACTGGAGGGCGGTCAGTCTTATCAGTCGGTATTGTCTGTTATCAGCCACACACTATAGTAATTAAAAGCGAAGCTCTCTTCTCCAGCTATACATACAATCGTCAATCATCCCTCGGCTGACAGAACAGCGCTTTCAGTTCGCTTTGGGATGTCAGTCGAAGTAGGCGGATTTGTCGGTGTGGGTCACCACGAGTGTCCACAATTTAATTGCCGAAAATGTGATCGTCATTCCAGGGGGGAGGGGAAATGTGATTGTATTTTTTTGTGGTGGGGTAATGTACCTATTTTTGTCATATTTGAATTTCAACCATCAAATAGAGTCGATATGTTGAACAGATATACTGTCCATAATCGCAAGTCAGTCCCATGTTCTATGGGATTCCCTAATCTGCACGAGACTGACCTGCGATTATGGGCAGTATAGACTATCTAACTTTAATGATCAAGTTCAAATTCGTTGAGTGATAATAGAAGCATGGTTTAAACAGGTTTAGCCCCCTGTATGTCGAAAATCAGAAGTTATCAAAACTTATTTCAGGGCAGTCGTCATCACTCACCAGATCGGTAGATGCGACACTCAAAACTGACAGGAGGTATAGCATGCTGGGTGACAAAACGGCTTCGAAATTAGAGTAATTAAAAATTCTATATATTTTGCCTACGCTGCCCCATCCCACAGACCAATTGTTTATTCCTGTGGTCCCCCGAAAGTCACATTACTGTCGCAGTATCAGGGCCAAGTCAGTCGAAATGAGGTAGCGGTGATTGGTTATGGTTATAGCTTCGAGGTTAGTGATAGGCATTTCGAAAAAAAAAGCGATTTGGCAACATAGATTTTGTTTAATTACAAAATCGATGTTGTCGAACATGGAACCGGAGAGTTCGAATGAAAATATCGGTTAAAAACCACTTCGACATCGCCCATTCCTTCTCTGAACTCTAAACCAGTTGCCGTTGATGGAAAACAGTCAATAACCACAAAACCGTTACCAACTAAATCAATCGTCTTGTATCATAGCGATGATAGAACAAAAACCTGCTTTTCTTTTCGCCCTTTGCTTCATGTTACTCTGCGGTAATTAATTTATGGTGAGCTGCCTCGTCTTGCACTCGCAGTCTGCGATTGCCTCATTGCTCTTGAGAGAGTGAAAATTAGGTGGTCGTCCAAGGCTGACGGCACGCGGACATTTCGGGCAAACGAAACGCTACGCAGATCATTTTATTATTTTTTTTATAAAATAGTACTTTTTATATCAATGATCTTATGAATTAAAAATATCACTGACAACTTTTTCTAGTTCGCAAGCGTTTTTCTCGATCCCTGGAACGGAGTATTAAAAAATGTTTGTCCTAACAATACACAAAACAAATATAAGAACATTCGCTCTGTTGGTATACAATCCAGCAAAACGGTTTGGAGAACAAAGGTATTTGTAGAAATAAGCGAGTCGCACAAGCAAGAAGTGATAGTTCGATCTAACACTGTTGCTATTAACTTGCAGTGTTTTCGCGTAGGACCAAGAAATCGTGATGCAGAAAATTTCCTGTAAAAGAAAAGGAAGCTTATAGTTTCGGAAGTCACGTTTATCCAGTTCGACCATGTTAGTCACAAAACATTCAACAAATCGGAATCTAAATATTGGTGTTCTTGCGGTCGTGAGAATGCGGGTGGAGCGACCCATTCACTTCTACACTGAGAGAACATATTCTTAAATCTGCTACGAATAGGTTTAGTACAGAAAGCTTTCGTATAATGTACGAATTTTTCATACATATGATGAATCATTTTTAGTTCTATGGAGACGCCTTTATTTTTACTACGAGTTCTTCGTTAAAATCACGAAACGACTTCCGTAGGCTAATTACGAATCGGTTTTATTAGTCAAACGAATTTTTCGATGAAATATACGAAAGTCTTTCTAATTTCTCCATCCCCCCTTCTCTATTACGTAACAAATTCCATGAAAACAATTTTTCTTCGGTGAAAACATGTTACGTAACGATCTAGCTTACTACCTGGATTGCAGAAATCGGATGGGATACTTTTGAAAAGTTTCAAACGTTAACGCAACAAAGTCGTACGCATTGCGAAGACCTAAAATGTTTTCGAAGCCGTCGATTCCCCGTTGATTCTTCTTTCTCCCCTATCTTCTAGAATTGAGACTCTTTCTCTCTTTTGCCTTTCTCATATAGAAAGGTTATGCAATCACTCTAAAAATCGTCAACCTGATCCCGTCCCGGAGGGCCGAGTGTCATATGCCATGTATGTGTGTATGTGGAAAAAAATGTCACCGCTGTTTCTCAGAGATGGCTGGACCGATTTGCACAAACTTTTTTTAATTATTTCGTTTATTTGATAGGCACAAATGCGTTAGCTTGGCGGTGCCAAATTTTTTTGTTTTTGCATTTTGGATATCTTAAAACTAGGAGGTTACAATGTTGAAATATTTTTTTATTAAAGAGCTTATTTACAGCTATCTTACGACTAGAAAAAAGATTCTATATACAAGAGAGGGGTCAAAAGATTTTTTTTATGAAAAATTTTAAAGCAAGGAATTCAAGTAATAGTTTTTTACAAAATATTTTGCAGTTATCTTAAAACTAACAATATAGTTTGGTACACAAAAGGGGGAACAGATATTTATGAAAAATTTCACATATGTTTAAAAACTAAGGATACAATTCTTTTTACAAGATGGGGGACAATAGATTTGCACAAACTTAGTCTCAAATGAAAGGTGCAACCTTCCCATCCGCTGCTATTGAATTTTTATTGATTGGACTTCTGGTTCCGGAGTTGCGGGTGTGCGACCACAGCAAATTCCCATATAAACTGAAACGAAAAATTCTTAAAGGGAAAATTTGAAAATAGAATTTGCATTTTTGATGCCATATGACTTTAAAATGTACGTTGAGATTTGATGAAATCCCGAAAAAATTTTTTTTGACGGAAATTGACTTTTTTGGACTTTGGCACATTTTTGCCTTTTTCGGGTCCTGGTCATAGCAATCATCGAAGGCGGAGGTGCATTTTTTCACTGCTGTCTATTTTTGTTCAGAAGATCTTTCTACTCTCGATAATAGAAAATACAAATGGATTTCCGGAAGGTGGATGCCGATAGTGCTGTAGATTGTAATAGGCAACTTAAGTGTATTTGGCCTCGAATAGATCCAGGCACTGTGTCCAGTGCTCGGAAAGCAGTTGAGCCGGTAGATTCTTGTTTACGTGTTTGGATGTCTAGACATGCGATGGAGCGTTGAATGACCAGAGTGTGTTATTGCGGAGACGGAGCATGGTGGGAGCTGAGTTTTCGAGCATCCGGAAGTGGCTCTTCATGCACAGTCGCGAGGAGGTCGAGATCATCACGGAACTTATCGGGTGATAGAATTCCAATTATTTAAGAAGACAATGTGATTTTTGTTATGCCGGTTTGGTCCGTATGAGAATTCTTTGTTTTTGTTATTTTTTGCTAAATTTTCTAAAAGGCGTATTTTGGCACGTTGCACAGTGGTCCCCCCATAGGCCAATAATACAAAAAAAATATTTCGGCGAAGGCGTATTTTTATCTTGCGATTACATCGTTCTGTATGTATATTTTAAAGTTTCATAATTAATTTTGTCAATACTGAACTGGTTTTCTTAGTATATAGAAGAATGCATAGGGTGGCTCGTTATTTACCGATAATGTAAATAATATCGATAATCGATAGCTCGCCAGGAAAATGTTTTTGTCGACCTGTAATTTTTAATATTGAATTTTTTCAGACAGCACTACTATTAGCTTTGTATTAAATGATAATTTTCAATTTTTGGAGTGTAAGGAGAGCAGAAATATGAGTTTATTTGTATATGTAATAGAAAAATTAAACCTAAAAATTTTCAATATGACTTTAACTAACTTTGTCCCTCGATATCCTTCCCGAATTTCTTTTCAAAATGGTCGTCAGACGTTCCACTTCCACTTAAACTAGGTTTCAGCTGCGCATCTCTGCGCCCAGAATGCCTAGAAAATCTAAGATGTTGTACATGTTTAACGGGATAATGCAAGACGAAAAACTTTATATCAGATTGTCAAATTATATTACGATAATAATTACTACTGATCTCGAAACTATATAGCTTCATTGTTATTTTCCCAAAATTTCTTATCGATCGAATCATTAGAACTTGAGTTATATCGATTTATTTGACGCTTCTCTTTGAAACACATGTCACTACGGAATATTTGATGTACGAGGTAAATGTCTCACTCCACTTCGTATTACAACTACGTTCTCAAGTACAAGTAGTATTTCTCCATTTTAAAATAGCTGGTACTCGGCGTTTTTGCCTTTCTCATATAGAAAGGTTATGCAATCACTCTGAAAAACGTCAACCTAATCCCGGCCCGGAGGGCCGAGTGTCATATCCCATTCGACTCAGTTCGTCGAGATAGGAAAAAGTCTGTATGTGTGTGTGTATGTGTGTATGTATGTGTGTGTATGTGTGTGTGTATGTGTGTGTGTATGTATGTGCGTATGTGTCAAATAATGTCACTCATTTTTCTCAGAGATGGCTGGACCGATTTGCCCAAACGTAGTCTCAAATGAAAGGTGCAACCTTCCCATCGGCTGCTATTGTATTTTGGATCGATCGGAATTCTGGTTCCGGAATTACGGGTTTCAGAGTGCGGCCACACAGAAATTTCTCATATAAACTATAGGAAAAATTAAAAATAGAATTTTTATTTTTGATGCTAAATGTATTCAAGGTGCATAAAACGTCGAGATTTGATGCAAACACGAAAAAAATTTGACGAAGATTCACTTTTTTGGATTTTGCACATTTTTGCCTTTCTCATATAGAAAGGTTATGCAATCACTCTGAAAAACGTCAACCTAATCCCGGCCAAATTTTTTTTTTCGACTCGCTTAAGGTTTCTGGATTTTAACAGGGGCGTAGTTGATGGTTTACGGAGAGGGGTTACACCCCCCCTCTACTGTTCGCGCCCCTCCTTTAAAAATCTCCTTAAATCACCCCTCAGACCACCACCCCATCCAGCCCTCATACCCCTCCCTTTCAACCCCATCATCTTTAAACCACCACTATATTACAAAGCATACCAATTTAAGCTGGGGAGTCGTTCGTTCATGGGACTTTCGCCCTCCTCACATACCCATCCCCGCATGACAAAATGAGTTAGCAAGCAGATAACATTGATCTAATGCTGATTAGGCTAATGGAGTATGATATTTTTTTGTTTCAATTGTTTCACCGTCGACACGTAGCTCATCAAGTTCGTGGCTGGCATACCATTGTGTATAAGTGCAAAGTGTACTAAGAATGTAATGGACATTTCCACAATTATGTTGAACATAAAAAGCCTCCGTGCCATAGTTTAGAGAAATGAGAAAGGCACAATTGCACCGCTAGGTGGATTAAAGCAGGTTTTTTATCAAGGGATAATTTTTATTGTAGGAAAACACATTGGTTGTTCACCAAAACCATCATTTTAAAGGAAAAAAATGCACGATTTATTTAAAATTCGAGATATTATGCTCACCGAAGACGATATCATAATATTTGCGTTCAGGTGCAGCAGCTACAATTTAGAGAACTTTCAATGAATAACTATTTCTTTTTATACCTGCGCAGCACAACTTGTACTATTCGATACTGAAAAAAATTCTGGAACAAAAAAAAGTAAATGTGAATCTTAATGTAATAAGAAAGGCCGTATTACACTGTTAGGTGGATATAACCGATTTTTTATTGCGAAATTTGAATTCTGCGACCCAAATTTACTATAGCAATGCAGTTTTGTATCAAAATTTGCAATAAATATATTTATGACCGCCTCTCTTAAGGAATGGAACCACTGTGCGTTGGTTTGAACTGCGTTTAGGTATTTTATTTTACATGTGTCGGTAGAAGAGGTACTTCAGTTATTTGTGTTTTCCGTCAACGCTCAACCAACGCGGAAGGTTTCTGTTTTCATGATCCTGTACTGCCTATTAGGACACAGAAGTCCTGTGTGGATTTTTGTCAAAGGTGAGTTGTCTGTTGGTTTGTATTCTTATGTGTTTTTTGTTTATATTACTACTAATTAACCGATTTCGCCAATTTTCTCTATTGTTTCAGAGAGCGAGTAAGGGCGCTATAACCCTGGCTCATTAGCCAGGGCAGGGCTAAATACTTCTGTTCCATTCCAGGAACCTAGGACCAAAGGAGTGACATTAACCCTTTTAGCAAAGTCACTCCCAATGATTTATCAAACCCCCATCAAATTAAAACGGTTGTGTACGGTTGTCCACGTTTCTTCTTTATTCAAGGTTCAAAATAATCCGTTGATTAAATTATTCATGGAATGAATAATTTGATTGCCGTATAATTTTGAATCATCTTTATTTTGTACGCTGCACAGTTGGCCTGGCCGCTTTAATGCTTGTGTCATATTCAATATGTGCCACAAACATTAATAATGACAAGAAAAATTGTGGACGAACGTCTGCAATTTTCCAGGATCCCTACATGTATTGGCTGTGTATGTGTAGACTAGACTAGACTTTGGCACATTTTTCCCTTTCTCATATAGAAAAGTTTTGCAATCACTCTAAAAATCATCAACCTATTTTTTACCTATAAAGGCTTAGGTAGGAGTATGCAATGAGGGGTTGGTATTTTAAAATTAAAACAAGTTTTAAATTGCTTAACAAGTTGAAAATTTTCCGGACCCTTCCGGATCTTCCTCCTTGATCCGCCGCTGGTTTCAAGCGATGTTACAGTATCGACACAAAGGATCTCACGATCTTGGCTGTCGATCCATTGTATGTATGTGCAAATCGTACTGAATATGTAATGTACATTTCCATCATTGTATTGAACATAACCAGTTATGGAATCGTAGCTTGGACAAATGAGAAAGGCACAATTGCACCACTAGGTGGAATAAAACAGGTTTTATTCCAAAACTACCACAAAAGAAGGCGAGACTATGCTTTGATACGTTTTCATTAATCGAAACGAATCGTTGCTTTCGAAAACCATGTTCTCACGTGTTAGCTGAAGATATGTGTGAACAAGTCGGCTACCACATGCTGAAGAGATATAAAGGAAACGTTGATCCCAACATACTAACATAAAATTGCAACCAGTCGCAACATCTTAGTCGCACTCATGAATTGCCCAATCATGTCTCTTTGCTGTTTCTTTGCATCATTTGGACACTTCCATGGACATTAGTTGGGAATCATGTAGAGCGGCTAGAACGCTGTTGTTGGTTGCAGCATTCCTCGTGTGAGCATGGATTAAGGTCAAAACTGGAAGCAAATATTGATAGATACCTATGTGATTGCTTAATAATCTGTGAAGTTGGAAATAAAATAACAATCGGATTTTTTTATAAATAGGTATGATTCTTATTAAGTTCTACATAAGATTATGTATATGGATTTAAAAAAAATATGTTGAATGTAAATTTTTCTTTGAATATTTTAATCATTCTGAAAAGTAACGTGCAATGGTTAGGTGTCTTTAGAGAGGATATTAAAAAAAGGATATACTGCAATAAATTTGGGAAGGGACCCTACTGTCGCTCCAACATCGGTGGCTATGAGAATCAGCTTTAAATTAATGATTAATCACTTTCATTTATTTAGCGCGGTCGAAAAAAAGTTTTGTTCGATAATGCTCCACCCAGATTTTAAAAATATAAGTAAAAAAGGAAATTTAAGCTGTTTCTTTCATTGAAATTCCAACCGGAACCACTGGCAGAAGTCACCCGAAAAAATTGCAATTTTCACAGTTTCGTTGAATTAATGTTTTTTTCCTTTTTTATTTCGGTTAACATTTTCTTTTTTACTTTTTCAACAACATTCAATTATCTAGAATTTATTGGGTAGGGAAAGTTATGAAAATTTAGAGCCATAATAGTCAAGTGAGAGCAAGGATGTGAAGTATACATATCGGAAAAACTAGCACTTCTAGTCATTAGAAACAGGCTTAATATCCCATAGGCTAGTCTTTTGTCTTTTCTTGGTAGGAGTTGAGCTTAGGCGGTATAACTACGAATCACTCAAGTTCACCAACATGCCTCCTGGCAAAGACAGACTTGTCCCTCTTTACCGTGAGAACCGACAAAAGAAAAACCACGTAAGAATGCTAATCGTCGACAGATTTTCAGTGGTGATCTTATTATTTATTTAATTTTTTATGCTAACTTAGTTTGTCTATTTTTGATTTATCGTCAAAAAAATTGTTTCATCAAAAAACCAAAACATGGAAAAGGGGCTAATAACTTGACCTACATTTGATAAGTCTTACTTTTACATTTCTATTTCGTCCCGTCAGTAACTGGAAGGCCATCAAATTTACTGTCTAGATAGTAGCCACGACGCTACTGATGAGACGAAGTCGAAAGACAAAAGTTCGACTAATCAAAGTTAGACCATGAGAATAATGATATGAGTTGAAAATATGCCAATACTATATGTAAGAAAAATACCACATTCACCGGCTGGTTTTCATGCATTTATTCAATTCGATCTGCTGTTTTGTTCCCGTTCGCCATACAATCTAACGTTACAACGAAATGAGCACATTTCCCTCCCTTCGGACGTGATTCAATTACATCTGCAACGTACGTATCAGCAGGCGAAAGCCCTTTTCTATTCTGTCCATGGTTACTTTGATTGTGATCTCGTCACTAACCTCACTCAGTAAGCGAACATATATTTGAAAATTCTTTAAATATCGTCCCAAAGTAGGCCGCTGTAAATTCTCACTTGTAAATCTTCCACATTGGCCCCCTAGCAAAAAAAAACCATTCGGTACCCCCTGAGAGTCGGTCAACCCTTATCAGCCCCCCCACTAACGATTCCCACCGACCGGCATGGTTTGGGTACTTTCTCTTTCTATACAACGTCAATGTATCGCTTCTATGTGGTTCTATCATTCTATCACACCGTGTCTCGCATGTACTTCTCACTGCCGCCGGCAGTAGCGTTCGGCAATGGGAGAGTAATTAAAAGAGTTACACCACCTTTCTCCGTCCCCCTCCTTGCCTAGCTCGCCACAGTTACCGTGGTTACCGTCCCCTAGCTGCCACGGAACACGTGGTTCTTGACTGCTGTGTACATATCGGTGCGGTTCGGCTTGGCTGCCCGCTGATGGTTGCTCGGTTATCTCTCGCTTTGGTCGTTCTCGGTATAGTCGTCGTCGTCGTCGGTACACGGTTGGGGTATTTTTGGTTCTGTTTGATGATGGCAATGCAGTAAATGGACCGACCGTCCATTGCCTCGGCATCGTTTTTGGACCGGGAAGTTCTCCCCGACTCCCATGTAGCGGGGCGGGATGGTGGGATCCCGGCTCTGGCTATAGCCTCCTAGCCGGGTCTGGTCGCCTGGTATCGCAGTAGCTTAATGAGTGAAAACTACGAAGAGCGGCTGTTTAACTCCCCCATCTATGGGATGGATGATTGGTGTGTACAGTTTTGCTTGTTTCTTGTTTCTGTTGTTGTTGTGCAGAAACTGGAGTCTGTTATATTGGAGCAGGGTAGGCCATGAATGATGGATGATACGGCGTTGTAAAGCTTATGTGGATTTACAACATGATTTGTTCGATTGGTTTGTTTAATATTTTCTGTTTACAATTTCGGTTCTAGAGATACAGGTGGATGAGTGTTGTCTATATGAATACGGTTAAAACAGGCCAAAAATAGTTTCCATGGTCGATTTTTTCACGACTTTTCACAAGTCTTGAGGTAAAGTGGTCAAAGCTCAGAATAAACCAAAATACAAATAAAATTGTATCGTAATCAATTACCTTTTTTAGCTAATTACTAACTTGGATGAAAACAGAACGCTTCCGAATTATAGCTTTTATTATTATTTCAATGTTTCGGAAAAACACAAATTAGTGATTTATGTATGTAATGAAGCATACCAACCATGCGGAATTTAGGAGATATATGAACATTAGAGTGACAAGACAAAAGAAATGGCCCTCTCCAGGCCACCCTTGAGTCGATTATTAGTCCCATCAGTGTCTGCTCCAAATTTGATCCATATCGGACACGTCTAGCTACCTAGTTTACAACGATAAAAATGGAGAAAGACCACTAACTTGCATTTTTAACGCTAGGTGGCATCAATTTATCACTGAAATTAAAATAAGAAAAATAATCTTATTCTCTACAACTTTGTCGAAGACTGTAAATCTATCAAACTTCCTTAAGAGAACTTATTAAATATTCAATAAAGTCTGAGTCAGTTTTGCACGGGGCCTAACAGCACATAGTAGTACATCAGTAGTCGATTCCCACGAATCTTATTTTTTGCGAAACAATGGTTAGGTTTAGAGGCATTTTGATGTTTGCATCTTCTGATCGTGAAATTCTTCGTCTTTGTATTTTCCGTCTTATTCGGGTGTTGCACAGCATTGAATTTTTGGATCATTCAATCCTTCAATCGTGCGGTGGTGGGAGCTCGACCTCAGGTGTGCTGCGTATAGTGTAATGGACTTACCAACTGCACTGTACCCTCCCCACACGGTGCAATCTGCCCTTCATAGCTGTAAGACGTTGTTTGAGAATGAAGAGTACCTCCGTCAAGAAAAAGAAATGGTGGAGTAGAGCGGGTTAAAGGTCCATTACTTGAACGCTGTCCAAACTAGTATTATTTTTTCGTAAATGGGTAATATTAATCGACACGTAGCTGTCAAAATATCATTTTTAGGAACATTCACGACAGAATGATTCATTTGACCATAGCTGTCTTGACATTACACTATGGCAATCTACGGAAAATGACTCAACTCAACTCAACTTATAAATATATAAGTCCCTTAGTCAAAGTTCTGAAATACTTTCGCTCCGTGGCATTATCTTTTTCAGATCGTAAACAAAACACGATCTGAAAAGGATAATGCCATGAAACGAAAGTATTTCAGAACATTGACTAAGGGACTTAGAATAGTTACATTGTTTCGTTAAGTGATGTGCTCAGCTTCTTCATGTTCCTGATATGATGCAACTGAACTTTGGAAAACCAAATCGTTTCTTTCAATCAATATTCCGCTTCGTTTACCGATGGCCGCATATTGCAGTACATTTTTTTTAAATAGAGCGATGTGTAGCACAAAACTAACATCAAAAGTTTCGAGCCTTCTTGAGACCTCAAGAAGTGCATTAGTCACTCTTGAAGGCTTCAATTTAGGTCTGTCCGGTGACGTGATGAAAATCTGAATATTTACCACATCTGCAGTTTGCTTGCCTAACAAGGATTTTCAGCGAATTTCGGCATCTTCTTCATCCACTTTTCGTACAGCTTTCTTTTGTAAGTTTTGCCACTGTGCTCTGGCACGATCGATCCTGTTCGGTGCCTTTCGAACTTTGTATACGCGCTGTACGAAACATTTCATTGTTTTACTTAAAATAAATTGAAACTCGAGTCGAAATGGGTAATTATTGACGGGTGAATTGATTCAATACCATCCTGGTCATGCATTGCCTCGTTTCTCAGTGTGCTCATGCGTAATTGGATTCAACTTTTAATTTGTGGATCTTTGGGTATTTGCATCAAAGGTTTCTGCTTTTTCTCGTTCTTAGGATCTAAGGATCTTTAGATCTTTGGATGTTTCGAATCATTGAATTGGATTTTTGGGTATTTGGATTGATGTGTTATCAAATCAACAGTCGGCAAAGGACGCGGCAATACTTAACGGAAACTGGTTGAAAATTCTATACTCGAACCATCAGAACATTGTTGAAACTTACGAAAGTCGTCCTACTGGTTCGGGAACTTCAAAAGGTGAAGTTTGATGGTGCGGAACAGAAGAACGAGAATTCCGCGCAGTAAACCTACTTGCTGGTAGCGCGCTCAAGAACCTTAACTACTACAGTGGCTATATAATAGCAACAGTAACAGCGACGGGTCATACGATGGAGGCCCATGTCTATATGTTGAGGCTAAAGATCGGCCAACAATAGATAACCTGGTTCATGAGGCGGTCAGTACAATAGCCACCAACCAGCGTCTTTGGTTGTTCAATTCTGATTGCCAAAGAGCGACACATATTGCTTCAACAAATCCTTCAGTATCTGTCGTCAGAGGATACTGGACAACTATTAAAACCTCATGAAGCAATGGAGAACTGGACGACTGGCTACATTCTATTATCCCAGAAGTATCGAAGTCATATATGGATATCGGTCAGCTTACGTTTAACCACTACACGTTGGTTGTGCCCTTGCGACGTCTGGGCTTGCAGAAAGTAGTCTGTGCGCTTGTCACGACATCGAGCACGTTGTCTGGGTATGCGTCGGGCGTTTTGGAGCCAGGACCCGAGCCCTAGGTAGTCCACCCAATGTTCCCCTTCTGGATATCCTGGCATCTTCCCTATGTGTACATCATCAATCTTTATAAAAATGATAGATATCCTAATCCAGCCCCTCTTCTATTACTCGTTCTTAGTAGTCCACTGCACTGAATTTTGGAGCCGACCTGTACCAGAGTGCCAACATGTGACCGTTTTCCCTTAGCTCTACGCCGGCATGAACTGAACTGGTCTGACTGGAGGACTTCCTGTGGGCCCGAAGAATTCCATCCGGTTTATGATGTCTTGGCAGCTCGAGGCTGTAATTGATGTCGCTGATATTCCGTTCGCTTCAAAGTTTGTCTTCTCTCCCTTGTCCGATTGCTGCTACTTGGATGTTGGAGTTAAGCCACCTTCTGAATATGTTGCCCAAGTATAAGCCCCCGTTATAAAATGCAAATTTGATTATATTTTCCTAGTTTTAGTAGCTCGATTCAATAATATCACTTGAATCACTAGTCGTAAAAAGTATATCTTTTGAGGACTTCTGTCCCCTACTTCCTCTTAATAAATATCTATTGTTCCCCCCTCTTGTAAATCGAACTGTACTCCTAGCTATAAGATAGCCATACAACTTTTCCTCGTATATCTATATCTTATAACGAACTGATTTAAACAACGGAAGCAACGCGACAAAAACCAGGCCAGAAGACGAATGCTTGCAGTGGCTGCACGTTAGGACAGGATACGGTGATCTAATGATAGCCGAGAAAAACTACATCGGCTTATGAAACGTGGGTACTCCCTGAGGCTTCTGCTGCAGTTTTAACAACGCATGAAAAATTTCCAAACGATCAAGGTGGAGCACCATCCCGGAACCCGTCATGTTTAAAAGCCGAGAAGGAAATATGGTAACGGATTGTACAGGAGCTAGAAGCATTTTGAGTTGCTGAGTGATGATGAACAAGATCTGGATTCACCCACTCTAATGCTGTTTTCGGTTTTAGAATCGAGTCTCCCTAGGTTCGCTCTAATGTTTACAGTTTCCATACAAAAGTGACAGCTCCGAGCGAACTTAGAGCAACTCTGATTTAAAAACGAAATCAGCATTAATGTGCGAAAGGCTATTCAGGAGTTGAAAAATGACAAGGAGTTAGAATGGACAGGGTCTTCTAAAAATCCAGAGTGACCAGCTGCAACAAAGCTAGCCACTGCGTGATTCGATCTGGGTAACAGCAAAAATTCCTGCGGAGTGGTTGAAAAGTTTCATTAAACTCTTTCCCGAATGTAATAACCATTGAGACAACGATCCTTCATACCTCCTATAAGGTACTCTCCCGCGTTCTGTTTAGCAGACTGCACGCGTTGTATGAACCGTCTGTCGGCAAATACCATAGCGGGCT
Organism: Topomyia yanbarensis; assembly: GCF_030247195.1. NCBI lineage: Eukaryota > Metazoa > Arthropoda > Insecta > Diptera > Culicidae > Topomyia > Topomyia yanbarensis. Next base: position 534,750 of record NW_026683602.1, on the reverse strand, counting down.
TCGACGTGGATGATCAACGACGGACTAAATTTTTACCCTGCGACAAATCCTGACTAGACATTCGTGAAAAGAACCTGCGGGCCTGCCCTCCCGTTCGTGGATTTCAAGACAGCGTACAATTCAGTCGAACGAAACGAGCTGTAGCAGATAATGCTTCAACATCGCTTTCCGTACAGACTAATCAAGTCGATTCGCGTGACATAAATAAATAGTCACCTACGTCACCATTTTTGATACTGCCTAGTTATCAATTCCACTAGAAAACTAAAAAAAAATTAAAAAAATGCTTTAATATTTTTTTTTAAATGCTCATCCAAAAATAACTTTAAATGCCCATAAAAACCGATCCTGACCTAGCGAGAAACGCCATTTTTCATCATTTTCTTTCTACTTTGCGAAAAACACACTCATTTTTTGTCGAACAGTCTTAATACATTATCATCAGCTAAATAGGTTCGTCCTACTGTCATCCTCCTGGTTAGGTTATTGATAATTGCCATTACTCGAAACAGGATAGCGCAATCATTTTTGTGACTGAAAAACTGTGAGACTCGAAAAAATCGGTTTGATGCTAGATGATTAAAATCTACAGCCGAAAGACTATCAGTAAGCCATACCAAGCTGCTACTGATGCCAAACAGAAAATGCGTCCCTCGTGACATATAGTGACGTATAGCCAACTACGATCTACATACGCTGCTCTGTTTCGTTTCTGACGTCCGATGGATGCTGAGAAATAATGTGAGTGAGAAAAAGTAATTAAACTATAGTAAAGCGATTCCGACATTAAATACACGAGCAATGTAAAGATGTGGGTTAGGATCCAGCAATCTCATCTGATTTTGCCGGCCGTGACCTTCGGGAAAGTTTCGGAATTTATTGGTCGGAGCTACTGCACGGAAACTACCTCCAGTGAAATTCTGGCAACCGATGAGACTCGGAACGCTGTGAGTGAAACTGATTCCGACCACAAACGAACAAGTGCTCACAACCTCACTCCCAAAGGCGTAAAAATTTTCCCCTCTGTCACGATTCAACAATCAGTGTGTATTTTTAATTAATTACTCACTCGTCCGTGGCATCGAGCACACATCAAGCTTAAGCAGCCGAACTCCTCCTTGGATGTCTTGATCCCCGATAGTAATAGCCGTGAGTGGTGCTACTGCACTGGAAATCTACGCCAGTCTACTTACACACGGACGCAATTTCTCGGAACTAACGTCATTAATCCAAGTTTTCTCGAACTCTAGGAATTGCTTAAACCCCCAAAAAAACGGATTCGATTGCGATTGGTGGTTATTTAGCGACCGACGTACAGGCGTATTTGTTCGTTCTCTACCAGGAACTCATATTCAGATTCATCGCGGAAGCTCGAGAAAGTGTTTCTTTCGCCTTCAATATTCAGGCATGGTTGAAACTTACTCACGATTCTCACTTTTACACCCAGGAAACCATGATCGGGCGTCAACTTAGCTCACAACCCAAGCTACTACTACTCAGCCGCTGTGGTAGGGTACCACGAACGCAGGCGCTAGCTGATCGGCTAAAGCGAAACGAATAATTATAGCCTACTAATGTTAGTGCGATAAGTGGAAAAGTATTTTACACTACGAAATTTCAATTCCCCAAATGGGAACGGGAGCGCAGGCAACGGCTGAGGTATTTAGACACTCGCCACCCAACGGTTGATCTCGGTCTGATTGCACTTCATTAATGGTTCCCACGACAGTATTTACACACAATATGTGGTGCCACAGTATGAAGAAACGGGGGATCTCAGTGTGCGTTTGGTAGGCGTCTTTAGTCTATTTTCGGCCTAGTTTCCCTTTGTTTTTATTTTATTCAATTATCTTATGCTATCTAGCAGGCGGCGGGTACAAACGGCCAATAAGCATGCTGTCAAAATTCACTTTGAGACAAAATTCCGATTGGACCTTGACCTTCGACCTCAACAATGCTAGAAAAGTTGTTAGGGTAAACAGGTCTAATACGCCCCCTTAAGCAAAAACAGCTATATTTCGCCGTGCGACACTATGATCTCCGCACCAACTACTCTAATTGTTATATTAGTTAGAAATTAGTACCCGTTTAATTCTACACGCACACATAATTTCAAGGCAAGATAAAAACTAAGATAGTAACTATAATATTCTAGTCTTTTTTTCTACTTGAAATAGTTTTATCAAATCCGACTGTTTCTAATTGGTTGTAATGTTATTGGAAAAAGTGGAAGCTTACATCAAAGTAGCTTTTTTGAAACTTTTGTGTATTTTGTTGTTTTGCAACATATTAAAAATACCAAACTAACTTAGTACGTTGATTTTATAAAACGATACTGTTATTAGTCACATTTACTTTTTAGATAATTCAGGAATCCTGGGAATTGAAGAGGGGCAGTTTGCCCCGGTGGGGCGTATTATACCCTTTTACCCTATCGTGATTTTGGCGTCACCTTCAGTCATATTATTGTGGCTTAGCCCCCTTCAGTTTTGCTTACCTTCTTCGATCTATTACTGCGCTCCTAGTAGTTTGTTCTGAAATTTATTGACAGTATTTTGCTGTCATATTGTGTATTTCACTGCACCCTTTTTTCACGCGATGAATGCGTGCGTGTGTAAAGCAAGTTGCCAGAAAAGTCGGTGCAGAAAAGAGAATTCATTTACAAGATTGACCCGAATAATTGAAACAAAAAACAAGGACCAGATTTTATGGATTCCTTTTGTATTCTCACTTTAAATAGTTTTAAATTCACCTTTTACTTTGCTTATAAAGGAAATGGTATTAAAAACGCTCAAACCTGGATGAAGTTCTCAAATTTAAAATATATATTCACTGCAGATTTGTTTGTAATATCCTCACTACAATGTTTGAAGACAACGGAAGGAGTATCAGTTGATGCTAGGTGTTTGAAGGCGACGGACGAAACATTTTTAAAATACAGTGAAAACTCGTTTTTATCAGCCCCTTATTTTGTCAGCTTTTCGACCCGATTTCTTCAACTAGTCAGGGTTATGAGGCTATGTATACAGACTAATGTTGAATATTATAACAGCTTCGGTTTATAAAAGAAAATAAATAAATATGTTTTGTCTTTGCCACCATTTTGTCAACCAAAGATACACCAAAGGAGCTGATAAAAACGGGTCTTCGGCGAAATTTGTTAGATCAAAAATGGTATATTAATCATAATTACGGGCAAAAGTTGGTTAAATAGAAATTTACGCAAAAATGGTTCAACAAAATATTCAGGGTAAGGAGTAGAATATTAACCCATTTTTACATCAAGAAAATCATGTACAGGTTTAAAATAGGCGTTTGGAATATAGTCAAGTTTTTATTCGAATTTCGGGTTTGTAAGTATTAAAATTTCAGCAATTTAACATAACACGAACGACGCCTTAGACAGCGTGAATCATAGGATCAGTATAGTTCAGTAGAAAACGGAAATTGATTATTGATGTCAGTTTAAAAACCAAGATGGTGGCTTCCGGTTACCACAAAACAGTTAAAACCATCATCCATTTGCCATTTGAAAGGTGGTCAGTAGATGACAGAAATTGATGATTGACTCCGTTTTGAAAACTACAAAAGTCAATAATAGCAATTGACGATTGGCGCCATTTTGGAATCGGATATGGCGGTTTTCAGTTACCATAAAACAGAAAACTATTCTCTATCGGAGTATTTCAAGTATACGACGGAGATGGCGTCAAACATCAATTGCCGTCTTCTACTGCCTGCCCTCTTTGAAATAACACCCATATTGATGATGGTTTGCACTATTTTGTGGTAACCGGTAGTCGCTATCTTGGTTTTCAAAATGGCTGCAATCTTCAATATCCATCTTCTTCTGGCCACCTCTTTTCAAATGAGTTTTATGGTAAATAATTTCCGAAGCCTAGTATAAAAATGAAATATTTCTCCTCACAGGTTAAAAGTGGTATCTTAATAACCCATCAGAGAAATTGAGCGCTTGCTGAAACACAAAATGTGTCTCAAGTAAACTTTTTTTCAGTTTCACTATGATTACGTCAGGAATCATTCAGGATTTCTGATGATCACGTACAATGATAGGATTCAAAAGTAACCGCTTAGCCGAACAATTTGTTTCCCTCAACAACATGCCCCACTATGTTGAGTGTGGCAATATTAGGGTTAAGATCCCCGTGTAATATGAAGATAACACAATAGAGTTACGACTCTATGATCTAACACTGTACGTGACTTCATGAAGAAGTAGCTTCCATTAGATATGTTTAATGTAGCAACTTGTTTCCTTGTATTAACAACGGGGTGATCGAAGCACCCTATTTGTTATTTCGGGACCCTGCTCAGACCACGTTGTGTACTTATGGCAATCAGTCCCCCACTACACGCTACCAACACCTACGTTTGCTCCTCGAATCAAAAGACAAGTTCGGATTCCGCTTTCAGTTGCTGATGAGGAGAATCCGAAACATGAAATCTTGAGCGTTTTTTCCAAACGTCATATCTGCAATGAGTTACTCTCTTTGTTTACTTTCTCTTTCGATTTTTACGGCGTCACTATAACACTTTTCACCTATTTTACAGTACAGATCGAAAGACGGTGGTTTTACCTAGGATAAATGTTAATTAAATTTATTAAATTAAATCATTTAAATTTAATTAAATTAAATTAAATTTATTCACCTACCAGAAGCTTCCACTTCCGTCGAAGAGGGTCTAAGTGGACACAGAGGGTTGCATTGGCTATTAGTCATCCAAATCTGCAAATCTAGGCAATTTAGGACCCATTTCAGTGAGTTCTGTATTATTAATGATCCTTAGAAATTCTGGTTTATTTTCATTCGTAACTGTACTCTTCAATGCGTATCTCCCGAACCAGTTCTCGGATCCGAACAAGATTCAATATGACGATATTGCACCTCTCATTTGATAACTATATTTTCAAAATCGTCTCAGCTATCCACGAGAAAAAAAAGAGTGACAATATTAACACACCTATACACACTCACATATTGGCCGAACTCTAAGAACTAAGTCGAATGGTATATGAGACACAGCCCGTTGGACCCCAGTTTGAAATTTCTATATGAAAGATACAAAAGGACTTATTATACTGTTAAATGGATGACTTTTTTTTTTGTTTTTGCAAGGCTTCTCGGAAATAGACCGGCATGGTTTTAAAAATCCTTATTTTGTCCTATGAAGAATATGAAAATGAGATTCAAATTAACCACAATATTCTTATAATTTCAAAAAAAAGTTTGGGGGATATATACCCATACAAACACTTTTTTCCGCCTCCTGGCTGCCTATGACCACTTACCAATTATATCTCTCACATCACATAACATATTATTTAAAACGAATAAAATATAACTGGCTGTTTTTCACGTGACCTGATAAACTACAGTGAGCGTCCGATGAAATATCCTACCAATCCAACCATGCTCTCCTGATATTGCATCGATTGCATCCGAGCCGTTATTGGTTGTTGATTTGACTGCACTGATACATCAGTAATGACATTGATTGAATCACACTGTCACATACTGTCATCACTATAGTCCAAGAAAAGATTCGAACTCACAGCAAACGCTCACCATGACCTCCTGTGATAACGAAAGTCTATCGCACCGAAGTTGGGGAACAGTAGAGCTCGAAATTGAAAAAAACGTGCCACCTATTTCCCCTCACTGTTGTTTGTAATTATAAATCGGCAATCGATGTATCAATTTTAAACATGAGTAAATGAGCACACAGCAGCAGCAAAAAAAAAATCGTGTTATCGACAAGCCTAATTAGCTTCGTATCTCCTACCGTAGCTTGGCTCCTGTTCACCGACGAAATATCCACGAATTGTGAATGCTTCTTACCTGTAAAGCGGCCGTACTTTTTCGTGTTCCACGTGAAGCCACCTTATCAGAAACCGCAAGTTTCTCGATCTTCTCGAGCTGGCAAGGGAAAATGCATTTTCCCGGGCCAAGATGCACCCCAAGCAGCTGCAATCAGACACTCATGAATCGGAGATACCATTCGAGCATATTAACGCTCGTGTGTCCCGCGAATCATGGACAATGTGACCGAAATAACAACCACTCCCCCCTCCGATCATTCCTGTATCGATTCCGCGCGCCCGATGGAAAGCGCGGTAGCAGCCAAACATTAAAATGATATAAAATTAAAATGATCCCACTGGGGGGGTGCACGGTAGTGCGAGGAACAATCGTTCCAATTAATTCGCAAATATATACATCAATTAAATGCTAATTGTGTGTGCATGGTGCTGCAACCGCGCCTACGAGGTAGACTGTGTGCAGTACATGGGGGACGCTCCGGTGCGGGTAAAGGAATGGGTGCGCCTGTTCGTTGATTAGTTTTTTGTTTAAATTCTTTGAGATAGTAGTTAAGTTCAGTACTTCTAAACTATATTCGGATGGATATCTAACTGAAAAAATCATGATTTAGTTGAGATCGACCAATAATTCAATACCTTTTCACGAAAAACCACCAATATTTTGTTTCCCATCCTTTCACCATCACCCTATCTTAAAAATCGAACAGAGCCGATCGCGAACGCCTAAATGCACTCTACACGAAAACAGCTACCAACGGGTGCAAGCACTCACCTACGCATGTGTCACACAAATTGCATAATTTCGGGACCCATTACAGGCGGCTTCTGCACCCCCCCCCCCTCCCACTCAACCAGCTGCTTTACATATGCATATATTATTGATCCGCTCGTGTTGCGTTGGATGCACTCATCAACAGGATGCACCAATTATTACCGCAAATGATCCGAACCAATGCCGGGCCATCAGGACGACGACGACGAGGACGACCTCCTGGTCCAGCATTGGCGCCCGTTAGCCGACGAAACTAATGAGGCGTTCGGGTGCGTCGCCGTATTGTCTTATTAAAATAATTTGTTGATTGTCATTATCTTAATTTCCGATTGCGTGTATCCGGGACGTTTTTTTCCACGTACCTATTTTCGAATAAAAGGACAAACCCTATGTGTCCGGTCGGGAGGAAAGTAATTAAGTAGCAACTTTAATCGGATGCAGATTGCTCGTCACCCGCAAATCAGGACCCCCCCCTCATCTCTCGATAATGAGTTAAATTGTCTTCGCGCCAAGATAACTTAGCAGGATCGCATCGCCAAAATGCAATAGCGCGCTTGCATACATGCAGGTGCCACGATTGGCACCACCCGAATATAGGCAACGCATGTTTGCGTGGTGTTCGCTCGCGAGCCTATTTCGCGTTCGCGGGCTGCACCTCCTCGCAGTTCTGACCGTCCGGGAGTGGTTCTGATTGTGTTAAAATTTATTTTTCGCATCTCATAAATAATTGTTACAATCATTATTTGTCGTTAAATTTTTACAAAAATAAACTTTCAAAAATAACACAACCCGCAATCCGGTTCGGGACCGCCGAAGGACGTTTAGTTGGTTGGTACCGGGATCGCAGGACGGGTCGGCTTGTCGCCATTTCTCCGGAAACAACCGGGTATAGCCAAGCGCATCCCTATGGCGGGCGGGACCGAATGCTCGTCAGGAGGCAGTTTCATCTGTATTATGCGCGCGCTCTCTCTCTCTCACGGAAAGGGAAAATGGTTGTGGAGATGCATTATTATCGATGGTGATGATGATGATGATTACGACGAATGCATTTTGTCTGTGTTTGCTAGCCGTCCGAAGCGACCACGTGAATGCACTTGTACGCGCGAAAATGCAATTTTAGCGGCAGTATGTGAAGTGAGTCGTGGCTTAGCGGTAAGGTGAATGGTTCAATAACTTATCATGTCGAATGCAATCTAACCTAGAGTCGTTCGATATGTCAAACGATTATCTTCCAAGCATATTAAAAGCTCTAGTAAATCATGTATCTGTGCTATTGTAAAGGAAAGGCAGGATACTTTCTTTATTTAAGCGAACTGTTTTTGTTCAAACATATTTCAAGCCTACATTATTGTATTGCACGGCGAATTGTATTACCGACACCATTTGCAACCAATTTTTCAAGATAAATGACCGAGTACTACTTTGTGGAACCTATGTAAACCTGCAGTCTGGGGCAGAAAAAGTATTATGCTACGAATGTAACATACGCAACAGTACCTTGTTGGTTGCATGTAGAAAAATTTAGCGTTGTTTTAACGTTGAAGAAGTCAAGAATACAAAAATTGTACTGAATAGTATGGGAGGAAATCATTCTAGAAGCTGCAGTACTTGTATATTTGTTCTAAGAAAATTATAAAATTTACCCTTTCTTATTTCATGAGCTGTTCGTCCATTATGCCTGACGTATTTATGCCTAACTCTTTATGACTAATGGGGTATAGCCGCCAGTACAGTAATATCTGCACGATCGATGAATTAGTAAACCAATTCTAGCAGTTTGAAATAGTCCATAATGCAAAGGACGGAGTCATTGTCGTCGGAGCGATATTGCGAGGAAGATTTGACGAAGAACACCGCAACTCCGGTAGCCATTACACTACGGCGTCAAGCATTTCAAAGGCAACAGATTCAACGTCACCCTTAGCTTCTTTTCTCGCTCATTCGGTTTGTGTCCCGACAAGATGGCGATATACCGACAGTTCATCCACGAGTATGCGTGAAAATAGAAGTTGAAGCAGTTCGATGTATCGCGGAACTATCACATATAAGTACCCGCGCGGGCAGTAGAGATTGATGGGGTAGTTACTGAACAGGGTTTAAGGTGCGAATGTCTATTGAAGTATCGTGTTAGCTGTTTCCCTTTCTTCAATAGGTGAAGATTTTGTATTCAGCAAAAGTTGCGAATAATAAGGCTACAACATATTCGCTGTCAGGTATGTTTCGGGTAAATAACGCTGGATCTCCTCTTCTTAACTAGGCAACAGATTCAACGTCACCTGTAGCTTCTTCTCTCTAGAACGCTGACTCGGTTCGAGTCCCGACAAGTCGGCGATATACTGACAGTTCATTTACGTGTATGTTAGATTGGCACACATGCGTAAGAATAGCCCCGATGAAGCAAACGTACAATCGCAATATTTACTTTTATACCATGCTGTGATAAAACTAGAGAGCATCGCTACATAGTTTTGTATGGTATTTCACGCATCGTGCCGTTCGGTGTATTGCTGAACCATATTCTGCTTCCTGGTCCCGCAATCCAGAACAATTTCGTCACGATCATCTTCCGATCCCATCAGTTCAAGAAACGTTATCGATCCGTATTCTAATCTCCGTCAACTACTAGTTATCGGTAGAACAAGCTTAGCCCGTTGGTGGTCCTTAACTTTGCTTAATCATGTCCGGCGCTCACAATTCACTGTGCCTATTTGACACTACATATAATTGTGCAGATTTCCGCTTAGCGTACTTCGCAGTATCTACCAAGCGAATGTGATCGGTCAAATCTCATTCGACGACGGTAGACACCAGTCACTCTGAACAACTACATTTGCTCACCCAATGTAACCATTTGGGGTCACAATCGTGAGTGACTAGTTGTATGAACTACTGTTTCAGTTAGTGCCCAGTAACCTTAAGACGGTACGCAAAAGAAAGTGTTTCTTATTTAAACTTCAAACGTACACGCTCAATTGTATACCACGATCGGTCGCATAAAGTACACTTATGTTGGTAATTCCTCCATCGCATGGAACACGGCCTCAGAAATTATGTGCCCATTTGGGTGGTATCGTGGGTCCATCGCAGGTCAAAAAATGAGTGAAGGTACCAACAAAAAAAAAATTGGATGAAATTTGAACAAAATTGGACCATATTAACAGGTGTCCCAAATTGATTGAAGTTTTATATGGGATTTTTTCATATGTTTTATATGAAAATATGATTATGATTCTATGATTCATCGCAAAAATAACTGCCACCCTAGTATTCACGGACTGATTGAAGTGTCTGCAACAGACTGACTGAAGTGTCGGTAATGCGCTAACGTGATGAAAGAAATGATTGTTTGAACAGTATGAATAATTAAAATCAACGAGGAAATAAAATTGTTTTTGAGATCGTGTGTGTGTAAAATGACGGTCAACATTTGTGGGGTTTGTTGTTTGACGATAAACCCCCTGATATGAATAAAAAAATCATCTTCACTCAACTAGGTCTTTGGTGGTGTACTTCCTGAACGGGAAAAAGCAGTGTATATATAAGAAATTTCACGAGAACTGATAGAGCAGTATTAGGCCGTTTCTTAGATAACACGGAGTTATAGTAAATGATGGAACAGTGAACAGGAAAACAAGATTGCTTACTATGACCATCTTACGTGAAACTATCACGTCTACGTACCAGCACGGGCAGTAGGGATTGATGGGGTAGTCAATGCATATTAAACTATCGTTTTAGCTGTTTCCCTCACTTCAAAAGGTATAGATTTTGTATTGAGCAAAAGTTGTGAACAATAAGGCTACAATATATTCGCTATCCAGCGCTCTTCGGATGACTGCCGCTGAGTCCTTTTTCTAACGATGTCCTCGTGGACAAGGTACGTCTATTTGTTCGGATGGTAGCAACGCTGTGCGCAAACAGTCAGGCCACACAGCCACCTATTGTGGTTGCAAAGTCAATTCTAACTCGGGAGAGGAATATTGCGACGGCGCCGATGGTTGAGTGGTAAGCGTTACCGCCACTCATTCCAGTTGTCCTGAGTTTAATTCCGACTGAGGTCGTTGAGATTTTTCTGAGGTGAAAAAATCTGTGGTCACGTCTTCCATCGGAAGGGAAGTAAAGCCGTTGGTTCCTGGTCCATGAGTTGATGGATCGATATCTAGTCCATATAGTGGAGTCACCTCTCTGGCGTCGGTAAAGAAGAACTAGAATACAACTTCTATACTTACTAACAAATATCCTCCTCCCGTGATACTTGTGGAATGCGCAGAAGTATATACAGCCTATAGCAAAAGCAAGTATCGGTCTAACTGTTCATTCCCTTTCCTTCCACGATCTACGTTCGGGCCTGGCCGGCGCCGGTATTGATCAATAAACACTTTAGGATTACCAGGAGTTGCACATTGAAAGATATTTTCGCTACTCCCAAGCATAATTATCTACTGATTCCCTGTGCAACTTCAGCTAGTCCAGATCAATAATGGAGTAGCAGTCAAGGGTGGTCGCACAAGCACAAGCTCAAGCTGTAACTTGGGAGAGGAATATTGCGTTGCCAAGTTCTAGTTTGCCGTTCTAAAGTCTGTTCGAGAAAACATCAAAATTTTCCTAAAAAAATCAAATTTGGTAGACAATATGCCGATATGGTCAAATAAGCCCTCCCTGTATCACTTCTGAAACAATGATTGAAAGCAAGAGTGTCTTCTGGAACGACACCTACCATTTATAAGAAAACGTAACAGTTCAACTGTTTTGATGGGTTCTAGCATCCTTTCAATACATTGGAATGGCATGAGGCTAACAACCTTGAATTTTGCGCCAACAGAAATTACCGAATTCATATATTTACTTAAAGTGTGAAACAGTAATGATATGCATTTTTGATAAATTCTTAGGCATCTAGACATTCCAAAACTATTTTAACGGTCTAATTATAGCTCTATATAAAACAATCTGCAAATTTCGTTGTCCAAGTCACCTTTCTGTTGAACGTTCACGCCAAACATTTCAGTCTTTTATTTATTTAACGAACCATTCAAACAGCGAGCATCCTCATTTGTAAATAAAACAAAAACAAATTAAGTTTACAGCTTCTTCGCCCGACCCAACCTTTCCAGTCTCTACCGGTTTGCAGAGATACAGACTGCCACCGGTTGCTGCGTCAAGGCCCAAACGCAATGGCGACGGAAGCGGAACGGCAACGGAAAGCAGCTGTCATTTATTATTTTAAATACATGCATGTCAACGCGATTGTCCGCAATGATGACGGAACGGTAAACGCGACGTTGTACTAAAAGTACAAAACCGCGTTTTTTTTAAAAAAATTCAAAAAGAGCGGCAATCGAAAACGCGGTAAGCAGTGATTCAATTCAAATTCTATTCGAAGCTTTATGATGGAGTACGATCTTGCGCAAGAGGAACTCACAAATCAAACCCATAATGGGAGATTGATAAACAGTATTAAAAAATACCCGGCAATTTATGCGAAATCCTCAAAAGAATTCCGAAATTCGATTCGGAAAGATGTGGCATGGCGTCATGTGGCTGAGGAAATGCAAATGACTGGTAAGTAATTTAACATTTTCTTTATGGGTAATATACTAACTAGCCTTTATTTTTCAGAGACAGCTGTTAAAGCAAAGTGGAAAAATCTACGTGATCGGTTCGTCAAGGAGCACCGAGAAGTAACCAATTCCTCGTCTTCTGGTGCTGGAGAGGAAGAGGTATACGAATCTAATTGGCCATTGTACAATGAACTCCTCTTTCTTGCGGCCCATTGCAAAAATCGACCGTAAGTACATAATAAACTGTTTTCCAACAGACATATGCTTTGAATTTATGCTTCTAGAACTATCGGTAACTTTCGTGTTCTCAAGCGACAGGATACACCTGTTACTGCTGAGCCGTCATCATCAGCACAGGAAGTAGTACTCGAAGAGATTCTTGTAGAAGAGACGGAGTTAAACGACTCTCGAGCTGAAACAAACAAAACAAAGAAGCGAAAGATTGACATTGACGAGCGAATCCTTGCCATTTTGGATGACGTACAGCAGAGCATCGTTACCGGTCCTGCAAGCAGTGGGAATCGACACATGTCTTTTGGATCATACCTCGTAGACAGGATGGAAATGCTACCGCTGCATGTAGCCCGCGATTTGGAGGTGGAGTTCACCAACAGAGTGAATTCTCTGTTGGATCTGTACGCTGACCAACAAATTCAGTAGAATAATAAAAATAAAAGGATACAAAACCGACACGAATAAAATTAAAAATTGGTCAAAAACCATATTTTAGATAACAAGTCAAGAGAACTGATGAGATTTTGATGTCGGAGGAAATGAGTATTTAGAAATCATTGACATATTTTAAACCCTATTAAACCATTCTCCTTTCTGAATCCTTCAAGGATGCTTTAAAAATCTTCTAAATCCTTCGAGATACCCAAACTGAATATTAAAAAACGAAGTAATAAGTAGAAACTGAAGATACTTCATAAAAAATGACATAAAAATGGATTTCTCTTCAAAATAAACAATAATTTATTATATATCTAATGCTTTTACTAATAACATAATTATCCAATTCTTCCGATGACCCCGTTTTGCATAGTTGGCCCCTCTCGTTTTTAGCAACGCAGTTCAACTCGTCGAATTGCCGAATGTAATATTCAACATTGCTCTGAATTTGTATTGAGCTACTGTAAGAATCTGTGATAACAATTTAGTTGAATGACACTCGTAAAAATATGCAGTTAAAAATGGAATTCTAGGTACTAGCTCAAACTAGTCGAATGAGGGTTAATGGTCCCACGAATCCTAGTATTTAGGATGGAATGTTATGATGAATACGGCATTATCATGTATTTAAAATTCGTGGAAAGATGAGAGCCGACTAAACTGGGTTGCATTATTCCTCCGTAACTAAAAAGACATCGTTCTACATACATTCATCACACCCTCAAATATCTTCGATCCGAACGTTGCATACCTAGTTGCATACAAATATTTCGGCCACCAATTTGGATACCTCTTCCTGTACTGTTTGACCTATCCACACTATTTAACGTGCGTGCGTGCGTGCGACGCCACTATGCCGAGAAAAACACTGCCAAGAAACGGTAGATGCCCGGTATACTGGTGGAGTGCCGAGATTGCAGCTCTACGGTCAGCCTGCCTCAGAGCTAGACGTAGGATGCAAAGAGCTCGCACCGAGGATGCAAGAGAGAACCGCCGTGAAGTGTTTCGAGCTGCGAAATTGGCCCTTATCAAGGCCATTAGAAGCAGCAAGAGAGCGTGTTTCGACAACCTGTGTGAGAGTGCCAACGCGAATCCGTGGGGTGACGCCTACCGGATTGTGATGGCCAAGACCAAAGGGGGCTCCTCACCCCCAGAATGGTCTCCGGACCGGTTGGCAACGATTATCGAAGTACTCTTCCCGTCTCGAGCCACAAGCCCCTGGTCACCTGCACTACGAGACAGTGCGGGCACGGCCGAAATGGTGGCTCCAGTGACGAATGAAGAACTACTCGCAGTGGCTAAATCCCTAGCAATGAACAAAGCTCCAGGGCCGGATGGAGTTCCAAACAACGCTCTCAAGGCAGCGATCATAGCGAACCCGAACATGTTCAGGCTAGCTATGCAGAGATGCCTTGACGAGTGCCGTTTCCCCGATAGATGGAAAAGGCAGAAACTGGTGCTGTTGCCGAAGCCCGGGAAGCCGCCAGGCGACCCATCGGCGTACAGACCAATCTGTCTGATAGACACGACTGGCAAACTGCTTGAGAGGATCATCCTCAACAGGCTAACCCGTACGCGGAAGGTACGGACGGTCTGTCAAGCAACCAGTTTGGCTTTCGGAAGGGTAAGTCCACAGTGGACGCTCTCAACTCAGTGATAAATACTGCCGAGATAGCGATCCAACGAAAAAGGCGAGGTATTCGATACTGTGCGTTAGTGACACTTGACGTGAAGAACGCATTCAACAGCGCAAGCTGGGATGCCATCGTGCTCTCGTTACACCGGCTTAGCCTACCGGTGGGTCTGTACCGGATCCTGGAAAGTTACTTCCAAAACCGCGTACTGCTATACGAGACCGATGCCGGTCAGAAAAGGGTTCCGATTACCGCCGGAGTCCCGCAGGGCTCGATCCTAGGCCCGGTGCTATGGAACCTCATGTATGACGGGGTTCTGAGACTGAAGTTCCCTCCTGGGGTCAAGATCGTCGGCTTTGCAGACGACGTAACCTTGGAGGTCTACGGGAAGTCAATTCCTGAGGTAGAACTAACCGCAGAACACGCGATTAGCACGGTGGAGGAATGGATGAGCGCGAGAGGCCTGGAGCTCGCTCATCATAAGACGGAGGTAGTTATCGTCAACAACCGCAAGTCGGCACAACATGCAGTTATCCATGTGGGAGAAGTCGCGATCACTTCACAGCGAAGTCTGAAGTCTCTCGGAGTCATTATAGACGACAAGCTGACCTTCGGTAGCCATGTCGACTATACGTGCAAGAGAGCGTCGACTGCTGTTGCGGCTCTATCGAGAATGATGTCCAACAGCTCAAAGGTGTGCGCCAGTAGACGTAGGTTACTGGCAGGCGTTGCCGTATCTATCCTCAGGTACGGCGGCCCGTCATGGTCAAGAGCACTGAGGGTAACCAGTTACCTACAGAAACTGGAGAGCACCTACCGCGTGATGTGCCTCAGAGTGATATCTGCCTACCACACGGTATCACACGATGCATCCTGCGTGATAGCGAGCATGATGCCAGTCGGGCTGGTCATTCGGGAAGATGAGGAGTGCTTTGAGCTACGTGGAAATAGGGGAGCCCGCGAGCGCACCAGGGTGACCTCGGTCGCCAGATGGCAGCGTGAGTGGGACAACTCCTCGAAAGGTAGGTGGACCCACCGGCTGATACCTAGCATATCGAGCTGGGTGGGAAGACCCCATGGGGAAGTTCACTTCCACCTGACACAATTCCTGTCAGGCCATGGCTGTTTCCGACAGTACCTCCACAGGTTCGGGCACGCGAAGGTCCCAGTCTGCCCGGACTGCCCAGGTGTAGAGGAAAATCATCAGAGCTATAGGTTTTAAATAGTTGTCGAACAACCAACAATACCCGGAAATTAAACTTTAGGCGAGATTGCTTTCCGTCCATGACTCCATGTCATTAACGCAAATGTAAACTCCAGATGCACATAAACGTAATTATAGGTGTTCTAGACGATGAACCTAGCATGATAAACTTCGGCTATTGCATCATACTCGATGCCCTTTACGATTTCTTTGCGCTGCAGCTGACTCCAAAATAAGTGTACACAACTTTTTTATAATTTCAACTTACGACTCACAAATTGATAATTCTGAAATAGAAAGTCAATGTTAATAATATTCAAATAAAACAACAGATACACTTAACAGAAAATTCGGAACCTCTATGAAACAACTTGCGAGATGACAATTTTGACTAATAATTGTAATATATTATATGAATAAATGAGAGTTTTACGTTACGTGAATTTTCCATCTGCGATTTAACCTCATTTGTAAAAATTCAAGCCGATTTATTGGCATTATTCGCAATATTGCAATAAAACCCAGTAAAGTTCAGCCGAAAATGAGCCGGAATTCTGGCTGGTTCTAGTTAGTATTCCGGCTCTAGTGACACAACCGATTCTAACTAGAATCGGTTGTGTCACTGTAGCTGGAATACGAATTAGAACCAGCCAGCAATTCGGCTCATTTTCCGGGTGAACTTTACTGGGCATAACTGCGAATTAGTCCATTTCCCAGTAAAGTTCAACCGGAAATGAACTGGAATTCTGGCTGGTTCCAGTTCGTACACGGGCTCCAGTGACAAAACCGATTCTAACTAGAATCGGTTGTGTCACTGGAGCCGGAATACGAACTGGAACCAGCCAGAACTCCGGTTCATTTCCGGCTGAACTTAACTGGGTTTGAAAACAAAGTTATTACACGCAAAACCAAAAAGCGTCTTTAATGGTATAAAAGTGACTTTAAAGTATCTGGTGGGGATTTTTGACGTTATTTTGTTTTAAAAAATCATTTCTTTTAAATAGAGTGGACTGATTTTGATGCTTTATGCGTCAAAAAACCGTATATTCTTCTAGTTGTAGCAATGGATATGCGAGCAACCTAGATCTTAACACCAGATTTAATCCGGATTGCGCTGGGGTAAGTCGGTATGGGTTTTCATCTTACATAAAAATATGTTTATTATGATTCCATTTTGAAATCAACTAATTATAAATGTTTATTTTTAAAGCGTAGTTCAATTATATTTGTGATAATATAGCTAACGAAATCATGTTTCTAATAAGTATTTTGCCAAAGCATCGCGCACGAAATATGCATCTCTAGATGCATTGTTTCCTCGCTGGATGAAATCTGCGCTGATTCCTTCGAGGGGATCAACGTGTGATCGCCACTCACCTGGTATGATTTCACCATTTTGTCCAATTTGATCTACAAATGTGGGTGGTGCATACTGTTGTCCCTCGTGACTTTTTACAAAATTATGCAGCACGACGGTTGCTTTTATAATATTTTCTGCAGCAATCGGTTGTAAATGAAGAGGTGCTAATAGGATCCTCCAGCGAGCCACCAAAATCCCAAAAGTATTTTCAATGGTCCTGCGTGCCCTGGAAAGTCTGTAGTTAAAATTTTCTTTGATCGCTTCCAAATTTCTTCCAGGGTAAGGCCGCATTAAATTTGCTTTCAATGGGAACGCTGCATCTCCCACTATGAAATAGGGAATCACTTCCCCATTTGATAGTGCAGCGGGTTGTGGTAGCCCTAGTTCCCCGTGTAATAAGCGACGTCCAAAAATGCTGTTAGAGAAAACGCTTCCGTCAGCATTTCCCCCGTAAGCTCCGATATCAACACCAATAAAATTGTAATTGGCATCACACATAGCCATCAGTACTATGGAGTACTGCTTTTTATAATTGTAGAATAATGATCCCGAATTGGGTGGGCAGGTTATGGACACGTGTTTACCATCGACAGCAGCACAGCAATGCGGTAGATTCCAACGTGTCTCAAACTCCGTACTGTAATGTTGCCACTTTTGTTCTTCTACTTCTGGCAGATAAAAATCTTTCAACTCATCCCACAGCGCTTCTGTCACTTCTTGCGTTATTTCTCTTACCGTTGTGACACCAAGTCGAAAGAGTCTCGAAACACAAAAGATGCTGGATCCACCCGATAAGTATCTGTAGTTTAATAAACTCGCATATAGATAGAATAAACAGGTTTGTAAATTTACAACTTACGTCAGGGTTAAGAACAGCCGGCACTCCGGTGATATCGGTGTTCGAATTGAAAATTTTTCAAGCCTGTGTCTGATTCTGCCTAGCAGCATATCGAAGACGGATGGCGACATTCTCGTACAACGAAAAAAATATTCCGGATCACGTTCTCTCATCAGCGGGAATGCATTTTCATAAAATCCCTCCGTGGATCTGTTTTGGTTCGATGGTCGTACCCACCAACGCCGTTCACTCCTGCTTCGCAGGCTCTGAAGCTCCCGTACTCGTCGAATGGTTTGGATTGCCTTAAGGGCAAGGGGAATGTTTGTTGGCATACCGACTACTTTCACTGGGAAACACAATGGCACTTTTTCTAGTTTATTCTGAGTAAACACTTCCTAAAAATTTGCAATACTATTCCCTATTATTGCTGTATTGGCCAAGGAATGTATTGCGTTGCCTTGCAAATATTCACTACGTTGAGTTTTGGTAAAGGAAAATCGCTTGATTTTGATCAAAATCTGTCAACAAGGAAATGTCAAACGCTAACCGCGCTCTAACCGCTGATGTTCATTGCGTTTTGAATACGCGGCAATGGTCGCGGTTTTTTTTTAGTACAAACCGCGACAATTCCGCGTACCGTTGCCGTTCCGCTTCCGTCGCCATTGCGTTTGGGCCTTCACTGTTACTTTACTGTGAAGAAATTCTGTCCCACAGTAGGCTGTGAAATACGTTCCATAAGTCAGCTGCGTTCTTGTCGGGAGGCAACTGATCAGGCGAATAAAATGTTATCTATACAGTTGCTCAACAACTTTGCTACCGAGTCCTGAAGCCTCCAATAAAAATGGACTTTCCACTGAATTCAATTCAAGATGTTGGCCAGTTTTAGCACATACCGCAATGACCAATTGGCCGATTGACGTTTTTTGTAGTGTGCCTTGATTAGATTAGAACGGTAGCATATGCAGGTCATAAACTTAAAAGGAAAAAGCAACCTCAGCAGGTTTTGTTTTGATACACATTTTCAAACATATTTGAATCGGTTAAAAGTGCGTAAATCGAACCTAGATGGACGAGCTTATTAGATGAAAAGTGAAATTTAGCATTTTTGAGGTTAACGCCTGACTCAGTTTCGTATCTAGCAAAACCGACATAAATAAGTAACGGTAAAAGGTATTGATGTAGATAAAATATATTTGACCAGTCATCGTTGAGTCATGGGTCGGTATATACATGTGTACGTATAAATATCGCCCTGCCCCTTTCAGGCGTAGGCTCTAAGATCAGCGAGCAGCTCATCGTACAGCAGTGACCGCACGTTGATGGCCCAGATGAAGTCCATATGGTTAAACTCTCGCATCCGAACCAGATACTGCTTGTGGATGTTCGGTAACTCACGGCGGAGTAGTTCTACGTCTTCCGGCGCCGCTAACCAATCGTTGGTGCTGTGGTAGAGCAAGGTCGGTGCCTGGACATTGTCAAAGTTGTACCGCGGAGGAACTGCTTGTCCATAGCGAACCATGTTCATCGTGACACCATGATCGTACTGTCGGAAGATGCGAGAGCGAACCGTTTGGGCGTGGTGGATCATCTGCATGGCGGAAGCCCCGGCTGGTGAGTGAGCGTGGATAACCGGGAGCATCGTCTATTCGATGCGAATGGATAGGTTAAGCAAGGAATCGTTTACCGGAAACAACCTGTTACTTACGTAATTAACCTCCTGCGAGTTGAACCCGGCAATCAGGAAGGTATTAATCGTGCACATTTGCTGAAACGGAGCACCGTCGTGACAGTTTTGCAGCCCTCCTTGGATGTCCATTTCATTGGTAGGAGCAAAGTACCAAGTGCCCATCATCTGCAGCATCAGTTCGGTCGTATGCAGGAAGGTAGCTAGAAAGATTACGTAGGGACTTCGGGTGTGATGCATGTAGGCTGCAGGTGCGAGCAGATGTGCACTCTTGATCCGACGGTTGTAGTACGGATGTTGGGACAACATAACCCAGAACGCTGTCGTTCCCTGTGAGTGGCCGACGTACTGCAAATCCTGCTGGCCAGTCCGTGCCAGGATGTAGTCGATCATGTTGGGTATATCGATAGATCCTACTTCGTGCCAGGAAAAATCCCAGAACTGTTGCGTCTCGTTGTTCCGCGAACGGTGCCGGTTGGAGTAACGATTTCCACGGGCATTTCCAAGCCACACATCGTACCCGGCATCGGCCAGCATGTAGACCAGGCTAGTCTGCGGTCCCATCAGGATGTAGTCGGCTGACGAACTCAGCATTCCGTGTTGCAGCAGAACTACCGGTTTGCCGAGCGCCGGTGGAGATACGGGGCTGCCTGGGCAGCGGTGAACCCCCAACAGGTAACCATCGTCCGTTTCGATGATGTGCTCTTCAGCTGGATAGCCGTACTTGCGCAGTAGTCCCAACTAATGAACACGTACGAAATTAGTTTAAACGTGGATAGATACTACGCTGATCGACGTAAACTCACCGAATCGAGATGAGCGTCCTCTATGATATCCGGATGGATCTGCGCGTTTACTGCAAACACTAGGCTGATTATAACGAGAATCCACTGTTTCATTCTATGTTTCTATCTAGCGAAAAATTCCACGAACTGAATCGTATGTGGTCGTGGCACGCGTATTTATAAACCGACACTTATCGCACTTCCAGTGGGGCCACCCAGGATCGGTGCACGAATTCGTGCGATAAGATTGTGAAAACCGGTCTCCCCCACCGTAGTACACTTTATTGGGGTCCGGCTTATCGCGGTGAGCTGTGGTCGAGTTAACAATCGAAACGTGTGATCCCCTCTATAATCGCTTGCATGTGACATACAGCTGATCCCAGCTGGTGGAGAGTCGGATTCCGGGAAGAAGAACGGGTTCAGTTGATGCGGCAGGATACGGGTTAGGATATGTAGATTTAAATTGAAATTTCGGCTTGATAAAAAAAACCAACTCATCAACTTTCTGGGAGGGTATTTTCATTCTGGAAGGAAGGTTGACTACGTGTTAAGAATACGCATACCTGGTCAATATGTAATCCCTGGTGGAGCTTTTAAGAAACTAACTTATTACCAGATCAAGGATACGAAGTTGTTGTAGTTCTGCGATCGGCTTCTACGAAGTCCGGAATCACGTACATTATTAGAATACTGGATTCATTTATATGGAGTTCTAGAGCATTTAGGGATTTTTCAAAAGTATAGATCTTGAGATCTACAAGCGTAACAAATGATTCTTACTTACGGTGACTCGTAGAAGTAGGATGAGCAAAATAAATTTTACTGATGTTCTTGTTAATCTAAGATCTCTTTGGAAAACTGGTTTTGAGACCTACTTTCGTAAAAAGTGATCTTTTGCTAGTGTATGGATGCGGTACGAACTCATCGAGGGTCGTTGAATGAATATGAGATAGGTATTGTATTCCATAAATGTTCGCTATGATCCAAGAACTTTCTTGAGTATAGACCGTAAGTTCTATAAGCGTAATCGTTTATAACTGTTTATGTTGCTGGTCATCCAAGAACTTCCAGAAGTACTATGGGTCCTTGAATGATGAAGAACTTATATTATAATCAATACCTCACTCATCCAACCTGTTCAAGTCTTGGTAAATATGTACCGCATCTATGAACTACGACTAAATCACTAATTGATTTTATAGACCATTAGACTTGGATTCAAAGAATTCTTCGGGTGACGACCATGCACACCAGCAATATTTAATACTCTATTCATCTTAATATTATGAGCTTCCCCGAGTATGTATCCTATTCTGGGTATAAGAGTCAGGGGATGGAGCGTGGATAAAGATGGCAGGGGGAAAAATTATTAAATTTCCGTATCAGGCCTCGGGAGATCAACGGCTTCGATTACAGACTCGGGTGGCCTTCATCATGGAGAATCATGTACTGGGACACCGGGTGGTCCTTCTCAAGACGGCAGAGGTTTCTCTAGACGATTTCGTAGTACGACTCAGATGTGGATCGGCAACACTTCGAGTGATGTTCGTGCTGTAGGCCTCGTGTTTGTAGGCTCATTCGACAGAGATGTTTTGTGTCGCCTTGGAGTCGCATCGAATCCTCGTGATGTATGGTACAGGCGGAAGAGGGCTCTTCTGAGAATGATAAGAAAAATAAAAGGGGCAGTTAAATTTGTATATTGATGGTTTTTGGGAAGGTGTATACGAGGGACATATAGAGTAGATCGCGGCTTGCCAGTACATCTCTAACTGGGACGTTGGTTGGTCTTCCTCGGGCCCTCAGGGTATCCATTGTCCGAGACCTGGCAGAATTGTACTCGGTGTACGCCCAGACAATGTGCTCGATGTCATGATAGCCGTAGCCACAAGCACAGATGCCACTATCCACGAACCCAATACGCTGGAGATGTGCATCCAGCGTGTAATGGTTTGCCATGAGTCGGGCCGTCACACAAATGAAATCACGACCCACATCCATCTCCTTGAACCAAGGTTTCGTCGATACTTTAGGGACTATCGAATGTAGCCTCGTGGGTTCTCTGATGAGTATTACTGCAAAATTCGCTGAAGCAAATTGGTCTTTCATAAACGTCACCTTCTAGGGCACCCATCTTAGCTAAGGAGTCCGCCTTCTCATTGCCCGCAATGGGGCAATGAAAAGGGACCCACACCAAGGTAATCTGGAAAGATTTGTCAGATAAAGCACTCAGTAGCTCCCGTATTTTCCCCAAAAAATACGATGAGTGATTTCCATGTTTCATTGTGCGAATAGTGTCAATGGAACTGAGGCTGTCCGAAACGATGAAGTAATGGTCTGCGGGTAATGTTTCAATGACTCCAAGGGTATACTGAATGGCAGCTAGTTCTGCGGCGTAAATTGAAGCCGAGTCACTGAGTTTGTAGGAGGCGGTGAACTTTTGATTGTAAATACCGAAGCCAGTGGACCCTTCGAGGTTTGATCCGTCAGTGTAAAACATCTTAGAACTTAGATTTTAGACTTCTCGGAATTTATTATAAAAAATGTTTGGAACCACCTGCGGGCGTATGTGGTTCGGAGTTCCACAAATCTCGTCTTTTATGGATGTGTCGAAGAAAATTGTAGATTAAGGAGTATTTATGAAATGCACACGGTTGGGATTATAAGAAGAAGGATTAATATTCCGAGTAGTCAAAGTACAGGGACATGAAACGAGTTTGAGAATCGAGCTTAACATGCCTTTCGAAATTTTCAATCACCTCCGGGTTCAAGATATTGCATCGAATAAGCAATCGATATGAGAGTTCTCAAAATTGATTTTTCAGCGGAAGAACGCCCGACAGGACTTCGAGACTCATCGTATGGGTCGACTGCATGCACCCTAGGGCGATACGCAAACAACGATACGGAATTCTTTCGAGTTTGATGAAATATATGTTCGTAGCGGAGCCAAAGCGGAGCGAATCATCCGTATTCCATTACCGACAGCATCGTTGTTTGTAAGAAGAAAGTTGATCCTGTGTTGGCACTTCTGTTTCAGATACCTAATATGACACCCCCAAGTACCTTTCGAATCGAACCAGACCCCTAAATATTTTACTGTGAAGACCTGAGCGATGGTTTGACCCATTAATTGAAGCTTTAGTTGGGCTGGTTCACGCATCCTAGAAATCACAACTAGCTCAGTTTTCTCCGTGAAGTATTCAATACCCAGCTTAGTAGCCCAAGCAGACAAATTGTCCAAGGTAGTCTGTAATGGTCCTTGCAGATTGACAGCTTTGGGTCCCGTAACAGAAACCACGCCGTCGTCTGCAAGTTGCCTCAACGTGCAGGAATTGTCAAGACATTCATCAATGTCGTTGACATAGAAATTGTATAACAGGGGACTTAGACATGAGCCCTGGGGAAGGCCCATGTAGCTGAATCGTGATGTCGATAAGTCAACATGCGAAAAATGCATGTGCTTTTTCGACAATAAGTTTAGCAAAAAGTCGCTAAAGGACCCCGCTGGTGCAGCTTCTCTGAAAGAATGTTGATAGAAACTGAATCAAAAGCTCCCTTTATATCTAGGAACATTGATGCCATCTGCTCTTTGCTAGCATAGACCATTTGAATTTCGGTTGAGAGCAACGCAAGACAATCGTTCGTCCCTTTGCCTCTGCGCAAGCCAAATTGTGTATCTGACAGTAAGCGATTTGCTTCGACCCAATTGTCGAGGTGGAATAGGATCGTTTTCTCGAACAACTTCCGGATACAGGACAGCATTACGATCGGACGATACGAATTGTGGTCGGAGGCTGGTTTTCCTGTTTTTTTTTTGGATGGCAATGATCTTCACTTGTCTCCAATCGTGTGGGACAATGTTAGCCTTAAGAAACTTATTAAAAAAGTTTCACCAAGAGTATCTTGGCAAAGACTGGAAGATTCTTCAAAAAGTTGAATTTGATTCTGTCTGGCCCTGGAGCTTTATTTCTATCCAAGAGAATTGCTCTCTGGACCCATAGAAATGGGTGGCATGTTTCTTTTCGCTCAGGTGCTGTCAATTCAATCGAAGATGGCATCGAAACAGCAAGCACTCCGCGAGCGTGTTGTACGGTTTTACGAAACGAATGGTCATCGTGGAAAAAAGTTTACGATAGACCACTTTCGAGACGAAAACGTGCCCGTGAGTGTAGTTTACCGGATAGTTTGGCATCCCTGAACGTGGAACGGAAGGCCGATAGCGGCCTTGTGTTATGTCAGACACATAACCGAAGTGAAGTAGAATACACGAATGCTGCAATTTTTGCTATCTTTTGCATTCAGCTATTTCGATATTTGTTATGATGCATTGTACCCCGTTGTTGTGGTGCATTTTACCCCCGCACAGGTGCTGCCTGCCCATTTTCAAAGAGCAATTTATAACGATTTTGAAATTTTTTATGTTTTTCATGTTCCTGAATGTTTTGCAAAGCGATTGTGATTTCAGAGTAAAATGTTGGCTAAATGATATCATTAATTAAATTCTCCCAATGGCCTATTGCTATGTTATGATTATGTTTTCTTAGGGGTGTATTTTACCCCATTTACGCTTGCATTACATTCACATAAATCACCTGCGATGCGTGTGTGCAAATAGAATCTTGGTCATACCTCGAAAATTTCAAACGAGCACCCGAAACACATGCGTGGCAAAATTCAAATGTTTGGTTTGTTCCAAAGTTTCAAGTGTATAATTACTCGATTATTTTCAGGTGGATAGTACTACTGAAGAGTTTGAGCGGACACAAAACATGGCAGCTACTACGAGATCAGAGAGCAAACTGACGATTTTTTACTTATGTGCCGTTTTTATACGTGGCGCAGTTCATTGGATAACAAAGGGGCAGTCCTAGCAACGCTCGCTGCTTGGTTGAATTGTACGAACCAATCTGCGCAGATAATTACAACTTGCACAAAATACATTATTTTCGTTATCTATAGTAGACGTACATTTTACGGATTCAAATGCAATATAAGTGCACATATTTCCGATCAGATAGTGCAAAAATATAGCAATTTAGATCAGTACAGCAAATTTTTGATTGTCGAAAACCCCTAAAAAACTTTTTTCCTCTATAAATCAAGATTTTGAGGGTTTACAATATTTTCCAAACATTGTTTTGTGTTGCATTTAATGAGATCTACAACCTATACTAGGTCACATGAAAAATACAAAATCACTGTAGCACCGTGTTATATAACTATAATGATACAAAACCCTCATCATTTGGAAACGATCGATTTGGCCAGATTTTTTGGCCGCTATCGATCCGCCGATTTCAGAATAATAATACGATTGGTGGACTTTGAAAAACCTGAAGCCTATCCGCTAGCCTAATTTTTGGTATTAGGCCTATAGTTTGGCAAACGGATGTCCTGTATAAAAATGAACTCAAAATTTCCTGTTTGCCTACGAAGTTGATGCATGCAAATCATAATAATATGCGGAATAATCATGGTCAATTTTTCCGATCATCAACGACAGTTTCCACAAACACAAATCATTTTGAACAGTCACTGTTGGGTGTAGTATCATGCACACTTTATCATCAACAATTATGGCAATTGTTAATACGCAACAGTATTGTGATCTATATTTACTGTTAAGCTTATATTACTTTCTTAAAAAACTTTAGTGAGCCACGATGAAATGCGTTGAAAAATTTTGTGATTTTTTCTCCGTGCACGTAAAGCGCAAATAAAAATGGCATGCTTCGATTACACGCCCGTTTACCCCCATCGCTGCTTGCATAAGGGGCAACCAATTACATCGTAATAATACCTACAGGAATGACGCCAAACGAATCAAATCGCCGCCTATACCGGGACCCGCGGTTCCCTTCCCAATCATCAACTCGCGCGGCGCGATAAGGTTCGCGCTAGAACAAAACAAATCCCACGCTCGAACAACACACGGCCTGTGATCAATCGGTAATGTGATTATTATTGTTGTATCGTTCCAGCACCGGCATTAGCTTATCGTAAACCTGCGTGCGGACATTTTTCGCCAGCAGGAAATCAATGTGATTGAATTTTCTATCCGCAACGGCACTGGATGCTACAAGGCGCGGGAGCATCGCGGCAAACTGCTGGACGTCGCGAGGGTGCACCATCCAGTCGTTTAGTCCGTAGTAGATCTGCACCGGAGCGGACGAAAGCTTCAAATTGTAGTTTGGAGGTTTCCAGTTGCTGTACGTCTGCAGGTTACCCTTCTTGCCGTAGTCATACTGCCGGAAAAGCCAGCTGCGCGTTAGTTGATTGTAGTGGTACAGCTGCTTGGTAGCGGCGCCGGATGGGGCGTGACCCATGTAGATGTTGGCCAGTCGCTGTTAAGCGGGAAGAAGGGGTTAGGATTATATTCTTCATATGCACTCTGAGAGATCGACTTACCTGATCCCACATTTCTGGGTGAGGTCCCGTTATCTGTCCAATCAGTTGCGTACAAAGATTGTTCTTTTCTTCAGGTGGACACACTGCATCAATGATGTGATGTCTGTTCCCGACATACGGTATTTCGTAAATATTCAAAGAATCCAGAACCTCTTTCAACTGGTCCTGTATCTCCAACATAACACGAAGAATTGGGCTTCGGACACGTGTAATGATAACAGCAGGGGCCAGTGCTGTCATAAGAACAATCTTTTTGTTATACTTCGGTCGAGTACTGCTCATCACGAAATAGGTTGTGCAACCTTGGGAATGCCCAATGTATTGTAGCTTTGACGCACTGCTTTTATTCAAGACATGATCGATCATCGCTGGTAGATCGTAGTAGCCAATTTCGTGCCATGAAAAGTCCCAATACTCGAATGTTTCAACCAGCATAGTCGTATGATTCCTCGAATAGCGCGTCCCACGCACGTTTGCTAGCCATACGTCGTACCCGTTTTCGGCGAGAAGGTAAGCTAAGCTATTGTTCGGACCACTGACCACGAAGTCGGCCGAACTACCGAGAAAACCATGAACCATTAAGACAGGGAACTTCTTCGTTTCCGATGGTTGTCGTGGAAATATACGGAACATTGTTAACATGTAGCCATCTTCCGTAGTCACTGCGTGGCTTTCCATCTGGTAGCCATACTTGGTGATCAACTCCGGCTGCAAACCAAGAACTATTTGTACTCGCACTCACACTTGCTGCGAACCCGGTCATACTTACAACCGTCAAATCGCCATCCTCGTCATCAACCTTAAACCACGTATCCTTTTTAATCGGCCCGATATCGTTCTCTCCGTCAAGATCTTCATCCGTAGCCGGTGCACTCGTAGTCCAGAGAGTGCAAGCAAAGAAAACCCACCAACTGACGGTAACCATTTCCCCGAGACTGAATCGCGGAACCTTAGTGTGTGCCTGTGACGACGTTCTGATCAGAACTAAGCCAAGATCAACTGTGATCAAGTTCATCAGGCTGTAAGTTCTATAGAAATGCATTTGACGCTCGCGCTACGAACCTGGCGACCTACGACTGCACCCGGGGAGGATAGTAGCATGTCGCGATGATGACCCTGCATCGGCACAGCCCATCATTGCCGGCTGGGGCCTGCTCAGAGCAAGTTGTTCTACTAGGAAGTAAATCTCATCGAGTGAGTGAGGAGGAGGAGGAGGAGGAGGGTCACACCGCGAGGGTAATGGCACGCGATCGTTTGCCGCACCGCGGACCTGCAGCGGGAAAAGC
This sequence comes from Topomyia yanbarensis, assembly GCF_030247195.1. Taxonomy (NCBI): domain Eukaryota; kingdom Metazoa; phylum Arthropoda; class Insecta; order Diptera; family Culicidae; genus Topomyia; species Topomyia yanbarensis. The sequence continues at coordinate 506,704 of NW_026683602.1, read as the reverse complement.
AGTTTGAGATTCCAGCTGTCGGTACTTTGTAGGTACAGACAGGTACGCGCGTGGAAGGGAGGTACACGAAACGAGATTGCCCTGAACGAGAGCGTTGTACACTTGGGATTGACCTGCGGCGGTCGGTAGGCTCGTAACTGGTAGGTGGGTATGGCTTATGCATATATGATACCAGCTCGTATCAGGGCCTGCTGCGATGTGGCGGTGCGGTGTTTGTTTACAACCGGAGAAAGATGCTCTATACAGCAGCTTCTTGGGAGTGTCGGTAGCGGGGCGCGTCTGATTACGTCCGATCGATACGTTAGGGATGGTCGTTTTGGGTGATGATCGTTTAAATTGCAAATCTAAAGATCGATTGCTTTTTGTGTATTACTAAACGTTTCATTAGGGCAATATTAATAAAACTCGTATTACGCAGCATTTGAAAAATTTTCGGAAGGGGTAAACAATTAACCTAATCGAGTAATTCCACCAAAATTCGTCTAAAAGTTTTGAAAACCGTTACCGACATGGAAAACTAAACGTTTTCCACAATCAATAAATATCATTTTGATTCGAGAGCAATTTTTTGAAAGGTCGTAGTATCCGTGAAAAAATACATGGAATGATTACTTCCACGTAAAAACATCTGAAAAATGTTATACTAAAAATGTATGTAAAAATTATGACAAGAAAAGCCATATTTAAATTTCTAACAATAACAGTAAATTTTCTTTTTTAAATTTCTTTTTAATTGATAATTTTAGTGTAAAATGTGATTCTAAATGTGAAATGACAAAATACTTTTAATCAAAATTTTACGAAATGTTTTCAAAAATATTTCGCCTTTTTCTTTCACCAAAATCAATTATTTCGTGAAATTGAGCCCTAGTTATAAGTTATTCACGTTTCTTTCTTATGAACTATCAAATATTATGAACATAATTTTTTTTACGTGTTAACGACGTTAAATTAGCTAGAAATTAATGAGTAGAGAAAGTTATGAAATTTTAAAGCCATAGTACCCAAGGGAGAGCAAGGATGTGAAATATACAGATCGGAAGACTAGAAGTGGCGGGGTCATTGGAAACAGACATAAAATCTTACAGACTAATTTTTCGTCTTCTACTGCTTTTTGTGTTTGCGAGTGACTTTGGCATGTTTATTTCTTCCCTCGGTATGTTGACTATTGGCTTGAGGATACCGTGGAATATGGTTTTGGATTTATTTTTGGTCGCCTGTGATTTGTGATGAGTCTGCAGATATTGAAGTCTGTTTGGTGGTGTTGGTTGTAGTAGATGAGTTTTCTTTAGTTGTTTTGGCGCTTGGCTTACCGTAGTATGCCGTCTGGTTACAGAACTAATATATACCGTCAAGTAAGACGGTATAGGTTGGTTCAGTCGCATTCTCTCTACCCGAACACCGACGAGAATGTCAGGGAAAAAGTTTCTCCAAGTGTCGTTTATAACAGATTCCATATATACGGGAATCTTGGTTTAGACGTTTTCATATTCGACATCGTGTTTCATGTTGTTCTTCGCTACTAGCTTTCTGCCTCGGCTAAGGAGTTGAACGTATTGTCTCGTATGATGTAGCTGTATGTGTGAAACTTCTGTTAGAACATGATCCATTCTCTACTTGATCAAATGTTCCACCTCGCGCACTGTAGGTCTAAGACGGGTCTGCGAAAGGTCAATCGCGATTGTATTCTCCCGTAATGGGCGAAATTTTTGTGTTTCACTCATTTCACTAGCAGTTGGGGGCAACGGTACTTTGTAGTGTATATATGGTACACGTACATATTTAAGCGACGCGATACAGGGGTATTTTTTTTTTGTTTATGCTATTTGCAAGCGGTGCACTTTTGATTTCTGATCTAGAGATGAGAAAGCAGACTGGTCAAAAAAATATTAATTAGTTTAATTTCGCCCTCACATAGGCTGAAGGGATTGCTAGTATTTCAATCACCTTTAAGCAATATTACATGTATCAGTTTGAGCGTAGGACATCAATTAACAACAATTAATATTAGTTTAATCGTAAATCTCCATGGAATTTGTCACCCTGGTAATATATTCGATGGTTTGGACTCTAGTGAATTAAGTTCGCGTTTTTGACGTTTTCGACCACTGTGTGAAACATTAAAAGCCCAAGGTAACATGCAAGCGATTACTCGGTTATACAAACGAATTTATAGACGCGACCAAACCCGTTAACATATAAATGCTCAAGCCCCACGCGATAATGCAATCGTGTTTAACTAGAACATGCAATTGCGATCATTCACGCAAACCTACACCTCGCAAGCATAAAAACGTGCGATTATACAAACGTGCGTTCCCGCGTGATCTTGGACCGATCACGTTCGGAAGCCCTTACCCTCGCTCCAAGCAGCCTAAGTTCATGCCTTCAGTAGGACCAATCTAAAAACAAATTGAATGACGCTCATATGTACTAGAAAACTAGCTTCAGAACGATATTGCCGGTAACTCTAATGAGTCTCTTCTAGCACCTGAACCCCACACTCAAAATTAAACATTAGATTCGCCGTCCGTGCAAACTTTCAGAAACCCAGGCGAATATGCAAATGTTCACATGGGATGAACACAGTTTCGAGTTCTGCACGAATAATGCCTCGAATAAACTGAATAAATTAAAGAAATTCAATAAAATAAATGAAATTTAAAAATTATTAAAGCACAAAAATAATAAAAAGTTATCAAATTCAAAAAAAGAGTACCATGATTACTATAAACCAAATTATTTGAATAAATGATTCAAATTAGTTGATTAGTCAGATTAGTGAAATGAAAAAAACTGAAAATGCATGAACTTGAAAAATTCAATAAAATGCATAAAAACAGTAAAACAGTAAGTAAAATAAGCTAAAAGAATGATATGAATAAAATCAACGAAATGAATGAACTGATCAGAATTACTCCAAAGAATGAAGCGAATAAAATAGAAAAAATAACTCAAATGAATATAATGAATAAAACGAATGCTGAATGAAACAAATAATTATAATGAAATGGTCATATGTTCTCAGCATAGAGCGAATATAGGCAAATGAAACTTTCGCCATAAGTTAGAATAATCATTATACTTGCATCCCTCATCGATAGTTTAGCTTGTATTTGGGAGACTTTTTTGTTTGTTCCAATTTTTGGATTTTGATCCGATATTTTTCATAAAATCCCATACCAATACAATGAATATGCCCTGCCCATAATATCATCACAAACGAGGTAATCTTAGTTTTTAATTTGAACATATGTTTTATTCAAAATACAATAGAGAAAGGAAAAATTTCAAAAAACGCACGTGGAATTTCTGTTTTCAGAGTTTTTATCTTCAAACTTCCATATTACCCAATTAGGTAGAATATTTTTCTGAGATACCCAAGGATTTCCTTAATGCTAGTATATATAAACACTTAGTATAGAATTGAATTAAATTGAAGTTGATGTAGCTTTTGATTTCTTTTTTTGGTCACATGCCTTCCCATAGTGCAACGTTTCGAAGGGATGTTCCTTTATCTTCAGGGGCAAGCAGGCTTTGATAATTTTCCATAGTTTGAGCGAATCCTATACATTTCTGTTGTAAGAGCTGTAGAAATATAAGCTTTCCAAATGCCATCATCTTCGATTGGGGCACTTAACACTAAATACCGCATCATGTGAAATACCATACTTTCTAGCAAACATCTTCAAAAAGATGGCAATTGTGATATTTTTTATATCTTGCCTTATTTACCCAAAAATAGCATCAAAACTCCAGCTTCTATTATTAAAAGATACATGCAGAGTAGGGGGGGGGGGGGGGGGTCAATAGGTCAATTTGATTTGTGATTATGTTTTTGCACTGATTTTGACAAATAAGTATTCGTTATACATCTGATAACATTTGGACAGCAATGGTTTTATGTTCGGCTAAATATTTTTCAAGCTTAATCCAATAAGGAAAGAGTACTTTTTTCCATGTTGCGATAGGCCACTATATTCAAGGTTAAAGAAAACCATGTACACGCCTAGAACATCAGCGGTTCAACTTTTATTTGAAGAGCATGAATACTGCAGTTTATTTAGAAATTATGAATACAAATAATAAATGGAAACCATTGCCGTCGTTCAGGCAATACAACGAGGAAGTGGCAAATGATGTAAAAATCATGAAACCGCGGAAGGAGATGTTGGAATAACGTGTTTTTAGCAGCTGCGTTTGGTATTGTACTTGTGAATGACTTCTTCGGTGTCCTCGTCGTCGCCAGAGTGTGGAATGGAAGATGTGCATTCTGGCTCACGTGGTAGCTTAGTTTTTTTATTCCTTTTGCTTCTCTTTTTAGATCATGTTTATTCAATTATCCACTTTAACAACACCTTAAATTATTATATTGCTAACTCACGCGAAATATCCGACGCGCTTTCATTGATGACGAGCACTTTCCTTTCACACGAGTACGTTATGTTCCGAACAGAACTTCGAATTGTTTAGAGCTTGATCGAATTCTTGCGCCATCTTGATCAGATGCAATTGCTTTCTTTATGTCCTCTTCACTTCATTTTGGCGTTTTTCGCACGAAAATGCGCACAATTTTACTGTCAAAATAATTCAAATTTACATTATAGTAATGACCTGTAGTGCCCCAAACGGCTGAACCATCGTTCCCCCAAGCGTATGTTTTATGTTGATGTCCATATTTAAAAAAAATATAAAAATATCGAAAAACCAAGGCAAAACTCGTGCTCGGCATTTATTTTTACGTAAGAAAAAACTCATTTGACATTTTTTACATTGATTAAATGTACTATACTGAGGACGAACGACAATGCGTTTTCGCAGAATAACACGCGGAAAAATAATCGATGCCATAACTGATACAGCTGATTCACAGTAACAGTCGAAATGGCAGTCGTCAACGATGTTCTATACCATGTATCTAATTTACGCAAAACGAGCGACCTCTGCGATAACATGGCGAAGATAATGGCATATACCTATTGTACCCCTATACATATTTGATCCCATTCTACTCTACTTATAATATCCAAAAATTATGTTTTGAAATTTTGATAGCTCCTTTCCTGCTAATTTACAACAGTTTTGCCTTCAAAATGCTAATATACGGCATGAAGCATTTGAAATGCAAACAATGTGCTGCTTTACTGCATGTTTTGATGCTTGGTGGTTACATGGGATGCCTCACACACGCACCCAATTCGCCCAGTTAAAAAAGGGAAAAAATGTTCAAAGATTCACCTGTTTCCATACCTTTCTTGTATAAGAATAGTAAAAGGGCTTCGTAAACGGAAGTGTGCTGCTGTCGATCCGAGACGTAGCTATCATCATTCAAACTCCTCCCAAAACAAATACAGCATGATTATGTTGTTTTTCCATTCGCTTGAATATCAACCTACCGATTATCGGCTACTTTCGTGACGCGCTCAGAGAAACATTTGTAGGTGATTCAGAGAGGATCGGAGAGAGTTAGAGAAATAAAGAGTTTCATATGACGACCGGCGTGGACTGCGATGAATATGTTTCTTTGCACGCGCGCGATAATTTCTCTCACTAGCCCATTACTCGCGAGATTCGCAATGTACGTCAGACGGAGCGAATGAAACGCTTTGTAACGGAAGATTGCTAGGGTGCTGAATGAGGCTGCTGTTAGTAGGCACAGAGCAGAGATCCAAGTAGGTGGGTTCTGTTCAAAGCACAGTTTGAAATCACTAGGTTCGAAGGCGCGAAATTATCGTGCTACCATGCTGCATTGTCAGCAACTATTCACACTTTTCTTGGGTGGTTAAATTGAGGTCTCTGGCCTACTAAGAGAGAAAAAAAAATGTGCGACAAACTGCTTGTCGTTGGAATGATTGCGAATTTCAACTTCTAGATCAAAGACATAGCTGCCAAAAACAGCTGAATTTCAAGGAATTTTTGTTTTCGACATTCCACTACACTGGCGATGTCGGTGCTACATTCATTTAAACATGGGTGTAATAAGACTTTTTTTGTAGTACGCCGGTGTAGCATCGTGTAAAAATGAAAAAGCTATTAATTGGTTATAGATTACGTTGTTTCTTTTAGATATTGTAGGTCAAAATCTTACACCAATAAGCATATGTCAAACGCAACGTCAATAAATCTAAGTTCAGTTGGTTAAATTTTCTACTAATGCCACTTGCTATTAACATAATTCTGTCCAAAATATCTCCATACATTAAAGCAAGCTTCACCGCCTACCGTCTCCTCTCTTCTTCCAGTCAAGGTGTTGACTTTGAAACTAGTTTATCACTAAAAAGGTTCGAACAGACGGAGCGTCCGAACTCGATTTTAAAAATCTACCCAACCTTAGATTGGTTTTTGTAGCGAGAGAGAGAGAGAAGTGATGTTGTTCGGGTAGTTTCAAAACTTTGCAAATCGATCTCTACACGGAAAACCGATTCATCACAATTTCAACTAAAAAATTAGTTGAGTTTTTGGTTTCGTCTAGTTAATATTTGGGCGAACTAAATTTTTGTTGAAAACAATAATCCAACGTTGTTGGTTTGAAGCTGTCAGTTTCAGTCTGGACATGAACGTTTCAGCCTAGCACAAAACTTAAAAAGCCTACCTGAGCTAAAGCTTGAAAAGCTTGTCGCAGCTTGTAACGCTTGTTTTAGTTCAAATACAATTGCATATGCCGTTACACTATCTTTTCAGCCAAGACACAAACGATTGGAATTCAACTAATCTCATTGTTGAATTAAACTGCTTCATCGTAAAATACAACATACGATATTTCAAACGTTTTGTTTCACCGACCGACGGATGAAGGTATGGAATTAAATTGTTGAAATACTCCGTATGCCAGTAATCCACACGTAAATATAATATAGAGTTATGTTTCTCATAATGTTATCTTTTTATAAACTGCACTCTTAAATGCGACGAAATAACCAAAGCTATTTAAGGATTGTTGGTAATTGATTGATGATTTCAATTTTAGATGAAAGGAATAATTTTTATTTCTTTTCTATTTAGTCAGCCAGCACTACAAAAAAACTTCATACTTATTCCAGATCTAGTTTGGAATCTAAAAAGATGAAAAATAATTATCGTATTGCATATTACATATTACATTTGTTAATAATTGAAATTTTACTATATAATCGACTAAATCCGAAATAGAATGATTTTGACAATCTTCGACAATACTTTCAACTTTCAGTATACATGTATTGAAAAAATGTCAATCAAAATCATTCCTGTATTGAAATATTTTTAAAGAAAAACTAGGCAAAACCAAAATGAGGTCAGTTGAATTTCTGATTTTTGTGTACTGGTTCAGGTAGTTGCGTCCGGGCTAAAACAAGCTTTCCAAGCTGAGACAAGTACCTACCTGCATAACCGTTATGCCCAGCGTGTATGAATAGACTCTCGCTACCTTGATGTATTCCAGTAAGGTGTGCATCTTGGCTACTTTGCTGTCATTTCGTATGATGTGCGTCTTGAATCAAAATCAATAATAATTTTCAATAACTATTATTTGAGAATCTCGCAAAATTAAGAGAACATTTAGTTACGTTTTTCATTTTTCTGTTAAAATCAACTAATTAGGAAAACAAGAATTTGTTTTGTTATTTTCTTCATCGAATGGTTTTCAGTGATAATACTGCGTTCAGCGACATAGCATTCTGTTCGAGCCTTACCTCGACACCAGTCAAGGATTAGGTCACGTTAGCTATTAATATTTTATTATCATTGATTAGTGACGTTTTACGTTTTACGCATTTCGCCGCTAGTGTTATCTCGCATTTAGACGAAGTCATTACATCAAAGAGATATGCGACATCCTATCTTGCATATTAATGTAGAGATATATAGGAACTAGTTGACGACTTAGACTAAGGTCAGCAGCGCTTTCGGGAGCATCGCTCAAAATAAACCGCGTCGCTTTCAATATGATTGTTTTTTTCTGATCAACTGTGGGAATGTTTTTCACGTTTCCGATACATCTTCTTCGTTTAAACGGTTGATTTGGAGCAGCCTTACGCCATACATTGTTTTGAAGCAGCATATAAGTACATTTTAGTGCAGACATAAATAAACAGCAGTGCTGCAATTGACCGTTGGACTTCGTAACATAAACTTGGAACTTGACGTAACGGACTTTGTGGTAGATTTATGATCGTTTTTCGCTGCGCTATCAGCGACGTTTGTTGAATTGTAATAGGTGATCTCCTACTGGTAGTTTAAAGCTTGAACAATGTAGAATCGTGTGTTATTAATTTCGATGGCACTTTTCCTCTGCTAAAACGAAAGAAAAATCGAAACATCGTATTGAAACTTTGCAACAATATTCACTTTATAACTATTAGTTATGGAATTTTCGTTTCGACTTCGTCTCATCAGAATCCGGCACTAACTTAGTGACAGAACTAAGCTAGCGTCGAATAGACGTTAGCTCCAAAAAACGAAAACACTTTGTGTTTCTGTGTAAACCCCTAGTCCTGCGTGATGTCCCACAAGTCCTATCACTAGTGTGGGATTCTGATGAGACGAAGTCGAAACGCAAATTCCATAACGAATAGAAAATACACGGCAACTGTCAGACCTGCGTATGCTCCTGTTCTGACATTCTTTACATCAGTTATAAACCCAGAGAGCGGGAACGCTTCAAACTTCCCAAAGCAGTACCCCGCAGAATTCCTATTCCATTCACAAGACGCGATCCTGATTAAGGCTAACGATTGGCGAACGTTTGATAAATATCTCACCCCCCAACCGTCATCCGGCAAATTACTATAGACGGTAAGCGAGAGTTCATTAAGGTCTCTCTCTCCTCCGTCTCATCTATTACTTCTTGGAAAAAAGAAAGAAATACACACCAGCACCACGTCGTGCCCGGTGGGGATTGACTGCGCTTCGCTGTTTGGCACTGCCGATACGCGGGCTTAATTCAAACCACAAAAATCGAGCTGGCTATAATGACCGCTAATAGATGTGAACAGTCGGTGAAATAAAGCGCTTGCTTACGGTTCATAGTCTAGGCTTGGGTAGTGTTTTGTTGTTGTTGTTGTTGTTGTTCCAAGATCCAATATGTTTTGTAACTAACACCAATTAGTGCCCGATGAAATTGCCATAAGAAAAACAATCGTGCCAAATGCGGTTTAGTGAACCATGTGATCACCTTCGTAGCAATAGTTCAGAATTCATCTCGAAATGTTTGCGACTATCGTGTGATCATTTGTTCCAACCATTATCTACCATGTTCCCTACCGTTTCCATACTGCTGCTGTTCCTAGCTTTTCCGCTTGTTCTAGGCGGTTCAAGCAACAGCTCGACTCCGTTTCTGTTCAGCGAAGAGGATGCCCTGTTGACGGTGGTGAGTTAACGATACAAACGCTAGTGACTCAACCGCTCGTACTGATGTTAGAAACCATTCTTAATTAGCCTCAGCTGATCACCAAGTATGGCTACGAAGTGGAAGAACACCTGGTCCGAACGGAGGACGGGTATCTGCTGACGATGTTCAGGATTCCGGCCCGAAGGAGAAGACGAAGAAAGCATCCGGTTTTCATGATGCACTCACTATTTAGTAGTAGTTCCGAATGGGTGTTGATCGGTCGGAAGCATGGTCTAGCCTATCTGCTAGCGAACCGTGGTTATGATGTGTGGATGGGAAATGCTCGCGGTACTCGCTACTCGCGAAGTCATGAACGATACAGTATCAGTTCGTCAGAGTTCTGGGACTTTAGCTTCCACGAAATTGGGTTCTATGATATCCCGGCACTTGTCGATTACGTCCTAGAACGTACGGGAGCTCGCCGGCTTCACTATGTTGGCTTTTCGCAGGGTGCCATGGCATGTTTTATAGCGCTAAGTGATCGCCATGGGTTAAACGAGAAGATAATCGAAATGCAGGCCCTATCCCCGGCTGTCTACATGCACCGTAGTTTAAGTGTTTTCGTGAAATTCGTAGTTTCGGCAGTACAGAAGCTATCAGATATATTATACTCTGCCAGTCGGTCCGAGTTTCTGCCGAACCGTGAGAAGCAGTATTTTTTCTTCCAACGGCTGTGTCCTTCGCCGGAGCAAACCATCTGTCGGACGGTGATCTACGATATGGTCGGAAAGAATCCGGAAAAGCTTGGTGTAGTGAGTTAAACGAATCAGCAATTACAAGATTGTGTACTAGTGTTAGTTTTTGTTTGTTTCTTCGACAGAAACCACTGAGGATCTTCTCCGGACACTATCCGGCGGGTGCTTCTATGAAGCAGGCACTGCACTACGCGCAGATCATTCGGGACGGTATTTTCCGGCAGTTTGATTACCGTGATCCGGGTACTAACTTTCAACGGTACGGAAGTCCGCGTGTTCCCCGGTACAACCTGTCTCGAGCGACGCTTCCGGTTAGGACCTATTTCGGGTACAACGATCACGTGGTCAACTATCTGAATGTACTGCAGCTGGAGCAGGAATTGCCGAATGTCGTGGGAAGCTATCCGGTGTCGGATAAGCTGTTCACCCATTTTGATTTCGTTATAGGTAGCGAGGTGAAAGAGGTACTCTATGACGAAGTTGTGAGGAACGTGGAAAAGGCGGAGAGGGGGGTCTTTTGAAGTAGGTTAATAAACAGAAGTATGAATATCGACTCGGTATAGTGTACTCGCTCCGGCGACGTGTGTGTGTATGTGTATTTAATTTATCTCCTACTGATCGGCAGTGTTTTTATGCAAAAAACTTGTCGGTTTTCATGTATTGTGTATATTTGTGCCATGTATATATGCAAATAATTTTAGACCTGGAGACGAAAGGTGATAGCTTTACTGTTGGTACAATAACCCGCTTCAAGGATACCTGTTCATTAAACTGTCCAGAAAAAGCGAATTTCTGATAATTCAGTCGATAATAGATTCCTAGTATCTCCAGGTGTTTCTGCTCCAAATTTGAACCAAATCAAAGTCTAGCTACTGGACCAACGTGTTCAAATTTGAATGAGATTTTTCGACAATTTGCATGGAGGAAGCGCTCTAATTTGTATATTCACCGCTAGGTGGCATTGTATGTATCCATTTATCACTGGAAGTGAAAATAAGACTAATAGCCAACAACTTTGTCGAAGACTGCAAAGCAATCCAAGTTCCTTAGGCGAAGTTATGAAACCTTAAATTGAGCGATGTCGGAGTTAGTTTTGCATGGAGCCTAGGGACCATTCATAAATTACGTAACGCTTTTAGGGGGGGGAGGGGGTACGACAAGTTGTGACAAGTTGTGACATAGGGGGGAGGGGGTGTTAACTAGATCGTTACGTAACATGTTTTCATCGAAGAAAAAAAAAATTTTCTTGGAATTTGTTACGTAACAGGGGAGGGGGGGATGGAAAAATTTGTGACAATTTGTTACATAGGGGGAGGGGGGGGTCAATTTTGGGCAATTTTTGCGTTACGTAATTTATGAATGGTCCCCTAACATCACATGGTGATGAATCAGTAGTCGATTTCCACGAACATTTTTTTGCGAAATAATGGTTGGGTTTAACTACATAGTATGTTTTGAAGTATTTTAGTACATGGTATGAATAATCTCTTGACCGAAAAATTTTAGTGTCATATTTCACTGGATAGATGGCGCCAATGCTAACTTTTAAAAAAAGAGAAAGAATATGAACATGCGCACTCAAATTGCTGTGAAGGCTAGTTCTACAACTTTGTAGAAGACACCTAATATCTATCTCTCTCCGTTGAAAAGTTAGTGTTTACGCCCTCTATGGGGTGAAATGTGGAACTTAAATTTGCTAGTTAAAAGATGACTAATATCATGTACAAAAATTCTTTCAATGTTTCCATTCAGCTAAACCCAGTCATAATTTTGCAAAAAATAAAATTCGTGGAGTCCGACATCGATTTCTATCATCTACTCGTGAATCCTATTCTGAAATAATAATAGGCACTATGCTACATTTCTCCACAAGGAGAAAATTTTTTGGGTGAAAATCAAATTTTCCCCACTAAGAAAAAAAAATGGTTCACAACCACATTTGCGCGTAGAATGCACAAAACCAAGCTATAACTAAATTAGTCAAAGTCGAAACTAATTCAAGATAGTAGAGTCTGAAAACACAGTGAATGTCCGATTTTATCAGCCCCAGATTTTGTCATTCTAAGTTGTATATGTTCGATAGGCTCTGTAACACATTAAAAAATTTCATCAAACTACGTAGTAGTACTGAAAACTTATTTGTTTAGCAGATAGCTTCGAATTTAAGAGGAAGATCTATATATTTTTACAAACCAATCGATTGAAAATTATGCCGGCTACAATTTGCAGAAGAACGATATTTTATATTTCCTCAAAATATTTTAAAAAATACGTAGAGGTACAGAAATTAGATTCATACAGAAGATAGAGTTGCAATTTATTCCAGAATTTTATTTTCTTTCAATAAATTTAAATAAAATCGTTGAACGACAACACTAGACTGCCCAGAAAAATAATGAATTTTTGGAAACTCAATCGGCCCACCCCTTATTCGATTACTAGTCCCACCAGGAGTACTTGTTCCAAATTTGAAGCAAATCGGACAAGTCTAGCTACCGGACCAACGTGCCTGAAGTTTGTATGGGATTCTTCGACAATTTACATGGATAAAACCCACTAACTCGCATTTTTGCCGCTAGATGCCCCTGTATGCATCGTACTATCACTGTAAGTAAAAATAAAAAAGATAATTTAATTGTCTGCAACTTTGTCGAAGACTGCTTGTCAATCCGGCTTTGTTATAAGAAGTTATTAAACTTTTAACAAAGTGATGTCTGAGTCAGTTTTCTATGGGGCCTAGTTGTGCATGGTTGTGTATCAGTACTCGATTCTCACGAACTATACATTTTGTGAAATAACCGTTAGATTAAGCTCAATAGTATGTTCAGAAGAATTGTAGTAAATAATACGAGTCATGTTTTGGTTGAAAAATTTTAGTTCCAACTGTGACCGGATAGAGGGCGCCAGCACTAACTTTTCATAGAAGAGAGATAGAATATCAAAATGTTCCGAAGAATTATTGAAAAATGCTTGCTCTACAACTTTGTAGAAGACACCTAATATCTATATCTTTTCGTTGAAAAGTTAGTGTTTGCGCCCTCTATGCGGTACAATGTGGAACTAAAATTTTCTAACCAAATCATGACTCGTATTATTTACAACAACTCTTCTGTACATAGTATTGAGCTAAATCTAACGGTTATTTTACAAAAATGTTTAGTTCGTGGGAATCGAGTACTGATACACAACTATGCACTACTAGGCCCCATGGAAAACTGACCCAGACATCACTTTGTTAAAAGTTTAATAACTTCTTTTAACAAAGTCGGATTTACTAGCAGTCTTCGACAAAGTTGTAGACAATTAAATTATATTTCTTATTTTCACTTACAGTGATAATACGATGCATGCAGTGCCACCTAGCGGCAAAAAGGCGAGTTAGTGGGTGTTCTCCATGTAAATTGTCGAAAAATCTCATGCAAACTTCAGGCAAGTTGGTCCGGTACCTAGACTTGTCCGATTCGCTTCAAATTTGGAACAAGTACTCCTGGTGGGACTAGGAATTGACTCAGGTGTAGGCCGATAGGGGTCATTTTTTTCCTGTCACTCTAGACAACACTTTAATTGTTTAGTAGTTTGAGTTCAAAGCGATGACCTACAAACGGATACAATTGCATTTGTTTGGTGTATTTAAAAATTGTAGGCCAGTTATCTGCTAAATAAATGAAATTTCTGTTCTTCTAGGTACAATTGTAAAAAAAATTGAAGATAGTTTAACGAAAGACGACACGGGCCATTCATATACCACGTGAACAATAAACCCTCGATTTTACCCCATCCACTCCCACCGTGGACAATTCCTGTACCCCTACTGCCTTCCCTACGATGACCACGAGGATTTTCTATTTTTCAGTAATTTAATAATAATGGGGTTTCAGGAATTTTTTGTATATGTTAGACTACTATGACGAAGAAGGACTTAATGAAAATCGTCCAAACTTTATTAATAGAATACTATACAATTGACTCATAATTTGAACTACAAGCTTTCAAATCCAAAATTATTGGTATTTGACTAAGTCACAGAACGTTGAATCAAATGATTTAATTTTTTTTTGGATTTTGTTTCGCGCGATTTCCTCTGCTTTTTTGATGATAGTTGCCGCTCATTTAAAAATCTTTAAAAAATGAAGGTAACTCTCACACCAATGACGATACAAATTAATTTCATTTTCTTATAAAAGATGAAAGTATAAAATGAAAAGTCCACGTGGACATTTCCAATGCACCCAACCCACAACCCATGGGAAAGGCGTGAACTTTCTTGTGACCCCTACCCTTCCCCAACTTGTCCAAGTGGTATATGGATGACCCCTGTCACGGCGCTACAAAATAAAAAAACTTCATATACTTTTCAAGTGATCTGTTAAAGGTTGTAAGTCTACAACACAAAACCACGTTTGATCAATTTAATATACCATCAAAATCTTGATTTTGATTTATAGCAAAAAAAAACAATTTTTCGGGAAAAAAATGTTTCTACGCAGTAATTTTTCGACCGATTCTCAATTTTTCGAGTTTTCTGGAGAAAAGAAGAAATGACCTTTCTAACGGTATCTTGTTAAAAAATATTAGGTTGTTTTAGGACAACAATGTTAAAATAACACATTTTTTTACGATTTTTTCATCAAAGTAGGAAAAGTGCTCAACATTTTCATCAAGCGTCTTTGTATCAATAAAAGTTTAAAGAGAAAATTCAGCTTCGCATCCAACGACTTATTTATCATCAAAATCAAATGGCAGAGTTTTTAGATTTTTACTAAATTGGAAACTTGCCGATAAAATAATTACTGCGCAAACCACACCCATACTCGATTCGTTGTTAACAAGGCGTCTGTAGTTCAATTTTTTTTTTCGGAATTCTTGCAGAATTAAAACATGAGTGAATCAAACGTGCTTATAACTTGAAATGCCGTAACTCTGATCAATGCCGTAGTTAAATATGGCAGTGACTTGGGCGACATAAAGTGCTCTAAGCCGTCGGTAATGTTTGGAAATTTGTACCAAAAATTCGTTGGTTGAAACAAAAAACCCAACGACTGACAACGATGCCATCGTAGTATTGCATCTTGCCTGTTACGTTTTCGATTGCTTAAATGTTGCACCAGAGCGTTGTTTTTGTTAGTTTTGCGTTTTAAATCGTGTTTATAGCTATATATGCAAGTTTATCAAACGCGGAAACACATATTATTTCGCATGAAAAAAAATTGAATATATTTTTCAGAATTCCATATTTTAATTATAGAGGGGGCTTTTGATGTCAGAAACGGAAATAGAACAAAGTGTATTCTTTTGGCTCTGCTATAGGCAGAAAATTGTGGATCACACTATACAATACTAGCGGTTCTCTATTCAGTTTCTCATATAAGGTCTTGAACAAGTTGTACCGCTTATATTGATAGATTCGAGAGAATTTCATATTTCACTGCGAACGAAATTTGAAACAAATTTCAGCAATGAAATAGAAAAATTTCGTTCAAAGTGAAACATCAAAATTACTCGAATCTATAAATATGAGCGGTACAATTTGTTCAAGACCTAACTTGTATGAGAAACGTAATAATAGTATTGCATATTATTATCCATAATTATTTGTTGAATAACTCAGTTCCCTTTCTACATATATCTGAACTAGTTAGATTAAACGTCGGTCGATACGATACGTTGTTGTTTGAAGGAAAAATACTAAATGGTGGGATTGCCATTATCTCATGCATTTTGAAATTATTCGAAAAAATAGAAAATGACAAAATATTTCAGCAAATCAAAAATGAAACAGCAAGCAATCAGCATGGCTCTGATTTAGGCCGCTCAACAACATCAAACACTTTAGAATTTATAACATTTACTGTTAATGCAATGTAAGTACAATGACAACCATGGGGGAAACCCTCTACACAGTCTTTAATAAGCCATGGCGAATCCAGGGGGAGGGTCCGAGGGTTCCGGACCCCCTCCGAGAATTTTACCCTTGCTGAATTTTTTTTAAATACTTCCCAAACACAAAATCACACCAAACCAAATTCGGCCACCATAACTGATTTTCATTAAATGAGGTTATTACGTATTACGTATTGTACAATGAACATTTCAAACTTAAAATTTCAGACACCCTCCGAAATTTTTTCTAGGTCCGCCCCTGTTAGTAAGGCATTCTACCGTATTGAAAAATATGGCATAGAAAATAAACTCTGGAAATAGCTCGAATCATATTCAACTAAAAGCGAACAAACAGTTCACCTTCAGAATATGCTCTATGAACAAATTCGTGTCACCTCTGGTGTGTCAGAGCTCCCACTTATGCCCTCTTTTTATTTTGTACGTAAATGACATTACCTTGATACTCAAACATCTGAAAGGGCTTATGTATGCAGATGACATGAAACTTTTCATGGAAATAGGACTTGTCAAAAACGCTGAAGCATTCCAAAACGAAATCAATCTATTCCACACATGGTGTAGCAAACGTCTACTCCAACTTAACGTAAAGCAGAGGGCGAAAACAGCTTCAATCACATAATGAATTACAGTCTTAATAACTGAGTTCGAATGGTGAATAAATAGGTCAAACTGGCCAAATTTCTCCATTTTTTTTATTTTGGACAAGGCACTATTCCTTCTCAAACAACGCCCTTTAGCTATAAAAATCAGATTACCACGTGTTCATCCTGCGGATTAGTTTAAGAGAAATGCACGCAAAAGGGTTTGCGGCAGTCAAATACTTGGTTCCAGATCAATTGGCCGAAAGTCATTTGACTGAATGGGTCATTTTGCTGCACGCCATTTGGTCAAAAGGCGTTAGGCCGAAAGGGTCGTTTGGTCGAGTGCCAGTTGGCCGAATGCTAGTTGAACGAATACCTGGCACCAAAACGAGTCCACCTAATGGCCTTCTGCCAATCGTCTTTCGTTTTCGGTCGAACGGAATTGGGTCAAACGAAATTTGGCCTAACAACAATCGGCCAAACGGCTTTAGACTAATTGGCACTTTCGACCCAGTGGCAGTTGGCCATACAACATTCGGTCAAACAGCAATTAGGCCATATATTTTGTTATCCATTCAATTGCTCATTGTAGAAATATTGGGTTAAAACATGATGTGTTGGAATTCATAATTTCTTATAAATTATCATTTTCATCGAATGTAATTTTATATCTGTTTTACACCTGTTAAAAATTAGGGGGGTGGGCTCCATTCATTAGCACCCAGGGGTCCCGAGTGGTCTTAAGACGGTTTTGCGACACTTTAAATTTACAATCACTCCTTTACTATTTCCAATTTCACTTCAAATTCTCCTTTTGTTCGTTAGTTATTCGTCCTCTGACAGTTCGGTTTACTTCCTTACATAAACTAAATTCCTTCGACCTGACTTTACATTTGTGGGGTAGCAGCTAAATGTCAGAAATCCTAACGTCAGATCCCATAGTAAGCTTTCACTTATTTCTATACACTTTTTCAACGTGCCCCAATGACACTGATGGTTGAATAGTTCGTGTAGACAATACATCGGACAAACGCAAAACATGTTACAAACTATTGCAAAAAAAGGTTGTTAAATTGTTGCGATTGCTATTATGTCACCAATGCATACGATGGTGAAAGATTGCCAATTGCAAATCAAAAATCGTCGGTGACAGCGAATCGAAAGATTAATAACTCTACCACCCGTTGTGTCACGTAAGATCAGGCTGAAGTTACGATCTTCAATTACAGCACCTGTTTTTTTTTGTATCACTAATAAAA
The DNA here is from genome assembly GCF_030247195.1 of Topomyia yanbarensis. Taxonomy (NCBI): domain Eukaryota; kingdom Metazoa; phylum Arthropoda; class Insecta; order Diptera; family Culicidae; genus Topomyia; species Topomyia yanbarensis. The sequence continues at coordinate 488,901 of NW_026683602.1, read as the reverse complement.
TACATTGTATACACTAACCGATCGTTGAACAGCTATAAATCATGTGAAGAGTAACTGTTTTTGCCACCGCGGAATTTACTACCATCGTTAAATTGAAGTCCGAAACGATATGTTTAGGGCGATGCACCGATAACTCACCGACTGTGCCTTTGCCGTTGTTTACGTCCAATATGTGTAAGATGCTGTATCTATTTTAGGTAACATCTCAGTCCTAATTTTGGATATTTTAACTGTTCGGTTGACCTTGTCTGCCGCTTGAACGCATTGGCTGCCGGATAAACAGAGTGCGAAAAATGTCACAAATCAAAGGCAATAAAATGTAAATGGATACCCTGACCTTATTCTTGTCATAGAGGTTGTCCTCCGAACTCCAAAAACCGCCTCTCTTTCGGTTCGAAAGAATTGTGTTCCGGAGACGGAAAATGGTTTTGTTTTTCGAGATTTCAATGGAATGATATTGAGTTTGAAAAAAAAAACAACCCTGCTACCATAGCCTACTATGTTTGGGTGGTTACTTTGTTGCTTTTGCTTCTATGCTCACTTTAAAATCAGAGCACGGGAACGCTGCAAACTTTCAAAGGGGGGGCTGCAGAATTTTCATTCGACAAGGGGCACAGTTTGTAAAAAATCCCATACCGAGCCGCAAATTACCTATCATTAGAGGTAAGCGGTAGCTCATTGGGGTCTCTCCGTCTGTCTCCTCCACACACTGGACGCTGACAGTGGGTGCAACAATATGAAAGAAATACTCAACGCTAAAATTCCCCCCGTTGAGTAATATGCCGCTGGACTTGCCACGCGGTAAGTACTCACTGTCCTTAATTCAAACCACAAAAATCAAGTTTGCCATAATGACACCAATCTAGATTGCACAACACTCCGTCAAACAAAGCCGTACGGGGCTTGCAGTTCAAAGTCCAGCTCTAGTGGGTTTTTATTTCCAGTGCCAGTAGGTTTTGCAGTTAGCATCAATTAGTAACCGATAAAATTACATCTTACAGTACGGTGGGAAATCTGGTCGTGCTACGGTGAGGTTTAGTGAACCATCGAAAGGAAGGGGGTCTAGAATAGCAGTAGCTACTAACTTATCTTCGGATATTTGTTACTATCAGGCAGTCGCGGATGTTAGTGTCGTTCGGTCTTCAGATCTGTCATGATACCTATAATTTATCTGACGTTGTTCTGTTCAGTTGTGACGTTCGTTCTAGGCGGTTCAAGCAACAGTTCGACTCCGTTTCTGTTCGGTGAAGAGGATGGCCTGTTGACGGTAGTGAGTTAACGATACACTAACGAGTTATCCTAGAATTCGCTCGTGCTGATGTTAGTTTCCATTTTTTGTTAGCCCCAGCTGATTAGGAAGTATGGCTACGAAGTGGAAGAACACCTGGTCCGAACGGAAGATGGATATCTACTGACGATGTTTAGGATTCCGGCCCGAAGACGAAAACGTAGAAAGCATCCGGTTTTCATGATGCATTCACTGTTTAGTAGTAGCGCCGATTACGTAGCGATCGGTCGGAAGCATGGTCTAGCCTATCTGCTAGCCGATCGTGGTTATGATGTGTGGTTGGGAAATGCTCGCGGTACTCGCTACTCGCGAAGTCATGAACGATACAGCGTCAGTTCGTTGCAGTTCTGGGACTTTACTTTCCACGAGATTGGCTTCTATGATATTCCGGCGTTTGTGGATTACGTCTTGGAACATACGGGAACTCGCCGGCTTCACTATGTCGGATTTTCGCAGGGAGCAATGACAATTTTTATAGCTTTAAGTGATCGATCGGGATTCAGTGATAAGATCGTCGAACTACAGGCTCTCTCCCCCGCTGTCTACATGTATCGCAGTTTAAGCGTTTTCGTTAAATTGCTGGTGTCGGTAATACAACAGCTAGCGGATGCGTTGAACTCTGTACAAATGTACGAGTTCTTGCCCTACTTTGAGAAGCAGTACTTTTTCTACCAGTGGCTATGTCCGGCACCGGCACAAACTTTCTGCCGGGCGTTGATCTACGATGTAGTCGGGGCCAATCCGAGTCAGTTGGATGTGGTGAGTTTAGCTCAGATATTGTTAATAAAGTGAATGTTTTTGTTTTTTATGATTAATCGACAGAAAACGGTGAGGATCTTTCTGGGACACTTTCCAGCGGGTGCTTCTGTGAAGCAGGTACAACACTATGCGCAGATCATTCGGAACGGTATCTTCCGGCAGTTCGATTACGGTGATGCGGGTACTAATTTGCAACGGTATGGAAGTGTGCAGGTTCCCAGGTATAACTTGTCCCGGGCCACGGTTCCTGTGAGGACCTACTTCGGGTACAATGATCACGTGGTCAACTATCTCAATGTACTGCAGCTGGAGCAGGAACTGCCGAATGTCGTGGGAAGCTTTCCGGTGTCGGATAAACGGTTCAGCCATGTTGATTTCATTCTAGCTAATAGTGTAAAGGAAGTGCTTTATGACGAAGTTATTAAGAATGTGGAAAAGGCGGAAGCTGTTTGAGGAAGATTAATAAACGGATTGGAATTGTGTACGAAGTTTATGTTTTCTTGGAAGTTTTCGGAAATTGATCATGAGAACTTTAATGGGTTCGAGACTCTTCATCTAATCACTATTCAAACCAGGTTTCTCGTCGCACTTCAAATTTTAACAAAGTGAAATGCCATATTAGACAACGAACAGATCTATTCCGTCCCTTGTCGTGAATTTAGAAAAATCGATGAGAGCTCCATACGGAAGCGTCCATCCGCGGGAAACGATGTCAAATGAATGAGAAAGAGACTGATTTTTTTACTCGCCGATCTGTATACATCGTACATTTTCTCGCTCACGCATAGGCCTAGTAACAATTAAGGTTTTATGATAGTTTTACAACCAAGGATAAAACTTAGATTGCACTTGTAGCGTGCTATAAAACTTCAATCGTTGCTTGGGAGGCACCGCGTAGTTCTTGTGTATCTTTTAGCGCAGATTTTGGTACCAAGTTTTCAAACTTCAGAACAATTTTCAATAATTTTGTGGTAACCACTGTTAGTACAAATAAACAAATTTTAGTACACATTTTGAAAATATTTGTTCAAATCTTGTTCACTTTCGTATATTTCCATGCGCGAATTTTAGTACAAATGTTAACTAAGTTTAGTGCATTTACACGCACAAAATTTCCAAAACAGTAACAGTACAAGATTTTTTAATGTTTGTAACAAATTGTTCGCATATTTAGTATAAATTATCAAGTTATCATAGTTATCAAAGCAATGGTTGAATGTTTGACAAATTTTAGCACAATATTGGCAAGTTTTAGTGCGCTTTTGGAAATTGTTGTATCAAGCTGACTCAATTTTGTACATTCCTCAAACAAAATTTACCAATTTTTAACAAATGTACCAATACCTAGAATTCGCATTCGTACAAACTGTACCAAGTTTGTATACCAATGCTTAAACATTTCACTAATTTTTCAAATTTTGGTACTAACGTTTTAAAGTTTAGTAGAATTTTTACCACCTTGGGTATAATTTTTCACAGTTTTGTTAAAATTTACCAATTTTAGTACACATTTCTCTAATTCCAGTGCAAAATTGCGAATTGTGGTACAAAAATTGATAAAACTGCTGTTTTTTGCTTCTTTGGAAAATTTCCAAGATAGTAATTTAAAATTGAACATATTCTGGCACCAATGTTTTCAAACTTTGGTATATTTTGTTACTATTATCTTTACGAATTCTACGCGGACTCACACTTTAACTACGGTTTACGGTACACTTCAACACGAGCATTTGGGTCGTTTTCTGCGGTCTCCAGGAGAATTTCACTTGGGCGGACTATCAACCCTAAATACGGTGGTCTCTGGGCAAAGTTAACACTTCTAAACACAAAATAGCGGACTAATTCACCTCAAGGACGTTACTAATTATACAAAACAGCTTATATAGACGAGACCTTACATTTTATTACGACAAACACAAAATTGAGAATACTTGCGCATAGTATATTACTTCGTACAGAAAATCGTTGCGGCCGGGACGAACGTTGGTCGACTTGCTGCTTCGATGGGTTTCCGGGGACGACGAACTGGTACTGGAACTGCAGACGAGTGTTCAGACCGGGTGCTTCCGTCGGTCGGGATCCAGATGCGGCGGCAACTCGGCCGTGTAACGTGTGGCCTGCGTTTCGATAATGGTCCGGGAGTGGTACAATGGCTCTACACTTTCGCGCACTTTTCGACACCTATTGTGGCATCTTTTGACCAATAGTGCACTCGCGTCGCTTGTGGTTTTTTTTTGCCTTTGCCAGCAAAACACTATACTGGGATCCTAAACCGTACCGAAAAATAACGGGGGGATCGTTCTTCGGATCTGTCTGATCCCACTTTTTGTGCAAACTACCAAACGGATGAAACGCACAGTCCCGGTATTGCGATGGGACGACGCTGCCGCGGTTCTTCACTCCACGGACCGAACTTTAGTGATTGATTTCACTAATTGATCCCGTTTTCGGCGCGGGAAGCCCTTTTTATTTCCCCGTGCCCCCGGAAACCATCTCCACTCACGACGATCGATGACCTCTTCTTGTATATAGCGTAGCAGAAAAAAAAAACATTGTTTACAAACGTGTATGGGTTGGTGCCCCGATAAAAAGTTTAACTGAATTTTTAGATCGGATTGGTTGCATGCATAACCTTTACATTGTATAATTTTACTTTTCACCAAATAAACAAATGAACAAAAAATGTAAATAAACTCTCTGACACATAATATAAACAATGGAGTAAATAAATAGTGTAAATAAATAAATATGGAATAAATAAATAAATAACAAGCAAATAAATAAATAAATAATAAGTAAATAAATAAATAAATAACAAGTAAATAAATAAATAAATAAATAACAAGCAAATAAATAAATAAATAACATAAATAAATAAATAAATAAATAAATAAACAAGTAACTACATAAATGAATAAATACTGACGGGCACCAACCGAAGACTACTAAACATGAAATAAACATCCTTCAAACATGTAAACACGGAAGCTATGACATTTATTTCACATTTAGACATTTACTGACAATATTTACAAATATAACAAAATTTTCAAGGGGTCTATATCAAGCTGGCCCAGCGACCACGGATTTATTGTGACCAAAAAAAACACAGGTCACAATTTTTCGGAAAATGTTCGACAAATGTTTGTGCCAATTTTACCAATTGTAGAACAAAATTTACAAATTTTATTCCCAATACTACAAACTTTAACACAATACATATGATATATTTATACGCCCAACATATGCAAAATTCAAATCTTTTTAGCACAATATGTAAGATTTCAGAACAAATTTTAAAAATGTTATCAATGTTTTTGATACTGATAGAATTAGTACAAATTGTTAAACAAAATTTCTACAATTTTTCGAATTTAGCGCAACTTTCACGAACTACTACAAATTTTATCAAATTTCGTTCCAATTTTACGATAATATCAACTGTAAAAATTTTCAAATTTAGTACATTTTCTTGACTTCTTTAGAAAAACTAGTTCAAAGTTTTGAACAAATTAAGGGAACAATTTTTATACAAATTTCAATCTTGACTTTTTTTTCCCTCTCGCAGGTTGATGGGATTGACGGTATTGTAAACATCATCAAGCCACAATATATTCAATAGAGTTATCTAAATATAAGGACCTTCGCTCTTTTTAGTTTTTATTTGCACCAAGTTCTACTACTAGAGGTTAATTAGTTCTCATGTTAATAATCCACCAAACATTATGACTACTGAGGATTTGATTTATATAAGAAGCCCGCTTCAAGATGTTGATTACAATACGCCTCGATAGTGGTGTGTCGAGGAGGCCGGGAGGGCTGATATGAGCCTTTTGTCTGTTCTATACCTTTCCTCTATTCACCAGCTCATAACCAACAATCAACCAATAACAAATAGATAATTGAGAAAGGATGTGCTATGTGTGGTGATTGGCTATTCAAGTATTAGTAGTGTTTGAAGTACTAATACTAGTACTAATAACTTCAGCTGTATCTTGTACCTATCTAATCTATTACGTCTCTCATATATTGTCTTTTATTTCTTCTTTTCGAGTCCTATACTGCCATTCTACACCCGCCTTCAGCTGGGTCAACAAAGATGGTGATAGTGAACGTCTTAACACTCACACATTCTCAAACGCGGTCTCAGCGGGAACCTACAAAAATGCCATCGTGCACGCGATTACGAATCGGTCACGTCCGAAAGTCTATCCTTGATCCTAGAAGCCTAGGTCCATGCCTTCAGCTGGACCAATTAAGAAAATACGCCCATACCTATTAGACAACACGTCTCATGGCGACATGACCGGGAACCCTATCGATATAAACGATCCCACTCTCTGCCAGAATTCAAACCGCGCACTGAAAATTTAATATCGGACTCACGGTTCGCGCAACCATTCAAGAACACACGTTACAAAATCACGTCAGCGCACAAACGTTAGAGCCCCTCGCGATTTTCCAAGCAACCTACGAACTCGCAAACATGATTACACCCCGGTGATAAGGTGAAAATCTCAGCACTCATAAACTTAGCAACACGATCTCAAGCGTCAACCTACAAACTCCCGCGCTCGTGCCATCATGAATCGGGATCGTCCGAAAGTATCTATCCTCGGTACAAACAATCTAGGTCCTTGTTAATTAATAAAAAAATAATAAAATTGAAAAATAACTCCCATATCCACTAGACAAAACGTTCCATGGCGACATGACCGGAAACTCTAGTGATATGGGGTAACTCTCTCCCTGTCAGAATGTGATCCGTACACCGAAAACTAAAGATCAGAATGACGGTCCGCGAATATATGAATCGCCGCACGGTTTCAAAATCGAATTTATACACGCGAAGTCACATACACGCGAGCACACGCGACAAACACGTCAACATACGAACGCTTAAGCCCTTCGCGATCATCTACGCACACCTATGCCCGCGATCGCGTAAACTTGATAACACTGCGGCAATTGTGTGAACGTTTTAGTACTTACGAAGTTACAAACGTGATCTCAAACGCCAACCCGCAAATGCGCGATCATGAATCGGTCACGTCCGGAAATCTTTAACCTTCATTCTAGCAATTTAGGTCCATACATTCAGTTGGACCAATAAAAAAAAAATAAAGCTCATATCCACTAGACCACGCGTTCTACGACGACATGATTGGGAACTCTAATGATATGGAAGAACCCACTTCCTTCTGGAATCTGAACCGTACACAAAAAATTAAGTATCAGATTCACGGTCCGCGCGCGATCATTCTAGAACACACGCGAATATGCGAAAGGCACACGGTTATGAAATAGAATTTATGCACGCGAAGTTACACGTTAGCACACGCGACATACAAACGCACACGCGATCGAGCACATTAACGTACAAATGTTCGAACCCTTCGCGATGATACACGCGATTCCGAGTCCCTACGCCCGCACATGCCTGAACCGTACAATGAATATCACATTCAGAATCACGGCCCGCTACAATTGGCCTATTGCAGTGTTTTATTGGGCGACATTGCCTGTCTCGTCTGCAAATTGTAGTATGTGATTCTGACGGGGAGCCCTTCGGAGAACCTAGCTCTACAGCTCCAGTAGGACAACTCTCGAAAAAAAAAAAAAATCAATCTTGACTTTTTTGTGCAAGCTTGAATAAAAAATTACGTAACGCGTTTATGGGGAGGGGGGGATACGACAAAGTGGGACATGTGTGACATATGGGATAGGGGGAATAAGATAGATCGTTACGTAACATGTTTATACCGAAGAAAATATTTTTTTAAAGAATTTGTTACGAACTAGGGGAGGGGGGATAGAAAAGTTTGTGACAATTTGTTACATGGGTGGAGGAGGGAGTCAATTTTGGGGTATTTTTCGCGTAACGTAATTTATAAACGGTCCCTTAATAGCAATGGTTTTAATGTTGGTACCAAGTTTACATTTGAGAAAATTTACAAAGTTTTGGGTTCGATATTACTTTTAGACCCGATTGGTAATCTTTAGTACAAACATTAAGTTCAAAATTTAAGTACAAACTGTTCCCATATTGGTACAAATTTTACAACTATATTAAATGTCGATTTTAGAAATTTAATGCAAATTATAAAATAAATCAATGATTATTTCAAGTTTTGTTCCAGTCTTAAAACAAATTTTAGTACTGATTTTTAAATATATTTAACACAAATTTGAACTAAAATTTCACAAATTACTGTTCAATTTTAAATAGAAACTTTAGAACAGATGTAGAAAATAGTGCAATTTTGTATACAACTGCTAACTAAATGTTTTACCCTCACAATATTATTCTAATTATTCTATTTTTAGATCACAACAGTCAAACTATTGAACAAATTGTTCGCATTTTGGTACTATTTTATCTAATTTTAGAATTTTTAAACATTTGACAAGTTTTGGGTAGCAATTTTACAGCCTTCAATACAGATTTTACCACAAAATTGTCAACATATTTTCGTGCTTTGAGCTTGAGGTCAAGTTATAGTACTAATTTAACAAACATAACTACAAACCTTATTACATTTTGTACATTTCCACGAAACATCCCATCAAAATAATTTTAGTACAAAGTGTAGGTGTTTAGTACATACTTCAGAAAGGTTAGTACCTAAGTTCACCACAAACCTTAGTAAGTTTAGTACACTTCCACGTACCAGTTAGACAAAAAATTCAAATTATGTGCGTTTTAGTACAAACTCAAGAAAGGTTAGTACCAAAGAGGAATTCCACGAAGATCCGTCCGAAAATAATTAAAATCCTGATCGACCATCTTGTATTCCTATGAAACTTTACACGTTTCATCGGCATGGAAGACTAAACAATTTCCACAATCAGTAAGATTGTTTTGACTCAAGAGCAATTTTTTAAAAGGGCGTAAACATTTCTACGAGCATGCATTTCAAATTTTTTTTGTTCGATTACTGTATTTTATACAGCAAAACTTTCTGAGGACGAGTTTGAGAGAATGGATATTTATGTGCGAAAAAAATATACACTGAAAAAAATGTTGTCATTTTTCACAAAAACAAAAATTTGTGTTAAAAATTTAAATTGTAAAAAAACCAATTTTTTCTAATTTTTTAAATTTTGTCAATAAAAACCTCAAGAGAAAAGAAACATTTTGAATGTCTATCTCTAATAATAACTTTATACATGTTTTTAAATTTCATGCTAATTGACATACAAAACTGTAACTTTATTACAGAATATAATTCAAGGTATCGTTTTAAATCAAAATGTATTTAACAAAAATCTTCCAAAATGCGATAGTTTTCGAGATATTTGGAATTTTGTACCAACAAAAACAGTTAATTCGTGTGAACACAAATGAGTAGTATTATTTCACCTCAGTTTTTATTGGTAAGTTTTTCGACTGTGAGAATTAAATTTACAAGAGGAATTACCTTGAGAAAGGGGAAATAAATCGCCGAAACGTTGAAGGTGCAGTGATGAATCTATTTATTGCTATCGGAGACTGCTTAGTTGAGAGGACCAATAGAACTTCTTTAACTCGTTATTTAAAATCATTGTTAAAACAGATATAATCCGGTAGTATTTGCCAGCTGTTTTCCATTCAGTAACCTGGAATTGTCAAGACGAAACTGATCAATTGAACTGTCTCAATTTTACAATTGACGCACATGAGATCTTATATTCAATATTTATCTGGTAGCACAGTCTACCAATCAGAGTCCGGGGACGGAACTCTCCCAGTTAGGCAAGTAGGTACACTCAGGTTTTTTTACGCGGGGAATACATGCCGCGTAAATGAAAACCTCGTAAATTTCAAAATCCGCGTAAATGAAAACCGCGTAAATTTCAAAATCCGCGTGAATGAAAACGGCGTAAATTTCAAAATATCGCGCAAAAAAATACCGTGTAAAAAAACCTGAGTGTATAGACCAAGTTCAATCATACAATGAAGTAGGCCCGTTTGGCTCGCATAAAGCTCAATATCGCGAACAGCCATATTGAACTTTATGCCTGGTTCACTCCCGCACACGCTAATACTAGAAAGTATGCTACATTGCCCGTCTCGCCGGTAATTGCTGATTACAGCTGTCAGATGTGAACCATGTGAACGCGGGTGGCCGACAATTGTAAACCTGATTATGGTCATTGGCGGCTGGTGATCGTGAATTGTTACGTTTCTCGGACAATTAAGGACTGATTGGTGTAAGAAGATCTATCAAATTTTTTAGCGTGTAATTGAATGAATGTTTCGCTCGTTTTAACAATATACATATAACTGAATCCATTTACCGATTTGTGTGGGTAATGTCCGTGTTCGTTATCAATGGCACGCGAACAACTGTTTTGGAAATGTTTTGCCCCTAATTTGTTTAATGGGCTACATACTCTCCTTGCCGATAACAAGCCTTCGTGTGAAATTAGTCGATACATACGTCAACTGTAAATAAACTCGTGCGTCGTTCACCTATTAGTTATAATATTATCATGATTCGAATAACATTACTTGTCGTTTAAACAATGCAATATTCTCGAATAGGTGGGAGGTTCGGAATTTAATTTGCACAATTTACTCTCCTGGAAATGCTCCTAGAGGCGAATAATGTGCTACTCTAGTTTTTTTCCTCTTCGCGAGATTCTCATGGAGATACAGAATAACTTTGTTTTAATTGGAAAATACTAGATATATTTTGTCCGGTACATGATACAGATTTTTGCGCGTTTCTGGGAAGCGGGCATGTAGAAAATTAAATTAAGTCGAGGAACGTGCGTTTCGACTTCGTCTCATCAGTAATACATCAGACCGATAAAAAGTGGATGTTTTGATGAGACGAAGTCGAAACGCAAATTCCATATATATATATATATATATATATATATATATATATATATATATATATATATATATATATATATATATATATATATATATATATATATATATATATATATATATATATATATATATATATATATATATATATATATATATATATATATATATATATATATATATATATATATATATATATATATATATATATATATATATATATATATATATATATATATATATATATATATATATATATATATATATATATATATATATATATATATATATATATATATATATATATATATATATATATATATATATATATATATATATATATATATATATATATATATATATATATATATATATATATATATATATATATATATATATATATATATATATATATATATATATATATATATATATATATATATATATATATATATATATATATATATATATATATATATATATATATATATATATATATATATATATATATATATATATATATATATATATATATATATATATATATATATATATATATATATATATATATATATATATATATATATATATATATATATATAGTAGACTAGACTAGATGAACTGTATCGATTTTGTTGGCTATTTTCGGCAAATTTGAGACTAAGAGAAACGAAAGCAATGAAAGCCGGCGTCGGCGGTAAAACATGATGATGAGTTATGTTCTACCATAGACCATGCGGTAGACTTGGGTGAAACTCCTACTCTGCAGAAGGCAAAGAATTCTTCACATTTCCTTTCGATCATGCCCATATGAGCCTGCCTAGTTCTAGTTTTCCGTTCTAAGTTTATAACTGATTCGCTCTAGAATACCTATCCGTCTTTCAATTTCATTGCTTTCGTTTCTCTTAGTCTCAAATTTGCCGAAAATAGCCAACAAAATCGATACAGTAGAACCTTGCGGCAATTAAAACATAGTAACATATAGACTAGACGAAGTCGAAACGCAAATTCCATAACCAATTTATAGCTTCATGCGCAAAGATTTTATTTATTAACAGATTAAGGCCGAAGTGGCCTGTGCCGTATACAAAAGATTCCTCCATTCCACTCGGTCCATGGCCGCGCGTCGCCAGCCACGCAGTCTGCGAAGGGTCCGCAAATCGTCTTTCACCTGGTCGATCCATCGTGCTCGCTGCGCGCCACGTCTTCTTGTACCGGTCGGATTGCAATTGAGAACCGTTTTCACCGGGCTATTGTCCGACATTCTGGCTACGTGCCCGGCCCACCGTAGTCGTCCGATTTTCGCGGTATGACAGATGGGCGGCTCCCCCAAACAGCTGATGCAACTCATGGTTCATTCGCCGTCTCCATGTGCCGTCTTCCATCTGCACTCCACCGTAGATGGTACGCAGCACTTTCCGTTCGAAGACACCAAGTGCGCGTTGGTTCTCCTCGAGCATGGTCCAGGTCTCGTGCCCGTAGAGAACTACCGGTCTAATCAGCGTCTTGTAGATGGTCAACTTCGTACGACGGCGAACTCTGTTCGACCGAAGTGTCTTGCGGAGGCCAAAGTAAGCACGATTTCCTGCCACGATGCGTCTACGAATCTCTCTGCTGGTATCATTGTCGGCGGTCACCAGTGAGCCCAAGTACACGAACTCTTCAACCACCTCGATTTCGTCGCCACCGATGCAAACTCGACGCGGGCGGTTCTCATTCTCTTCTCGTGAACCTCTTCCTATCATGTACTTTGTCTTCGACGTGTTGATGGCAAGTCCGACGCGCTTGGCTTCTCTTTTCAGTCTGATGTAGGCTTCCTCCATCTTCTCAAAGTTTCGTGCAATAATATCAACGTCATCGGCGAAGCCAATAGCTGAACGGACTTTGTGAAAATCGTACCACTCGTGTCGATCCCTGCTCTTCTTATTACACCTTCCAGCGCGATGTTGAATAACAGACACGAGAGACCATCACCTTGTCGTAACCCTCTGCGTGATTCGAAGGGACTCGAGAGCGTCCCTGAGACACGTATTACGCACATCACCCGATCCATCGTCGCCTTCACTAATTGCGTCAGTTTGTCCGGGAATCCGTACTCGTGCATAATCTGCCATAGCTGATCTGGATCGATAGTGTCGTATGCGGCTTTGAAGTCGTTGAACAAATGATGTGTGGGCACATTGTACTCGCGGCATTTCCGCAGTACTTGACGAAGAGCAAACACCTGGTCCGTGGTAGATCGTTCGCTCATGAAACCCGCCTGGTACTGCCCCACGAACTCTCTTGCAATTGGTGATAGTCGACGGCATAGTATTTGGGAGAGTGCCTTGTAGGCGGCGTTCAGCAGGGTGATTGCTCGGTAGTTACAGCAATCCAGCTTGTCGCCCTTTTTGTAGATAGGACACACGACACCACTCCATCCACTCCTCCGGTAAAATCTCCTCCTCCCAAATCTTGGTAATCACCCAGTGCAGCGCTTTAGCCAGTGGCTCGCCACCGTGTTTTAGTAGCTCGCTTGGTATTTGATCAACACCAGCGGCTTTATTATTTTTGAGCCGGCTGATCTCCTCCTGGATTTCTTGGAGATCCGGAGCCGGTAGTGTAATGTCTTCCGCGCGTGCTCCCAGGTGCGTTACCGTGCCATCCTCGTCGTCTGCTGCCTGGCCGTTCAGGTGTTCTTCGTAGTGCTGCCGCCACCTCTGGATCACCTCACACTGGTCATGCGCAAAGATGGTTTCTTCTTAATGGAGGAAAAATAGTTTTTATCTAAATTGTTCTCCACTAAAGAGAAACATTTGGATCTAAAAACTTTAAAGTCCATTTTATGAAAACATTTTTTTCAAAACTTCGTGCTCAATTACAAAAAGAAATATAAATGCAAAGTATACAAGTAAAACACTATTTTTTGGATAATTTAATTGTGCACAGACTGAATTAAAAATGTTTTAAAAATCTTATTATACACTATTATTAACGCACTTACTGCTAAGAAATGCCTAAAAAACTAAAAAATTCAACTTTCAATCACCATATGTCTATCCTGTGCAGCAAAGCCTTCCGAATAAGAATGTATTTCACTTTTTTGTAACAGATAAAAATAATAAATCCGCCATTTTTATTTATTTGACATTCAAAAAACTGTTTTTGTTGGGAACGTGCAAAAATACGCAAAAGTTAATTTGTTTCTCATATTCGATAAAAATCATAAATAAAATTATACAAACACGCGTTCTACAAACACGTGCCCCTACGCTCAGTCCTAGTAGCATAGGTTCACCTGAACCATTCTCAAAATATTAAATTACGTTCATATACTCTAGACAACTACAACTCACTAGAACACGCGATCAATCACTTTAAAATACAAACGCTCGAACTCTTCGCGAGCATCCAAGCATACCCAAGCCGACGATCTCGCAAACATGAAAACACTCCAGGATTTAAGGGGTTACACCATTGTAGAGCTCGAAAAAATGACATATTTCGGGAATTTTTCTTAGCGCTATAATGAGATGAATTGAAATCTTATTAAGGTTGGACAGAGAAAGGGTAAAATTCGCAAACGAAAAAAGCAGTTTTTTTCCACACCGTATGTCAGATCTTCATAAAAATCAATCAGCAGTACTGTAACAACATTCTACATACGCTGATTGATTTTTATGCAGATCTGACATACGGTGTGGAAAAAAACTGCTTTTTACGTTTGCGAATTTTGCGCATTCTCTGTCCAACCTTAAATGTGATTTGTAACATAGCTAATGAATAATAAAACATATTTTTTTTAGTAATTTCAACACTAGATGGCGGTTGTGCAGCTTTTTTTCACATGCATGTGTCTTTAAACGGGGTCCACGGCCGGAAAACTATCTCCCATAATTTTTGATTTAGAGCCAAAAACCTGATTTTTGACTCTAAAAAAAAACGCCGAAAATGCCATAAAAATTGAGACAAAATTGTTAATAAAAATAAAATGGCAATAAAATATTTAAATCCTACGTACGTCGCTGGAAAAATTAATTCCGAATATACTGTGAAAATGTCAAAGCGATCAAAAATCATTTGTTCAAGCTACATTTACGACCAGCTCAAAAAAGTGGTTTTGAGAAAAACGCGGTTGAACTTTACATAAGAAGCGTTGCGGCAGAATTGAAAATTTGAATTTTTTTATATTGTTTTCGTCCTTCCTTTTTTGGGCTATCATTTTCAACCACATAATGCACATTTTAGACTAATAATTAAAAATTTGACTTTTTGAAAGGACTACAGTGGTGTAACCTCTTAAGTGAACATTTTGTCACTTAAGTTTAGTTTTAGTTATAGCAGTAGTAAATTTATAAACGCGGCACCATGTGCGAACACTCAAACCATCGGTTCCACTAAATCATGAAATCTTCACGGGGGACGTGAACACTACACTCAATATCACAATCAGAATCACGATCGGCTGCAATTGGTTTGAAGCAGTGTTTTAATGGGTGATATTTCTTGTCTCGTCTGAAATTACGATGAGTGTTTCTGACAGGGATCCCTTCGAAGGATCCAGCTATATAGATGACGCATATCAACCCAATTGTCGAGACTCGATAGGATCATTTTCTTGATAATCTTTTGGATACAGGACAAAATTACAATCGGTCAATACGAGTTGTGATCAGAGACTGTTTTTTCCTGTTTTCGGTTGGCGATGATTCTCACTTGTCTCCAATCATGGGGGGAACCATGTTAATCCAAAATTTGCGGTTGGCCGGGTTGGCTTTCGCCACAAAATTTCCGGCGCCCAATGAATCCTGCACTAAGTTGAGTCTCTGATAAGTATTACATGAGTTTTTGGTATTCCTGGAACATAATTTGCCTGCTTTAGACAGAATATCCCAAATCAAATATCTGTCACGACGGAACCCAAGCAACCAAAAGTTCGTATAAGGGAGCTGCATAAGCTTCTCGTTTTAAGTAATTCTTCAGTACGTTTTATGTTCTAATAGCGGCTTAAAAAGCTTTCAAGTTCCATTAAAGCTTAAGCAGCTTGAAAGTTCGTTAAGAACTTTATGTGAACTTTAAAGTGTGCTTTTTAAGTATTATTCGAACTTCTGGTTGCTTTGGAATATTTCTGCGGCTGTTGTTTCGAAATCTTTAGAATACCTAGCGGATTTTTTATGACTCGGAAGAAGAATTAATATGGTCCGACCGAGATCAATGTATATGATTTTAAACTGGAAATCGGAGTCTTTCATGACGAATTTTGTTCGACATCCATTGTAGCATCAGCTGGGTTTTTTCAGGAGAGTTTCTTTATGTGCGAGCCTGGCTCCTGCGCAAAATAAAAATCACGGAAGATATAATTAATTGTATGATGTACTATGCTATATTTTTTTTGATGTAGTCAAAGTATAGTAAAGATAAATGTTGCCTCCACTTGATGTATGATTGGACGCTAACTTTTTTTTCGAAGTATGTGTGAAGACCTTTTACAAAGATAAATCATAGAAGCATCTTTGTTTTACTACGTGTGCAAAAAGATGGGTGGATTGATTGATTGATACAGCTCAATCAGAAAAATTGTCCGATAATGACATGAAACGTCGAGATCTGGTGTTATCTCGAAAAAATGGGTTTCTTAGGACATGAAAAATTTTAAGTTGAGACTTGACTTGATTTTGGAAATGCAGTTTTTAATTTTTTTTAGAAATGCATAAGCAAAAATATTTCAATTTTTTTTTCAAAATCTTGGTTTGAAAATTAAAAGTACGAAAAAGGCAATTATTTAAAAAAATCACAGCATGTTACAAGATCCAACGTTTCATTTATTTCTCTGACATTTTGCATCGAAAAGTAATTTAAAGCTACCTTTTCAACTCTAAGTCTCAACTCCCAAAATTTTCCAAGCCCCACAAAGGCTAGCTTCCATTTCTTTTTGCTAAATGATAGAATCAAAAATACGAATTCGATTTTTGAATATTCAAAGAGTCTTTGGTGTTTCTTCACGGGTGAAATTTTTGGCACGTTGCCCTCCTTAATTATTTGCGTAAAGATTTTGTTCCGCGGCTCTAATACTTTTGAGGGTGCTGGGTCATTAGGCCGAAAGCCGGTAGGCCGAATGTCGTTCGGCCGAATGCCGTTAGGCCGACTGTCATTAGGCCGAAAGGGTCATTAGGCCGAAGGCCATTTGGCCGAACGGGTCATTAGGCCGAATGGGTCATTAGGCCGAATGGGTCATTAGGCCGAATGGGTCATTAGGCCGAATGGGTCATTAGGCCGAATGGGTCATTAGGCCGAATAAACCAAAGAGAATGATAAATATGTATTGCGGTTGTAACTGAAAACTTTCAATGAAGGGGGACTTTTTACGATTTTTTTAAAACTTACAATAATAATGTTTAGAATATTTACAACACCTTTCTCGTTGCTGTAAGGGAACAAATAAGTGAAAGCGACGCCTAATGCGGCTACGCCACATCGCTTTATGTCAAGTGCTGTCCGACATCGCTCCGCTCCGTCGGACTTAAACTAAAAAAAAGCCCCTATGTTTGAGTAATCCGGGCAAACGAGTGGATCACATGTTTTCTTGCGAGAGGCCGCCGCTTCCGACGGCGGGTCGGCGGCCACCTCGTCCGGCGGATCCTCAGCGGCTTTACGCCGCTTCGGATCCTTGTCCTCGGTTATGCGGCTAGGCCGCATGCGCTAGAGCAGTGTAACAACCGAAAAATAGTTATAGCTAGTGGTTATATTAAGTTAAACTGATTTTTTTATTTTAATTTTCTTTTATTGCCAATGCTTTTTATAAATGGGATTTTATTTTGAAATATCAATCATTGGCAATATACTTTGGGGTTGATTTTCTGATGAACGGTACATTCTGAGAAATTGTTTCCGGATATTGATATTATAATCAGAATGGTTTTGGTTGGTAATTTCTAGGGAAAACTCTTCGACATTATATTTTCTAGGGAATGTTTAGCTAAAACTTATAGAACCACGTTGGACTCCATCTGATTGCAGTTAACATCGTATATTTTATTTCGGGAATGATTCCTACAAAAGCAATAATATATTCATTAATTGCATAGGTATTAAAATTTTTAACGACTTTACGGAGTCGTTCATTCTTCTGAGCCTATTCATTCCTCTATGCGGTTCTTCCTCCAACAAGGAACACATTCGCCCACACACTACCAGCTATCTGTCCAAACGAAGTTCGTCAATCGTCTTCCATGTTCTCACATGCGGTGCTCCAACAAGTTTCGACTGGTTATGCCACGTTTCGACCTGGTTTGTTGATAATTCAATACATTGGAATATACAGATCGAAAAGACGGAGGGTATATAGGAAGACAGCGCAGCGGGGACTAACTAGCTAACGATCAGAGGTTAATCGAGACTACCAACTCACAAAGAAATATTCCAAATTCCATGGTACATCGTATACTAGATCTTTTGAAGTAAAGAAGAAAGAACGGTCCCTTCAGTTTTTGCGGCCTTGACAAACAAATTTGATGATCGAATTTTCAATCAGGCTCGTAAAGCAGGTAGCAATTGTTTATTGTTCGTTGCTAAGCTCGTTTCTAGGATCGTTGCTATATGCATCTGTTATTTTTTACGAGCAAAAATGCGTAAAGATATTTAAATCATGCAACTCCACCGAGATTGGGAGAAAGTAGCTCGTTAAATGGACTAGGAAAATCGTCAATAGAATGGTGAAGCGTGAGGGAATTAAGTACTCAAAGGGAGGTTCCACTTGTACTCGTAAAGAAATTTTATGACGAGATGTTTTGAGGCGCTTGCTAATAATAAAACTGATAGCGAATATGCGTCATTGTGACAGAGAGACCTTATGACGCACTAGGGGTACGTTGTAAACATCGGAAACAATTTGGGTTGAAACTTTAATTTTTCGGACGTTATGACATACACTCAATTTTTGATCTCATGACATACGGCTTGTGTATCTTAATGTTCCGGATGATACATGCAATGCTAATGAATAACGTATTGGTATCCGCAATCAGCAAATTAAAAAAAAAGTTTCTAAATAAAATACATATAAATAAACCCATCACAACCGATGTTAAGGAATATACAGCACTCTCCAGAGAAAAGCCAAGCACCTTCGATTATCAACGCGTCATCTCAATAAGTCTCTGAAACGATGCTTTTAATCAAATGACATTCAGCGCAATGGTACATACGTCCTAATGAGCCATTTGGCCCTACTGCCTCATTCGGCCTAACGACCCATTCGGCCTAACGACCCATTCGGCCTAATGACCCATTCGACCTAATGACCCATTCGGCCTAATGACCCATTCGGCCTAATGACCCATTCGGCCTAATGACCCATTCGGCCTAATGACCCATTCGGCCTAATGACCCATTCGGCCTAATGACCCATTCGGCCTAATGACCCATTCGGCCTAATGACCCATTCGGCCTAATGACCCATTCGACCTAATGACCCATTCGGCCTAATGACCCATTCGGCCTAATGACCCATTCGGCCTAATGACCCATTCGGCCTAATGACCCATTCGGCCTAATGACCCATTCGGCCTAATGACCCATTCGGTCTAATAACCCATTCGGCTTAATGGCCCATTCGGCCGAATGGCGTTCGGCCTAATGACCCATTCGGCCTAATGACATTCGGCTTTATGACCCATTCGGCCTAATGGCGTTCGGCCTTGCAGCATTCGGCCTAACGGCTTTCGGCCTAATGGCCCGACACCCTTTTGAGGAGGGTCCGGTTAGAAAATTTGGTTATTACTTTTTTCCTATGCATGCCATTGACACCCTAATATGCAGTCTCCTAAATAGATGCTCCCCCCGTCGCCTTCAAACACCTAGCGTTAACTGATTGCTTGAATATACAGTTCAAGATTTGCGGCTGGAATTTATATTAAATAAGCGATAGTCAAACACGACCGAAATACGGTGGAGTCTTTTGGAAATAGAGTTTTTCGTTATTTTTTAAGGTTCATTGACAGTTTCTAAGCATCGGCAATACATATAACAGTTGATGAAGGAACAAATAAACAAATAAATTTTTCGTATTGTATGATAGAAGAAGGTTAAATTCCCAAATGAATCGTTAGTTTAGTAAACCGATCTACAGTCTTCCGGAGCAATTCACTGTTTACCATCTTCAAATACCGAGTATCAGTTGGTCCCACAAAATCTCCCGAATAAATAAACAAAGAGAGGCTCTCACTCGCAGTTACGTTGAACCAAAATCCAAAAGAAATTTTCCATTGAAAAAATGGTAAGCATTCAATCGAAAATTTCTTTTTTTGCCCGGAAGTTTCATATTAAATTGATAACTTAAAAGATAATATCTGTATAAAGAGACCCCAACATTTAGAAGCAATCGATAAAGATTTTAAGTAGCTATCGGTTTGCCCGATTTGAGTAGTGGTTTTTAGAAAAATCCAATAAAACATTCAGTGGTAGGTGACGCCATCGAAAACTGTCTTAAACGACCCGTTTCGAAATGGTTTCTGATCTCCATTTTTTTCTTATTTTGGAGGGCTTGGGAGAGATTTTGAGCTGCTGAGATTAATCGATTTTTAAAAGTTGCATGGTAGCCTTACCCCTTCAAGAACAGCTCATGAAATAAAGAATGAAACATTATGTGATTGTTGTTCAGTCAAAAAATATAACACATACCTACAGCAACAATATTTTTCATTGTGTTTTGTTACCACTGGTCTATGCACTAAACAACACCGTTGAATAAGCAGTTGGCAGCTTAAGCTGGACAGTCTGCAGTCTGGTGGGGCCGATTCTTAAGCGGTGCACGGAACAGAGATCATCACAAAACATTTGCCCTATTGATCTTCTAACTTATTATGGCAAAGTTTCATGGTTAATCTAGTTTCTCTCCTGGAAGCCCTGGAACCAACTAGTGGACGACCGCCAATACGTTTTTCGATTTTAGGAAGATTTATCAATGAAATCCGGAAGAATTTGAGTAGAATCACTAAGGACATTGGAAGAATTCCGGAAGATTGTAATTAGACAAGAACCTAAAAGAAATCGAGATGAAATATTGGCCGACTAGGGAAGCATTCTCGAAGAAAGAGTATTTGAATGAGCCAGAAATGATCTTCGAAGGATTCTGCTCAGATAAATTTCTTGAAGCGATCCATAAAACTCCCTAAAAAGTTAGGAAGACTATGCAAAAGATTAAGCGAAACACTTTGAAGCATTTACGAAGATCCATAGAATAATTCGGAAAGCATATTTGTAAGATTCAGGCAAAATGAAATAAGAAATAATTATTAAAGGAGACAGCAATAATCTGCGAAAGTCTCAGAGGATGCCGCCAAAAGATGCTAATCGAATTCTCGTAGCGTCCCATCAGAAATAATCCTTGAAAGATTCTAGAAGTATCCTTGAATAATTTAGAAAGATGGTTCTTCGATAAACGATGACATCATGCGAGAAAAATATCCTGGAAGTATTCTGGAAGGTACATCGGAGAATTTAGAAAGCATCCTCAAAAGAATTCAGGAAGATGATATGTAGGATCCACGTAGAATTCTCGACAGATTCTGGTAAGATAATTATTCAAGGACATAGAAGAAATCCTAATAAAATTCAGACAGGCTGTTCGAAAGATTTATGAAAAGTTTTCACAAGATTCCGCAAAATTCATCAAACAATTTCGGAAGCATTCTCGGAGGATTCAAGAACAATTCAGGAAGAATCATTGAATGATTATCGGGAAGACACCATGGAGGATATAGGAATTTATGCAGAGAATTCGAGAAGTCTTCAATCAATTCAGTGAGAATCGTCGAAAAATTCTGAAATCATCTTCGAAGGAATAGTTTTCGGAAGAAGCAGGAGGCTCTAAGGATTTAGCATAATTCTTCAGGAGGTGAATTGAATTTTTTTAAACATGCGAAAGTTCCTCTCTCGTACTCCAGTTTCCTACCAGAAGAAGAGCGACCAACCAGAAGGTTTTCTCCCTGTTTATTCCGGAGTACTTTCAGTATCTCCTGGTACCGAGAAAAGAACCTACACACAAAAATTTGGTCGTCCATTTTAGCAAAATTGTGTCAACTTTTCATAAGCTGAATGTTACAGCAATCCAAGATGCCGAAAGATCAGCAATTTGAATTGAATCAGTTTGATAGATTCGCTTTGCTGAATATTCAGCAATTAAAATTGTCAAATTGATAACGCAATTGCCAAATTTACTGAGAATTTGGCAATTGCGCTGTCAATATGACAATTCCAATTGCTGTTTTTCAGTAAAGTGGATCTGTCAAATAGGATAGATTCAAACTTAAATTTTCAGGCATCTTAGTTGCCGACTCTTTCAGCTGTTGAAAGCTCAGCAAAACTTTTCTGCTGCTATGTACGACTCATAAACGCCGAAAGGCCTCCAAAGTAAATAAATTGAGAGAAAAAAGACACAGCAAACTATATAAAATGAAACAAGTTCGCTGAGTTATAAATATCCCAGTGCCTTTACGAACAATAACAACGATCGAGTTCATGAATAGTGCTCAACATTTACAGTTCTAATGTTTCTTAATTATTTAATTTAATTTAACCCTTGAATGCATACTGTTGTCTTGTGAAAAAGAAGCCTCATCAACGCAAGCAAATCGGTTCGCAATCGTGACTCAATTCAGTATGGATCCCAGTCCAAATGCAATAACAGATTCTGACTCAATCGGTTTCTGAATCGGTTGTTGGATTTGAATTGGCATCCATACTGAATTCATTTGGGATTCTGAATGGTTTGATTGGGAAGAAGTATTTATCTCGAGTACTTTTTGAAAAGGGTCGGAAAGCCTTTAATTTAAACGAGAACTACGAATGTCACATTGACTCGCAAAAAAAATATAAAATTATGCGTTTAAGGGGCAACGCGTTTAATTCTACTTCAGAAGCTATAGCTCTCATTATCGAACGGATCGTATGCCGATAATAGACACATTATGTTCCAACTCCCTTTGCAATTTTATCACAATCACGTAAATACAGGACCGGAATGGGCGAGAGCGTCACTGTGAATCTAAACGCCTGCATCGTAAGAATAGTGTCCGCTCTGATAGTGTTCCCACGCGAAGCGACGAACCGGTCTATGAAATGAAATTGCTCGAGAGTTGTTCCGTTTTCGGATGTTATTCTAAAACGAAGAAGATAGAAGGGCAGTGGGACATATAGTTCCAGAACGACTTGGAATCACTTCCTGAAAATTGATTAAATATAGGATTTATCACGCGTATGAGTGTGTCTGTGTAAGCGGTTTTTTCCTAATCAGAGTAGGAAACGTACGCAACAGTGTTCCCAGAAGGACTTGAGTGTTCCAATTCGGTTTCCACTCGAAATGATACGCGTTTAAAAGTGTAACTTTCCAAGTGAATAATGACGTATCTTAAAGAGATTGAATCACCGCTTAGCCAGGGGAAACTCTGAGAGGAATGACAGGGTCCGACACTATCAACGAAAACTCGGTGAGAACCTGGTAATCCGATGAAACACTCGCTCAATCCCGGGTGCGATAAGTCACGGATTAGCATACTATCATTCCCGCTAAATCAAAGTTGCAAACCCGTCATTGTTCTGGCAATTAGCTAGCGATGATATATTTCCATGATAAATCGCGGGAAATCAAACCGTTATGAGCACATGAATGATCAATGCGAATTTTTTCTCGCACTTAAAATAGAATTGTTATTATCGGATAAACTGGCATGAATCAAGGACCGTGGCTAATAAAATTGCCCACATTTAGTTACAATGTTGCGTATCACAGAAGCAGGAACAACCTCCATAGATAGGACATAAATTTTCTGTTCAGCTATAAACTATTCCAACGTGAATCAATCAGAGCCGGGTAGCAATACCAGTAATTACTAGTTAATTGAGGCACATCTCTCACCGTGAACGGAAATCTATACCCGGCTTGACTAACTGCAGACTCGAGGTGAACGATATGTGTGCGAAACATGAGCTTACAGGGAGAAGCGTCATTTAGAACAGCTCTGCTGTCAAGAACTTATCTCGGGTTATCGGTAACTATCAGTTAGCCCTTGCTCCCAGTGGCGTGTGGATCTTTAAACTTACGGTGAAGAAATGTCAGTTTTATTGCTTGGTGCCCTACTGCTATGGTGTTGTTCAGCAACTGTTGAAGCTGGCAGAAATCGATCGACTCCCTTCCTGGTAGACGAAGAGGACGCTCTGCTGACAGTGGTGAGTTAACGATACAAACTTCAGCTAACGGGAAGTGTTATAATCTGTACTGATCTCAGTTTTCGTCCACAATAGCCTCAGCTAATCCGCAAGTACGGGTATGAAGTGGAGGAACACCAGGTCCGTACGGAGGATGGCTATCTGCTTACGATGTACAGGATACCTGCGCGTCATCGGGGAATACGACGATATCCGGTTTTCATGATGCACTCACTGTTCAGCACTAGCGCCGACTGGGTGCTGATCGGTCGGAAACACGGTCTGGCATATCTGCTGGCAGATCGTGGCTACGATATCTGGATGGGGAACGTTCGAGGTAATCGCTATTCGAGGAAACATGAACGACATTCCATCACTTCGAAGAAGTTCTGGGACTTTAGCTTCCACGAAATGGGGGCTTACGATGTGCCGGCTTTCATCGATTACGTCCTAGAGCAGACGGGTTCCCGTCGGTTGCACTACGTTGGATATTCGCAGGGTACGCTGGTCATTTTCATAGCGTTGAGCGAACGACCCGAGTTGAACGAAAAAATCGTCCAGGTACAAGCTCTTTCGCCAGCTGTCTACTTGCAGCGGGCTGCAAGTTTAACCATCAATCTGCTGGTCGCAACCAACGAGCAAATTGCGGCTCAACTTACCGCTAACCGGATCTACGAGTTCCTTCCGCACTTCGAGAAGCAGTACTACTTTTTTCGAAGTGTGTGCCCTTCGCCGACGCAAACTTTGTGCCGTTTAGTGATCGCCGAGGTGGCCGGTGGGAACACGAAGAATATGGGCGTGGTGAGTTTTTTTTGTTCATATTCGTGGAACAGATCTACCAGCCAAGTAAAAAGAGCTAACGTAGTGTATCATTTTCCAACAGAAGCTCCTGAGGATATTTACGGGTCACTTTCCGGCGGGAGCTTCCGTCAAGCAGGTGCAGCATTACGCTCAATCATTCCGGGATGGTACTTTCCAGCAGTATGACTACGGTGATCCGGAGAAGAACTTGCTGCGGTACGGTAGCGTACAGGTTCCCAAGTACAACCTGTCTCGAGCAACGGTTCCGGTGAGGTCCTACTACGCCTACGAGGATCGTGTGGTCAACTACTTGAATGTGCTACAGGTGCAGCGAGAGCTACCGAATCTGGTGAGCAGCTATGCGGTGCCGGATAAGCGGTTCGGTCATGCCGATTTCGGTTACGGCAAAAATGTGAAGGAAGTGCTGTACGATGAAGTGGTGATGAACGTGGAACAGGCGGATGAACTCTGAAGTATTGTGTGAAGTTGTTTACCGTTGTTAAGCTAGTGCTTTTAGAATTGTTTGGTGCAGTTGTAGAGGTTTTAAGAGTGGACCAAAGCGTTAACAGTTTTAGGAAGAATCCAGACGAATCGTTACTCACCGAACACAGTTGACAGTAAATAAAAGCGAAGTCTCTGCTCTGCGAGTCACGAATCGTTTAGAATAATTCTTATCAGAATATATATTATCGTTTCAGGTGGATGTCGAGCGTTGGCTTTCCGGCTCTTCTTAAAGTCGAGAGTTGATTATGTCATGGATTTTACCTTTTTGCTCAATTAGTATCTTGTTAAATACTCAAATAGTAATAATAGACACAATTTGCACGGTAGAAAAAATAAATAAATAAATGAACAGTTTTTTATCATTTTCTCATTTGTTTAGTTTTTACAATGTAATATATGATCTTCATCGAGCTGGACGAAACACTACCCAACTGTCATCGTTTAAACTTTTGTGTATTACCCAAACTTAAATGAATCCTTCTTGGAAAGGGTTTTGTCGAGGTTTTGATTTTCTAACAAACTTTCAGTGATACCTAAAGCGTTACCCGCTGACAAATAGGTGTGCAAATGCGCCCACAATAAAGCAATACTAGTTCCAGCGCTTTTCACCCGACCATAGTAGGCATTGATAATTGCGCACGGTATGTTGATTCCAGTACACCCAAACGCCATCTGATGCAGGTCTCTAGTTATTATTTTCTTTTTCTTTATGTCTCTCTCTCTTTGGACAGCTCCAGTTCAATGAAAACATAGTAGGCACCGGCTGTTTCACGATTTGCTGTAAAAAAGCACGTGTTTCTCACGACCGATTGAAATGTAAACAAAAATCGCACGTAGCCAGATAGTCGCTCTTTTCCCTCTCGCGGTTACGCGCCTTTTCTCCGAAAGTTTATTCTCGCGTTATTGAAACGGTTCGTAACGCTCTCCCGCTGCGCTAATTGCAAATCAATTACAAACTGATTTGTGCGCGGTGGTGACAACAGCTGAAAGGGAATTAGTTACGCGAAACGTATCAAGTTCAAGTTCCAACCACAACCGACGGTAACCGTTACAGTACGGATAGCTCAAGTGAGATTGACAGTTGTATTCGAGGCTACCACATTGAGTTAATTATTAATTAGGGAGGTGGGTTTAAGCGGAGATTGTATCGCTTCGACTGCTGCCCACACGGCTTACGTCTCAAACAGACCATGGAGACCCAAGGTGTTCAGATCCGAATGGTAAGATTATTGCATTATCAGCAGTGCTTGGGAGATGACTGGTTGTTTTGTTATTCAGCTTTCGATCGTATTTGGTTTCTGGTTCAGTGCAGTGCGGATATTGAGTAAGAAAAATACCCTACCACCTAGTTATACTTAGAAAACGATTTAATAATAATTGTTTTCTACTTAAGAGGTATCAAATAAAGCAACGTTTTACATAACTGCGCCAATTACGTCTAAAAACAGCAGCTTTATGGTGTGTTTAAATAAATTTCATGGTTCAACAAACATTAACATTGTGATACCAATATTCATCCAAATGAGTAAAGAAACAAAACGAGAAAAAAAACAGATCAAGTAATACGAGAGTGTTACACAACGAACTGAAAGATCGCCGTACGGCCAATGATTAGGGTGAACAAGAAACCTATGGAAATATTTCGACGCGGCCGCATAGTGATCAAAATGCATGCATTAATGCTTTTAATTATTCTGCGACATATACAAATGTATAGTTTAACGATCCAGCAATGGAGTCCCTATAAGAGTTGCTTATTTTATCGTTACAGTGTAACTTTTACGATTTTTGTAGTTTTTTAGCCTCATTTAGAAATTCAAATTGAATAAAACATAAAAATACTTTACGAAAACGAAACTCCAGACTTTTTTGAATCGTCAGGCACAACAACAGTGTTTATTTGACCAACAAGAGAACTAATATCCACAGATTATTCAATGTTGATAGGGAAAACGCATGGTTTTGTCTGAGTGGAATGATGACTTGAATCATGTATAAGGTTTGAGAATTGACAATTCGCGAGAAGGATCGAAAACCAGTTATCAATTTCCTTCAGTCATATTAGCATGAAGAATACATGTTTTATTGTCATGTTCATTGATTTAGTTCGTTAAATTAAACAGCGACAAAATCGGCAATTGCCTCTTTATTTCTTGCATCTTCTACATTTTCTGGCTTTGGTTCATTGTTGTTTCAATTTAGTAATGTAGCTTTCCTGCTTTCATGTCGTAATAAACCTATATGTTTCTCTCTCTAGTAGTTGGGAGAATAATAAAGTAAGGTTTTCAGTTCAGTCAGGACCGTCTTAAGACCACTCGGGGCGCCTGGGCAGTAATGAACGAAGTAATGAACGAAATTTTTCGCACTTCATTATGCATTTAAGGCTATTTTCGTAAGCAATGCGCCGGCTATGTAAAACTTCGTAAATATTGCAACATATATTATACAGGGTGTTTGGTTCATGATTAAGAATCTCTCGGGGGGTGATAGACTGTCATATTTGGAGAAAAAAATTGTTCTACATATACCATCAAATCTCAACCGTTACAGAGTTATTGAACTTTTTGTGTTGAAAATTTATTTGTCTTAAAATACCTCTAACTTTAAAAGTATACTTTGTATTTTAAATGTTTTAGTTCCATTCGAAAGGTGAGAAAATTTCGCATTGAGTGATGCCGTCACATGTTTCAGCTAATGAGTTTAAGTAGCCTTTTCAAAGTAATTTATTGAAAATTAAACAATTTTGAACGATTTTTCGTTCATTTCTTGAAAATCCTAATAGTTAACCTCATCCTTTTAATAATTCAGATTGTTAGTCTTGGTGAGCTGCTTAATTCGTTCTTTGACATGATACACTTACCTTTTCTTATTTTCATGATTTTGGGTTATTCAACATGGATATTTTTATCTCATTTTCACTAGTACCAGCTCTAATTGAAAAATTATGGCACTTATTGTACTTTTTTTTCTTTTTATTCGAAAGCCAGGAAAATTTTACAGTGGAAAAAGTATTAATACCTTTCAGTTAAGTGAATTTAGTATTCTTTTAAAAGTAAATTAGTTTAAAGTTAGTGCTATTATTAGCATTTTCGTTAATTTTCTTAAAATAGTAAATAATAAACATCACCATTATTATCATGGAAATAATGCATCTCAGCAAGTTCGACAGTTCTTTCTTTGACTCCATTCAATTATCTCTTTTGGTTTCGACGCAAAATCGTTTTTATCACATCGTTTCATATGCAAAAATAACGATTTCGAACCCACTACATTTGTGGCGAGCTCATGCTGTGTTAACTATTAAATAGCAGCAAAATGAAAAGAGATATAGACAATGTGTCAAATAAAAAGTTATAGAGAACATTAAGGGGCATCAAATGAACAATAGTAACGATAAATTTTGTTGATTAATAATTAGAATAATTAAAAAAAAACTCCAAAAACACAAATTTTGAGTTATTTCGTTAGTAAAAAATCATTTAGTACACTTAACTAAAAGATATTTGTACATACACTGATAGGAAATTTTCTCAGCTTTCCAATGAAATCTTGTAAATAACGATATAAAGCATATTTTTTAGATTAGAGTCTTTTAAGCACTTGCAAGTCGGTTACAGGAAAAGTATAGTAATGAAATTACAAAGAAATGAGAAGAGATAGAAATATGACGTCCAAGAACAAATTATGAATCGTCCAAAAACCCAACTTTTGGATAATAGATATTGCTATAATCATACTTCATTATTTCGAGAAAATTAGCAAAAACCTCCTCAAAAACACTAACTTTTAACTACTTTACAGCTAAAAGGTAATTAAAACTAATTACTTGAAAGATATGAGAACACCATTCAATAGGAAATTTTCTCACCTTTCGAATGGAACTGAAACATTTAAAATACAAAGTATACTTTTAAAGTTAGAGGTATTTTAAAATAAATAAGTTTTTTACACAAAAAGTTCAATAACTCTGTAACGGTTGAGATTTGATGATATGTGTAGAACAATTTTTTTCTCCAAATATGGCAGTCTATCACCCCCCGAGAGATTCTTAACCATGAACCAAACACCCTGTATATGGTAGCTATTGATAGATGGGCAAACATTACTAGCTTAGAAATCTACCGCTGAAGTATAAGACTTTTTGATATATTAAATACGGACAAAATACCGGAAAACTCATAATTATCTATTTTGATTTTTGTTACCTTCTCAGATTTTTTAGGTTTCCCACTTTATTATCCACGAAATTATTGCACCACAAGTCAAGTTCAGAACGATGCCATACTTAGTTGAAATACAGTTTGATGTTCATATTCTGTAAATTGGGTGAAATATCTTTGCAAATTTTGAGAAATTTGTTGAGTTTTCTTTTTATAAATTGCCATAGCCAGAAAATTTCACCAAGCAAACTTTAGAAAATTCAGCTTGTACATCGCATGAATTCTTAATTCTTAGAAACGACTCGGGGCAGTGTATGCCACAGTTTCGACTGTGACTGAAATTTCCCGCAGAGATAGATTTAATATCGTTGAGAAATACAAACAGTAATTCATATTGGACAACTAACTAACTGAAATCAGAAGTGCATGTACCGAGGATTCGTTTGTCTGTTTCGTTTGACCATGCATTATAATAGGGCTGATATAACACTATGACAATCAACGAAACCAAGTAAAAATATGCATTGGTTACGATTTCAACACGAAGATATCTTTAAACGAATCTATCATTTTTTATGATCTATATTTTTAAACTACGGAGCCTTCAAGAGTTATTCTTAATATATTAAACGCGAGCAGTGCCACGTTCCTGTTGTGATAAAACTGGATATATTGTGCCTTCAGAAAAGTCATATTTCAATAAACATTGCATTTCGTGAACAGAAGCCTTTGGAATCAATCAATACTGTGTTGACGAATCCCTTCCCTGATTTAGAATCAGGATGATTCTTTTTCAAGCTTTTCTTACTGTAGGATAAGGAATAACGATTCTTAGGGTTGGTCGAGTATATGTGGCCGTGACTCAGAGTTTATCTTTGCGTTTGACATCAATTTGAAACAAATAAAGATTGGGCCGCTCTATTCCTTTGATGTTTTCATGGCACCAGTAGTGCAGACATTCAATATAATTTTATGTGCCTATCTTCAACGCGGAGCCTCTAAAAGTCCGGTGCCGCTGGCCTGGGTCCAGTGTGCCCGTGCGTAAAGACGCTACTGAGTTCAGTTTATTTTGCACTTTTCAAAAAAATTTCATATACTTGTCGCGAAAATAATCGATATTTCTCAGTTGTAGACTCAGTTTGGTTTCCTCTCCTATTTTTTTTTTTTCCATTAAAATTTATTTACTGCTTTTCCTTTGGCTAGTTTGTCTTCTGTTAAAATGTTATTTGAAATACTAAGCATAATTTTAATCATTGTCTAACTGTCCGATATTACGATATAGGGGAGACTGAGGAGACTTGATCCCCGGGGAGACTTGATCCCATCATTGTAACTCAAAGGCGGATCAGAACACATTAATCGAATATCCTAGAAAGTTGCGCAGTTTTATCTAAACATAAGTTTCTTTAACACGAAAAAATAAATTGGACATGTGTTACCGAATTTTTACTGATTCAAAGAAAAAAACCTCAGAACTGAAGAAGATTTATTTTCTAAATTTTCAAACTTTTATACAATTGATAAAGTCACCCACTACATACTATACTTTTGCATATAGAATTACAGGAGAATGTCAATTATATGAATAAGTTATGATTGAGCTGATTTTTTTGTTCAACTATACTTGTACTAAAGTTTGCTGAAATAGATGCTATGGGTTCACTTGATCCCTTCAAATTCGTGGAGATTTGATCCCCTTCGCCATGATTCATACACACCACTAAAAATAACCAAATTCACACCAGAACAATTGAAGTCATTGTTACCATAAAATAACAAAAAAATACTATCAAAAATGAACGTTTCATCGTACAGAAACTTAACTGTAATTGTTTACTACAGTATACGTAGTAACCATGCATCCCACATTAGACGTTCCTCAACCATAATAACGACAACTTTCAAATAATTGCACAGAGATTTGCGGAAATCGTAAAAAAATCTTGTGAGAGATGCGTAATATGTAGTAACAAAAATAGTAATATGTAATCACAACAATTTAATCAATACCACAATACATTTATAACATTGAATGGGGTTAGGTACCTATTTTTGCCCTATTAGGGAGGGTGCCATATTATTGCATTATTAATTTTAGCTTCTTTGCTTTGTTATTAGGAGCCATTTTTTATTTCGATAATAGAGGTTTTAGCCTTAAGGTCATTCGCCTCTTATTAAGAGCCAATATAGTCAAAATTGTCTTGAGAATGGTG
This sequence comes from Topomyia yanbarensis, assembly GCF_030247195.1. Lineage (NCBI taxonomy): Eukaryota > Metazoa > Arthropoda > Insecta > Diptera > Culicidae > Topomyia > Topomyia yanbarensis. The sequence goes on along the minus strand of NW_026683602.1, from coordinate 457,173 downwards.
AAAATCTTCTGTTTGAGCGCAGTAAAAACTCTACCCCAAATATCGCAACACCATTTAAGCCAACGCGTTGAGCAAAGATGGCAGACGCTGCTCTAACCAAAGGCTTCTGATGGGTAGGATGATAATAGAAAAAGGGTAAAAATAGGCTTATTACTCTACATGCTCTTTTAAACACGTTTTCAAAAAATAATCAAGTGTCCCCAAATTAGGGATCGAGTCTCCACTAATCAAAGAATTTTCCAGTTTTTTGTTGCTTTCCAAAAATGCTCATAGCTCATGACCAGTATAATATTTCCATGTATTTTTTTTATGATTATCAGTCAACCCTAGAAACAATATAAAACTACTAAAAATACATAGTTTTTGTATCATTCCACGGAGTAGGATTGAAAAATAAAAAAGGGGATCAAGTCTCCTCAGTCTCCCCTACCTAAAACATAATTTAAGCACCTAATGAGTCTCCTGGTGGCCGGGTGCCTTGAATCGCGCGCGAACTCTAGCACATTTTCCAAACATTATCTTTACTAACAATTTCCCTCCTCCCGTGACACTTGTTAAGTGCGCAGTTATTTATACAACCTCTTGTAAAAGCAAGTGTCGGACTAACATTCCTTTCATTTCCTCCTGCAATCTACATTCTGGCCTGGCCCACAGTGGCACGACTTAGAACAAAAGGTCCAAACTTTTCCGTATCGGTTCATATAGTACGTTTTTATGTAATTTTGGTACGCTGAATTCGTTTTCGATATTAAAACATTTCAAAAATGAACATTTACTATTCATTAGGGTGTCTCAAAAATATTTTTTTTTTTTCTAAATCGTTCTTAAAATTTGTGTATATTAATTTTCGTGTGCTAAATCGTTTTTGATATCAACATTTGCAAAAAAATTACATTATACATTAGGGTGGCTCAAAAATAATTATTTTGTTGTGAAGGTTCAAAATTTTTTTAAAGACCTTTTTGTGCGCTGAATTCCTATGTTGGTTACAGAAAATAGAAATTAACTTTACTACTTATTAGAGTGGCTCAAAAGTAAATATTTTGTGTTTTATAAAGATTTCTTTCAATTGTAATTTTGAAATTTATTTTCCATATTGAAACGAATTGATTGGCATCTCATTATGGGGCTTTAGAAATGACTATTATTTTTAAGGATCAAATAAGATGTGATCGACTAATTTTGGAACGTTTAATTAATTAGTGGGTTACTTGGTATGAAAACTACATTTTTTTCATTTTAAAAACAAACATTTTGAGCGTCTTAGTGGAATATTGATTTACATACTTGATGGTTAACGATGTTGTTTTCGCAGGTGTGTTTTAAGTTGCTTAGATTGCTTATTTCATACCTTAAATTAAAATAAATCCAAAATCCTTTTTTCGCGTACATGGTTCATTTAAAAATGGTCTTATTTTATTTGGATAATATCGCATACCCTTAAGCTATATTAGTGCTATGCAAACTCGGAAAAAATAGTCTCACCAAATGACTAGAACTCAACTGTGTTCACTCAATTTGACAGTTATTGCGTAAGTTAGCAAAAATAGTTCATGAAACATTTTGTTACACATTTCAGATGGTTGAAAATATTTACTGAATTTTAAACATTCTTAATTCATTTACCACTTAAAAACCATACTTCCCACTCGGCTCCTTACTCTTGATCACTAGTAAAACCCTTGTAGATCATGCTCTAAATGCTATTTGAAAGTTGTGCATAAATTAGTGGCATTATTCTAGTCATAAAGTGAATATTCAAATTAAATATCAGTAATAACCATGCGTCTCCATTCACAGTTGTTTCAAATTTTGACTGCTTATCGCAAGTTTTCGCAAAACTAGCATAGGCTCATTTTAAAGAGAAAATGAAAAGCTTTCGAATGAGCATAGTGTGATCGCGGGCATTCGTTGTTGTTATCGTTGTTGTTATCGCTTTAGAAGTTCGAATTCAATAAAAAATCATGACAAACAGTTATCTAAACACTAACTAGACCAACTAGTGACTTATTTTTGGCGATTTTACGATGTAATTTTATCACACGGATAATTTTTGTGAAGTAATGCAATTCATAAAATCAACCGTTTCTTTGAAAAACGAGAATAACCGTATGTAGTTCCTATGGTCAAATAATGCAAAAAACACTTGAGTTATGCCCTTCAAAAAGCTTTCAAAAATTCATTTTGCATTCAAATCACCTAAAATCTCGCGAAAATGTATCTGATGGCTCAGCTGATACGAGAAAAATACTAGTGAGAATATCGCATAACCTTCATATATGGACTTAAGTCCGGGCTCGTCCCACTGTGCAATGGACGATTAACTACTACTTTTTAAAATATGCTTGAATGGTTCATATCCTCTTTGAAGTTGAACTGAAATGAGTTAATGTTTTCCCGGAGACTTATACGGAGCAAAACATTCAAGCACCCTGCGTGTGATTCGGTAACTACAGTTCTGCGAACAAATGCCCAAATCAGAACCCAGCGGCAGTCATCGACGATGACTTCATACAGCCTGACAAATTTGTGTATTAAGAAAAAAGTTAAGTACTTCATTTTGATTAGACGAGTATTTAGCATTACCAACTCCATTTGAAGTGACATGTAATTCGCACGATTTCGAAAGTAATGTAACCTACTAGCCTCGGTGATACTTGCGACATTAGTGCAACGGATTTTCTAATCGCTTAGACCATCGAAAGATATTTTTGTAAGGCGACCGTGTAGTGTCTCCGGGCCCGCCTCTGCGTCTGCGATTCCAAGCTCTTCAGTAAAAATTGTGGAGTCTACCAACTTCGGCATCCCACTAGTAACATGGATAAATATCCATAAAACCTTGTCACCAAGCCCTCTTCGCAGAAGTCCCAGCTCGTAAATCTGAGATTACAATATGTAACGATATCAGGTGGGATCAAAGATGACATTTATTTTCGACAAAGATGACATATTAACGACGACTGGAACTCGTTCGGTATGAGTCAGTTTACTTACAACTCATGTGTAATACTGTCGGAGCAACGAGTTACATCAAACACCTAGTTTTATTAGATATTGTTTTATCGTGACCGATCACGATTCTTTTATTGGATCATCATCAGTCAGTCCGAACTGAGTTCGCCCGAGCGAAACGGAATATATCACGTAGTAATGAAGCCCAGCTTGCGATGGCACCTTTCGATGAAATTAGAGCTTGTTGGCAAATTAAAAAACGATAGATTAACCAAAATAAAAAATTTAAATTTATTTTATGCAGTAACTCTCATGAATTGCAGTACAATTCTCTCCGCTTTATTTACAACTCTTCGAATGGTTTTACATCACTTGGATGATGCCGCAGCTCTCCTTACTCTAGCAGTATTTTATACAGAAATTAGTTATCCTATCTACATTTTTTCCTCTCTCTCTCTGTCACTACGATACTCATTGCACCCAATAAAATCCTATTTCTAGTCCCTGGTGATTAATGCTGCCCGCACGGACTCGTAAGCCAGCTTGGATGACTCTACCCTAAAACGATAAGACAACAAATTAACTTCGAAAATCGCGTAAAGTATCATGCAACTCCTACCTCAACGCCAGCAGCGGCTTCAACGCACTGCGAATATTCCCGTACACATTCGGATTGGTGGCCTCCTGTACCCGCAGAATACTGTTGGTCGCATCCGGGGGTCGTGTGAACAGCCGCGAAGGTCGCGACGGAAGTGCTCTGCTGGCGGCAAATTCTTCCAGCACTCGCTCGCGAATGTACAACAGCGGGCGAATGATGCGAACTTCCGATGGGTGCGGACCGGCACTGCCAATCGCCTGGAGGGTACTGAATTTTCCTTTGTACAGGAGCGATACCAGGAAACGATCGGCCAGTTTGTCCAGCGTATTTGCCATTGCCAGCACGTTGTAGCCCTTGCGGTGTGCCAGGGCGGCTAGTTTTTCCTGCAGGTTCTCGGGCGATTCTACGAGGGAAAGATATAGTTACTGGCAAAAAACTAGTTTGATAGTTATGGGAACTGACCTTTTTGTTCGTAGAAAAATTCGACGCCGAGCTCGCGCAGGTACAGCATCAGAGCTCGCGGATCGACTCCACTATCGCCGAAGGTAACCGTGGCCAGCTGGACGTTGCTAAGGTGCCGTGCTCGGGTGAACTGTCGCAGCAGGTGCAGCAAGCAGAGGGACGAACTGGAACCGGACAGGCAAACCAGGATGCGATCGCTGTCCTTGATCATGTCGAAGTCGTCGAGGGCCTGCGGGGGAGGGGATGGTTATTTTGAGATAGATGAGCCTGTGCGAGTTTGAGTTGTTAAAAAAGCGGTTGATTCCATGCAAAATTCAAACAGAGGTGGATCGATGAGTTTCTGTTATTGTTTTTTGTTCTTTGGAGAGAATTCTTCGGAAAATGATTTAAGTAGTATTGTCAGTTGAAGATGCTTTGTATGATATTTTATAATATCAATTCAAAAAAATCATAGAAATAATTAGAACTTCCGTTCTCCCATAGATGAAAAAAAAACCCTTAAGAGCATGTTCAGGAGTGTTTTAGTTTTAGATTCATAATTTTAACAGTTCTATTATATAAAACTGAAAATTTTAAAACTAGAACTTGCTGGCCCCAGCAGCAGTTTCAGCGGATGTTCTATTCAGTTTAAAATTCATGTCGCGCCGTGCTTTCAGCGTCACTGCATTCAAATTTATTTTCCCCAGCAACAAATAGAACGGCGTCGTATAACAGTTTTAAATTTTAAAACAAAACTGTTCGAAATTATAAAACAAAACGCTCTGCTGGGGATGTGAATGTTTCAGTTCCAGTTCTACTTTGAAACTCCTATACAAAATAAAACGCTCCTGAACATGCCCTAATCCCATAGATGAAAAAACCAAGAGAATAGCTCACAACGAAGTTCTCCGCAAATGAATAATTAATTATTAAGCATTCCTGGTTCCATTCGATTCAATTGCAATTCATTGGCAAAAGAAATTCGGGGCCACATTACGTAACTACGGCGAAATCATCGCAGCATATCCGAAACTAAGTTGTAATCCATTGCAAAGAGAATAGGGAAAGAGACGAATAGTGTGAAGCCAAAAATACCTTATTGAGCAGACCAATCGTGCAATGTAAATAAACATTACTCATGCCTGAGTTGGAGGAGATAAGTATTGTACTTCTATCAAAAAAGAAATTTGAATTTTCGTCAGAATTTAGTTCAATCGTGATTGTAAGGTGCATTCTAGAGTATATGTATGAGTAAAAATAAGCTTTAGAATTATTTCATCTCTTTGTTTCGAAATGCACATCGTTTGATAAACAAATCCATCAATCGACATACGGTTTGTTTTCAAAATATAATAGGAGTCATTTAAAGTGCTGCCTGTAGAAGCGGTTGCCAAAATTCTAGTGTTGAAATCATCATAAAGGGAGTGTTGCCGTTTTGACTGATTTTCACTCTTCGTCTCTTTCACTATTCTCTTTGATCCATTGTAAATGAAGAATACGTCCCAAGTAATTTTACCCAACAAATAGATTGATTGCGAAAACAGTGTTATATTGAAGCTGCCAGCGTTCGCTCGAAGGTGGCGCAGTACACCGCCACGAGAGGATTGTTGCTCACATCAATGAGAAGCTTTCGATACTCACCAATTGGGGTGGGTGAGTGCCAAGTGGGGTTTTTATTTTGAGTGATTAATTCACCGCTCTCTCGATTTGTCGATTGCACTGGATAGTTGGTGAGGTCTGACTGTCGGCGGACAAAATTCCATTGCTTGAGAAATAATATTCCGGGTGAAAAACATTTCATTAACGCTCCAGTTGCACTAGTTTACAAAATAAAAATCTGAACTTCAATATTTGACCTCTATTTTCGATACAAAATTGAATGCTGAACCCGAAAATGAAGCCCAACAAATTTATAGTAGAACAGTTTTCAAGTTACAGTAAAAAAAAGATTTTCACCTTCAAAATAAAAAAATATACGTTTTTGTCTGAAACAATTTAAACACTTATTAGTTTACATCAGATAAAAATTGGGAAAATTATTCATTTTTTGAAGAAAGGTATTTTATAGGTTTCGCTCAGTCAGCTTCTTGATCCGTTTCAATCCCATTTTATAAAGGGCTTGTTTCATGTAGTATATTTTGTTTGATTGAATCCGAAGAGAAAATTGAACTCAGCTACCAATACTAAATCAACTAGTTAGCAAGATTAGCTAACTAATGTAGCAAGTTAAATCCGCATACAAAATCTTTTCGTTTTGGAGGTGCGTGAGATTTTGAACGTTGCTTCCTGAACGCAACGATTTCTTTTTGTTTTTGAACTTTTTACTAGAAATCAGTTACAACATTCTTGTAAAATATTTTAAGTTGTGCTAACACACCAACACAAATAACGAAATAATTCATGTTTTTATAGGATTATGAATGTTTTCGAAACCAGAATAGAGTAAAATCCAACCACAACCCTTATTTGAAATTTGATCCATGTTTCGCAATTTTTTCCATTTTTTTTTTTATTTATGCATGGATTTTTTTTTATTTTGTTAAAATATCGTTGGTCTATTTTTTCAAGTTTTGCTACAACTTTAAGATTCTGCCTTTTTTATTTATTTTCATACTTTTATTTTATCCATCTTTTCACGTACTTTATTTTTGATTTTTTTTATCACTGCTGCTACTTACTTTAATTTATAGTATTTTCTCTGTTATTTCATTTTATTTGCAATTTTTCGAGGAAATTCTACTTTTTTATTTTATTTTTTTATTGTTTCATATTTAAAAAACCTGCTTTTTCGATCATTCCATCCAATTTTTAAAATTTGTCGATTTACTACATTTATTCTTAGCCTTTCTGTATTTCCTTTTTTTCATTTTTTTGCATTTCTACAAGCAATTTTACTTATTTAAATTCATTCCAATTTGTCTTATTGTTTAACTATTTGCCTTTCTCGTATTTTCTGGTTTTTAGCCTTCCGTTTTTCGTAGTTTTATTTTTTCCCGTTGTGAATTTAATATAATTTTATTAATATTTTACATATTTTCCATAAGTTTTAAATCGTTATAGTTATTTCTTCATTGTTTCCATTTAACCTATTTTGAAAGCACTTTTACTGTTGTCCATTTTCCTATACGCTAACTTTGAGTTATTTTATTTTTTTTCCTAAAAAACAGTTGATTTGTCTTTTTTGACACTATGCGCACTTTTTCTTCCAAATGATTCAAGACTTCTGATGACAATAATTCCAGGATCAGTGAATATAACATTTACACGTATTATACAGAAGATAACACTCTTATGAAACAAATTGTGTTGTAAACTAAACCCTCACACGTCATAAAATTCGTATCTTGAAACTCTAGCTGCTCAACTATGTTTAGTGCAAATTTAATAACAAACTTTACGAAACCGCAGATATGTTTTACTGCATACCACTACATACGCCAAGTACTGTATAATTTATTTTACTGCCTAGAACATCAAAAAGTTTGCATTTTTAAACTATGTAGAACATCGAACAAAACTTATTTGAGGTTTAAATCTAAAAGTCAGAGCTTCAGAATGATATGAAGAACGTGGAATATTTTGAAATTAGATGTCTTGCGCAATGTATTTTAGTATATTGGAGTTTTGTAGACCAGTACACTGCCGCTTTCAGCATAACAGTCCCACCTGCATTATTGTCGATTTCGAATTTTTTTGTTTAAAGGTTAAGATTTGTTCTAAAATTTAAGAAAAATTAATAAAATTAAGTGGTTTGTTAGAACCAATTACAAAAAAAATATCAAGTCGTAATGTCCCATCTTACAAATTGCGGCATAACAGTCCCACTGGCGAATCAATACAAAACTAATGTAAAAAGTGTTTGTTATTCACTTTTTTTTTTGTTATTTCATTTAGTAAAATAGAATAGTAGCAACATAAATCATTATTTTATTTCGAAGAAATTAATAGAATAGCAAGTAAAGGAAAAATTATTTCTGTGTTGTTTCAACATGTGGAAGATTGTTCCAGAATTGTTTTTTGCTCTCTTCAATAACTGGCAAAATTGTGCTCAGTAGTGCATTCTTTCGGTTCAGATCTATTCCGCGCGGTGCTTTCAGTGACTTGAGAAAGTTTTCCAAATGAAAGTTGCTACCAGTTATTATTTTCAGCTGCTTTTTTGAAAACGGAATGCAATGTTCTAAGTGGCAGTTTGTTTCAACCGAGCTGCTATAACTAAACTGATAGCTTCCTTTTTTCAAAACTACTTGTCGGATATTCTCGATGTATGGGCGTGGATGAAGTTGATTCAGTGTATACTGAGAAGCAACTAGCGTTGTTTGGAAAAAATGATCGTGTGTCATATCGAGAACTTCAACCTTTTTCTTTGCCTCTCCAACTACAGTTTTAAAATCCGAATATGTTACTATCGGACCACCTGTATTGTTTCGCATTCGTTTCTCTACTGCGGCATGAAAACTGTCGGCTGACATGAATGTGTGTCCAGATTCAAAGAACTTCAGAACTAATTTCTTCACCTTAACTGAATCCGAATTCAATAGAAGAATTAGATGAAGAAATAGATTCCAGTTCTTATTCTGTCCGGAACAATTGTCTAACCAGAGCGTAATTTTAATCGAATCGCCATATCTTTTTAGTACGCGATGGAAGCAACTGGTTATATCGCAAGCGGACCGTCCACTGACTGATTCTTCCCAAAGGCATGCCACTACAGGATATGTTCGGGTGTACTTTCCGACAGGAGCAAATGTTTCGTTGAATGCCAGCAACCGCTGAGAAAAAACCACGCTTTTAAGCCCTTCTAGTCGGGGAAGCTGAATAACCTACAAATAAACACAGATAAAAAATTGTATGGATTTTTAAAACACTTTTTACTTTCTGAAGGTCGACAGCCAGCACGATATGTCCGCGCTGGACCTCATCGCCGTCGTCTTGATAAGCAGCCCGAGATAGCTTTGCAAATCGCCTATGCTGCGAAAATTTGCAGCATGTAGAACAAGATATGTTCTGTGTCGATTCTTCGATTGGATGACCAGAATCTTTACAGCGTTCGGATGCCGCAACGCAAGTTTCGCACTGTTCATGCCCCAGTTTCACAAACGAAATGTTCATTGCTTTTATTTGCCGAGAATATGTCGTGTAGCTCACTTCAAAATCATGCGTATCCTGAAAGCTCTGATGCATGGATTTTTCAGTGAGATCAGATGGCAAAAAAGTCGATTTGGGGCATGTTCACGTCGGTAGTGCGATATCGTTGGGTTGTATGTTTGAATATGGGCTATTATAGCATCTCTCTTCGTAGAACTTCGTCTATACTTCCCACGTTTCGATACTCTCACTGCGCTGTCTTCATCATAAGTCAAACATCGATAAATAACATTACTGTAAATCATGAGTTCAAGTAGAAAGAAGCTTTAAATGTAAATTCAGTTTAATAGTAGTTTAAGCATTATTTATAATTTACCCGCAATCTTCCGAATATCCGAGTGTGTTTAGAAAAAACTTTCGGCAGACAGCCACGTTTTCGCCATTCGACGTTTGTATATTGAAGACGTAATGATATTTTTTAACGGGATTATCAATAATATACCGGTTCCTTGTTCGTCTTGTGACAGGAATACGCTGGACTCTTTCGCGGATAATCGCGCTCTGACCCGAGGCGTCTTGTTTCCAGAATATGTTGTGGGCAATCACTCGATCCTCTTTTGACACGTTTTCCCAGCACATTTTCCGGCAATCGCAATGAAGTAGCTTTACTTGATGGGCTGCTCGGCGTTTTTTTGCATTGAGTTTCTTTTTTATTTCTTTCGAGGTTCTTTTGCGGTTGTTCTTGCGTGTTATTTTTTCCCCGAAGAAACTTCCATCAGAGTCAACCGGGTCCTCTGATTCAGAAGATGGTTCGATACGTTGATGATTAGATGAAAATTGAAATTGATTCCGATTTTGTGCGAAACGTTCACATACTCCATCGACTGAATCAAAACCAAGAAAATCTTCATCCGAACTTAGCTCACTGCCATACAACTTTAATAAATCTAATGCTGACATAGTGAATTCAATATAATATACCACAGAAAAATCCAAAACAAATTATGATGCGTGCTGTTGAAATGTGTAAACAATGCACTCTATGATGACGTTTCCGAAGCCATAGCACATAGACAATGAGACTGTTATGCGTATATTCAGCAGACTATGCTAATGAATTGCAGCATAACCGTCCCACACTCATTTTTCATTAAATATGCGTCTTTTTTAACCCTTTTATTTAAGTTATAAGAGTTTAGTGCTAGATGCATAGAATGCGTTGAAAAAATCTAGGGATTCCTGCTGATTCAAGAAGAATCAAATGAAAACAGCGAATAATTTCAAATGCGTTTTGCTCGGCTTAATGATTTTGCAAATGGGACTGTTATGCTGAAAGCGGCAGTACAGCAAAATTGGTTCGTCGTTGAAGCCTCTGTGAATCCAACATAATTCTAAATTACAAGCTTCTAAATATTTTAATGACGTGAAATAAATTGTTAGTGTTTTTTTGTACATATGCGATTTTGAATGACACACGTAAATATTATGTAGATCAATTTATTGATGATTTATCACTTAACTGAGTCTGAAATTATTGTTAACAGAAGTCTTAAATCATTTGGATAAACGAGGTCGAGTATTATCCCAGATAAAATTTTCTCTAAGTTCTTCATTTTATTTCTTAACAGAATTCTAACAGAGAATCCCTCATATACTATGAAGCAAACCTTAGGAAAAATTGGGATCGAGATAGTTCAACAGGTTGATTCTGAGAAACTCAAAAATTCTATATCTACCCCAAATTGAGTAACTCACAATTCTCAACCAATTTGAACTAATGTGTTTATTTTTATTGGCTAATAGCAGGCTTTAAGCAACTCAAAATATATAATTTTTGATCTTACCTAAAATCATGACGAAACGTTCAATTCGCTTTAAAAATGAGGAAAAATTAAGAAAAAGTTCAACAAACTCGTAAATAACATCAGAATTATTAGTCGCACTAAAATAAAAAATCCAGATGACTAAAAGTACGTTCAGTTACCTGTAATTCAACATAATGTTATTTCATATCGATGCGCTATACCGTATGATATTTGAATATTACTAAATTTATTGCTTATTATAAAGGTGAAATTCATTCTTTTACTATAATTCGATAACTGTTTAATTGTAATTTTTTGGACTTCATTCTAGGGTTCAACACACGATTTTGTATTAAAAATAACCACTAGCTTATTGAGTTCAGATATGCTGTAAACTAGTGTTATTTGTGTAAACTTAGGCTATTGAAAATAACAGTTTCGCCTGAATGTTCGTGGAAATGGAAAGACGTCGCTACAGGGATGGTGTCTTGATTTTAAAACACTAGCTTAGGACAGACACTGGTTAGTGTTTCCATCTTCTGATCAGATTATTTTTTGAAATCTGTGCGCAGCATATGTAAAAATCTGTTTGGCGTAAACGTAAGTTTGTTAGAATACGAGGTCGAAAATTGAGAAATCTGTGCTTCGCTGTGCATTGTAACAGAAAACTGAAAATCTGCGCAATTTTAAAATCTGCAGCACAATGAAAATCTGTGTAACACAGAATAATCTGTGCACCTGGTATCCCTGTCTCCGATTAACCAGTTCTGATTGTGATGAAACTGCACGTATATGAATAAATGAAAGTGCACGGTATAAACGAAAGCTAGGTAAGAGTGAAAAGCGGGTTCTTACACGTTTATTATTTTTGTAGTTACTACAGTGACAAAATTATTTATAGCTTAACGGAAAAAAGTTGGATTGGCGATGGCACTTAAATTCCATCAATTTGTCAATTTATTGAATATATTCTCTAATTATAAAAAAAACTTTTAATTTTTCTAATTTGAGCTTTAAACATAAATTGTTTTCGTGAAGAATGACACCATTTTGTCAAGTGTAATTTGTAAGGGTAATATTCAAAGATTTTCGAGCGGATCTTCGCGAAATTTTAAAAATTTCTAAAAATTGATTCAAAGTAACAGGTTTACAGCAATTATCAGGATCCAAAAAAAAAAAAAACAGAATGAAAAGGAGCGGTGGTGTACTCATCGACTCTTGTCTAAACGTGCAACAAATATTAGCTTCAAACTCGATCAATTTTAGGTACATATCCGTTCTAACGACATGCCGATGATGTAGATATTATCAAGAAGCACATATTCTCAGTCTTTGACATTGCAAACTCTATTGAACCTAACCTAACAAGTGTATGTCCCTGCCTTCCGTGCTTGACCGAAACCACCTATGTCCAATAGACGTCTACGTGAATTAAAAAGACAGAAAGCAGCTGCACTTCGACCTTGCCAAAGTCGACGGATCCCCTTTGTACAATACAGTAATTCACTCACCCAAGCAATAGCTACGAAACGTATGTTCTGTTTCTTTACACTAGGCACGTAGTTCAATCCCACTTAAAACGTGACCCAAAACAGTTTTGCCCTAGTGTCTTCGAAACTGATTCAACTCAGGTGGAACATTGTCGTTCTGATGTCCGCCATGACGTGATCAACATTGGAAGTGTCCGGTTTTCTGACGAGAACATTCTGACTGCCATACGAAAACTGAAGTCCTCAATATCGGCAGCGCCTGACGGCATTCTTGCCGCCATACCAATGAAATATGCTGGTGTATTTTGTACGCCTTTGAAACTAATTTTCAACTAATCGTAGTCACAATCGGTGTTTCCCATGTGATGTGGAAAAAAATCTGCTGTTTCCCGTTTTCAAAAAAGGAAATAAGCAGAATATTGTGAACTATAGTGGCATAACCTCGCATATGCGTTTGATCAAAGTAATTCGAGATTCTAGTCGGAAACGTATTATTCCGTGCAATCAAGACCTACATATTAAAGGATCAACATTTTTTTTCTCCGGTAGATCAACAACTACCAACTTAGCCCAATTTACTTTACATTGTATTAAAAATATTTAAGTTGGATCCCAGATAGACTGTATATAGGGAGCTTGAGGCAGCGTTCGACCGGGTAGACCACTCTCTTCCTAATTCATTTTTTGATTTTTGACGTAAGTATCAATACCTTATTTTACATAGTTTTGGTGCTATCCAACGGGAAAAACAAATTAAAATGGCGTATTTAAACGAAAGCAAATATGTAAAAAATCACCCCAGAGGCAGAATTCGAACCTGTAACCTTTAGGACTCCGACCGAATGCAAAAACCCTTATGTCTGTCTCTGTTGTCCGCTATGGTGACGTCCAAGGAAGAACACATGATTATCGTACCCAACCAACACATACGATCTATTTAATTTTCCCGCTCTCGGGTGATTTTTTCACATACTTGCTTTCGTTTAACTCACCATTTCGATTGGTTTTCCCCCGTTGGATAACACCAAAAAAGTTCCACTCTCTTCTACTGGCTAAGATTAAACGATTAGGCATATCGTCTGCTTTCACTAGATGGCTCTGTATGTGTAAAGGGGAAACAGTGAATCATATAGCTCAATCAACCGGCGGGATGTTCCTCAAGGAAGTAACCTAGAACTGTTGCTGTTTCTGCTGTTCTTCAATGACGTTTGCTATGTGATTCCGCCAGGATGTATACTTCTATATGCTGACGATCTCAAATTACTTTTTTGTACGGTCCATAGCAGATTGCGTTGATCTGCAGCAACACCTAGATAGTTTCTGTGATTGATGTTATCGCAATTTGTTGACACTTAGTATATCTAAATGATCCCTTACACGAAGAAAAATCCAATAGTCTTAGCCTACACTGTTTCTGAAGATTTGCTCGAGAGAACGTCAGTCGTCAGATACTTTGGTCATCTTCTAGACTCTCAATTGTCCTTCAGAAATCACTACTCCCAGGTCATATCAAAGGCGAATGGAATCCTCTGCTTCATTGTAGTCTTATAAGTTGACTGCTCCATATTATTTGCGAGTCCTGAATTTTTTTATTTGTTTGGTCTATCCTTGAGGCATCAGCATCTATTTGGTATCCTTATACGACCACTTGGACTAACATAATTGAAGCAGTACAAGCAAGATTGCCTTGTTTTGCTTTTTGCCGTGGCGCAACCCGGCGGAGCTACATACATTGATCTTTGCCGTCTGCCATCGTATTGACACTCTGGTCAAAGAGCAGAATATATCCAGAGTCGTTTCCATAGGAAAACTACTGACTGGCCAAATAGATGCCCCAGATATTTTCTCACAAATTAATATTAATATTCCTCTTGAAAGCCTCAGACCACGGTGCCTTTTGAGATTCGAATTTTAGCGTACTGAATATGGATGCGGGCGATGCGTAATATTTTTTATAATGTTTGTGGCCTTTTTGACTTCTCTGTTTCTAGTATTTTTTTAGAAATAGGCTTAGAAGGTTAATTTAGTTAATAATATGCAATTTTAATTTGTTCTGCTATGTTGTTGTAATATTGTTCAATGTGTAATTTATGGTTGTTGTATTAAAAGCTCATCTTCAAATGGGCTTTTCCGCTCCCAATAATTCTCCTTGGAGAATTATGCAGGTCAGGCGAAAAAAGACCGAATAAATAAATAAATGAAAATACAAAAATAAATAATGCTTTTGATGGTTTCAGTTGACTCGAAAACTTCTTGACTTACTAGAGCACAAAATAGTTGAATACAATATTTTTCAGGAAGGGGTATAGCATATATCAATCAGTACCGTATCAGAGCTATCGACTTGATCAAACTTTCCTGAAAAATCAACAGTCCTAGGGACACATCCTGTTAAACCCTCCATCCAGCCAAAATTTTCTAGTTAACACAATATTTCAGAAGATGATACTCTATTCAAATAAATGAGATTGACTCAGAAACACCACTTGTAATTCTGATCACGGAAGAACTTGTCCCTTACCTAAAAAACAAAGACACATTCAGGAGAATTTCCTACACCAAATTCATGGTTCGTACCAACTAAGGCTACACTCTCCAAAACCAATTTTGTTTGTTATGTTTTACATTGGTGGAACGGATTTAACGTTCCTCAATCAATTAGGTTCTTTACTGAAACAGTTAACCTCACTTTTCTTAACAGTTCGATTGTATTGTTTACATGGACTTAGAAACATGTTGTGGACGACTAGATTCGTTCGAAGCAAATCGTAAAGAATTTTTCTAAGTCCATGTAAACAGTACAAGCAAACTGTCAAAAATGAACACTCAGTTCGTTTGTGACGTCACCGTAAAGTATTCAATCACCGACACTACCAAGCCCCCGCATACCACCAACAAGACAGTATCTCACACTCATGTTTGCCTCATTCATTCATTCACCTTTGCAATGATTCTACTACTTCTAGCCGGTGAAACCTGTTCAGTGGAGTTAGGGCTCGCTAATAGAAACACTGTGTTTGAATGTTTGTGTAATTTATTGTTCCGTTATTCAATATCGAACCGTGAGGTTTGCTATGATAATAATAATAATAATATATTTTGTTTTGTTTGAGACGAACACACGCAATCACAATTTTTACCGCGGTTTTTTGTCTTGATCTTTATAAAATCGTTAATATTTGTAACAAAATACTAGCTCTTTAGCGCAATGAATATAAGAATTTCGTTCCGATCTAGCCTTCACAAACATTTAACACAATAACATATAAATAGTAAGTAGGGATATTTAATCGTTGGTAGAAAGCTACCGAACAGTTTCGACCAGTTTCTTAAACTTTGAACCATTCTAACACTACGTGTAATATCTTCGATGGGAAAAGAAATAGAAAGAGAATTAGAAAAGAAATTTGCGATTATAAGCTGAATTGTTCCTTGACCGTGCAAACGACAGGATGATAAACACTAGGAACTGGTTGTTAGTGTCGATGTGAGTAACGATCGGTTAATCGAAGCAAGCAGTGATGGTTGAAAAGTGCCACCTGGTTAGCTTGGGGAAAACGAAGGGATTAGTTTGTGCGAAACGACACACACGCACACACAGACACTCAAGCCAACTGATTCAGTCATTAACCTCGGCTGCCTGTTTCCAGATGTCCTTGGGTAGGTTGTGCCACGTTGCCACTTCCGAACCTCCACCACCACCGCCGCTGCCGCCAGCAGCACCGTCGGGTTCCTTCGAAGGTGGACTTTTCAACACGGCCGGTTGACGAAGTAAGGGATTTTTCAGTGGAAGTTCGACCTCCGGAGTGGTTGGAAGACGTGCAGCTGCGGTAGGAATGGTAACCGCGGGTGCTGCCGATTCGGACAGAAATCGCCGCTGTTCAAGCGGTTCCTGTCGACTGAATGATTCTTCCAGTTGGGCTGAAATAGTTCGGTTTCTGACGAAACGGCGGAAAAGTTGGGAGTTGATTATGTTTGTGTCTTAATGAGGAGGAGGATGGAGGTGGTCTCACCTATCCCTAGAGACAGCAGCTCGCAGCTTGTCATCTTGCTCGCTGAAAGACATGTTGATACCCGAGTCCTGCGAGGACATTGACGACATGAGGTCAACCTTTTTCGCAATGGCACCCGTGTACGGAAAGTTGTCCGGATTTGGCACTGTGGGGGATGCATTCGGTCGAGGAAATGACTCCGAACGATGTTTGTCGACGATGTCCGCGGACTTGGGTCGGCCAGCCGGGTTGATATCACTATAGCGTTGTTTTATTAGACTAGAAGGTGAATCAGGGGAAATGAAGCGGAAATAGTAAAGGAGCCGGTGTTAGCGTGTTCGCCTAGTTAAGCTTAGCATGTTTTAATATTACAGTCTAGGTCCTCCGACATTGGCTTTCAGGATATCCGGCGGAGAATTTTTGCGAGATCCAAGACATCCATCCGGTGAGATGATTCCGTCTACGGCATTCATGGCATCGCGGATCTCAGATTTTACCTCGATCATCATGCCTTTGCTGTATTCCTTGAGATAGTCGACTACGTCACTGGTGGAGATCGAATCGCGCTTACTGTCGTTATTGCAGCTGCGGAAAAACCGATTACTAGTCGTCGGACATTATTTAACTAAAACAGTTACACACCTTATATTTCCCAGAGAATTAAATGCCGCTCCGCTCATATCTAAACTATCGGTACTCTCAAGAACATCCTCAACTTTGGAAATGACTTCTCGAATCTCTGATTTGATCTCGGTCGCTAGTTCCTTAGTTACCTCCTTCACGTAAGCCTGAATATCCTCAACGCTGTCACTGCAGCTGCTGAAAAAATAATCAAACCATTAACGAAACGACAGCAACAAACCGCTCTTATATCACTTTTAAAATGAAAACAATGCAAACGACACAACATTTACAAAGCTAGCAAAAAAACCGATGCGAAGTTGAAATCTTCCCAAAACAAAGCAAAGCAGTTCAAACAAAACAAAACAACAACACATCCACTTCAAGACGCATTGACCGCTAACCTTCCAGTCGCCTGTACGCTCGAAAGGCATGGTACTTGCGAGGCCCCAATGCAGCTCGCTAGATTCTCACTGCTCGAACCCATGCTGAGATCCGTCTGGCTACTGCAGGAACAGGAACGTTGCTTCGGTTTGGCAGCGAAAATCAGCGGTTGCTGCGATGCAAAAAACCCATCAATGTCCATGTTCATTGGAGTAGTGGGAGTCGCCATCTGCGATTGTCGGCGCTGGTGCTGCATCAAGCCCAGATTGTGGCGCGTCTGAGGTCCAAGAATGTCCAAACCAAAAGCACTTCCATCAATACCACCACCACCACTACCATCACCATAATCATCATCATCGACAACACAAGTGTTAGTGCGGTTTCGGTCGCTATGGCTGCCAATACTCATCGTGCTCGTCGCAGACGAACCCCAGCTATTGCATCTGCCGCAAGTTGGTAGCCGAATTAGAGGAAATATTTTATATTTTTAAACTATGCTCATGAAAGTAACCAGCTATTATTTCGTTTTCTATGGAAGAGGTTAAATGCTGAAACACAAAACATGCAATCGAAAAAGCAGCTAATCACTACCTTCTCGCTAAGCAATAACTACCTGTTCCGACTGGTGCTGCCGGTATTGTTGGCTATTAGGCTGTTGATCTGCGGAGGACTGTAGTTGCTTACTTCGCCACCGAGGGAGAATCGAACAATCGGTGGTGATGCAGCTGGCGTTTGCGTTGGACTGTAAGCCGGTTGCGGTGAACTGGAGTGCTGCCTACGGAGAGATATCTGCATCGGAGATGCGGGAAGACTGCGGCTTTTGAAGCGTTTGATGTCCAATGCCGACAGGCTGTGATGGCGGTGAATCATCAGCAGTGAGGGGTTCTCTGGAACTAGAAAATAGAGAAAAAATCTATCCTTCTTATCTGAGATGCGGGACCCTGTTTACTTACTTTGGGTTGGATCGAACGGTACTGTGTTTTTGACACTGTGCGAGTGCCCAAGCAGAAGCTCGTGTGCTTCTCCAGGGAGCATGTACCAGCGTAGATTTTCCACTAAAGGATGTGCCAGCTTGAGAACGATTTCGTCCGATGCCGATCGCTGGGCCATTTTTCTAGCTCGATTAAACAAATTTCTCGCCGTTTGCAAACAATCCGGATAGTTCTGCGGGAACGTACCCGGACCGGAAATCCGCCGGTCGGAGAATAACATCTTCCCATCCGTGTAGCGAATCGTTCCAAGCCATTTCCGTTCCTTGGCAAGTGAGTTAGAATGGTGCCGCCACTCACCGGTTCTACCGTCTACTTCATACTGTGGCAGCAGTTTCCAAGCCTCCGTCGCCACCATCTTTAGCGCTTCTAGTATGAACGCAACTTCAGCTTCAGTCATGAAAAACGGAAACGTAATCCTAATGTATCCCGGATGAATACTAGCAGCCTTCAGCGTTTCATCGTTCAAAACTTTTTCAAACTCTACAGCTAGCTGTGGATTTATCCCTAGCGAATCCGCTATCATGTTATCCGCCGTCGCCTGGATACCAAACACATCGTTCAGTACCGCCACAACGAATCGATGATGCAGAAATGCACCCCGTGGATGACGAACCATAAAACACAAAGTAGTCAAACGCTTAGCTGTTGTACATGGTGGTCCTAACAGTGCAATCTCCGGAATGGTCCGTACGTGAGCCAACATCTGTTTACATATTTTCTCCATTCGCACCATTATTGCCTGCACCCCAAGCGACTCCTTCAACTGTAGTACCAAACCGGCTCGTACCGCACCCACAATCCCAACTGTATCGTTCAAAAAAGATCCGTTGTTTTCCACCATTTTTCTTTTCACCACTAGCACTCCTGGAGCTTGAACCCCTCCAACCATTCGATTGCAGTGAAAGAAAATGGCATCCTTCTGTGCCCCCGGCAGTATCGGATTAGTACAGATCGGCGCACAGGAAACCGCTACGCTATGATCCCATATCGAGAGGGCATCGTACTGATGCAGTAGTATCGTGGTCGCAACATCATCCGCCAAAATACCCGTCATACGGGAAGCACCGGAAAACAAGCCCACCATCAATCGCTTGGCATCGGCAAACTGCATCAGCCGTTTCTCCAGATCCACCAAATCCAGGAAACCTTCGTGATTTTTCGTAACTCGTTCCACCAACCAACCCGCATCCAACCACGGTCGCAAATTGGCGATCGGTTCCGCGTTACTTACGAACAGAATCGGTGCCAACTTGTTACCACTTTCGTAGGCAGTACTCGACAGCAGGAAGCACAGTCGTTCGGCCGGGTTATCACAGAAGACGATCGCATCCTCGCCGGTGGCACCGACTGCCGCCCGAACCAGATCGCGGGCTTCATTGCTGATATGGGGGAGGGGGAAAAAGTTAATTGATCTGGCTTTTCAGTATCCGGTGGATACTGTTACGGAGGGATATAATAGGGGTGGAGGAAGGATACTTACTCGTAAAGGTGAGACTGAAGACCGGTTACGGCCGATATGCAGCTGGTGTCGCCGAATGCTGGCAGTACTTCTTTGTTGATGTAGTCTTCCAGGAACTGTAGGGACCGGCCGGAGGAAGCGTAGTCGGCGTAGACGACTGTGGGAAAAAAGGGGAGAAAAGAAATGAATTATTGTTTGTCTATTGCTCTAAAAACTTTGTAAAAAAAAACAATTAGATCGTATTGTTTCTGTCAATAGCGATTTTAATCTTCAGAAATCGGGTACAGTTGATAGAATCTGTAACACTTCCCCTGGTGAAAGTATTAGAATTCATTTGGGAGACTCAAAGTTGGTTTCTTCGCCAAAGTTTTCAAGATGTTCGTAGTAAGAAATTATGCTGAAGAATTATAATTTATAGGAATAACGGTAAAGGACTTCGACGATCCCGCGTTTTCATGCCTTGCGACGTTCGCTTTCCCCAACGTAGACTAAATTTTCTTTCTGCAAAGTCTGGGATTTGCACTCATTCAATTTCACAGTCGTTATTTAGCATATGACTCATCGTCGATTAACCCACCTCACTCGCATCCGGTTCTGCAGATGTCTTGAATGTGCATTTTGCTTAAAACTGTAAATGGTGCTAACAGGCCTAAAGCGACGAACAGCGACATGACCGCACTGAGAACCTGCCTTTTAGTTGGTCGCTCTTTCTTATGCCTGCTATGTCATGGACTCATGTTGTAGCATTTGCTATTGATCAATTCATACCAAAAAAAGCAATGCCGTGAACCAATCAACCCACCGTGGTCCAACTCTACTTTGAAACGCTACAAATGCGCTAAACGTTCCGCATTAAAAAAAACTAACGACGCGACCCTCACTCCACCTTAGATCATACTACTTATACCTCAATAACCGCTATAAACGATTGAAGAAGGCTCTTTACTATTCCTGAAACCAGCATATACAAAACAAGTTTTGAACCAATCCTAAAACCTCCTGGAATCACGTCAACGAACAGAGGAAGAAAACCGGTTTACCATCTCTTATGTGACTCGACGGGGTTGGAGCGACAACTCCGTCCGAAATATGTAACTTATTCCGTCAACATTTTAGTAGCATTTCTCTGAAGAAATCTTAACTGATAGCAGCTGATGTCGATCCTCTAGGTTCTCCAATTGGCTCTCACTCTATTTTTACACCTGCTACAGTCTAGGGCCCGATGGAACTCCATCTGTCGTACTGAAAAAATACTCAGTTAGTCTCCAGCTTCCGTTATCAATGCTGTTCAATAGCTTTCTGTCATCAGGAATGTTCCCTGACCTATGGAAAAAATCGTATATTTTCCCAGTGTTCAAAACAGGGAACAAAAGCGAAATTTCGAATTATCGCGGACTAGCTGCATTATGTGCAGTTTCTAAGCTATTCGAACTGATTGTGCTCGAATTTATCACTCATAACTGCTCTAGCTACATATCCGAGACTCAACATGGCTTTATGATTAAACGGTCAACTACTACGAACTTAGTATCTTACACATCTTTCATAAGTGCAAGCAAGACTACAAGTAGATGCCATATACACCGATTTTTCCGTGGCATTCGACAAAATTAACCACTAGATAACAGTTTCCAAATTAAGCACACATGGATTTAATGGTTCCTTCCAGGACTGGCTTCACCTGTATCTAACCGAACGTGAAATGGCAGTGAAAGTTAGTGACTGCACGACTCCACCATTTTCTACCAGATCGGGAGTTCCTCAGGGTAGTCATCTCGGACCATTCCTATTTTTGCTCTATTCAAACGGCTTAAACCATTTACTTAAGTGCAAGAAACTTTCATTTGCTGACGACTTCAAACTATTTCACCTTATCAGGAATGCCAAAGACGCAGAATCCTTGCAATCTCAGTTGGTTGTGTTCTCCAATTGGTGCTATGCCAATAGAATGATGTTAAATGCCTCCAAGTGTTCGGTTATATCCTTTACTCGCAAACACTCGATAGTTAATTACAACTACAATATCTCAGAAATCGTTCTCAAACGGGATCATATGTTAAAGATTTGGGAGTCTACTTAGATCCCGAACTAAACTTCAAACACCACATTGAGTACACTAAGCTGCTAGGATTTATCTCTAGAGTCACCAATAGCATTACCAACATACATTGTTTAAAAGCACTCTATTGTGCTTTAGCCCGTTCTACACTCGAATGCGGCAACGTAGTCTGGGCAAGTTAATACCAAAATGATATTCAACAGCTCGAAGCCATTCAGCGCAAATTTGTTCGTTTCGCACTTCGTAGACTCCCATGGAGGGACCCCCTCAACCTACCGAGCTACATAGATCGCTGTAAGCTTATTGACCTCGATCTCCTGTCCGTACGTCGAGATGTTTCGAAAGCAGTTTTTATTGCCGATTTACTGCAATCTCGATTCGGCTGCTCTGAACTTCTGCAACTTTTGGACATCGACATTTATCGTCGTAGTCTTCGAACCTATCCTTTCTTTCGCATTCCGGTAGCCAGAACGAATTATGGCTTCGGCTTTCATTTGTCCCGTAATGTCGTAAGAAATCGTTTTTGAGCTCATTATCTTGTTAGCTGTAGTCTAGTGTTAGTTTAAGTTATTAAGATTGTTCTATTTGTTTTAACTGTAGTTGTAAGTGTCCAATTGTATCATTTGGATATTTGTTATTTGTTGATATAAAACAGGAGGAGGTTTTATGCCTGCTGGAGAGAGAGTTAAAACAAAATTCAGCTCCAGCGGGCTTTTCCCTGCTCTCAAATAAATAAATAAATACTTTTGAAACGGGACGGAAAAAGACAAAAAAATGCTGGACCGTATATCAGATTAATCCCAGAACGCGCTCTTGATCGGTGGATTCTCCCAGCTTGCTCAGAACGTCTGTGTCCGGACTTCAAAGCCAACTTTCGAGCGAAATGTAACGAACTTCCTTAGCTCATCGCACCGCTTCAGACTGTCGTAATAGTCATCGACGTAATGCCGATCAAAAATCGCTTTTGCCGCAGCCGGAGAGTGTATCGCATATTTCTCGACATTGCGATTTTCAATGAATTGTGCCAAGCATGGAGAACTGGTGGACCCGAAGGCACCTACGTCCACCACGTGCACATCGGCGGATTTCTCAGGTCTAATCGAAAGAGGAATCTTGGTGCCGATTTGTCCGCTTGTCGCATACGCAGCTGGTGGTACATTTCGCGTACGTCGCCACCAAATGCAATCGCTCTTTCCCGGAACTTGCAGATTACCAGAAGGGAATGAGGTTAATGATCGGGGTTATTGAGCAAGCGGAAGTTCAAAGATACTCCGTCGAAAGTCGCCGCTGCGTCCCAAACTAGGCGGACTTTGTCTGGTTTCTTACATACTCGATTAACATCTACATTAACGAGCTCCATTTTCGATGCTTTATGGCAGTACCTCTTCTGCTGATACTTCACGTTCTGCTGGAACACTTTACATTTGAAATCGGTAATTTTTGTTGTTCAGCTCAATTACAAATAAAAAATTTAAAAAATATAGAATGAACTTACACAGTCAATACGGCTCGGCAATTTCCCGACAGCCGTGTAGTCAGCAAATTTAGAAACTGATATCTCGGTAAAGTGAGATTTGATTGCTGATTTTCGGTGAAATATTCTCCAAATATCAACTATTGAACATCACTTTTATTGAGATCTCAGCCAAACAAATTGTTTACTGAGATCTCCGCTGTTGATATTTCGGCAAAGGATGCGAAAAAAGTTGAGATTCGACAGAAAAAATAAAGTGTGCAGTAAATTAAAGGGTTTATAACAAAACCGAAAAAATGGGGGGTAAAGTCTGACAGGAGTGATTTAATTATGGTATTTGTTTTTCACCAGATCAGACCAGGTCTAGTGGCAGATCACTCTAGAAATGTATAACAAATTTGCATCAAATTAATAAAAAGGCATTTAATTTCCATTTTCGCATCAACTTTGCACTCCCTTGCAGAAAAGTTTGTTTAACAAACGTCCTACGCTGATCCACTTTATGCAATGTTTTGTTGAATGTAGGTCTAAATTTTTGTTGGGTTTTGACGTCTTACACGCAACGCAAAATACATTATGAATTTCTATTTTGATGGAAAATAATGCGTTTAATTTCGCTGATTTTTTGGCAATTTGCGGATTTACGAAATGAGTAAAATTCCGGGAGCCTTATTTCTAAAATGCCTTTAATCCACCAAGAGAACACATACGATAATGATTTACTTTTCACTGACCTAAGTTGTTGCTCATTTTCTTCGCAATGTTTCCATTGAGATTCAAGTGAAATCTTTGAAAACATCTTTAGGAATCAGCAATAACCACTCAACCGATTTGATATTATAAATGAAATTGGCGGTCAGTTTAGTCTACAGCTTGGTTCTATATTTGTATTTGTATTTGAATGTTTATTTGTGATGATAGCCTGTTAGTGTATTTGCCTTATATCAGGCCAAGGAAATATGTTGATATTGTAACGGGTAATCTGCTAACGTTCGGCGATTTGCTGGTTGTTCGGTATATTTTTTTACTGTTTGTTTTGTTGATTGATGTCAAAATTTTGGAGTTGTTCGGTAAATAATAACAGCCAGATCGGTAATTGTATTTAGAAAAAGTTTTTTGTGGTAACAGAATAAGCGGAGTTCGTCATATCAAACGAAAATGGTGGGAAAATCAGATATTTGCGCAAAATATTAAGTTGATTGGTAAAAAATTACGGCAAAATCGAAAATAAATGTGTAGTATTTTTTCATATTCTCAAGCTGATTTTACAAATTGGACATTGTACTACGCAAGACGTACAACAGGTTTACATTAAAAATTTGATTACGTACATTTACAACAATATTCCCTGTTTTCGCATATATAACCCCTTAAGACAAAATAAAATGACACGTTTGTTGTTCGTATGGATTCTAAAAATAGAGATTCATCCGCAAAAAATATTTCTTTTTCGAATTTCTGACAATGTAATATTATGCCCACTTGTAATCACATATATTCCCAGTGTCATGCTCAACGCGTTCCACGTCGGTCGCTCTCGTTTTCACTCACGTCACTCACTCTCGCATATCCAACCGACGAAAAATTAACTCACGAGAGAGCTCACGACTCACGATGCATCCCTTTCATCATTTCGATTCGAACTGTCAAAACGTTTGCAACGCGTCTGGCATCGTTCCGTGTTTGTTGTTTTTCTCCACAAATTTAATATATTTTCCCGTAAAATATGGAAACAATTTTCGAAATCCAACGCCGCCTGCACGAGGAATGCGACCGGCTGGTGATGTCAATGTCGGAGGAGCTTCAAACGCCGAAAAAGACGGTAAGTTAGTCACACCTACTTCGGAAGGAAATTTCCCCCTCGTCTGACTCAATCATCGATCGCATTTCAGACCAAGGAAAAGGTACTGGCGGATCATCGAATCAAAATTTACCTGGAACGGTATCAGAGCTGCAGCCGGTCACTGCTCGAACTGTACCAGGACAAGGACGGCGAACGGAAGCAGGAGATTACGAACATGAGCGTGAACGAGTTTAAGGAGTTTTACAGTCAGTTCAACTCGCTGGTAGAGTTTCACCAGAACCATGGGAATAATGTGGCCGTTCCGGCTTCGATCGAGTTCGCTAAGCTGCGAGAGCAGTTGAATGATCCGGGGTATCTGGCGGAGATGGTCAAGTTTAGCGATGTGGAGAACTACGGACAGTATCTGGATCTTCACGAGTGCTACGACAATTACATCAATCTGAAGGGTATCGATAAGCTGGATTACATTACGTATCTGTCGGAGTTTAATAGGTTTTCTGAAGTACCGAAAAAGCAGAAAAATTTAAAGTATAAAAAATATCTGGAACTGTTACATGATTATCTGTACGGGTTCATCACCAGAAGTAGGCCGTTGTTTTTCGAGCTGGAGCATACGGTAAAGAGGAACGAGCTGCAGTTTGCGGATCTGTGGAAGAACGGCGAAGCACCCGGTTGGGAACGGGGCAAGGATATAGAGGATGATGCTATGATTAATCTTAACGAATTTTTCAAGTGGGAGGATTTGACCTATCTAGGGTTGGATCG
Source organism: Topomyia yanbarensis (assembly GCF_030247195.1). Lineage (NCBI taxonomy): Eukaryota > Metazoa > Arthropoda > Insecta > Diptera > Culicidae > Topomyia > Topomyia yanbarensis. The sequence continues at coordinate 431,252 of NW_026683602.1, read as the reverse complement.
GTTGAAAATGGCTCTGCAGGTTAGGACTAATTGGATTTAAGCGGACTTATGTAGTGAATAATCGTTTTTTTTCCTCGCAGGCAATTGGCATGAAATGTGGCGGAACGCTGGAGGAACGAGCCCAGCGCCTTTTCGCATGCAAAGAGGACAAAAACAAGGAAAACGAACGTAAACGGTTGATGTACAACCAAAAGGACAGGGACATTGCTTTGTTGGAATACAAGATCACCAAACTGGCCGAACTGGTTGATGATCAGATATACGAGACGAAGATTAATCTGCAGCGAAAACAGGCCCGCTATATGGTGGATGAAAGTGAAGATGACAGTATGGACGAGATTGAATCGGACGACGATGATGGTATTCCGTACAATCCGAAGAATCTTCCACTTGGTTACGATGGTAAACCAATTCCCTACTGGTTGTACAAGCTGCACCAGTTGCACTTTACCTACGAGTGTGAAATTTGTGGCAATTATAAGTATAACGGACCGAAGGCCTTCCAGAATCACTTTTCCGAGTGGCGACACGCACACGGAATGCGTTGCTTGGGAATCCCGAATACGGCTCACTTTGCCAATATAACGAAGATCGAAGATGCGCTCGTCCTGTGGGATAAGGTTAAGGAGCAAACATTCTCCAAAATGTGGGTCCCAGCGAACGAGGAGGAATTTGAGGACTCACGGGGCAACATTCTCAGCAAGAAGGTGTATCTTGATCTGCAGAAGCAGGGTCTGCTTTAAGAAGATTTGATTCAACTAAAAACTATTCTATAGATTGTGCATTTCTACTATTGGCGGAGCAAATAAAGTGGTTTAAATTTAGTCTTGCGGCGCCGACATTACTGGGATACTTTTGGTTTGGATACCACCTTCGACCGGCGGGATGATGACATGCTCTGGCAGCGTCGCTTGTTTGTTGTTTTTTCCTAGTTGGCATTCGTTCGGTTACTAAATTTAGCACCAATTTGATGCTAGAGATCAGATGTGCTCGTACGCTGAATGTTCGAATGTTGGTGATCTACACTAAAACGTAGAAAAATAAAAGCGGAAGCAGGAATGCTACAATCATTGTTTGCCGGGTGAATACAGGACCGATTGGAAGAAACAACTAAGCTCAGAACTGGAACAGACTACGCTGTTGTCTAGACCTCCGAGCCACCTTGAGCGTTCCAAATCTGTACAATCGATCGATCATTCTAAGTTCACCAGCCACGCGCGTGAACGATCATTAATCAAAGCTTGTTATTCACTGAAAGCAGCGTCAACTAATGCTTAGCTGTGAACCCTTCTCCCAGCCACCACCAATTATAACCATTACTCACAGGAGTTTCTAACGCTTGTAGCAGCTCCCCTGCTTGCTGCGAAAATGTGAAAGGAAGGCATTTTATGATCCCCCACGGAACCGGTTCTGGTCTACCGGCACATGGCTGCCGTCAAGGTCTACCTTTCATGGGTGCATTAGAATGAAACCACCATTGCAGGAAGTGTTTGCTTGCTTCTCTAGCGAGCACATTACCTATACGTCTCTGGTAGGAGGTGGTACTTGTCGGTCGGTCTTAGCAGGCGGTTGCTTGCTAGATCAACGCGTCCGTCGGCCAATGTATATGTTAATAGACTCGACACGTCAATAATGTGATTTATAGGAGACCGGCTTTTCGATGTGGTATGGAAGCGCTACCAGTTGACGCCCGTGTTTGTTTTGCCCTTTGGTGACATTTTCATTTCTTCAGTTGAATATTCACATTCTTGAGGGGTCTGCGGAAATTTTTGGGATTTCCCTTGAATTTAATGTGAAAATAAGATTTCCATTGAAGAGGTTATGTCAGAACCCAACGATGGGAGTTCTGTCAAAGGTACGACCTGGGTGTCAAAACAATATTATTGACATGTTGCATTTGTCGTGTGGGAACGCCAAGAAGTGAGTGTAAGAATTTTGCGTTGATTGATCATTCAAAATAATTGAATTACATTCGGGGTAGCATGAAGTCATCGAGATTTATTGTCTCTATCTATTTCAGATGGGTGAATCTAACCAAGGTATCAAAGCACTTCTGCGTGTAGAAAGCTCCGGCAAATGAAACAGATTGCTGATTGTGTCATTTGTCTTAAATAGTAAGTCGCAGAATGACGGATTCGAGAAATAAGGAGCCGAGATTGAGGATGTTTTAAAGGACAATCATCTAACGGATGCTGTTGTTGAAAGGTGTTCTTCAAGCGATGTATGCAGGATGATCCTGTTGAAGAATTTGCCTTTCGTAGACATCGACACGCTTGGAATGACTAAAGAAGGTGTGGATCAGCAGTTGGTTGATATAATGAATGCCTAACCGAGGGACAAACCATACAGCGCCAATATACAAAATCGTAAATATAGCGCTGCTTTGAAGCAAGATAACAAAGATGCGGTTTATGAAGATCTGCTGTAAAAGTTGTCGGCAAGAACATCTGCGGCCATAAATTGCATGTCCAACAAACGCCATAACTGTAGAAACCATGGTCACTTTGAGAAGCTATGCCGTAAACGAAAGTCGCTGCAGGCAGAAACTTTAGAGAAGAAGCAGGTCCGTGTCATAGAGAATGTCATCAACGAGAATGTTCTAAATGTGCCCGAATTTGAAGAAAGCTCTACGCCGAATAAAATCTACTATGATTCTTATTCTGGGAACGAATCAAACAGAAATCTTGTTGGATTGTGGTACTGATGATAATTTGATCAGCGAGATAACATGGAAGATAATGTAAGATAACAGAATTCCCGTGAGCTCGTCGATGAAAGGAAGCAGTCGAGTGCTAAGGGTATATGGTAGCACTTATCCGTTGATCATTTTGGGATCCTGCCTTTTGAGACGTAACTGTTGAAGTGCAAATATTTCGTACAGAGATTCTTGTAGTTAAGGGACCATTAATAAATTACGTAACGCTTTTAGGGGGGAGGGGGTACGACAAGTTGAGACATAAGGGGGAGGGGGTGTTAACTAGATCGTTACGTAACATGTTTTCATCGAAGAAAAAAAAATATTTTTGGAATTTGTTACGTAACAGGGGAGGGGGGGGATGGAAAAATTTGTGACAATTTGTTACATAGGGGGAGGGGGAGTCAATTTTGGGCAATTTTTGCGTTACGTAATTTATGAATGGTCCCTAAGGGGGACCAACGATGTCTTCACGGCGACCAAACAGCAATGCAACTCGGTGTACTGCAGATCGAAATACCGCTAAGTCTGGTCGAGAAGTTTCCACGGCAATTCGGTAAGTTCAATGGTATCAAGGCACAAATTCACATGGACCCTGAAGCTATCCCGGTTTTTCAACATATGCGCCGTATACCTTTGAAGCAGCTGCGAAGAAAATCGATGAACTATTATGGTATGTCACCATCGAAATCAAGATCGGTCCTACCAGCTGGGTATCTTCACTGGTGTTGTGAGGGTGGTGAACGGCGAACCTCGATTGTGTGTTGATGTCCGGAGTGTGAACAAGGCTGTTCTTCGCAAACATCATCCGATGCCCGTTGTGGACGATTACATCGCGCGACTAGGAAGAGGATCAATTTTGGATCAAACTCCCATACAAAAAATCAACACTTAATTTAAGTTGGGGTTTGTGCCCTTAATGCGCAAATTGGTTAAATCCAATTTTCCCTTTTGGGAATTAAGATTGCATATCTACAATGTTATATTGAATGTAACTAGCTTTTAAAACATAGGTTGGATGAATGAGAAAGGCAGAATTGCACCACAAGGTGGATTAGAACAAATTTTTAATAAACATTTTAGTATGAATTTATTTCAGTTTTCAGTACGGGGCCCCTAACCAGGGATGCCACATTGAAATCTGTGTTATCAAACTTTTTTTACCATCTGTGATGACAAAAACAGCCCTCGGCATGATACTGTACCTTGATGTGGTCCGGGGGCTTTTCCACCAAAGCAGTATTACAGTGATTATATCACATAAACTTGGGATACGATTATTTTCTTTTTAGTTAAGCTACATTATGATCAATTTTAGTACTTAACTTGGCGACCTTTATTGTCCACTGCCATGGTCAAATAATATACAATGTGGGTTTAGGGCCCAATTCTCAGTACTAATGTATGTCTTTCATGTGATGATCATAAATTCAGCTGTATCTTGTACCTACCTAATCTGTTACGTCTCTCATATATTGTCCTTTATTTCTTCTTTTTGAGTCCTATACTGCCATTCTACACCCGCCTTCAGCTGGGTCAGGAAAGATGGTGATAGTGAACGTCTTAACACTCACACATTCTCAAACGCGGTCTCAAGCATGAACCTATAAAAAAGCCCCCGCGCGCGGTTACGTATCGATCACGTCCGGAAGTCTATCCTTGATCCTACAAGCCTAGGTCCATGCCTTCAGCTGGACCAATTAAGAAAATACGCTCATGCCTATTAGACAACACGTCTCATGGCGACATGACCGGGAACCCTATCGATATAAACGATCCCACTCTCTGCTAGAATTCTAACCGCGCACCGAAAATTTAATATCAGACTCACGGTTCGCGCGACCATTCAAGAACACACGTTACAAAATCACGTCAGCGCACAAACGTTAGAGCCCCTCGCGATTTTCCAAGCAACCTACGCCCACGAACTCGCAAACGTGATTACACCCCGGTGATAAGGTGAAAATCTCAGCACTCATAAACTTAGCAACACGATCTCAAGCGTCAACCTACAAACTCCCGCGCTCGTGCCATCATGAATCGGGATCGTCCGGAAGTCTCTATCCTCGGTACCAACAATCTAGGTCCTTGTTAATTAATAAAAAAAAATAATAAAATTGAAAAATAACTCCCATATCCACTAGACAAAACGTTCCATGGCGACATGACCGGAAACTCTAGTGATATGGGGTAACTCTCTCCCTGTCAGAATGTGATCCGTACACCGAAAGCTAAAGATCAGAATGACGGTCCGCGAATATATGAATGGCCGCAGGGTTTCAAAATCGAATTTATACACGCGAAGTCACATACGCGCGAGCACACGCAACAAACACGTCAACATACGAACGCTTAAGCCCTTCGCGATCATCTACGCACACCTATGCCCGAGATCGCGTAAACTTGATAACACTCCGGCAATTGTGTGAACGTTTTAGTACTTACGTTACAAACGCGGTCTCAAACGCGAACCCGCAAACGCGCGCGATCATGAATCGGTCACGTCCGGAAATCTTTAGCATTCATTCTAGCAATTTAGGTCCATACATTCAGTTGGACCAATCAAAAAAAAAAAAAATAAAGCTCATATCCACTAGATCACGCGTTCTACGGCGACAATGATATGTAAGAACCCACCTTCTTTTGAAATCTGAACCGTACACCAAAAATAAAAATTAAGTATCAGATTCACGGTCCGCGCGCGATCATTCTAGAACACACGCGAAAATGAGAAAGGCACACGGTTATGAAATAGAATGTATACACGCGAAGTTCATACACGTTAGCACACGCGACATACAAACGCGCACGCGACATGCAAACGCACACGCGACATACAAACGCACACGCGATCGAGCACGTTAACGTACAAATCTTCGAGCCCTTCGCGATGATACACGCGATCGCGAGTCCCTACGCCCGCACATACCTGAACCGTACAATGAATGTCACATTCAGAATCACGGCCCGCTACAATTGGCCTAATGCAGTGTTTTATTGGGCGACATTGCCTGTCTCGTCTGCAAATTGTAGTATGTGATTCTGACGGGGAGCCCTTCCGAGAACCTAGCTCTACAGCTCCAGTAGGACAACTCTCGAAAAAAAAAAAAAAAATTATTTCAGTTTTCAGTACGGGGCCCCTGACCAGGGATGCCACATTGAAATCTGTGTTATCAAACTTTTTTTTACCATCTGTGATGACTAAAACAGTAAAAAAATCTGTAAAAATCTATGTTACATTTCTCCAAAATCTTTTGAAAAATCACAATATTTTCATCAAAATACCAAAAATTTGAAAAACCCTTCCAAAGGTTTAGGGGTTTGACGGTCTTGCAAACATCATCAACCATATTGCGTGCATCAGTCCTACAGAACCTCTGACAGACAATTGCTTTAGGATGGTTATTGCATTACGTCTCGATAGTGGTGCATCGAGGAGATCGAGAGGGCTTATGCGCCTTTTTTATGTTATATGTTTCTTCATACTCTGCATCTGCGCATACCAACGCTAAACCACTGGTCTATGCGCGGTGGCGTGGCTGCATGGCTGTGTATTGACTTTTGCTGTGTGCCGTGTTTGCAAATATTGTTCTATTAGTGGGATTCGTGGACGGGGCTCACAGAGGGAGTCATTATGTGCCCATTTATCGGTTGACTTCGTCATCGTGCATATACTAATTAAATCAATTTAATAAAGTAAAATAAGTAGAAACCTATTAGTTGTAGCTTTGTGATCATCGTAGTTTTTCGTACTTGTGTACAACTGTTATATGCTAATCGTATGTCTATCTATGTATGTATTCGTCTGAGTATTTGTGACAGTTGGGTCAGGGAATGGATGCAGAACTGACGTATATGATAGAATAGTGGCTAATACTTCTGGTGATCAATCTGAGCATTTGGTTCTATTCATTCGGGAAAATCGGATTGGATAAATTAGGGTACAATAAATTTACCGACGAACGTGAGTCATCCATTCCCGGCCAGCATAGCATGATGAAAGTCTAACAGCATGCAACTGTCGTTAATGATAAATATACAACATTTGCTGCATTTAGACGAGTTTGATTGCATGTTACATGTGTTTTTCTATTCTACTTCATTAGTCTGTTTCTTTTGTACATCTATTAGTTTGCTTTTCCATTATTTATGTATACCAAAATAGTATTGTTCAATTTATACACTTCTAGTCAAGCTCTTTGCATCTTTTTTTCTTTATTCGGCATGTTATGATTCTTTTTATTAGTATATCTCTACTATACGCTATCTATACTCATATAGGTACAAACGCTCGTGGCCTTCGCGATAACACAAACCTGGCCACAAACGCGACCATGCAATTGCAATAATCCACATATACTTACGCCCGCGATTTCGCCTACATGAAAACTCCCCGGTAGTTAAGTAAACGTGGCATCTTTAAACTTCCAAACGCGGTCCCAAACATTAACCCACCACTCGCGCGATCATGAAACGGTCACATCCGAAAGTTTTACCAGTCTGGACTAATGCCTTCAGTTGAACCAATCAAAAAAGTGACGCTCATATTCACTAAACAACACGTTCCATGTAGAGGTGTGCGCCGATGCATTTTTAATCGGCGGCGGCGTAAGCGACATATTTGGCCGGCGGCGGCGGCGTTGGCGGCGTCACGCCCGTGGACCCTATCGGCGGCGGCGCGCCGGCGTGTGTCGGCGTGACGAATATTGACGCCTATGTAACTAAAAACAATTCTTGGCAGTAAAATTCCTTTCCCAAATTGGTAACAGACTTCGCAGCACATACAAACAGACGTTACCAGCTTGAAGAAAATTCTAAAAAAAATCATCGCTCACGATGTACTAGCGACATCTGTTGAACACATTGCACAAAATGGAATTCTCGCAATCATATCAAGTAATTTTTTTTTCAACTGAAGCCCCAATAGTGCCCACCTAGGGGCAGATCACTTTCAGAATGTATTACAAATTTGCTTCAAATTAGAAAAAATGCATTTAATTTCCATTTTTGCAACAACTTTGCACTCCTTCGCAGAAAAGATTGTTTAACAATCGTCCTACGCTGATCCACTTTGTTAGATGTTTTGTTGAATGTAGGGCTAGTTTTTTGTAGGGTTTTGACGTCTTACTTGCAACGCAAAATGCATTATGAATTTCTATTTTGATGGAAAGAAATGCATTTAATTCCGCTGATGCGTCACAAGTGCCCACCCTGCTTGCCAAATGCAAGATAATAAATGAATGGCGGGACTATTTTACAGTTGCAAAATTTAAAGAACGAAATAGAAAAATTGTCGATGTCGCATACTACGACTTCGCATGAAATAATGATTGCAATGGACAAATTTAAAGAATGCAGAGTAACGACTGTATTTCAATAACCCATAATAATTATTTATAGTTCTATGTTTGGGAAATTAAAACGGTAAAATAGCTTTTGTTTGAGGAAATTAATTCTAGTTGTCGTTTCATTGTTTTTTGTTTCATTTTAGTCTTCTTTACCGTCGCTCTTTAAGAATCCCACAGATATCGGGTACCCTAACACGAGGCGTTACTAATGGCATTACTGCGCAGAAATGTCACTTTTAATGGTCATGTAAGGAACTTTTACTTCATTTTCCTGGTTGGCATTTACTTTTACTTCTTGTAAGTACAAAATAACGCATACGATTCCGTGACACCACATTTTCTTTCAACTTAAGATTTGCTTCTATTTAGAGTGCAAAGTATGCTCGATTTGCTGGAGTCATACAGATCTACACCATAACGAAACCTAAATATACAGTTACTATCATTCATAATAATTCCACGACTTGATGTTGGGTTGAAACTGATTACTAAACAAGTCTGATTGAAAATGGTCTGAGCGTATCTCTAGTTTTCGTAGCACCTGCACTCCGCCAATTGCTCCAGCAGATCCGGGGACCAACAAATTCGAATCCATTGCATACATCTAGTCAGATTCGATACACCGAATCAATTAAATTACTAACATCCTATTAAGTGCTTACTCGGCGATCGGCATCGTGTTGTAACTTAAGAAATAATTGTGAAAAACTCCCGCCTTGGGCACTTCGACAAGAATGAATTTCACATTTCCGGCCCATTTTTTTGTTTTGGTTTGCATGAGATTAAAAAGACGGCAACGTTTTTGAGTGGGTGCGAAAACTAAGTAACGCATTTAGCTCTGTGTCAAAATCTCTTCACTAATACCACGCTCGCTGATATGGCGCATTTTTTGTAATTTAAAACGACCGTTTTTTCTACGAGTGATGAAAATTCATCTCGTGTTACGTCTTTTTTGTTTGTGATACCGGGTTGATGCAACTGACACTGAAAATCTTTCCTGAGTGGGGCTAGATCACACGATGAATAATTTTTGAGACCAGAAATCTTACCCTCTGCATCGCCACATCAGTGCACCAGCGTCGCGAAAAGTCAAGATTATTCTGTCCAACTATTCTTCGAGAAATTTTTTTTAAAATAGGTCACGATTCAATCAATGACAAGTAAACCTCGCATTGAAAATAATTTTTGTGTTTTCAAAAAACTAGTTCGCGCAAAAAATATGGCATTATACTCAAATGTTTAGTAGGTGGTTGTGTCTGAATATGCTTAATATTTTTATGATTCTAGTTCATAACTTGATGATACATTAATTTGTATTAACTTTATTGACTAAAAAAGTCAAGAATTGAATGATGTGCAACGATTTTCGTAAATTCTCTTCGTGTTAACGTGATATTTTAGTCTTGAGTTTATCGTCGGATTTTTTACACAGAGTCACGTGTCTTATAGTTTTCTTAATTATTTCACGGATTTGAATTGTGGCTAAGTAATGTATTTTTGATGCTTAGCGCAGTTTCATTTAATTCCGAACATTACACTGAATCTTAACAAAAGAATAACAGGGTTACAGGTCCTGGTAGTTTCCTTGTATCTAATGCTCGCGCCTATGAGACTGGTTGCTAGCATTTGTACACAATATCTCACATAGAAATTTCAAAACCAAAGAGCATAGCGAATAATCCATGAATAATAGTCTGAGTTCCTTGAAATTGTTTTCGTAAGTATATTAAGATTATGTGGAAAATTAATTACTTCATGAACTATATCATGAACAGTTTCACGAGCTCGACGGGTAATCGTGTCTAGCATACTATCATGAATCGGTTAAAAAATCGATGAATAATACACTGTATTCCAGTGAAATTGATTACGTGCAAAGATTAAGATCAGGCAAATTATCGTAAATTTCATTACTTATATCTTGAAAGTGGAAGCGTTTTTTTTTTAATTTGTGGACATTTCCACGCGCACGAATGGTGAATTGTAACTTATATGCTCGCAATCATAACCAGTTGACGAAGCAAGAATGGATCCATGAATTGTATTCCGAGTGTCGTGTAATGATTTGCGAGAAAATATCAAGACTTTGTTAATGTTGTGATCTAATTCACAACCACTAATACCAAATAAACATCAATATATGATTAATCATGAATCAGTTAACGTCGTATATTCGGACCATAGACAATGTTTCTAGATTTGTGGTTAAAATTTTGAGCCAACGATTGTCGAGTTCGCGAATTGTCGGCGTGGGAAAAAAGCATCGGCGGCGCGCCGCCGGTCTACCTTTCGGCGTCGGCGTTTGTTAAAATTTTCCGGCGGCGGCGGCGTGGCGTGGCGGCGCACAGGTCTAAGTTCCATGGTGACATGACCTGGAACTCAAGTTTCCCCATAGGGAAACGGACTACCATCTGCACCATACACTAAAAATTAAGCATCAGATTCACGGTCCGCGCGCTACATCATTATAAAATCAAAATTATACACGCGAAGTCACATACCCTTCGTGACCATCCCCGGCACCTACACCCGCGATTTCGTAAATATGATAACATCTCGGTGATAAAGTGAATGTCATGAATTTTCAAACGCAGTCTCAAGCGTGAACCTAAAAACTCCCGCACTCGCACGATCATGAATCGGTCACTTCCGGATGTTTCTATCCTTGATATCAGCAAACTAGGTACATGCCTTCAATTGGATCAATTAAAAAAAGAAAGCTCTCATATTCACTGAACACCACGTTACATGGCGACATGACCGAGGACTCTAGTGATATGGGGTAACTTACTCCCTGTCAGAGTGTGAATTGTACACCAAAAACTAACTATCAGAATGAAGGTCCGCGTGACCATCCAAGAACGCACGCGTATATAGGAAATGCCACGGTTACAAAACCCAGTCTTCTACACGCGAAGTCACATGAACGCGAGCACACGTGACAAACACGTTAACGTACGAACGCTTAAGCTCTTCGCGATTAACAACGCACACCTACGTTCGTGATCGCGCAAACTTGAGAACACCCCGGTAGTAAGGAGAACGTTTTAGCACTTACGAAATTTCAAACGCTGTCACAAACACGAACCTACAAACGTCTGTTTTCGCGCGCTCATGAATCGATCACGTCCGGAAACCATTACTCTCTGTCCCAATAACTTAGGTCCATACATTCAGTAGGACCAATCAAAAAATAAAGCACATATCCACCAAACAATACGTTCCATGGCGACATCACCGGGCACTCTAGTGATATGGAAGATCTCACACTCTTTTGGCATCTTAGCAGTACACCAAAACATAAAGTATTAGACTCACGATCCGCGCGTGATTATCCAAGAACACACGCGAATATGCGAAAGGCAAACGGTTATAAAATAGAATTTACACACGCGAAGTTACATACACGTTAGCACACGCGACATACAAACGCACACGCGATCGAACACGTTAACTACAAATGCTCGAGCTCTTCGCGATGATACACGCGATCGCGAGTCCCTACGCCCGCACATACCCGAAACCGTACAATGAATATCACATTCAGAATCACGGCCCGGTACAATTGGCCTAATGCAGTGTTTCAGTGGGCGACCATTGCCTGTCTCGTCTGCAAATTGTGGTATGTGATTCTAACGGGGAGCCCTTCCGAGAACCTAGCTCTACAGCTCCAGTAGGACAACTCTCGAAAAAAAAATTCTGTGAATATGGTAACCCTGCCCCTGGCTGCAGTCTTGGAAAAAGTTATAGGCAATTCATTTTTTTTATTTGCACTTGCAGTGCAAAACTAATGTATACAGTGCCATCTAGCGATGGAAATACGTGTTAGTGAGTTTTCGCCATGTAAATTGTCAAAAAAAATTCATCTAAAATTTAAGCACGTTGGGTTTGGTAGCAAGACTTGTTTGATTCAGGAATCGACTCAGGGGTGGCCTAATCGAGTCTTCAAAAAAAAAAAAACATTTTTTTCTGATCAATCTAGTGCTCATGCGCGAAGATAGCATTGAGCTGCCTTGAAAAATAAGATTTTATTTTTATTGGCGTCTATGCTAACAATATGCAGAGCTATGTCGTCACAATTTCAATTTGCATGAAATGTGGATGTCCATGAAAAACATGCAGAGTGGATGCAGTAGCACTACTATTTAACATACTCGCAACCCTTTTGTAAATATTATTAACGCTCTCGATTGACAAAACGACCTATTCATAAGTTGGTTCAATATTGCTTGTGGCACTAAAAACTGGATTCCAACCGCACTGCGCACTTACTATTTTTCTATTAAATTCTTCTCATAGACTGGTTAGTTCGACTGGTCTGTCTATGAAAGTACCCTCTCTATCACTTGATATCCATGTATTTTGACAGCTCGCAGTTTTCAGTAGCAGTTTGATCACTCGCACTTTGAAAGTGCGGAGTCCAGGTTGGTGGGAAGTGCGCAATATTGAGTTTAGGAATGGATCAAATTAGCTCGTAATTGTCTTCTCTCCCTTGGGTTCGCTATAAACGCAACGGTGAATAGAATCGATAGGGAGTGGTGAATATAAATGTCATCGCTGTTTGCTATGCACGATCGTCCCCAAAAACCAGATACCATTCTGACGAAACTAGCGTGATACCGGCATCCATCTGACGACTGGTTACAATTAGGAAACACCTAGAAAACATAGACATAACAAGAAACCCTTCCACTTTCATGTGATAATAAATAACCATGATCCAAATCTGTTATGAAACGATCTCTGCAATCGAAAAACGATTTACGCAAACCGATCGCGGTGGCCATTCAAAAACGGTCACCAGGGAAACCAGTCCTCGACACATGCTGTGGCGAAGGTGACGGCGGCAGCATCAATCACGACTACCCATTAATAACAAATTTGCACATGTAACCATCAACCACTCAATTCGCCATAACCTTCAATTAAACAACCATTCATTTCTTGGCGAACCGCACTCGTATCTGTCGAAGTAATCTGTCCTTTTCTGACTCGTGCTCCTGTAGCATATTCACCTCGCTGCATAAGTTGACCGTCATCATCACCGTCACCGTATACAAGTCTCGCACAGCGTTAAGTCACCATTTACATGCTCGGTAGAGCCTGAAAGCGAATAGGTAGGTACAGGCGGGCACATGTCGTCCGTCTATCCCGGCTGCGGCGAATATCGAATGATGTTCCGACGTCTGAGAGCCATCGTCGAATCGACAGCGGAAGTGTTACGGGTTGGATGCGACCGTTACAGCAAAAACTATGGTTGCCAGCAACAAATAAATAGTCTGTATATTATGCAGTGTTGCGCGTTCCTCTTTGCGGGGTCATAATTAGTGATATAAGTGTTTACGTTTTGTGGTCCTGGCTGTCATAATTATTTTTTCGTGCATCATTTCAATTCGTTGATTTTCTTTTTGGCGGGCCTGGCCGCCATAGACAATTCAACAAGACTAGCACGTTCCAAAACGACGGAGTCTATACTATAAACGACCTCAGCTAAGGCGACAGTTCATGAACTAGCAAATATGGTGTCAACGTTCAGATAGTCGAACCTCTTAAACCTAATCCTTTTTGCTTGGACCAATCTTGTTGCATGTCGTTCTATAGGAAAGAAACATTGGCGAACCTTGCACCAGCCACACATGTATCGTCTCCTCTCCATCAACCCATGATGATTTCGCGCATTCATTCATTCGTTCGTTGTATCCAATTAGCGAACCGCGGCAGAGAGCAACCGCCGTCGCCGCCGCCATCATGTCTAGCATGTCCGAGCCCGAACCAGGGTTGGGTTTGAACGTTTCGCGCACGCAAATCGACAAGGTCATCTGCTGCCAACCAGCCAGCCTACTATTGCCCGCCGGTGCTGTGTGTATGCATGCACTGCGCACTGCTACTTGTATTGTGTTGTGGTGCTTTGTGCCGGGTGCGCTGTGCCGCACCAAAACAGCAAGGCCATCGCGATTCGGTTCGGGGTTTCGTTCGTCTCGTGATGCGTGAAAATTAGTACTGACTGACCTCTTAATATGGTTTTCGCGGTTATGATCGGGATAATTGTTTTTTTTTTGTTGTTTTTCTTTTCGCATTCTTGGCAACGGTTCCGCTTTGAACGTTTTCGTGGGATCAAGGTTAGTGGAAAAAACTTAACTCACACCAAAAATGACCCGAAGCAAGCATCGTGGAAATAAAAGCCGATTAGATCACCCTCTCCCGAACGAGCGGCTCAATCTGAAACCGAACTAACGGTACACAGGGCTGTAATTAAGTCGTAACGGTTTATTATCACTAAATATCAGTGTTGTTTCGAGTACTTGTACACAACGGCTGCTTCGTGTGGTCCGCGTATTTACTTCTCTAGGGTGCTATTACGTGATTATCATTGCAACAGATAGTGGACTCTAGCCCGCGTCGATGACGGTGGCCGGTTCAATTCAAAGCGATACCGATCGATGGTGACCGGCTTACGCCTCACTCACCTAGGGTTGTCAAAGTTCACGGGCGGTTGGTTGTTATCACATTTGCACGGAAATTAAAATCTGGGGTGATTCTGCCGGTATTAATTCTATTGAACTCGATCTACAAACGATCGAGGGATGGTGTCTACATCGGTATCAGTATTGTTGTTTCGTTTCTAACAAAATTGTAAACTGGTAATGTCATTTGAACAATCATGAACGTAGTAGATCACGAAGATAGAACGTGATGACGATCGGTACCATTCCAGAAGGATCGATGAGAGCCCAGCAAATGTTTGCCTCACTTATTCGCCGAGGAAAACACGTACAGCTGCACGCTTACCGCGCATGAAAAATTCCTGTCGCGAAGCTGGAACGAATCATTTTCCCATAAAAAAAACTGTCAACGTCAATGCAAGCTTGATGCAGCCCGGTGCAGTTAGAGCTGTACGTTATCAAACTGTAAATGAAATGTAAATTATTTTATTATTTGCAAACTGCTTGAAAGATGAATCCTGAACTGCACGATCCGAACCGGTCAGAGTCGGCAGTCCCAAATCAAATTTGCCAATCCACGCCTACGCGAGCTCCGTTGCGGTGCTAAACCCAGTCTCAAGTTGATCCACTCCACAAATCCGGCAACACGACAAAGGTTTGGCAGTTGAGAGAAGTATTTTAATTGTCGACACGGCATGCTTACGTAATGACTTTCACTTTTGGGACGTTGGATCCGAGACCCACCACACAGTCACAGCATCTAACCAACCTACCGCAGTTTCATTTTCGGTCGAATCAAGTCGCTACTGTAACGCTTAATCAAGCGTCAGTTCAGATTCCGCAAATGAACCAGATCATTGCTGCAGCGATAAGGAGTCGGTTTGAGTTTAGCTGCGCCGCGTGATCATTTCAGTACGTACCTTGTTGAGTTGAGCAACCGGAATGGCTCACGTACTTGCCAGACATTACGACTCCGGCCAATAGCCATTCATCAAGCTGATGGACAGATTTTGACACATGGATGTGCAAAAAATCAACATATTCGCGCCCCGTTGGTTTTTTGTTGTACTAGAAAACATCACAAGAGCGGGAGGTCAAGGAACAGACTTTGACAATCGTTGAACGGAAATTCGCGTCCCGTTCCGAGAACGAATTGTGCGAAAAATTAGGTCATCCATCAATCAAGAGTTGTGTCTTTTTCGTCAACATAACTACTTCTTGAGTATCGCGTTATTACCCCGTTGTCCCCGGTTTCGGTTTCGTTGAAGGCTGTTTGTTACCTTCTCTCGATATTCCCTGTTCCATTTTTTTTTCTCGACCGCTAATTGAAGTTGTCTTTCTGGTTTGTCAATCTACCCAACAGCTGCACCGTGCCAGACAAACTGGCCCCGATGACGTACACTGCTGATTTTTGGACGGAAGAAACTGTTCGTACAATGGCTGGTACGATACCGTCAAAAATCGGTGCATCCCTACAAAAAGGTACAATTCGAAAGTTATCAAAAGTTTCAAACGTGTTTTTTCTTGTTTTTATTTGCCTAGATTAGTTGCGATAAGTTGGTAGTATATATTATTAATATTAAAATCTATTAATTACTCTTTTAATAGGACAAGAAACCATATGGAGAGTCTACGCCACATCATGGTACCGTATTTTCTACGAAGATTGTGGATGCCAAACACAAGTTAAATGAGGAGTTGGTTTGGTAGTAGTATGACCATCATTCAGTATTTTTGCTTTCAAAATGTAGGTAATATTTCATATTTTTGGACTACTTTATTTAATATTTTACCATTCCAGCAACTGTCAAATTACGTAAACTCAACGCAAATGTTTTAATAAAAATAATAGAAAAAGCCTTAAAAAGAAAATTAACATTCGATGTGATTCATGATCTGTGCAGGAGCGGAAGAAGCTACAGGAAAAAAGGAAATGACGATATCGCACAATTTCGATGAGTAGTATATTAAAAAGTGGACACCGATTCTCACTAGCTTAGTGCAAAAAGTGAAGTGCGATATACCCGTAAGCTTTCATTGCATTTTATTCGAATCGGAGTTTCTGTGTTGGAGATACAAATGGATAAGCCATTTCCAATGTAAAATTCCATGTGGTGATGGTAAAATGAACACCTTCTGGTGACCTGCAAAATGTCCTGTATGTACGCAATGCTTAGCGTTGGAAAGATTTTCCGAACAAAGCTGATCAAGAGCTTTGCATACGCACAGGGCATTTCAGAGACAAAAAAAAACTTGTCACGGAAAAGTTGAACTTTGATGGCGTAATATTAACCAATTTACAATCCTGTGGCATCGAAATACATCTACAAATTTAACGTTATCCATGGGTGTTTGAACTTTTAGGATCTGTTGGAGAACAGTGATGGTATAGCTACTTGAAGTGAGCGTTCCGTCTAATTTTGAGGCTTGGTACTTGGAGTGGTAAGATGGTTCATATTGCCCCCAGTACAAACTGTTCATTTTACCTCATAAGACATTTTATTTTCAAACAGCCGTTCCGATTGAGGCATTTTTTCCTGATCCCTACTTATTGCGGTGAAATATCTGTAAGAGGTTCAATTACTATGATGTAACACCTTTTTCCGCATAAAATTAAAATTTCACCTCCATATCCTACATGCCGAATTTAACATCAGCGACAGACATGAATGCCGAATTTGGTCTTTATCATATTTATTTCACATTCGAGATTAAAAGATTTTATTAGAAGAAATGATTTCAATATCCTTTGATTACTTAACAGGTCACGTTTCTGTAAAGTTTGTTCTAAACATAAAAAACATTGGCACCCTGTTCATTTTACCTTCCCTCCCCATTTTACCCACAGTTCCCCAATGTATATTTTTGTTACCAGTCTTGTTTCTCATCTTGCTCATTTCAGAAGCTAAAATTCGCCCCACTGCTATAGTAGGCTAGGCAATCAAAATTACCCTTGCGCTGCTTTGTCTAGTTGCAAAATTCTAAACATGCCTTCGAATGTGACAACATTTTATACAATATCCCAGCATATATAGACAATGACACTATTGAAGTAAAGCTACATGACCTGACAGTGTACTAATGTTAACATTATCAAACAACACATGTCAGAATACGGAGAATTGGATACCGTTAAGGAAGATATTTGGAGGAACTTCTTTCCATGTCTTCGATGAGAATGCGTCCCCTCCTACCGGATCATCCAATGCAAATCAGTCTAAGAAGTTACTTATACTCAGCGAACATTGGTCATGCATCCAGGGCAGATTTCTACGGTGATCAGTCGCTACACCATGGAAAACCTTGCGCAACATATTCCATCTGTTATGACCATGACAGTCGCCGTATACAATCGATTGTTAAACCAACGACAGTGGACTGGACCGTAACAAACACCAGCCTAACAACGATCGAGCCCATTATCAATAAACTGCCATTACCAACAGCGAAGTAGCAATGATCACATCGAATACCTCCCAAACCAACAACCAGCACCACCAATAAAGAATCAAATTAATATCGAACTGTAACATCCGACTATGAGCAACATGAATGCAGTACTGATGATGATATGATCGTGAACGAAAATGCGAGAGAAGGCGGACCGAATAACGCCCAAGTTGTGGTAGACAACGCAGCTAATGTTTCATCACCATGGAAAAGGATCTCAACACAAGCCTCTACTAATTTTTATTTTTGCTTTATGCAAAAATCATAAAAGACCAACGGCTTAGTTATGCCAACGCTTCGAACCGTGTTAAATAACCAAAAAAGAAAAAAAAATGGACAGGATAATTTAGTTCCACGTT
Source organism: Topomyia yanbarensis (assembly GCF_030247195.1). NCBI lineage: Eukaryota > Metazoa > Arthropoda > Insecta > Diptera > Culicidae > Topomyia > Topomyia yanbarensis. The sequence goes on along the minus strand of NW_026683602.1, from coordinate 412,957 downwards.
TCACCGCATAGATTTTCAACGAAGAGATAGAAATCCACTGTTTTCTATAATGTTGTAGAATAGGCATTTTGCAGTAATTCTTCGGAACATATCCATATTCTATCTCTCTGCTTTGAAAGTTATTCGAATATTGTGTACTAAAATTCTTCCAAACATTATTTTGCAAAACTCAGGATCCTTGACTCTGGAACTCAATGTTTCTGGATCCTTACTCGTGGAACTCAACGATTCCAGATCCTTGATTGCAGAGTTTAAAGATCGTTGATCATTGATCGTAGAACTCAAGGATGCTTGATCCTGCAACTCAAATAAGACATCCCTGCTACTGGAACACAAGAATCCTGAATCTTAAGGATCCTTGATCTGAAAACTCAAGGATCCTCGACAATAGGATCTTAGAACATTGATCGTGGAGCTCAATGAATATAGATGTATCGTGTAACTCAAGGAACCTAGACACTTAATCTAAGAAGTCAAGGATGCTTGATCTTGCAGCTCAAACACCCTTGATCTTAGAAGTCAAGGGTTCCTGTTACTGAAACTCAACGGAAGGATCTTTGATCCTGCAATGCGATAATGATGGATCTTGAAACAGAAGGGTCTTGAAACCAGTGAATCCTTGATCTTGTAAGTCTAGGATGCTTGAACCTAAAACTGGATCCTGGAAAAATCTTAAGAACTTCCGGTTTTGATAGTTAAATTCGATTGTTATTCAGCCTCTTGCAGTAAACTGAAATCACAGATCATTGGTACTGATTTTTACGAAGTATGAGAGGACGCCCCTTTAATATCAAATTACTAAAAAAACTGATCGGCAAAAATGTTTGAGGATAAGGATCAAGCAACTTTCATCGTCGCTGTATCGATCGTTTATTTCATGAGATGAGTGGAGTTCATCAGTAAAATGTGAACAATCTTCGCTTGAATACAATGATCGTCTGATTAAAATATTGCCCAATCTGCCCTTGTATTTGTGAAGTGGAACACTTATTAAGTTTGAAACCCGGAGAATTTTTCCCCCAGTAATTGCCAACCGCGCTCGAGTCGTGAAAATGCATGTGACAAAACGTATTCCCTCTTACCCGAACTTAAAATACGTAAAAGAAGGCGTCACCAAATTACGTTGTGCACATATGAAGGACAGGTCCCTACGTGCCAGTGCTTAACAAGAAGATACACTACAGAAAACCATGTAAATTATGAGTCGCTGTTAATTATTTCAAACTCGCGTGACTTTCTTTTTTTCAAATTTGACCGAAATGTACCAAATGCTGCCCAGTTTCTCTTTAGAGTGTATTTTTGCATTCGCTAAGCTTCGTAGTTGCCAGTGAACATCCACTCGAGATGGAAGAAAAACAATAAAAGCGGTCGCGAGAGGATTTTGTTCACCAACATGCTAAATCCAAAGGTTCCAGGAATGGATGACAGCACTAGTTTACACGAAAATCGTACTCATTTTCTCTTTCAAAGAAGCGTTTTCGAGATTTTTTCGAAAAACCTGTCTTTGCGTACATTTTTTTTACTTTTTGTTTTGGGATTTTGCTCTAAACAATGTAGCATGCGTTAGTGGTAATGAACAGAGACAGCCTATAAAACGTGGTATTGTTGACGTAGACACTACCATTCGCCCTTAGAAACTGTCACACATACGAGCAAAGAGGCAGTTTTCGTTTTGACGCATACTAGGACTATATAAGGACTTTGCTTTTAGCTAAAATTCTTCCGATTCGCTTCGATTCACACAATAAACATCGTACTAGTGTTTGCCTTTGCCAATTCGACAAAAAATATTTATATTTAAAACCTTTCGAGCCTATTGACCACCGACTCAGAATTCTCCGAAGATAACACTTAGTTCAATGATAATGATACAGCACCGTAGCGTCTCTATCAGAATCGAAGCCATATCGGTCATAACAATACAATACAATCGGCTCGGAATTATTCAAATTCAGTCTACACCAAGGCTAAATCGTATTCCATGTTTGGCACGAACAAAAACAACACGGTGCTTCCACCAACCCGAACCGTGGGAAGTTACGACGAGGTTACCTCGTTGAGAGTTGCGCGTCTTCGAGTAATTCTATAGAGAGAACAACGGCCCGCGGGCAAACAAACTCGCCTTTGCCACTTCGACTACTAATATTCATTTAATTTCTTTCTCTTCCTACAGGTAAATAATACAACACTCGCCTCAGTCATATCGTGGTACTGTGACTAGCGTCAAATTTGCAAAAAGTCAAAGCACGTCAAGATGCCCACGCATTCGTCACTTTGGCGTGACCTACTTTGACCGAGATCGCGCGCAGCTGTGCAGGGATGGTGCGTAAGGTAACGGGGTGTTCGTGTGCGTGAGAGGTATGCTATATAGGTAGATTGTTGCTTCGCACAGCTGGAGATGGTCGGGTTTCAATTTTTCCGAACCCGAACCCGATGGCTTGAAAATTGGAAAACCCGGACCCGACCCGAACCGGAAATATTAAAATTTGAAAAACCCGAACCCGACCCGAGCCCGAACATTTTAAAATTGCAAAATCCGAACCCGACCCGAAAATGAAAATTTTGTAAAACCCGAGCCCGACTCGAACCCGATAATTTCAAAAATTTAAAAACCCGACCCGAACCAGAACATTTATAATTCGACAAACCTGATCTGAACCGGTCTTGTTAAGTTTAGGAACCCGAGCTAGATCCAAGGCTCATCCAAAAGAATCATCTAAGGCTCATTCAAAATTATTATAGAATCACTCGAACCTGAAGTAGCACCATACGTGTCCAATTATATCTGCCTATGGCAAAACGAATTACTGACGAGAGGAATTGACATTTGTATTTACTATTATTTAACGTCGCATTTGTATTGATCTGAGAAACTTATAAATCGTCGATATCTTAACCGGAAGGTAGGATAAATCGGCGGCTAATGCATGGGGAAACAAAAGGCATAATGATGACAAATTCAAACAACCTTTCCCGTCGTACTTAACCAAAATTTCTATTTTTTATCGAAAACCATTCCTGCAAGAGTAGTTTTGTATAATTTATTACATGTATATTAAATTAAGCACTGGTTATTGGCTAGACAGTTTGCACGACGTCACCCGCGTTACTGGTTGGTACGGCCAAACTTAAATTAGTATCGGAGGGTGTCAATCAAGATTCTCTGGCGCGTTCTTGGTGTCACATCATTAGCTAGTACGGTATGCGCGCCAGTAGAGATGCTTCGGCATCTCCAATGGAGTTCTCGGAACTACTACAAACTTCTACAAAGCCGCTCACGGCTTGAACAAACCACACAATATTTTTAAGATTAATTCCTTAAAATAGTGGAAATTCCTGTATTTTCATGAAGGAATCCGGATCGTGTAACGGCCTAGCCTGGTGGCAAAATATAACAGAAAGTACCTGTTTCATATATGTATCACTGATTTGATAGTGGCGCTAGTATACCATTACCATATGAGTGCCATCGTTGATAGATTGTCTCTACTTCCCGTAGATTTCTACTTGCTTAAACCAATAAATTTTTCGATAAATTTTCTTTGACTTGGTTTATTGATGATTATAATGAAATATAAATCGCGCAGAGATTTTAGACGCGAAACACTTATTGTTGAATGCTCTCTCATGAGTACTCGTTTAAAAAATAAAATAATGCGAACAGTTTGCGAATCTGAAGAGAAGAAATGTAACGAATTCTAGCGATTTAAAGGTGGTAAAATTTAGTATGTCATCCTTTCGTCTCACGTAAAGTAAAGTAAACAAAGTTAATACCACAAAAAGAGGCTGAGTGTTGTATTTAGACGCAAACATCGTCAAGAAATTGCTGGGGGTGATCTGTTCAAAACCCGAACCCGACCCGAATCCGAAAATTCCAAATTCGGAAAACCCGAACCCGAAAGTTTAAAATTTAAAAAAACCCGGATCCGACCCGAACCCAAGAAATTCAAATTTGAAAGCCCGGAACCCGACCCGAGCCCGAGAAATTTAAATTTACAAAACCCGAACCCGACCCGAAACCCGTCGGGTCCGGGTTTCTGGTCTAAAAACCCGAACCCGACCATCTCTATCGCACACGCACTTATTGACCGACCGGTTAAAATAATTAACGCGCACATGCTGATTGACAGTAGGGGGACGGGAATCTTGTTAGCAGCTTACGTACTTCCGTAAAAGATATCGTTATAAGTCGAAAGTTTGTTTTTATTGAGACAGTTAACGATAACAATTTTGATTATCTAACCAATGCAATTCAAAACGGTCTATAATTCGTCCTTCAACATCATATTTGAAGAGAAAATATCTTTAAATCTATAAGTGTCCTAATTTCTTTTAGTGAAGAGTATTAGTTAAGTTAGTTAAGAGCATTAACACTTATCAGGAGAAACTAGTTCACAGATTCTCACAATTTTGTTAGTCAAATTGGGTTGGGGGTGAACTGAAATAAGCATAAGCATAAGAGATCGCCCGTAAATTGGGTTTGGGGTGAACTGAAATTAATATAAACTTCAAACTAATTTAAATCAATTAAAAAATCGAAGGGGGTCCGGACCCAAGGCCCTCCCCTTACATCCGCCACTGTTTATAATGACATTTCTCTAAATTTAGTCCTCTATCATCCCTTAAAAGAGTCCCAATGATGAACCAAGTAACAACATCAAAAAAATACTAATCTAAGCAATCAACTTCTGAAAACTCATTACCCTGCTGCCAGAGTAATTTACTGTTTCCCCGCCGGTGACAAGATACTTCCGCTTGAATTATTTCAAACCCCAGCAAAAATCGATCCAAGCTAGCGGCGACCGACCGGGTTCATTGTTCGCGCTACATTACACGTTGCACTTCAAGGATGTACGGTTAGCCCGTTCGGTTGCTGTCGGTCCAATTTTTTGGTTTCGCTATCTGGAAACCCACTCTAATGATGATACGGTCAATAAACACCGAAACCCCACCGAATAATGCCACAAATAGGGTCGTGAGACGGCACGGAACAGAAAATGATTAATTAGGATAAAAGCTGAGGGCGTATTGTGTGGACGATGCGACCGAGTTGACAGAGTGGGGTGTATTATTAGTTGTTTGTTTTGTTTGTGCTTGATTATTGACATTTGATTTGCTTTGACGTTGAATCATTTGTTTAAACTAATTTCTTGCTCGAAAAGTTTTGGCTCGAACCTGGTTCGGTAGATGTTTGAGCAGCTGCTAGAGATTATTTTCTACACTCTAACCCTATTTGCGGTGTTCGAAATCGAACCCAGGTGAGCTGCGTACAAATCAATCGATTTACCAGCTACGCTATTCCCGCCTAAATTCCTTACTAAAATAGTTTTAGACAATCAATTTCATGTTTTGTTTTTCAAATATGTAAGTGAAGTAACTATTCTGTTTAAAAAAAAATCAGTATTGCTAACAAGCGTTCATCACGGTGGTATTGAGTCATATTTGTGATTAAATAGTAAAAATTGCCCAACAAATAACAACGTGACACGGAATGACATCTCCATTCTGGCTGGTTTCGAGATTCACATTTACTGAGTCTTCTTCTCGTTTTCAAGGTCTTACATTATATTTGCCACCAATTCTCATCCTCCATATCGGATTAAAATAGAAACACTTCGAGTGAAAGTGCGAATATTGCACAAACCCCCACTTCATTTTTCTCCCAGGTCAAGAACCTCCACACGTGCCACTGAATTGGGAATGAAACAAAGTTGAAGGTCGTCGGTTATCAGTAGATTTCTATGCGCGCAAGCGTGCATAATCGAGGGGGTCGAAACGATCCGTCGAACAGTGACGGGCGCGGTAGCTAAGGCCCGCGGCGAGTGGACAACAACAAACGAAAATTTGCGAAACGGCCTTGAAAAAAAAGCCGAAAAACCGATGGGAAGAAAAAAAACTCACCGTCTACTGATAACAGCCTCGTCGCGAAATCACTCACAGCAGGCGGTGCCGACTGAAATACCTTCTCATTGCTGCGAATCTTGATACTTTGGCAGGGGGAAGACATCATACCCCTGCAGATACCGACCAGCCACCTGCAACAAGAAAAGCGAATGTGCGCCGGGCTGTGTTGGGACAATGAAGGGGTAGCTTTGACCTAGTTTTCGTTTGTTTGGCTTTTCCTGTGCCGTTGTTAGAGTCTCTGTATATCGGCTCGGAGCAGATACTAATCCACAATAAAAGGAAACAGCTCCGTTTGTGTTTTGCATAATAGAAATGTTTAATTTGAAAAAGACTTAACACAAACAAAAAGAAAATGAAACTAAATTCACATTATAAACTGTTCATCCACTAACAATGTGTGTTTAGCCGCCATTTTTTAGACTGGGAAGTACGATACCTTCACCCACATACATGATCGAATACTTTTGCAATCCGCTATCTGTTTGCATACTTAAGTCATTTGATTTTTTTATTGCTCTGAAACTGAAATATTTAAAAAAAATCATTGTTCTGCTCTTGAAAGGCCACTGATTTTTTGACGTAGGACTACGTCTTTGTTTTCGATATAGGGGTGCACGTTGCAAATTCTACAAAAATGGTATGTAACGAAAAGTGGTCCAATTTTAAACGCATATAATTCAGCCATCTCTCGATAAATTTTCAATTTTTTTGCACATATCGCCCCGAAATACTTCTAAGAATAGATTCCAATAGATAAACCCAAAGATTTTTGATATCATGGCATTAAAAATTTAAATAATGAACAACCTAGTCAAAATATCGCGCATTTACACACAGAAGATAGCGCTTCCCTAGTCCAGCACGACAGATTTGTGTACCTAGCGCGCTACGCTTCTATGAATGACGTCATCGTCGACTATTTAAACGGACGGATTTCGCCAGTGCAGCTCAGTTGCCTGTTGAGCGGCAGACGAAGCAGGTCACTGCGTTGTGTATTTTCACAGCCAGTGTAGCTGAGTTAGAAGTCCGTTACACTGTCTGTAGAGGTACGCTACCCAGTGGATGCGACTGTGCTTGCCGTTCAAACACTATGTTATCTTTTGTGTTGTGCTCGTTTCCAGCACACTTTTATGGATAATTATTCGTACACAAAATAGTTTGTACATCGAGCTCCATTTGCAAACACGGTTAACATAGTGTCGTGGTATTAGTTGTTTCTTTCGCTCTACCCATCATCATCAGCGTTGATTCATTTTGCTTTGTGCGCTTGGGTTTAACGTTTGAGTCGAATGTATAGGTAGATAGATCTAATTTGTTACTAAATTACACAACGAAAGTTAATTATTTACGTTCGATCAATTCATTGATTCATTTCCCCTTCACGTGATGCATTTACACTCAGCCTATAGTATTTTTATTCTACTAATAGGTACATACTACAAAGCCTATTTATGAATGAATACACTGCCACTTGAAAAACCGTTGCAAAAACGCAACTTGTCCATATATAGAATTGTTTTCGATTCTTGTATATTTATAGTATCGATATATGATTAAGACCACTGCATTCGCTATATTTGTATGCGTACTTTAGGAAAGTAACAATAACGGCAAAATATAACTAGAAAGCTTGGTCTATGCATCAAATGTGATTCAATTGTCTAAAATTTGATTTTTCTTCACCGGTTTGGGTTTTTTTTGCCACACACAATCGAAAAGTTTTTACAATTTTTAAAAGCTGATCTTGTTCTACAAAGATTTAGAGCCAGATATTAGTTCGGTCACGGTTTTCTGTCTTCTTTCTTCAGTTCTTCTCAAAAAAGTTTATTCGAATTCGATAACCTACTATAAATAAAATAACCTGATAACCAAGAAGGTTTGGTTCAATATGTAACATTCGATGTTGATTAGTTGTGCTTAAACTATGCGTAAGAAATATATTTGATTTTTATTACTCTAAATGTAGTAAGAAAATAAATATTTTACATTAAGTAGTATAGTCCTACGTCCACAGTTCGTGCAACCCCATAGGGCTGCCCCTTGTAGTTTTTTTAAACTTTTTCGCCGAAGCAGGACTTATTGAAATATTCTGTACTTCTTCAAAAAGACATTGGTGACTATCGATTACGATAATTCTTTTCCTTCATTTCCTTCAGTCAACGCAAATCCTCCCATCAAATCCCGAATCTTAGCGAAAACAATGCGATTCTCTCCATCGCCAAGTTACCAGAGTGACCTTCCGCCATTTATCACTCCCCGCATATTTAAGCCGTTGTTTCGGCTTACTTGGTGCGACTGCGGCGGTGCCCGCGGTCCGGCAGTCAACGATCGTCCTTGGCGGTCGTAAAATAACCGCTCGCCGGGTGACGATGACAGCAATAACAAAAATAACATGACTCAAGCGACAACAACAACCTAGAAGCATGACAAAAAAAGCCGAACGACTGTTCTGTTCTATCATGGGAGTTTTTTTTTTGAGGAGTCCACCAGTTCCTTCTTTCGCGGACCGGTTACGATCTCACAGCATTTGAATAACATAAAGGAAGTAGATACGAATGATGATTGTGTTGAGTATTGTTCGTGCTTTTCCAAAGCAGACGCAACGATTACTTTTTCGTCGCATCCGAATTCGGAGCACTATTCGACGCGCAATTTGTCGCTATGCTTCTCTTATGGGATGAATGACACGTTTAAAAAATGTGGTGCTGTTTAGTGTAAAAAATTGTTTGGAAACAATATTTACGACATCCTGAAACTTTTTTTTAAGTCAGTTTAATTATCAATTACAGTTAACGTAACCAACCAACATACATTAACCTTCGTAATACTCCTTTTTCGACGTTTCTTAGGATTTGTAACCGAACGCGCCCATTTAATTCGTCGCATCAAAATGATTGGAAGGCGCGTTTCAATGAAACGCACAATATCGCGCAGAAGATGGAGTCGCGCGTAACAGTAGGCGACGGCGGGAGGTAGAGACAATGTGCTAATTTTTGTTTACAATTTTTTTAATAAGACACGCACGTGTTTGATGGTTGAATACGAAAATAAACAAACCGTTTCGCATATGAATATTTTCAAATATTTGTTTGCGTGTTTGAATCACGATTAGAAGAACATATTCCAATGGATGAGTGGCTCTGAATTTATATTAGCAGTTTTTTTGGTTGGTTTCAGCGTCAGTGATCTGTTTATTTGTTTTGTAGTGTTTCGCGTATTTTCATCATAGAGTGAACGATATTGAATTTGTTTAATGCAAGTCGTCGATGCAAAAACAATTATATCATTCATACTCCAAGTCCTATAAACCCGAAACAGATCTTGAGTAAACCGATGTTTCACTTATATAGCATTACTAGATATATTAAAGGTTTTCTCATTTGATCGAAGTTCTGGGAAGGTCGCACAGGCAAATACCTACTCGCATCGATGTTCTTTTACTGTCAGGTGAGGTTTACAAACTATTAAAAACAACCTAGAGAAGTAAATCTGTACAAAGTTCGAGTAATTCTGATCATGCCTGAGAAGATTAGCGATGTGATAAAATTGCCGTGTTTCGTAAACTTACGTCCAATATATATTCCATCTGATAAAGTGAAGATCGATGGTGTGGTCTACAGCAGTGAAATTGTTGAACCTAATCCGTAGTGATGAATTAGGTTTGGAAATTTTAAAATGATAATCATTCGCCAGTTCCTAATCTGAACTATGAACGACTTGAAGAGGAACGTTAAGAAAATACTCGAATATCATACAGATAAAACATGGATTTTTTTTACTAGCGATACTCGATGTTTCAGATGTAATTTCTCGATTGTCCAGGTGAACTATATAACAAAAATCACTAAATATCTCTTGTTTAAAGATAAAAGGAATAAATATCCGCAAGTATGTGTTCTGTGTAGTGGTTCACATAATACAGTAAAAGCTTATTACGGATATCGACATCCAGCTAATCTTGCGCGAACTCCTGCACACTGTTTAATCGGTTCCCTATTTTTAATAACAATTTTCCTCCTCAGGGGAAACTTGGGGAGTCGGCAGTATATACAGCCTCTTGTCTACACAGCAATTGTCTTGGACCAGCATTCCTCCCTCTTCTGCCGCAATCTACGTTCAGGCCTGGACTGAGTTAGTAGTGATCAATAAGCCACGTGAGAGTACCAGGGTGAATGATTTAGTACTCCCGATCATTATCATCTATTAAATCTCTGTTGTGGATAAGCGCAGAAGTTCAAGCTCCAACAGAAGAAGTACATACGCTGACCTAGCAAAGGTTATTTCTTCTGTTGAACCATCAAACAAATACTCTGGACGTGGTGATTTACTCGAATCTGTTCCCGACGAACTCAATTTTCCTTACCAGCGCTTCCGAAAACGCATGTTTTTTGAAACGTTAATGATGCTCAACCTTCAGCCTTAAGTTCTTACTCATTACCAGGGATGCTCCAATTGATCTGCGACTCACCTGATCTTGGTATATGCTAACAAAAATTCTTCGACAAACTCAGCCGATTTTTTCACTGAGCTGAGATAACACGAAAGCAGTTACTGACCGTAAATAAAGTTTGTCAATATCCCGATGTTGCAATAGAATAGTCGAAGTATTAACCCTAAACTATCTGATTTGCGTGCTATAATAGCTGATCTACCATTCGTACGGTGACTCTCGGATCGCTCAAACACTCTTCCCAGATCGTACAGTGTAACGGTCACACTGTACGATGTGGGAGCGTGTGTTTGAGCGATCCGAGAGCTACTACCGTACAATCGTAGACTACATATTGGGAAGACTGATATCTCTTTCCTTCCACCATAAAAAACGAGAAGCGACAGAGATTACAGCGCCTCTATTGAAGTAAGGTAGGATGCCTAATGTAAAAGTGTATATGTGTGTGTGTGCAAAACTATGGGAAGTACCACCTTTACCCGCAAGTGGCGTTGCTGTTACTGTCTCCAGATTCTGGACAGAGTTGCCAGTCTTCTTGATATGCAGTTTTCGGTACAGTGCAACATTTGCTGATCTGTTTTCAGGAGTTTCTTTTGCATTTTTCTCTCCCTCAAGATTTAAACAATTTTTTCGAGTGCATAGCCATTGTTCGAGCAGTGCGAAATACTGCTCCATTTCTGTGAGTCGCCTGGATACCGTGGAACGAAGACCAGGATCGCCGGAACGAAGACCAGGATTTTCTTCATTTCTGTGTCCTCAGCCATCCCGTGCGAAAATAACCCCTTATGATTAATTCCTTTGCTGAAATTAATCCATGCTCATAATTCAGGTCTTTTGTAATCATCTTCCAAAAAACAAAAAGTTTAAATCTGTTGGAACGATAGTCGTCCGTGATAACAAGATCGAATATTCGCCCTGATAAGCTGGAGGAAATCACTCTAAAACAGGCTACTGATATTACTGGCATCGAACATTTTACGAAGAAGTACCACGTCTACGTACCTGCAATTGAAGTCGAGATAACTGGCGTAGTTACTGATCGTAGTTTGAATGTGCGGATAATGTTTTTACTATTTTAAGGACCCCATGGTTTAGATAGTGAAGACATTGGACTGAAAACGATTGGATTCAGTATTAGTCGCTGCTGACGGGAATAGGTCCTATGTCAACTCAAATGCATATCGGGTGACCTTCGGTGAGTCTGCTTCTCCCGTTTAAATTAACGCTGGCCCAACAAAAATTGCTATGGAGAAACTATTTGTGTTCCTGAGCAAACCCCTAGTCAAACGTTATGTTCCGTAAGTTTTCGGGGCTATCGTCAACCCGGTCCTAGTTTGATCCGGGAGCTAAGTTGGCGTTGAATTTTGAGGAGACGAAGTCGAAACGTAAATTCCATAAATTAGAGTTTCCTGTCGATTAAATCCGTTGTCTTCTACCGCAGAAGTTAGGATGTTTTGGCATATTCATCAAATGCGAGTCACCCGAGTCTGCGGCATACCCGGACAAGTATCGGGAAAGTCTCTAATCATATGTAGTGATGGGCGTTTTTTAAAATAAAATCTATTTTGCTGCATCGATATTTTTAATTATAAAAATGGATGTGGTCAAACATTGAACAGGGAAAGATCGGATGAAAACAAAATCGATTTTTCCTCTGTGAAAATATCGATTGTAAAAAAATCACCGCTTTTTCAATCGGGATTTTGGAGGAAAAATCAATTTTATCAAATCGATTGATTTTATTGAATCAAGAAAATCGATGTTGTCAAACATCGAACCGAAAAGATCGGATGCAAAAAATCGATTTTTCGAGGGAAAAAATCAACATCGCCCATTCCTAATGACCCTATTCCACACTTTCCTAAACTTTGTTCCTTCATCTCGAGGACCACTCTTCGGGGCACTGTCCGACTTATGCGCAATCGAAACAGTAGCAACGACAGCGTGAAATATTGTAACAGCTGGATATTCGATGTCGCTAAGAAAGGGTGCCCGGATTCTGTGCTGGCACAGAAGAACCTAGCGTTCCACCACGATATCTCAAACGAACTGTTTTCGATAATTGAACTCTCACTTTCTTGTCATGCAACAATGATAACTGCGCTTAAACAGAATTAAAGTTAACTTGCTGAAGAATCTGCCTGGCTAGGCGGAACGGCCCTAGTTGGACTGAAGGCGTCGCCAGTTTAAACCCAGGTAAACTAGCCTCCGATCACAACTCGTATCGGCCGTATACTGAGCGAAATATGAGACATTAGAAAAGATGCAAATCAAGTATCCATGAATTAATCCGGATAAAAAAACTGATTCCGGAATGTGTTCTTAGTCATTTGAATTGTAAGCTTCAGACTCTCATACCTTCGATAACAATATGTGTTTCATTGTTCTAAACAACTTTGTTGAAGGCAGACGAATGTCAGAATACAGTTTATTATTGAAATGATTGGTTTTAAGGGGTCTCTTGTAGATATCCTGTTATATAATCGATAAAAATTTGCTCTCGATTTGCCCGATTTTAGAAAGGCGTTTAAAGTTTCTGTTACATTCTACGGTCAGTAGGAGTTGCCTTCGTAAACAGTCATAAACGAACGATTCGACGTAGTTTCTGACCACAACACAGTTTGGTTTTTTTTATTCTAGAGGGTTAGAAAAAGTTGTTAAATTAATAAAAAACGATTTTTTTTAAAGTTGTGTGGTGGCCGTATTCCTTAATAGAAGCTGTTAGATAAATCGTAAGAAATCTCAATGGGTTGAGATGCCGAGCCTCTATCTTTTTATGTGCCATAACGGCGGTCTAAATTGTTTAGTTTGTAATACGTTTAATTGTCATTTTTGACAATAGGCGTTGGACGCATTGGACTAACATAGGATGACTTCCTCTTACTGGATGACATAAATAACAATTGTCCAAAGAAGGACTATTGACATATTACGAACTAGACGCCATTATGGCACGTAAAAAGTTGGATACCAGAGATATGTACAACGTCTTTAGTTTATAAAGCGATGTGATTTTTTGAAATTTTTCCACGCATGCAGAGGAACTGAGAAAAATGGAACGGTTATGTTAAACTTTGAATTATATTGAAACTTGATGGTAGCACCTCAAACCAACACTGTAATTAGGTACTTACTTGACATATTTTTATTTTTTTGAATAATTTAATGAAGAAGGAGGTCTATTCACCCATTCAGCGTCATAATCGAAATGGGTCAGTGCCAAACGCTTCCTATGTATAGAAACGCGATGTTTTCTTTTTTACCCGCGCCAGTGATTTTCCCCTACTTGATCCAAAAATAATTCGTTTCCGACTGTCATCTTCGACGCAAAGAAAACAAACCAACATTTGATGATGTTTTCGCATCTATAGCTTATTATTCTTCGTCCGCCATGTCAGGCAGCAACATCGTCGTCATTCGTCGAAAAATGATCTTTTGCCACATGTGGCAACGGCCTTCCCCACACGCGCTACGAGGTCAACCGCTGTCTACATTCGCTGCTTCGCACCGGCTTCGCAGAAAACGAGGTTATGTACCGCCGCCGGGGACATCACGATGATGGTGTCGTCTTCCTCTTCTCCTCAGCGCGTCCTCTCGCATTTCACGCGCATTCAACCGGAAGCTGCCGGGTTCCATGGGATAAAGTACCCGTTGGTTGCACTCGGTGGAATTTTCTGTGACTCCATCCAAATTGTTGTGTCAGTCCTGGAGGATACAATTTGATACAATGCAATCAATGGCAGCCGCGTCGTACGTAAGCCAAGGGTGCGCATTGCGAATCGCTTCCAATGAGTGTGCGCTTACGTGTCACGCATACTTGAGCAGATGGAAAAGTTTTACACCGACGACTGCTGCGATCGAGAAAAATTCTGAATGCAGCTGGGAGATTTGAAATTTACGATGATGGCTGACGGAATTAAGCGAGTGGAATGAGATGAGTGTGAATTTATTGTTTTATAAATATTTAAAAGAAGGGAGTGTACCTAGCGTTGGTTACTAGTTGTAAACAAACTTTTTAAATAGTTAAAAAAAGTGTTATATTAAATTTGTATTATTGTAAAACATCACAAAATATTTATTAAAATTATATAATATCAATATGTTCCTTATTGTCATAAGCTGACTAACTCTGACGAAAAAAATTCGTACACCATGCCTAACCGTGGTGAACGAGCTCGCTTCGATTCAAAATGGCGTACGGATTTTTTCCTGCAGAGCTGGTCAGACTCATATTCTATGCCCATCGTGAAGCTAACACCTCCTATTTAGCTTTGTTCGACTTAGTCATTCAGTGCTGTAAAGTACTGACCAAACTCAAGGCTCAAGTCATCGGACAATTCTCGCGATACAAAGTTGAAGAAACCGCACATTGCTGGTTGTTACTCTACTGCACCCATAACCGATCAAGGTAAACCAATTAGTTTGTTTAAATAATTGGAAAATTAATTAAATCTTCGCGGCGCCATCACAGGTGAGAACAAGCTCCACCGAACCGACAACAGTCGATTATGAGTATGCTGTTCTGCTCCGGCCGGTTAATACAACATCAATTAATATGCTAATCAACTCGAACACCTATTTTGCATCTAGTGCAACCGACAGTTTGTTACATCGTTTGTCGTTAAACTGGACGTTATTAAATGGTTGTGTCGAGGTTAACCAAATGTGACAACTGTCAGTGGTGTTGTTTGCCAGGAAGTTACTTATGTGGGTTTTACGCTCCAGGGTTTTACATGCGGCGAAACTGAGCCTGGTTTTATCTCTGTTCACGGTTCCATTCAAGCAATGTAAACAAATATGGCGAATTCAAAAACAAAGATATTTAATTTACGTAAAGTTCAACGAAACTCTCACTCAGAAGACATTTATTCAAATTGAAAGTCACTTGAAGTTTACACAAAACATCAGGATAGCAACAATAATAGACGAAATAACTTAGTAAGACCTTTCTCGAATTCTTTGCATTATTCCTATATCTTCCATAGTGTCTTGCCGATAATAATCTTTGAATGATTTTTCCTGATTACCTTCTTGAATCCTCCAAGATTGCTTCCGAAATCATTCGATGAATCTTCCAGAATCTCTTGAAAACTTGTCATAAAGCTTTCGAATAGCCTTCCGGAATTCTATTAGGATTTCTTCTATGTGCTTGAATAATTATTTTACCAGTATCCGTCAAGAATCTGGATCGTTCAAACTATTTTCCTGAATCCTTCGAGGATGCTTTCTAGATTCTCCGATGAACCTTCCAAAATATTTCAAGGATTTTTTTTCACATAATGCTATTGTTCTTCGAAAAAACATCTTTCTGAATTATTCAAAGATACTTCTAGAATCCTACAAGCATTATTTCTGATAAGATATTAGGAGAATTCCTTCGCCATCTTTTGCTGACATCTTTGGAGTCTTTCGCAGAATCCTCCGGATTCCTTCAAGAATTCATTTTGTCTCAATCTCACAAAAATGCTTTCCGAATTATTCTATGGAAATGGAACTTTTTAAACCCTTTAAAGACTTTTTCCAAACCTTTCGGATAGTCTTCTTAAATTCCTTAGGAAGTTTGCCGGAATGCTTCAAACAATTTATCTGGCCAGAATCCTCTGAAGATCGTTTCTGGCACATGCAAAAAAGATGTCAATATTTCTTCTAGAATTCTAGTAAAAATCTGCCGGGAATTCGAAAAAATTCCTTCGAAAATTCTTTCGCAATTTTTTGATAAATCTTGAAACCTTTGAAGACATTTTTCAAATCCGGTCCAGAATTGGCAGAAAAGGCGACATGTCTGGGAACTGTAATCATTTGGGGAACCATTGAAACCGCACACTGAAAATTAAGTATCTTATTCACGGTCCGCGCGATCATCCAAGAGCACACAAGTTTTTTGCGAATGGTAACAAGGTTACACAATCAAATTTATATATGCGAAGACACATATACGCTACATACAAAAGTCCATGCTATTGAACATGCTAACATACAAACGCTCGAGCCCCGCGCCATGATACACAAAGGCGAACATGAAAATGCACTCATCCACGCACTACGACGCCCAAGATTTCGAAAATATAAAGAAGCCTCGAAGATTTAAAGAACGCTACTGCACGTATAATTTTATCAACGCAGTATCAATCGAATCACGGCCCGCAGCAATTGGCCTTAAGCAGTGTTTTAGTGGGTAACATTTCCCGTCTCATCTGCAATTGTAGTGAGTGATTCTGACCGATAGCCCTTCCGAGAACCCAACTCTACAGCTGCAGTAGGACAACTTTTTAAAAAAATAAGGAACTTGAAGTTGTTTATTAAGGAACTCTAACGACGGTAGTGATCCCTAATGGATTGCCATTGTGAGACCAAGTTGATTGGTAATTTGCCTTTGATGATTCTGTTCATGTCTGGTTGCAGACCACGGATAGGGAGGGAGTACGTTCGAGGCAGACCAAGCGATCGGTCGCTCTTTTTTCCGTTATACCACTATGGTCGGTGATCTAGCAGTAGGTCGATGTTCGGTGGCATATCGTTCGAAGTTCGACGTTACACACGGTAGACTCCTTGCGAACAGGAACCGCGTACCCGACAGTACCGACCCCTGTGGTACTCCAGTCGACTCAGGGGAGCAATCCGAATATGTTCCCTCCCATGGTAACGCGAAAATGCCTGTTGTTGAGTCCTTTTCACGAGATGGTGTTGTAGGCCTTCGGAAGCTGGATCGTTACAAGATTGACGCGGAAGTTGTCGGCTGGTGCTTGTGCGATAGTCTCGCCAAGGGCAGCGAACCATGTTCCCGTATCTTTCTCTTATCGTTCGACTTCCCAGGAACATCGACCAATTTGTACCTGTGGTCAAAATTTCGTGCACGCGTTCAACCTCAAACATGCTTCGTCTCGATGTGCAGGTTTGTCTCGAACATCGAACGACGTGCAAACTGTAGTTCAAACATCCGTGTACGTACCCCGGGTGCGTACACGTGAACGATTAGCACAAAGCAAAAATAGTCAACGCTAGTGATGATTAGAGTGAGAAACAGAAAACTGGTGCCACGAACCTATGTGTACGCACACCGTGTTCGTACATGGGGTTCGGTTGTGCAGGCGAACATGTGCACGTGTTTTGGTACGAAAGAGCGTGTTTTAGTTCGTACACGAAGTTTGGGTTCTATATGAGCACAGAACCAGAGCGAACATTGTGTACGATGTGCATTTGGGAAGACTACTTATCGTAACGCTTATTGGCGGTCGGCGAGTAGTTGGTTCCAGGAAAGTAACTAGTAGCTGATAAGTTACTGATAACATCTTAGGAGATTGATAGAGCCTGGCGATGATCGCTGTCTTGTGCACGCGTTAGGAAAAACACTGCCGTTCCAAATAGTGTTGAAACTGTCAAGCACAGCCTCTCTGCCATTTGTTAGCCAAACGTCAATACATCGCCTATCCGAGATTATCCGCACCAGCTGATTTTCCACGGGTAGTGTTCAGTGCATGGACCAGCTGACAATAAAAATGTAATCGTGGCTCCGAAAAATATTGCAGCTGCACGTATGAATATTGGTTGAATGGAAAGTCATACAATGTTTTATTCTTTATTTCATGAGCTGCTCTTTAGGGGGTAAGGAAACCATGCACTTTTTAAAAATTGATATTTTCATCAGCTCAAAGCCTTTCTCAAACCCTTCAAAATATGACGAAAAAAAGTTTCGTGGTCTGAAACTATCTCGAACTGGGTCCTTTACAACAGTTTTCGTGGTGCCACCTGCCGCTGAAAGTTTTATTTGTTTTTTTTTAACACTGCTTAATTCGGGCATACCGAAAGCGACTAAAAATCTTTATCGATCGCTTCTAAATTTTTTGGATTTTTTATACATATGTGCTATTGTAAGGATTTTATATATGATGAGAACTTGTTTTTTTTTTAAATTTAAAATAAAAATTTCACATAAAAAAGGAATTTTTGATTGAATGCTTACAGCTTCAATTGATATCACCAGAGCTTCCCTCCACACGTCAGGACAAATACTGCTGTCGCAAATAGTGTTGAGACTGTCAAGCACAGCATTTTTGCTACGGGCATGTAAATGCCGAAACATCGCGTGGCTGAGATTGTCCGCACCAGCTAAGTTACACAACGTTTCATTCTTTATGCCATGAGCTGTTCTTTAAGGGATAAGGCCACCATGCAACTTTTAAAGATTGATTCTTACATCAGCTCAAAGTCTTCCACAAACTCTTCAAAATTGGAAGAAAAAAAAAGTCTCGTGGTTAGAAACCATCTCGAACCGGGTTATTGACAACAGCTTTCGGTGGCGCCACCTGCTACTGAAAGTTGTATTCTCATTTTTTGAACACAAACCGATAGCGACTAAACATCTTTATCTATTGCTTCCAAATTTTTAGGGTATCTTTATAAATATATAATTTCTTAGTCTACGTAGGGTTTTTAGACACGCTGATTTTTTTTTTTAAATTTTATAGTAAAAACCTGCCGGGAATTCTTTTCAAATCCTTCGAAAATTCTTTCGCAATTTTTTGATTAATCTTGAAACCTTTGAAGACATTTTTCAAATCCGGTCTAGAATTGGCAGAAATGGCGACATGTCTGGGAACTGTAATGATATGGGGGAACCATTGAAACCGCACACTGAAAATTAAGTATCTTATTCACGGTCCGCGCGATCATCCAAGAGCACACAATATTTATGCGAATGGTAACAAGGTTACACAATCCAATTTATACATATATGCTACATATAAAAGCCCACGCTATCGAACACGCTAAAATACAAACGCTCGAACCCCTCGCCATGATACACAAAGGCGAATATGAAAATGCACTCATCCACGCACTACGACGCCCAAGATTTCGAAAATATAAAGAAGCCTCGTAGATTTAAAGAACGCTACTGCACGTATAATTTTATCAACGCGGTATCAATCGAATCACGGCCCGCAGCAATTGGCCTTAAGCAGTGTTTTAGTGGGTAACATTTCCCGTCTCATCTGCAATTGTAGTGAGTGATTCTGACCGATAGCCCTTCCGAGAACCCAACTCTACAGCTGCAGTAGGACAACTTTTTAAAAAAATAAGGAACTTGAAGTTGTTTATTAAGGAACTCTAACGACGGTAGTGATCCCTAATGGATTGCCATTGTGAGACCAAGTTGATTGGTAATTTGCCTTTGATGATTCTGTTCATGTCTGGTTGCAGACCACGGATAGGGAGGGAGTACGTTCGAGGCAGACCAAGCGATCGGTCGCTCTCTTTTCCGTTATACCACTATGGTCGGTGATCTAGCAGTAGGTCGATGTTCGGTGGCATTTCGTTCGAAGTTCGACGTTACACACGGTAGACTCCTTGCGAACAGGAACCGCGTAGCCGACAGTACCGACCCCAGTGGTACTCCAGTCGACTCAGGGGAGCAATCCGAATATGTTCCCGCGAAAATGCCTGTTGTTGAGTCCTTTTCACGAGATGGTGTTGTAGGCCTTCGGAAGCTGGATCGCTACAATATTGACGCGGAAGTTGTCGGCTGGTGCTTGTGCGATAGTCTCGCCAAGGGCAGCGAACCATGTTCCCGTATCTTTCTCTTATCGTTCGACTTCCCAGGAACATCGACCAATTTGTACCTGTGGTCAAAATTTCGTGCACGCGTTCAACCTCAAACATGCTTCGTCTCGATGTGCAGGTTTGCCTCGAACATCGAACGATGTGCAAACTGTAGTTCAAACATCCGTGTACGTACACCGGGTGCGTACACGTGAACGATTAGCACAAAGCAAAAATAGTCAACGCTAGTGATGATTAGAGTGAGAAACAGAAAACTGGTGCCACGAACCTATGTGTACGCACACCGTGTACGTACATGGGGTTCGGTTGTGCAGGCGAACATGTGCACGTGTTTTGGTACGAAAGAGCGTGTTTTAGTTCGTACACGAAGTTTGGGTTCTATATGAGCACAGAACCAGAGCGAACATTGTGTACGATGTGCATTTGGGAAGACTACTTATCGTAACGCTTATTGGCGGTCGGCGAGTAGTTGGTTCCAGGAAAGTAACTAGTAGCTGATAAGTTACTGATAACATCTTAGGAGATTGATAGAGCCTGGCGATGATCGCTGTCTTGTGCACGCGTTAGGAAAAACACTGCCGTTCCAAATAGTGTTGAAACCGTCAAGCACAGCCTCTCTGCCATTTGTTAGCCAAACGTCAATACATCGCCTATCCGAGATTATCCGCACCAGCTGATTTTCCACGGGTAGTGTTCAGTGCATGGACCAGCTGACAATAAAAATGTAATCGTGGCTCCGAAAAATATTGCAGCTGCACGTATGAATATTGGTTGAATGGAAAGTCATACAATGTTTTATTCTTTATTTCATGAGCTGCTCTTTAGGGGGTAAGGAAACCATGCACTTTTTAAAAATTGATATTTTCATCAGCTCAAAGCCTTTCTCAAACCCTTCAAAATATGACGAAAAAAAGTTTCGTGGTCTGAAACTATCTCGAACTGGGTCCTTTACAACAGTTTTCGTGGTGCCACCTGCCGCTGAAAGTTTTATTTGTTTTTTTTAACACTGCTTAATTCGGGCATACCGAAAGCGACTAAAAATCTTTATCGATCGCTTCTAAATTTTTTGGATTTTTTATACATATGTGCTATTGTAAGGATTTTATATATGATGAGAACTTGTTTTTTTTTTAAATTTAAAATAAAAATTTCACATAAAAAAGGAATTTTTGATTGAATGCTTACAGCTTCAATTGATATCACTAGAGCTTCCCTCCACACGTTAGGACAAATACTGCTGTCGCAAATAGTGTTGAGACTGTCAAGCAGAGCACTTTTGCCACGGGCATATAAATGCCGAAACATCGCGTGGCTGAGATTGTCCGCACCAGCTAAGTTACACAACGTTTCATTCTTTATGCCATGAGCTGTTCTTTAAGGGATAAGGCCACCATGCAACTTTTAAAGATTGATTCTTACATCAGCTCAAAGTCTTCCACAAACTCTTCAAAATTGGAAGAAAAAAAAAGTCTCGTGGTTAGAAACCATCTCGAACCGGGTTATTGACAACAGCTTTCGGTGGCGCCACCTGCTACTGAAAGTTGTATTCTCATTTTTTGAACACAAACCGATAGCGACTAAACATCTTTATCTATTGCTTCCAAATTTTTAGGGTATCTTTATAAATATATAATTTCTTAGTCTACGTAGGGTTTTTAGACACGCTGATTTTTTTTTTTAAATTTTATATGAAACTGTCACGCACAAAATGCAATTTTCTATTAACCCATTATATCCTAGCGTATGAAATTTCATACGCATTTACTGCAGAATTTTGGCATCTAACTGCTTTATTATTGCACTAATGGGATCATAGAACCTCATATTTCATTGTGAAAATAGACAACTGCCATTTTTTATAATTTTGCTTACATTTTTGAACCGTGTATAGTTAGGGCAAATGGCGGCTGAAAAGTAAGCAATACATTTAATTGAATTTTATTGTTGGAATTCGTGCCAATAATTGCATTATGTGACAAAACGTTCCTACAGGTGTAAGAGAAGTGTTGTCTATCAGAAAATCTGAAGAAATATATCACAACAACTTAAAATTTGTTGCTTTTATTTAAGCGTACGAAATTTTTTGCACGAGATATTTTCATTCTCAAAACCATTTTAAGCGGTGATTTTATTTTTCCCATAATCATTGATACATTTTTTGGTGGAATTGAAGATATCACTGCATTTGGCTCACTTTTTGAAACCCCTGGGTTATAATGGGTTAAATGTGTACCATTTTTTTCAATCAAAAATTTACCAAACCCTCTACTGTAAAATTTGGATCCAAACAAATTCGTCATAGAAATAATCCTAAAACGGTATTTTTTTAAATCGAAATTTTGCATTCAAATACACCTAAAATATGATTAGAAAATCTGACGCCTTCCACTATATTCCCAAAAAATTATAAAATTATCTTTCTTATGATGATGTGCGTAGCCTTGTCCCGTAAGACAAGTATATTTTTCTTCGGCAATGGAATTAAGAACAATTCAAAACAAATATCTTATTTTACTTAATGTTGACATAAAATTTTCGATTTATGAATAGATCTGCTGTGCGTGATAACTATAATTATTTTATTCGGCTTATCGAACTTAAAATTTGTTTATCAATGAAGTTCATTTTCAACGAGCTCCCTCCAAATATGTGGCGAACGAAAATGTAAAATTAAGAACTACACGATGACACAATTGATGTGTCCTCTACTGCATGCTAAAGCCAAATGATTCAAGTATGTATGGGCAATCTAATTAGGTTAACTTTGATGTTTTGTCTTGATTGAGATAAAATAACGACCTGCCACTGAATGAAACAATCGAAAAAGCATGTCTCCTAGTAAATTACCTACCCGTACACCAATTTACTCCTTGCTAAATAATTTCTCTAGCAACATTGCTTTGATGTTCTCAAATTTACAGGATTCAAATTAATAATACATTATAAAAAATAACAAAATTGCAAACTCATAAAAAACGATAAAGCAGTGGAACTGGATTTGTATTGGGTAAAAGCTGTCATTTCAAAATAAATGAGTATTTCAAAAAATCTCGCTCTACTTAGCTACAACATCGAAAGATTCCAGCCAGTACTAATTGGTTTATTTGTTGATGCACTTTCGGGTTTTGTTTATTCGGCATAGTCTCATGATGGGATATAGCGGACGAGACATCGCTTTTCTCCTTCAGCCGTCCATTCCGAGACAGACGCTGTTTAGAGCCGCTCCTAGCATGCAGAATCGACGTTCTTCCATTTCCCTCTTCTCTGTCAACATGCGATCAAAGATGCACTTTTAACTCGTACCCCATCGGACGCCACTTGTAAGTAGCTGTTTGGCCAGTACTCGGGTTCTGATTGCCCGGTTGACCCTTCTTATCAGGGCGGCCTAGGTGTTTCTACCGGAATTTCGGCTTTTCGTATGTAGACAAAAAGGTAAACGGAAAAATAAAATAAATAAATTTTACCGTTTATTTCCTCCAATTCTCTTCACTGCTGCTGCTTCTGATCTGCTACTGCTCAGCGGAAAGGCGGGTGGTCTCGTCTGACCGGACGGGAGTGCCACGGTCAAGTTCTCCCGATTTAAGTTAGCTGCTCCGGCAGCGGTCCTTGACAATTAATTACGGAGGTGAGCTTTGCTCTTTTGTTGGAGTCTCCCAAGAGACGGGGCGAAAAATCGCCGGATTAACTCTCCCCGTGAATGGAACAGGTGGACACCGCTGTGACCTACCTCAGGGGGATCCGCTGTCCAACCTGCTTCGCTCTCCTTGACGATTAGCAGTGAAGGAGAGCTAGGCTCGTTCGGCTGATCCTCCACTGCGAGAGCGGCTTGGCGTCTTCTGGGTCCTTTATGGAAGCGAGTGGCTCCTCTCATTGATTAGCTTCCCTAATTGGCGATCCAACATCAGACAACAGTTCTCGAACCACGATTTTCCCAATAACAAATAGTTCACCACCGAAAACAAACCGACCTGAACTGCAATGTGGTCCGAAACTAACTGGCCCAACTACGATGACCGCCTCTCGCACGATGTAAATAATCCGCCCGCCTTCCACCAATGCCGTCGCTGACACCCACCGTTTCGCGAATTCAGCACACTTTCCGACAGCAAGGGAGAATTGTGGCCTATGTTACTTATTCACAAATGTTTAACAAAAATTACTACACCTATCTGAACTAACAAAAAACGATCACAAACAAAAATATAAACAAAATTTTACGTAAAAAGTGAACGATCATATTGTAAGTAGGGGTTTGCCCACTACTCGGGTTCTGGTTTGCCCGGCGAACCCTTCTTTTCAGGGCGGCCTAGGTGCTCCTACCGGAATCTCGGATTTTCGTATAATAACAAACAAAAAAGCAAAAAACAAATAAACTAAATTTTAACTTTACCGTTTATTCTCCCGAAACTCTCCTCTGCTGGTCGATTCTTACGGTCTGCTGCTGATGGCGGCGGGAAGGCGACGGTTTTTTTCCGACCGGCCGGGAACACAACGGCCGCGTTCTCCTTCTGGTGTCGTTGGCTGCTCCGGCAGCGGTCCTTGGCTTTTAGCTAGGGAGGTGAGCTTGGCTCCTTTGTTGGAAGGGGGAACCTTTGTCCGCCCTGCTTCGTTCTCCTTGGCAATTAACTGTGGAGGAGAGCTTGGCTCGTTCGACTGATCCTCCACAGTGAGAACGGCACTGGTGTCACTTGGGTCCTTTTTATTTAGCCGGGGAAGCGAGTAGCTCCTTAGCGATTAGCTTCCCGTCTCGGCGACCCTACACCAGGACTTTTTGTATGCCCGGACCACACACCAATACACTGACGGATTTCACTTACCGTCACACGCGCGCACTGAACTTTTGTTACGGTGGCGGGAAACTGTCCCGAAAAAAGGAATAAATTTGGAACGTCTGTTCCTGGCTGTGGTCCGTCACTTTCTCAAAAAAACTCGATGGCCGCCTTCCACCTCGACCGAAAACACCAACACCCAAAAAAAACCGTACCGCTGCATAGCTGTCATCACCTATGTGCAGCATAGCCAGTACACGTATTTCAGCAGTAGGAGAGCGGTGGCCTATCTAAGCCCTATGTTAACTATGTACAATTGTCAAACAAAAATTACTACACCTATCTGAACGCACAAAACCGTTCACAAACGCGAAACTATATAAAAATTTACAAGAAATAGTGAACGATATCGAAACAGCGGTGAGCATAAATTTTCGTAAACAATACACTCTACGGAGAGAGTACGCACGAAAGGGTATATTTCCACCCAGTGCTAAATTGTTACCCTGACGGGTTACAATATGGAACAACGGTGAGTATAATTTACGTAAACAAATACACTCCACGGACTGTATACACAAAATCTGGTATGTTTCCACCCAGTGCCAACTTGTTACCCTGACGGGTTACACACTTGTGCGCATCGCATAATGGGATTTTATGGTGTACACCTTCGCCGCCATGGGGAGTTACAGTTACTAGAATGATATGACAACATATTCATCAGTGCTACTAGTTTCGTGAATATCAGAACCAGTTAACTGAGTCGCGTAGTCCTATTTGAGATTCAGTTTCAGAATGAGAGTGTCTGGTCGTGTCGTTGATTGAACACTTTTCTTTTGATTAGTTAAACAATGACTCTGAGAGAGTTATTCCGCATTCGAAGTGCTGCAAAACATCTTCGTGTCGTGAAAATTTTTAAATTATACCTTTGTTGGTCTAGTAAAGAAAAATGTAGTGCCGCGCTAAAATTTTGTTCTAACGTGAATTTACCCAGAAGTTGACCGATTTCCGATGAAAAATGTGAACAATATTCGCGACAAAAATAAACGCATCAATTCGGATTATTTACTCAAGCCTAGTAAACTGGCCGATGACATGTCGAAAGCAACCTTTCATCCGCCACGAATTTCATGGTAACCTGGTTGGTTGCTTATTTAGCGTATCGGTTTTCGCCAGCCATATTTGCTTGACGAACGCATGCGAGCGAAAGGTGGCAACGATCACCTCTTGGGAGCTATCCAATTTTGGCACACCATACACACCGAACTCGTTGGATGTGTGGCTAATGAGTTTCATTTGTACGGGCTAATTTTCCGTGCCGATGCGATCGAGGAATGGTCACTGCCAAGTGTGTTTTTTTTCGGCGCACCGTCATCAATAATAAGAATAAAGTGGTTTGAATACACGGAAGCTTTGGTGTTTCTAGCATCGCCATTTAGGAAGCGGATATTCAGAATATTAATATTGTTATGATTTATTCTGTTTCTATTTTTAGTTATTTGAAAATTAATTCGACACATTGTAGAAAAGTCGAAATAGTCTAATACGTTGAACTATGCATTAGAGTATTTGAATATATTCTGCAAGATTAATATTTCTGGGTTCTTCGTTTTTTGGACTTAATCTCGTTTAAAAATGGTCAAGTCGGCTGCCATGTACTGATGAAATGAAATCGAACTGTTTTCAGCGGCAAATGATCTATGATCAGAGAACACAAAAACAGTTACATTCCATTACCGCACATTGAATTCGGTTCCCATGAATGACTCAATTCATTTCTCAGATAATTCTGAACAACGACAGACCGTAATCACTTCGTTAACCATATCAAGCCGTTGCAAAGATTTATCGTTTTTTTTTGCAAGTGCACAGCAGGAAGATGGAATCACGGGCACGATAATCACGGCAAGCCCTTTGTTCGAACTATAGGAACGAAACAGGCGCGACGGCTCCGGGTGGGAAGTGTTTGTGCTAATAAGCAACATTAGGCACGTTTTGTTGACTATAAGTGTTAATGTATTACTTGACTGTGCGTTTCTGTTCGCCCGACGGGTAGATATTGTAGGTTTACATCACGTAGGGATTGGCCGGATTGGAGTTATTTTCAGCTGAAACGCAATAGTTGCATGTGCATAAGGATTCACCGCATCGAATTGATTTCAAATAAGTGCAAAACCAAATAAAGAAGACGCACCTCCCGAGTGCATGCAGCCAGTTGATCTTACATTTGGCTGCATACGTCATGAGGGAAACAAGCTGGTCACCCTATATTTCCGATTCTCACAACCGACCACTGTTTCCATAGCTGAAGAAACAGAAGATGACAAAAAAAAGCTTCCCCGTGGGAGCAACTTAACTCGATTAGTTAGTTGGTGGTCAAGTGGCCACCAGGCAAGTAAATTGCGATGGCCTGGTTCCCTCAATTGGCACGGAAGCTGCCAACGACACCCTGCGTCCACGACTCACGTCTGACCAGCCGGGCGTTTTTCTTTTTCGTCAAACCATTCCAAGTCTACCAGAAACGATGAGTTGTAGCTACGCACAAATCATACCCAATTATACTGTTTTCACTACATTACAGCTTAGAGACGCTTGAACGTGAAACGAGTTGAGACCGCAGTTGACCAACTATTTTGATTGGTATCAATTTAATTCAATTTGGTGTGTGACGTGTATCTTCTTGGTCGTATTGGTCAACGTAGCTGTTTACACGCATTCATCTGACGCTTCACCCGTTCACAGTATGGGTACGGGTGACGTCACAAGCGACTGCAATATAACTTTCGTCGGGTATTATGTTTATTGAATCAAATCTTTATGAGATAAGTTGAAGAAACTAACTTGATTTAGCTCTCAGCAGGCGGATGTGTTTAGCGTGCTTTCGTTACGACTAGGTAGATGATTGTTTGTCGTCTGATTAGGACCCGTTTCCGGCATTAAACTGTGTTCGCAACATAGTGGTGCTTTCATCATGTACACGGAAATATTCATTAATTTTCAGTCCGCTACTGCAGATTCCTTGCCAGATCATCAACTTTCAGGAAAATTTATCTGCGAAAATAAACTTGATTTTTATTGACGGTCCTGTTTTTGAAAAAACGTTTCGAACCATTTTTGGTATTATTTTCGTGCAAATTACAAACAAAATACTACTAAAAAACAACTACATAAAAATAGCTCAAGTTATGACTCAAAGTTCCGCGCACTATTCTGAGTCTGCACGAAAATCGAAGTTTTTGAATGAAATCGAAAGAATGCAACAAGTAAATTAGCGCCAGACGTAATCCGTTAAATGAAACAGTAATAAAAACAAACCACAAAAGTCACGTGACTCTCGGAACCTTCCGCACTCTGCTGTTGTCTGGTTTGGCATAAATAGTAGGTAGGCCAAGTATCATACTACGCCGACTAGCCTGTGGCGGCAAAGTGCGCT
Organism: Topomyia yanbarensis; assembly: GCF_030247195.1. Taxonomy (NCBI): domain Eukaryota; kingdom Metazoa; phylum Arthropoda; class Insecta; order Diptera; family Culicidae; genus Topomyia; species Topomyia yanbarensis. The sequence goes on along the minus strand of NW_026683602.1, from coordinate 384,840 downwards.
CTCATAATGAATTGCTACCTGCCATTATTCGTGTTTCCTCTTTCGTCCATCGCATCGTCTACTGCACTCAAGGAACCGGTTAATACCATAAGTCGAATCTGAATGGATTTTCAGCCTCATAAATTTTGCACTTTAAAGCCCTACGAGCTACCCGGACGGCGGCGAAGAAGCAGGAGGCGCCGTTGGCTGGACGGCTGGTTGGCTGGCGTTAGCATGCGCGTTCAAGGTTCCGGATCTGTGAGTGAAGGTCGCGACAAAAAAAACCCGGCAACTGTCAGACGGTAATTTAGCGCCTGTTTTGCGCGAATCTCGTGACCACTGGGAGATGGAGTACTATACATTCATTCGCTTGTCATTGTGAAATAAGTAGTGGTAAGTATTACGTTTAGTACAAAACAACAACCAAGTCAACACATAAAAATAAACAGTTAACGTAAGCGAATTGCCTCACTGTTACCTTTTCTCACTATGAAATGAAATCGCAGCAGTCGGTGGAATTCGAAATATGCTCAAACAAAGCTGTTGCGTTGCGGGCTTCAGCTAGCACCGAATCGGCTATGTTAGTAAACAAAAGGCGTCACATCCTTTGCCGAAAGTGCACGGAACGAGTGAAATAAGAGAACCACATCCATCCGGTGGCGGCGGCGGGTTCCCGAGAATTTGTCAGTCAGTGGCCAATCGGGAGGATCCAATATCGTTCTATAATTTACATAGTATACACGTATTCAATTTTCGATCGGAGACGACGTAGTTTTTCCACGTAACTGATGTGACCAATCGATACGATATTTGTGCCATTTGATATACGTACTAAATTTACGGGTATGATTAATACTTGGAAGTCAGTTCTTTGTTCTAGCAAAAGTTGCTAACTCGTAACCTAGAAAAGGGAACGCTTTCCACATCGAGGAATGTTCTCACAACTCTGAAGAAACTTGAAACGACTGACAAACTAGAAACTGTGAATGCTTTGGAGTATCTCCAGATGCGGGCACTTTCGAGATTCTGGCGAAGCAGCAATCTCTAAAATCTCTTCAGTGTCAGACTCAGATAAGTTTGGACACTCTGAACAAAAAAATCTTTACCATCTGTGATGACAAAAACCGAAAAAAATCTGTGAAAAATCACAATACACTCAGGTTTTTTTGTTACGCGGGGTATACATGCCGCGTAAATGAAAAAGTTCGAAATCCGCGTGAAAAAATGCGCAAAAAAACCGCGTACAAAACTGAGTATATTTCCAAAAATATGTGGAAATTTGTGAAATTTTAATTAAAATGCCAAAAATCTGTCATCTGTAAAAAAGAATCCGTGATCAAAAATTGTGAAAAAAATCTGTGACATTGTAGAAAAATCTGTGAATATGGTAACCCCTAACTCTGAAAACTCTATAGACTGTAATAAGTCAACACTTTTGAGACAACGAGCAGTCCAGAGACTTTGACGATTCTACAGGAGCTGAACTATGTAGACTTAGCTGACCATGACTCAGAATTCGGGAGATGATAGAGCCCCTGTGGACTCCATAGATTCTAGACACTCTTTAGATTCTGAAGGCTCTAAAGAATTTTGAGTCTGTGAAATGGGTACTGTAGGCACTGTACAGTCTCAGGAGATTCTAGACACTGAGCGACATACGCTGAGATCGAATTTGGGAGCTTTGATTGACTATGAAGACTCTTCAAATTTTAGGAATTCTGGCAATCTGGCGACTATAGTGATTTTGAATATTTTTGAGATTTTTAAAATAACGATGTCTGTGGAGTCTCTCGAGCAGCTGGAAAACTAAGAAAACTGTAGTAACTCTGGCATCGCTAATCTCCGGCAATACTCTAGGAACTTCATAGATTCTGATGGCTCTAAAGAATCATAACACTTCTGGATGCCGGGATCGAATCTGTGAACTTCGGTTGATTTTTTACACCCTTTATATTCCAGGAATTTTGGAGCGTCTGGATACTCAGGAGATTATGAGGATATTATTGATAATAATGGATCTGGACATTTTCGAGTTTCTAGCAAAACTTTGAAAACGGCTCCAAAGACTCCGAAAATTGTGGGGACTTTGGTGGTAAATGATTTTTTTTTATGCTTGATGCTCCGAAGACTTCTGGAAACGCAAAGGTTCTTGAAAACCCGAAACATTCTTCTGTGTCCTGTAACTCTCAAGCTGTTCACTCACGAGGCAACAGGACGCACGTCACAAAAATATTCACTACGGATTTTGTTCCACTTATTCCTTTTTCCTTTTGTTTCTGTTGCCGCGTTGGAATAGGTAGAACAAAATCCATAGTTAATATTATTTGTGGCGTGTGTCCAGTCGTATCGTATGCGTACAGCTTAAAATTATCTATACTCTGCAGACAATGATGACTCGGGGGAATCTTGGGTTTCTGGAAACTAATGGTTCTAAAATCTGTAAAAAATTTGAAAAATCTAAAGAGATTCTGGGCAACCAGGAGACTTTGATGATCCTTGAAGTTCTATAGTTCTTCTAGATACTGACAGCGATGTAAACCCTGGAATGCGGTGTATCCATGTCCATTCTAAATAGTCTTGAGACTCTCAAGAAACTGTAACCTTTGAAGACTCTAAAGACTGAGATACTCACGATACATTCGAAACACTGCAGGATCTTTAAAATCACTCCAGCCTCCAGACATTTCGAGGACGCTAAGAAGTTTGGAGTCTCTAGAAACTTTAATAAACTCTGGAGACGTTTCTGAAGACGACTCCCGGATTACTGAAGACGGAACTGGAGACTTTGGAGACGTTTCCTAAGACTATCCTGGCGGCGTCTCTGGCGGTTACTCTGAATGCTTTGGAGAGGATTCCGGGATCTCTGGAGACGACTCTGATATCTCTGGAGACAACTCTGAAGACATCTCTGGGGACGAATCCGGATCTCTGAAGACTACTCTTAAGGCATCTCTGGAGGGTATCCTTAAGTCTTTGGAGACGACTCTGAGAGTTCTGGAGACGACTTTGGGATCTCTGGAGACGTCTCTAAAGACGACTACCGGATCTCTGGAGACTACTCTGGAGATTTCTCTAAAGTCATTGAAGACGACTCTGGGATCTCCGGAGACGACTGCCGGAGCTTTGGAGACTACTTTGGAGTTTTTAGAGTCGTCTCTGGAGACTACTCTAGAGGCGTCAAAATGGATTACTCTGAAGTCTTTGGTGACGACTCTGAAATCGTTAGATACGACTCTGGGATCACTGGAGACGACTCTGGAGACTACTCCGAGGGCGTCTCTGGAGAACACTCAGAAGTCTTTGGAGACGACCATAGCATATCTGGAGAGGACTCTGGGAAGTCTGGAGAGGACTCTGGGATTTCTGAAGATGAGGATCTCTGGAGGCGGATACTTTGAGGATGTCTCTGGAGAGTACTCTAAGCGTCTCTGGGAATTAGTCTGAAGTCATTGGAGACGACTCTGGAATCTCTGGAGACAACTACTGGATCTCTCGAGAAGACTGGAGTCTTTGGAGATTTCTCTGTAGATTACTGTGAAGTCTTTGGAGACGACTCTGGGATCTCTGGAAACGTTTCTAAAGAAGACTACCGGATCTCTAGAGACGATTGTGGACTTTTTGGAGACGTCTCAGGAGAACACTCTGGGGGCCCCTCTGAAAATTACTCTGAGGTCTTCGGAGACGACCCTGGGATCTCTGGAGACGACTTTGAAGTCATTGGAGATGTCTCTGGAGACAACTCTGGAGGTGTCTCTGGAAATTGCGTTGAAGTCTTTGGAGACGACTCTGGGATCTCTGGAGATGACTCTGGGAGCTCTGGAGACGACTATCGGATCTCAGGAGACGACTCTGGATTGTTTGGAGACGTCTCTGGAGATTACTCTGGAGGAGTCTCTGGATATAACTCTGAAGTCTTTGGAACGACTCTGCGATCTCTGGAGACGATTCCGGGATTACTAGAGACGTCTATACATGCGACTATCTAATATCTGGAGACGACTCTGGAGTCGGAGACATCTCTGGAGACAACTCTGGAGGCGCCTCTGAAGATTACCCTGAAGTCTTTGGAGACGACTCAGGGATATCTGGAGCCGACTCTTGGATCTATGGAAACGCATTAAGGATCTATAGCGACGTCTCTCGAGTCTCTGTAGAAGACTCTGTAGACTGGAACACTGCTGATTATGAGTGGTAGTCCTTTTGTGCCACAGTATGAAACAATCCTTTTGCAGAATTTCTCTCCATGCATCAACAACGGTGTTCGAGTGCTTAGAATGTGGCTGAAGTCCCCTATTTTTTTCTTCGTGCGGCCTGGCTCTACCTGTGCTTAGACCACGGTGTGTACTTATGACCATCAGTTTTCCACTTGTGAGTACCGCAAACAATTTGCCCACTACGGGAAATCCTACGCTGGAATACAAAAGAAAAAAAGATCTACAACAACTAAAAGCAATCCAGCAGCCTCATCATATTCGATTAATTCGTTGTCCAACTACCAGCACTTGTTGAACCATCAACGAAGGCTAAATTGTCTACGACTATAACAAGCACATTTGATACAGGACCGTTAACAACAAGACAGGAAACGAGTCAGATGGTTTCACGACCGTAATCCGCAAACCGAAGATACAAACCAAAGAAATTAACAACCTCTAAAACAGCAGCAATGATGGCAGTATGAACGAAAGTGACAATCAAGGAAGCGAACCGAATGACTATCAGGATCTATCAGAATCTATCAGGCTCGTCCGTAGCGGAAAATAATCTTCGCGCGCACTGGCAAATTGCGGAAAATTATATATATATATATATATATATATATATATATATATATATATATATATATATATATATATATATATATATATATATATATATATATATATATATATATATATATATATATATATATATATATATATATATATATATATATATATATATATATATATATATATATATATATATATATATATATATATATATATATATATATATATATATATATATATATATATATATATATATATATATATATTAATATATATATATATATATATATATATATATATATATATATACACTCACTAACTACTCACACTCACTATCTCTCTCACTACTACTATACACTCACTACTCACCACTACACACACTCAGCACTCACTACTACACTACACACACACTACACTTACTACTCAAACTACACTCACTCTATACTACACACCACACTCAAAGTAATGTGCCACAATCCCCTCCCCGTCTGTCTAAGCTGGGACGCCGTGTCACATAATTTTGACTCGGAATAAGTATTTGAGAAATGATCATCATTTAAATTTCCCGATTTGTGAAGAAACAAGTCAAATGTCGTTCGACTGTCAAATGACAATTCAATTCCCTAAAGACTTCAAAGCATGGTAATTGAAACCACCATTATCATCAATACCTAGTTGGCGATGAGATATTATTTTTCGTCTTCGGTAGGCAGGTACCACCGTGATACATCGTCGATCGAAAAGAAAGTGACAGCTCATCGGTGAATGCAGACCGGATGATGACGAGTGTTTACCAACGATTTGAAAACAACATTTAATAATAAAAAAAACAATCGTCGCTATCCTATCCCACATTAATCGTGGAAAGTGCTTGCGCCGACGACGGTGTGATTGCTGTGATAAAGCGCAAAAAGAAAATGAAATGGCATTTGAAAGAAAGAAGAAAAAATCGAATTCAATTACAACAGAGTAGATGTTGGTGCTGGCTAACTAACCCAGTTTTCAAAACGACAGCGATGACCCATCCAGCGAGACAATTAGAAAACATCACCCGGCCGGCAGGTGGACTGGCTACTGCAGAATAAGACACCGACGGATGGTTTAATTTCGCACGAAGAAATAGAAAATTGATGCCCGGTTGGCTATGGATGAGATACAAAGGCAGCCCCACGCTGTTGCTGAAGTGCAATGAAGAATTTATGGCTGTTTATCAGCGTTTGTGTAGTTGAGCACACTACTGCTGCTGCCCCGACTATGGTTCGCGTTGTAGCAAGTGAGAAATGTAAACAATATTGCAGACACAGAGAAAGAGAGGCCCGGGGGAAAGTGCAATTTCCGTGATGTGGCCTTCACAGGCGATTATCACAGTGCAATCGTCTAGGAATACAGATGCACAACGAGCAACTTGTGGCGCTCTCTCCATATATAACCGAAACTACATACAACCGAGGAGGAATTGTTCGGGATAGCGCGCGTGCCTCGATCCGGGAATGCGGAAAAGTAAGGTGTGAAGTTTACAGATATCGAGCTATTCTATCGGTTCTTCTTGGCACGCTGCGCCGGTACTAAATCCGACCAGAAAATTCATTTGTTTTTTATAGGCGAACTGCAACCAAAGGGTGACTTGTGCCGGTGCGTTGGGGTTCGCAAACGGCCGCTCGCTCTGTGTCAATGTTTATAAGTCAAGATCACGTACGCCGCACCCGGCAAAGGCGAAGCAAGGGATCGACGCCGTCCGATGGCTTTCTGTTTCTTTCTCAACTCGCCTCCTCAGATGCAAAATCGAGCAAGTGGTGAATATCAATTTCAAGTGCAGCATGCTGTCCCAGTAGGCGTGTGGAGCGAAAATTAGAAACGCAGTGTGCTGCCAAAAAGTGTCACCACAGTTACGAAGGGTTGTGAATGCATATTTTAGTTTGTTTCGAAGTTCTGGCCTTGAAATCGATGGCAGATTGTTCAACTTTTCCGGTATTTTCCTGTTTGAAAAAGTGTTCGCATTAGTCTTGATGTCAATTAAAACTATCGTGTGGGAAATCGCCCGAAACGAAATCTAATTGAAAAGAATTTGCTTTTGCGCAACTAACAGAGACCATTGATTAACCTTTCAACTAGCAAGCCACAACCCATTCCAAGTCTACCCGCAAAAACGGACCCTCACTAGATAAGCTCATTTAATTTCAATTTGAAAACACACAACCAACCAATCGGCGATAATGACAAATCGGCACTTGGACCCGCCAGCGAGCGGTTCGGGGTGGTATTTCACGCGACGCAAAACGTGATTCGTCGTCGTCGTCGCAATCTACATACCAAATCGAGCCAGCTGATTCAAACAAATACCGACCGGCCGGCGCAACGCGGTGAGGTGCGACCGTCCCATACCACCAATACCATAACCATTCTTCACCAATCTCTACTTGCTGTTATCACTACAGCTGATACCGATGAGACACCAGATCTGCTCGGAACGCGTGTTCAGGCTGTGTGTTGCTGTCGGTAGGAGATCACGCAATTACGAGCGGTAGGCGCAATGTAGTAATGAAAGAGTTTCATTGACACAGAGGTTCCGAAACAATCGGTTCATTTGTGACAGCTAGATCTACTTTGCTTTTATCCGTTGCTTCACGAACTAATCTTTTTATTTACATTAATGAGCGTATGAATTGCTAATCTACAAATTGTGATGCTTGGAAGAAGCTGTTTTCGGATCTGTTATGTTTGGAAACATTAAACGTATTTAAGAAAATAGCTGAATGTTTCTTATTCGTTACTAGCTAATACCCATCGCGCGTTGCTGCGACTTTCAACGAAATAGGATGAAAACACAATTTGTTCCGAAGCACCATCTGGTGGGCAAATAATCCCCAACCAATAGCACACAAATACGCTCAATAAATTTTTACGGCAATCGGTTGAGCCGTTTGGGAGTCCATAAATCACATATCGATAATTAGAAAATGATTTTTTTGTTTTCAAAAATTTAAAATGACGGCTTCAAGGCGTTTTTCTTCGAAACCATGTTTTTTCTTCCAACGTCAAGAATAGGTCTTGTTTTATTGATCCGATTTCCTTTATTCAAAAAATGTTTGGAAGTATATACTTTTTTGTATGATTTATATCTCACATCGGCATAAAAAATTACACTAGTTTACAAGAAAAATGAAGCTTCAAGAAAAAGTATTTTTTAGACTAATTTTGGGTCGCTGCACACGAAAACAATATTCATTTTCTTGTTCAAAGAAGCGATTTTGTGATTTTCTCAAAAAACTCGTTTTTGAGCACTTTTTGTAGTTTTTAGTCAATATTTCTTGTCAAAATCATTCAATTAATTTAGTCAATATGCAGGTTGAAAGATGCCGAGATGCCCTTTCCAAAAACATATAATATGTGTCGATCATATGTAGAAATTTTAGTTCTGCAAGCGACCAAAGTTTAAAAAAGTGCATTTTTGACCATTTTTAAAAGTTACTCATTTTTAAATGATTTTTTTTACCGAAAAACAAATTTTTTCGGACCTTTTAGAATCTAAGATGACAAATAATATATTTACGTTAATTTTAAGCCTAATATCACTAACATCGGATGGAAAATGTTAATGCTATGGCACATTGAGCGAAATGGAAATTTTATGATTTTAGCGGACCCTGCCCTGGTGCGGCGGTTTAGAGGGTGTAGCACTGGTCTCATAAGCCAGTCGTCAAATATTCGAGTCCCTATCGGGAAGGAGTCTCAGTGGGATCGTAGCACTAGCCACGTAATATTCTGTGAACTGAGAATCTGCTGTGAAGCATGTTGAAGCAGAAGGCTAAAATTCCTTTAATTCGTAAAATATATACTCACCACAGACAAAACAAAACTTTTCCAGCGATATTTCCACATTTTAAAAAGAGGACTTAGTTGTACAATGAAATATCCAAAACCATTCAAATGCCGCAGGATTGATGGATGCAAGCTCGAGAAGACAGTACCCAACACAAACAATAACTATCAAGTACACTCAGGTTTTTTTTACGCGGGGGATACAGGCCGCGTAAATAAAAACTGCGTAAATGAAAACCGCGTAAATTTCAAAATCCGCGTAAATGAAAACCGCGTAAATTTCAAAATCCGCGTAAATGAAGACCACTTAAATTTAAGAATTCGCGATAAAGGGAACCTCATTGATGGATACCGCGTAAATTCCAAAAACCGCGTAAATGAAAACCGCGGAAATTTCAAAATCCGCGTAAATGAAAACCGCGTAAATTTCAAAATCCGCGTAAAAAAAACCGCGTAAAAAATACCCCGCAAAAAAACCGCGTAAAAAAAACTTGAGTGTATAGAAGATTATTTCAGTCGAAAGAATGATTGTGCGAAAAATAAAAAGTTACAATATTCACTCAGTGCTTCATACCATCTACATTTTTCATCCGACTTTTGTGACCATTGAATTAAAATTTATGCAAAAAGATTGTTTATCTCATTAGATTATAAAAAAATTTTCTTCTGTCCTTGATTTATTATAAAAAATTTACTAGAAATATGCATTTTTTAAAAAAAGGTCGACCATTAGACTTTTTTTTACTTTGGTCGATTGTAATCATAATAAAACATACATACAAACAAAAAGTTGGCTTAAAAGCCAACTGTGAAAATTCTCTTTGAAAGGAAATTCCTGACAAACCGTTACTGGCTAAACGCAGTTCATAGTAGATAATGCAAGAGAATTTTTTTTCCTTGGTTTACTATAAACATCTGTGATTGGCGGGTAACAGTTTGTCTGAAATTTCATTTCAAAGCGAATTTTGACAGTTGGCTTTTAAGCCGTAATCATATGTTCGTCGAGATTTGATCTACGCATATTATACATTTTCGGAAAGGGCACATCAATACCTTTCGAACTGTTTCGATTGGATCCTATTTGAACAAGATATTGACAAATAACTGAAATAGTGCCCAAAACACCTTTTTCAAAGAAATCTTGAAAATGCTTCTTTGAAAATATGGACTTGGTTTTCGTATTCAGCGATCCAAAATTAACTGAAGAAGCACCTTTCTGCTTAGCTTATCGCGATTACCTTAAAATTGTTAAAATCTGTCACATTAGATTCTGAAAATTTAAAAAAAAAAATTTCTGTAATGAAAAATAGAGCAAACACAAAAAAGCGGAAGCAAAAGAAAAACTTTTTTTTTAAACTCGAACTTCTTTGAAAGAGAAATAGAGTATTATTTTCGTATTCAGCGACCCAAAATTAATCTAGAAAACACTTTTTCTCGTAACTTCATTTTTCTTGTAAACTAGTGTAATCTTATTTAACACCAAAAGAGATATGTGAAAAACAGAGCAATTTTCACTCGGTGCCTAATAACATCACCAGTTTTTGTCGGATTTTCGTGATCTTAGGCTTAAAATTCACGTGAAAAGTTTGTCTGTCACATAAAATTTCACAAGATTTTTTTCGCTGATTTATTTTTTTATGAAAAATCAACCAAAAATTAGTAATTTTACCAAACACTACTTTTTTTGACTTTGGTTGCTCATAACCCTAAATTGTTGATATTTTATCCTTACATGTTATATATTTTTGGAATAAGCACATCAATACCTTTCGAATGGTGAGTCGTTTGTGTTAATCGGAAGATTTATTCCTGAGATATTTGCCAAAAACTGCAAAAAGTGCTCAAAAACACCTTTTTTGAAAAATCACAAAAACGGTTCTTTGAAAAAGAAAATGAATATGATTTTCGTGCTCAGAGACCCAAAATTGACTTAGAAAACATATTTTTTCTTAACTTCATGCAATTAACCCAAAATTTGTAAGCTAGTGTTATTTACATACAATTTTTAAACGAGTTTACAATAAAAAAGAGACAAATTTCACCTTTTTGTTTAACGTCTATAAAATTGTTTTTTTTTTCATCAAAATTTTTCTTCGGTGTCCTCATCGTCGCCACAGTGTGGAACTGAAGTTGTGCATTCTGGCTAACGTGCTTGCTTAGCTGTGCGACGATCGCGTTTACGCTTCGGAACATTTTTTTTTTGATTCCTTTCCTTCTTTTTTTCGATCATGTTTTTTTCGATCACGTACATCAACAATACCTTAAATTATTATAATGTTAACTCACGTGAAATATCTGACGCGCTTTCATTGATGACGAACACTTTTCTTTCTACGAGCACGTAATATTTCTAACGAAACCTTGGATTGTTTAGAAGCTGATCGAATACTAACACCATCTTGTACAGATGTAATATCGTTCTTCATGTCCTTTTCACTTCGTATTAACGTTTTTCGCACGAAATTACGCACAATTTCATTCTCAAAATAATTCAAAACAATACATTATAATTGCGACCTATAGTTCCCCCAAACGGCTGAACTATCGTACCCCCAAGCGTGTTTCATGTTGATGTCCGTATTTTGGTCAAAAATAAAAATATCAAAAAACAAACACAATACTTGTATTCAGCATTAATTTTTACGTAGGAAAACCTCACTGAGATTAGGTATAAGTCACAGGAAATTTTATCTATTTTACTAAATTGTATCTATTTCTCATTTCAGTAAATTGCGGGAGGCCCTGCACTTGACAAAGTAGGACAAAGTTTCACGCGCAGAGTCCGAAGAGATCCGCTATTTTGAAGCCACCATTTTGAATTTCCGAAAAAAAATATCATTTTCTAATTATCGATAAATAACGAATAACAGATCAAAAGCATTCATTTGTTATTATGTGGACGGTTTGAAGGCAGAAGTTGGCATCTTCTACATTTTTGAGCATAAGTGAACTGTGTAATCTATAGCTGGTGCACTTTTGCTTAATAATTCCTCTGTGGGCTAGCATACAAAAATTCAGTTTGTTTCTGAAAGCGAACATGTCTGAGCTTGAATGTGCTGCGTCGGGAGAACGAATGACGAGGGAAATGGACCAAAAATTTCATTCATCGCAGCGGGCATGAATTGAATTTCGTTTCCTTTCAAGTTCACGCAGGGATGTCAACTTTTTTAAGCTTTGGTTCGTGTGTCTTTCCATTTTTCCACAAGAACTCAAATATTGCTTGATTTTCCGCCGAATCCAGGAGAAGGTCCCCTTAACAATTTCAATTCGCTGATCTGCGATCTTTTATTTTAGCATTCACTTGTCGGTTCCTTCATTACTTCTATAAAACTTTAAGCGCATTTGTTTTCCTGGTTAGCGTCCAGCAGTAAAACCGATTATTGAAGATTTATATTCAGTTCCGCTGTCGGCTTGATCTGTTTTTCACGGAATAACTAAAATGTTGCAAAAAAAACGGTCAACGTGCATTTGGTACTAATCTACACACATAAATCAGAAACCGCCACTTCCAAGTTAAACCGCAACAACGTTCAATCTTTTCGTGCATGATTTGATTGGCCGCAACCGCGCACCGCCGCTCGATAAGATCAGTTTGCAAACAAATTTGCACACACCTGCTGCTGGTATGGAACTATGTACAATCACTAAACGAACTTGTTGTTATTGCTGATTAATGGCTTTTTCTATAGGTTTTGCGGAGAGACATATTGTTTGGAACTGGCCATAAAATCTCACCTTGCGTCTGCTGTGTATAGGAGATAAAATATGCAAAGACATTCAACTCGCCGCAACGCCACGCCACACGTCTGATTGCTTTGATCCGGACCGCAGCGAATTTTCGACAGTGTCATTCCGCTTTACTTCGCAACCTCATCGATTAGTCAATATTGAGGGGGTGAGTGAAATGAGACTGGCGATAGATTTGTCCTGATTGCCCCTAGTGCTCTCCGGTACGCGATGCCATTTGACATATAAATGTTAGTTATTAGAAAGCCTCTAACCGACCAATGTTTGTGACATCATACACCGGCGTGATTGACAGCTGAATGACATGCGAGAGAGAGAGAGAGAGAGTAGATCGAGACCAATTTGATAGACACGGTATAAAGCACTGCTGTTAGCTAATATACATGTATGCGTCTGGTCTGGCGGTTCAGAAGGTGCGGCCCTCGTTTCATAAGCCAGTGGACCAATGTTTCAATTACAATGAGGAAGGATCACAACACTAGCACGGTAATGTCCTTGTTGAATTGAAAATTGAGAATAAAAAAAAGTCAAGTGGCTGCATATGCAAGTACTGATCGACTGGCGTAATTAAATTTTGTACACATCATCGTGTGCTCCAGTTATAAACTTTTAAAGTCACGAATACTGAAACGCATGCTCATAAACAGTTTTTTTACGGTCAATATTACAAAATTGTCAGCTTAGGATGGTTAGTGTCTTCGAAGAATTTTTATAGCATAATACAGCGCATCCATTGAAAAAATAATTTTGGTTATTAATAACCCTAAAAGTATTTATAAAGAATCAACACTTCCAAAATATAATGTGGAGATTTGGTGTCTGCAGTAAAGTTGTTGAAAATGATGTTAAAAATAACTTTGTTAAAGACACGAATACTCTATTTATTCAGGGTATCGAAATATTTGTTTTTTTTTTGCAAAATAGACCCTTAAAGTTAAGATCTGAATTTTTTGTTTGTGATAACTCTTACATATGTTGGACCTTCTCCAGGGTTGCTTAGAACTATGAAATACACTTTTTTCTAAGGGGGGGGGTCTCTAAAACAGCAAAAAAAAATAGATTTAATAATATTTTTGTAAATATGCTACTATATCTCCATATGTTGCATACATAGAACTATTATTTCTTCAATAAAGTTGTTTCCAACATCATTCTCAAAAACTTTACTGAAAACGCGCAGTCTAAGAATACTGCGGAGTGTTAATGGGAGGAACAACCAATCGAATTTTATGCCTTCCATTTGATAATAGGTTTGTGAAAATCGGTACAATTATCACCGAATAACCAATGTGACCTTTATTCTGGAATATGCCCGAAGCCTGGGACTTTCGAAATTGTCGATAGTGGACAATAATGTCCATTTTAATATTTTGAACCTTTGAGGTATTACGATTGTAACGGTTTCGTGGGTTCAAACTTCATACAACCCCTTAAAAAGACCATAAATATGGTCCGTTTCAAATTTCACAACCCTGAAATCACCATAAATCGCAAGAGACCGCTCAATAACCCATAAATACACTAAAACATGGTCTTCCCTAGCAAATACTCATGGGTTCAAACACCGCACAGCCCCTTGAAAAGACCATGCGTATGGTCCGTGCCAATTTTCGCAACCATTAAAACACCATAAAATGGTCTTAATAACCCATAAATATACCAACGCATGGTTTTTCTATGGAATCTACCGGACCATGACGATGGTGTTTTCGTGGGTTGAACCCATTTCAAACACCCATGGGTGTATTGTGGGATTTTTGTTTGCTCGGGCTATATGGAAAATACCTGTACTAACGTACGTACTAACCACCCTATAACTACGGAACCAGAAATCAGATCTGAATAAAATTCAATAGCAGTCAATGGGAGTGTCATATCTTTAATTTGAAATCAACTTTTGTAAAAATCGATCACAAATTGATGATTTGTGAGATTAACTTAGAGCTAGGTAAGTTCCACCGGGGGCATCAAGAACTGTCATAGACGGCCAATGTAATCAAAGCTAGTTCGGTTTGTCATTAGTGATCTAGACCCGCAAATCGAATTAATTTTGCATACATTTTAATATGTATTGCATCACTTGGTCATCATGGTGGTACCAATTTGTATGGGAATTTCAACCAGTAACTCCGGAACAGAAAGCCCTATCAATAAAATTAAATCAATAGCAACCGATGGGAAAGTTGTACCTTTCATTTGAAACTAAGTTTGTGTAAATCAGTCCAGCTATCTCTAAGAAACAGAAGTGACATTATTTGCCACATACACACACATATACATGCACACAGACATTTTCCGATCTCGTCGAACTCAGTCGAATGGTTTATGAGACTCGGACCTCCAGACCTCGGTTAAAATATCGATGTTTGGGGCAATTGCATAGTCTTTCTGTATGAGAAAGGCAAAAAAGGTTTTTGAGCATTTATTTTAGACTCAAATATGCATAAGTTGAGAACGCGACCTTGTATACAAAATCTACGTCGTTCGACTCAGTACTCAAATATACACAATAAATAGCCACTTTCTTACCATTTTATTAGTCTCAATTTTCAAAAATAATTGATGATTCGGAAAATCTTCAAATGCTTCAAATCATTTTCCTTCTAGTACGCGGTCTCAGCACACTCAAGTTTTGCTGTCGAACAGTGTTATTAACGATCCATCTTACGTGATATTTAGAAGAAACTCCCAAGCATTTCCACTGTGCATGAACAGAATCTTAAAATTCTCTAGTCTAGTCTAGTCTCTCTCTCTAGTCTACACTAGAGTGACAGAAAAAAATGACCCCCATCAGCCCACCCCTCAGTCGATTCCTAGTCCCACCAGGAATGTCTGCTCCAAATTTGAGCCAAATCGAACAAGTCTAGCTACCGGACCAACGTGCTTGAAGTTTGTATGGGATTTTTCGACAATTTACATGGAGAAAACCCACTTGATCACATTTTCGCCGCTAGGTGGAACTGTATACATCAGATTATCACCAAAAGTGAAACTTAGGAAAATAATTTTATTATCTACAACTTTGTTGAAGATTGCAAAGCGATCTGACTCCAATAGGAAAAGTTATTAAACTTTTAACGAAGTGATGTCTGAGTCAGTTTTGCATGGGGCCTAGCAGTGCATGGTAGTGTATCAGTACTAGGTTCTAACAAACTAAACATTTTTATGGAATAATGGTTAGATTTAGCTGAATAGTATGTTCGGAAGAATTGTAGTACATAATACGAGTTATGTTTTGGTTAGAAAATTGTCGTTCCAGATCTGACCGCATAGATGGCGCCAACACTAACTTTTCAACGAAGAGAGATAGAAATTAGGTGTCTTCTACAAAGTTGTAGAACAAGAATATTGCAGTAATTCTTCCAAACATCTCGATATTCTATCTCTCTCCGTTGAAAAGTTAGTTTTGGCGCCATCTATGCGGTCAGATCTGGAACTACAATTTTCTAACCAAAACATAACTCGTATTATGTACTACAATTCTTCCGAACATACTATTCAGCTAAATCTAACCATTATTCCATAAAAATGTTTAGTTTGTTAGAACCTAGTACTGATACACTACCATGCATTGCTAGGCCCCATGCAAAACTGACTCAGACATCACTTCGTTAAAAGTTTAATAACTTTTCCTATTGGAGTCGGATCGCTTTGCAATCTTCAACAAAGTTGTAGATAATAAAATTATCTTCTTAAGTTTCACTTTTGGTGATAATCTGATGTATACAGTGCCACCTAGCGGCGAAAATGTGAGCAAGTGGGTTTTCTCCATGTAAATTGTCGAAAAATCCCATACAAACTTCAAGCACGTTGGTCCGGTAGCTAGACTTGTCCGATTTGCTTAAAATTTGGAGCAAGTACTCCTGGTGGGACTAGGAATCGATTCAGAGGTGGGCCGATTAAGTTTTCAAAAATTCATTATTTTTCTGGGCAGTCTAGTCTACACATACACAGTCAACACACGTAGGGATCCTGGAAAATTGCAGACGTTCGCCTACCATTTTTCTTGTCAATATTAATGTTTGGCACATATGGTATGTGACACAACCATTAAAGCGGCCCTGCCAACTGTGCAGATACGGAAGATGATTCAAAATTTAACGGTAATCAAATTATTCATTTAATGAAGAATTTAATCAACGAATCATTTTGAACCTTAAATAAGGAAGAAACGTGGACAACCGTACCGACCGTTTCAGTTTAAAGGGGGTTTGATAAATCGTTGAGAGTGACTTAGCTAAAAGGATTAATGTCACTCCTTTGGTGCTATGATCCTGGTATGGGGCAGAGTTTATTAACCCTGTCCTGGCTAATGAGCCTAGGTTATAGCGCCTTTACTCGCTCTCTGAAATAAAGAAAAGGAAAAGGTACAAGGAAATTAAACTAGAGACCTCAGGAGTCGTCGAGGATGGACAATATGTGCCACCACGGATTAAAGCTAACTTTGACATAAATCAAAGTACAAGCTTTCAGCAAGATTTATATTACACATCTAAGGCCAAACATAATATAACGCATACATAAAAATTTGGGCCAAACTTTAAGGGCCACTAGTATCTCACACCTGAATACTTTCGGCAAAATATACGAGAAATTGATGTTTTTACTTCCACTAACGATGCAAAAGCAAGAATCCAGTGGATCAATTCCTGGTACCAGCTGCTCGATACCACCTGGCATCTAGACTCTGTCCAGAGAAAGACAAATGTTATCAACACGATTATCTTGAAACCATGTCTCTTCCCAAAAACATCGTTGCGGTGGAGGATTGCCGAAAAAGTTTTCGGCCGATCTCGAAAATTACTTGCTAATTGTTCGTAATTTATTTGCCGTATTCTCGAACGATTCCATTTTTTCGTCGTTTCTAGGAAAAAATAGGCTTTTTGGAAAATCGTCCTCGATTGCAAAAAACAAGAATTTTTTTAATGGATCATTCAAGGACCCCACAAGCCCCTACCCCAATGATGTTTGTTTTAATCATAATCACGGCTAGCCTCGTTGTGATGCTGGCTGTGGTTTTTCTGGGTTAGAAATCTGTTAAATTAGCCAAGCTTTCGATACTCTTAGAAATCAACATTCATGATCATCATCATCATCATGCAGTTATATAAAATCGTAAATAAATTGAACAAACCGGTTTTAACAGACTCGATATTATAATGCTCCTACCACTTACCATTTTGTGCCTTCATTTACTAGCAATCTAATCCTCTCAAACAGAGCTTATGAAAATCACTCAAATTCAAAGAACAAAGATATTTAGAATAACAACAATTTTTAAAAACTAAAATCGGTTTCGCATGAACAGGATCTTAATATTCTGCTCGAGAAGTATTTCACAAAATTTGGAATATCAGACATGGAATTCTTTTTCCTTTAAATTCGCAATTTCATGAATATTGCTCAAAAAATTAAAAGTAGACTAATGGTTTAATTGATTTAGAAACATTATTCCGAGTTCGATGGTATATTACATCTTGAACATGATCTGATTTTCATGAATTAGTTCGCAAAATCAAAACATATTTTCTCGTGAATTATTTCATAAAATTCCGACTATTATTCATGAATCCTTTCAATCGTCGTGAACTCGTTCCTAATATATTAGTCACAATTCAATATCCGTGCTCGTGAAATGGTTCACAAAATCATAGAATATTATTCATGGCTTCGTGAACTAGTTCATGATTCTTAGTACATGATTCACGACCTTTCCTGAGGGCTTGCGATATTTAGACGATATCCATAATCATTTTCAGTTTCATGCAACTCTGCACATGGTTATCAAATTTTCACTTTAACAATTTCACACAATTTGGGTCTTTTTATGAAATATCATTTAATTATTAATACTCCCCATGACAGTTTATCAGTTCCATAATAATAAGAAATCCCATAGAAAACGGGACAACTGTGTGACCATGGGTAGTATAGTGGTTCCAAATTCCAAAAGGAATCACTGGCACAAGTCACTTGAAAATATTGCCATTTTCACTGTCTCATTGAATTAACAAAGTTTTATTTTGATAAAATATATAAAAAAAGATGTATTTGTTGTTTATTGCATTGAGTTTTATTTATTTAAACTGTTTTAGCTAACTTAGTTTGTAATAATCAGAACAATGACCAAAAAGGGCAGAAAATGGCCATTTGAATGCTGTTATCGAGTTTTTATCACAAAAACATTTAATTTTGCACAAAAACATGAATTTCTCATCAATACCCATTGATATGCATCATAAATGTTCATATTGGAGGTCAAGAAAAATCCGAATGAAAATCCCGAAAATCACTAATCGCGCCTGATCCTGACCTCACGAAATCTTGATTTTTTCATGAATTTATGAACATCCTTTATCATCCTTTACATCGCTTGCAACGCCATCTGCGTTTCATTCACGAAAACAACAACGAATCATCTCAACGAAGTATCAGATCGGGCAAATATTCTTACTGCAATGGGCGAAAAATTGCAAGAACAAGCCTGTGTGAGTCGTGTATCGGTTTAATAACTGCGCTGGAGAGTCGCCCGAAAAAGGAGTTCGTCTGGGAATATGTAAAGGGAAATCTTCTAAATACTGTTTGAAAAAATCGAAGATTACAAGAAAAACCAACCCGATAAGAACACCGTGCAAAAAGTGCAAATACTCTGGTAATGAGCAAAAAATGTAAGAAGCCCACTTGCAATCAATGTAAGAAACCTTGATAGATGAAAAGCAACAAGTTTCCTTGCAAGGAATGCAAGAAAATAAAAAGGTTGCGGATGAAAATGTTGAATGAAAGTCAGCCATGCGTCATACTTCACACTTTCAAAGCCAGTGGTGTAGCCAGGAGGGATTTTAGGGGTAACTTCCCTCCCCCAAACTAAAATTAGTTGAATTGAAAAAAAAAACAAACTTGATAACTCTCCCAAATACGTAAACTTGAAACATCTTCCGAAAATGCTAAATTTAAGAATCACCCTTCTAGGAGGATTTAATCACTTGAAACAAAGCACAAGAGAAAGAAGCATTGACTATATACTTGCAAATCAAGCATTTTTTTTATCAAATCTCCAAAACTTTAAGACTGGTTACAATCGGAGGATAGATTCTAAACGCAATGAGCTATCTGGAATCCAGATGATCTGGATGTTGCACATGCTATTGCTTCAGTAATACCGTCGGCCGGATGTGCTATACCCGAATCGTCCCAATCGCACACAATGTGTTCTTTCGCACGAACAGGAACACAGCAGCCGTCCCGAAGTCGACATTAATTAATTTGCACTTCAACCGGAATTGAATTCAATTACGCACTCACACACAGACATGCATTCCGTATGCCGGCGAGACGACCAGAAGCGACGGCGACGTCTCAGTTCGGTTCGGTGGTTGTTGCATTCCAAAACCGATCCAACTTTATGAATGACGCACGAGTAGGCATATCAATAAGCTAAAATGCTAAAAGGAGCGCAATTTAATGCCCGCTCGCAGCCAGTAAATATTCAATAAACAGTCGCTTGATATCTAAATAATATCGCGAATTGGTTCGCGCCTGATGTGCAAATAAACAAACCGAGTGGAATCGAATAAAAATGGCGCTCCCTCACCCTGACTGATGCGAATTAAGCCAAAAAGAGCGGAAACAGCGATTATGTTAATCCGAGTGCAATTTGCATAATTTCTCGTTTTTTTGGTTTCCTTCTTCACTACAGTCTCCGGTGACTGAACTTTCTGTTGACATTTTTCCTGGTTCCTTTAAAATATTTCCAATAAATGGCAACACGGCAAGTGAATAACTGCTATCGACGGCGCAATATATGCATCCTGGTATGTCCCGCGCATTGCACACCTCAGGCCAAGCGGTTAGTACTATAAACGAAGATGTTAGTAAATTGCAATTTAACTGCCGGCCGTTAAGCACAATAACTGCAGCTGCAAAATTTTCCGTATGCACTAGGCAGTGTAGGCGGCGACGATTAGTACTGTTGCTTCTATTAACGATTTTGCTTGGTATAAATATTATCGCACCTTTGCGCGATGAAGGAATGTTTCAAGACCTTGTGTGAAGTTGGCGATGCAGATAGTGTACGTAGGACGACACCCTGTTTAGCATTAAATCAGCATTAGCTGGTTTGTGTTTATTGTTGTTGGTAAATTCCGATGTTCGGAATGACATTTGAAATCAGTGTGCTCACATTATCGAACATATCAATAATTGAATTAAATTGAGTTATGGCATTTCCAGGCATGAACTCCTTTTCTTGAGGGGCATCACACAGGACGAGGGTTCCTTTTCATTTTTGGAGCTTGCGTCAATCCGGTGCTAACTTAATCCTGTCACTAAGTTAGCGTCAGATACTGGTGAGACGAAGTCGAAACGCAAATTCCACGACTAATTTAGCTATAGGTTTTGTGCTCTTCACGCACCTAGATGGTTTTAAGCAATCTTCTCTTCAATGGTGAAAAAATGTTTTTATCTAAATTTTCTCCAGTAAGGACATATAGCTAAGAGGCTTCATTCAAAAGTATGCGTTACCTCACATAGTTACCGTTCATACCAGAAATTGGAGAAGTTTTCTGCGACGAAATTGTAGCAAATTTTGCTAAACTATTTAAACATAAGTCTGTTTATACAATCTTTTGTTCCTTTTTGAAAAGCTCCTATGGAATTTGTCGAAGCGCAACCAAAGCTGGCCAATGTTTGCCACCGTGAACATTTCAACGCCATAATCAATTTTCAGCTCGCTCGTTCTCACATACTGGCGTATAAATTCCTGCGTTCTCCTGCGGACGGGTGTCAACAGCAACAGGGTCCATTTGGTACGTGCTCGCTTGGCAGGGCATTGAATCGATTTTCCTGTTGAATGGGCAAATTTTTCCTTCGCTGCTCCGTTCGGGCGTGTAAAACTGACGATTTACCGGCCGTGCAATGTAAACACAATTTTTAGCTGTATGAAGGTATATCGGCGGACAAGGAAGGATTTGGTGATTATGGCAAGAGTAAACATTGTTCTTCCAATGACAAAAATTGTCAAATTTCGGGTTTTATAGCCTACTGATACCAATGCCACTAAAGTTTACATACAGAGTTTGACAATAGTCAAACAGTACAGAGTCTATTTTACAATACAACTTGGCGTCAAACGATTACAAAAGCTAAGAAAATCAGGGATAGATCAAATCAAGTCGTCAAAGTATTATTAAGGTTAGAAAGATTTGCGCTAAACCAGAATTCGCCGTCCTGGATTATAACATGGCTTTCAGGATTTACATCTGACGTCTACTCATCACCAGTACTCTAAAAAAAATTTCATGTTGTGGTTATAGCGACTTCTCCAAACCGGAAGTCGCAATCTTGGATTTGGGCACATCGATTGTGGTTTAGAGAATTCCGCTTAACTGGAACTCGCCATCTTGTTTTTTAAAATGGCCTCAGGCATCGATTCGTCAAGCCCGTTCCTAAAATACCCATATTCGGGTTTAAGAGAATTCTACTAAACTAGAAGTGGCCATATTTTGGTTTTCAAAATAGTGTCAGACATCGACATTTGGCGTCTACGTTCTTCGTTATTCCGATCTTTCTGTTGGCATTTCATTCGTCAGAATACCGTATTTTGTCTATTTCGCGCTTTTCTGTATCGTTTATCGTTCGCTCTCGTACTAATCAGCTAACCTCTGGTACTTGCCGTCAAACTAGTCATTTCCTCGATTAGGAAGACGCTCCAGCTGCACGTAAAACTCGTCTTTCTTATCGTCGGGTTTCTCTTCATGCGAGCAATACTCGTTGTTGATGTTGTAGTTGAAAAATCGGCCTTTGATGCTTACTACAAATCTCCTTTCGCTGAGCGTCTACCACTTTATCAAGCGTTGGTGCATCTTACCCAGCACTATAAAACCGGTTCCCACTTCGTTTGTTGTACCTCCGCTCTGGTAGAGTATAACCGCTCGATACCCACACGATTCCTCATCTGTGTAGTCCAGCAAATCAAGGTCCCTACAATGACTTCGAAATGGTAAGTTTTCAGCTCATCGTGCAGGATTCGGTCGAAACACGGGGACTTGCAGCTCCATGTTGTAAGTTTTTTTTGTATTTCGGATTCTTCTCGTCAGTAATTAACACCAACTTACTACTGGTTATATAAGTCTAAAATAGCACCAAATTGGCGCTAGCTAGACACTAAAATCCAAAAAGTCACGTCTTGCGTGAACGCTAAACAACTGGCTGGTACCGAGTGATGTCTCGATAGAAAGCACAGAGGCCTTGTTTGCCGATGAGGAATGTGAACCGAAACCGTATTTTGGTATAAAAATAAAGCCTGGTACTATGCAAAATATCCAAATGGAAAAAAATGGATAAGACCATTTTGTGCTTAAGGACACAGCGCCTAACGTAATGTATGGTTTGGACTTATCTAACTAGCATTAAGTTGGTGTTAGTTACTGATGAGGAGAACCCGACCGCATCGTTATAAGGATGGAAGTATTCGGACGGACGATGAATATCTGAATGGAGAACAGGAAGAGGACCAAGGCAGCAAAGACGTACAAAGGCGATGCAGTGAGTGACAGAGAGGTGAAGTAAAGGACACAAGATCGGCCCGTTCAAATTAGCTAATTACCTTGAGCGGGTTATAGTAAGGATTTGCGATACCGAACCGAACGGGGGAGTTGAAAAATGAGTTCAGTTTTTGTAGTGTTTCGGATTCTCTTCATCAGTAACTAACACCAACTTAATGCTTGTTAGATAGGCCCTAACCAGTATCAAATTGGCTGCTGGTTTGGACTTATCTGCCTAGCATCAAGTTGGTGCTAATTACTGACGAGGAGAATTCGAAACAATAAAAAAACATGCCTTATGTTTGGTCCTGTGTCCTTATGCACAAAAATTTAGTCCTGTCCAACATTTTTTCCGTTTGGGAGTTTTGCAAATTATGGGATTATTTTTCTTTATTTCGTTTATTTGACACGGCTCATAGCGGTAGCTTAACGGAGCCGTGGATCTTTATGTGTTTACAATATGTAAAAAATAAAAATAAAAACAAATATTATTGTTTGTAACATCTCGTGCGCGCAACTTTATTGCGAGCGGAGACCTTTCGCGGCTCGCCTACTGCGTCATGGGGACCGTTTAATTCTCTCCTGTCCTCTGTATCAAGGTCATCATCGTTAAAAGTGCCTTGGTGCTCGCGACCAGATGTTCTTTCCTGCTTCTTGCACTTACGGGTGACCAATGTAAATTCTTATTATTTTCATCACCGATGTTACTTACAGTTGACAGTTGTCAATATAGGCTGAACAGCTGCCACAAATTTGGCAACCGTTTGTGGTTCAGGTATTGGTATTGAAAATTCTTTTTTGGGTTGGTTTTCCGTGGATTCATTGGCAATCGGTAGCGATACATTCTCCTCTGTATCTTCCGCGCAGGTTGTCCGTGGTGTGCTGTCTGATTACAATACTTGCACGTAGGAGTTTGTCCCTCATGGGTGCGTAACGTAGTTTGATGAATAGTAGCTTCGTGGATTTTAAGTTTTATAGTCAAGTGGGAGGGGATAGGTCTTTCGATCCGCATCCTCACCACAAGAACACCGTTAGGTGTACCCGGGAAGAAATTTCTCCACGTATCACGTGTAACGGATTCTACTTCTCCGTATTGCGACATGTATTTTGCGATTAGATTAGGAGGGGTACGTGGTGATAGGTCATGTAATTTTACATCTCATAGTCTTTTTCTATATACACGGGAATCTTAATTCCAACTTTATCACGTTCAGCCACGTGCTTCAAGTTGTTCTGCAAAACGAAACGTTCGGCTTGTGCTAACGTGTTGAATGATATGAGCACTACATTGCGAAGATGATGATACTGTAGATAAATAACCTCCTTGAGCTTTAGCTGCCTCTTCACCTTCAGCAGGTATTCCACTTCATGAAAACTCAATCTTATTGAACAGAATTTAAAGTCAACGACCGCTGTGTTGAGTCGGACAGAGATTTTTCGTCAACTTTACTCATGATGGCCGGAATAAATTAAAAGTTTCCTTTGTTCTCGAGACAATGCATACTAGATCGAGAGGTTGCTAGTTGTTGTTCACTTGGTTCGATTGTACGTCTGACTTGGGCAGAAGTAGAAAGTAGACTTATGGGATTATTTGTTAGATCTACAAGAAAAGCTATAAACTGGGCTAGTAAAACTCTCACCGTCCTTAGTTCTATATTATACTAGCTAATACCCATCGCGCGTTGCTGCGAAATAGGAGGAAAACACAATTTGTTCCAAAGCGCCATCTGGCGGGCAGATAATCTCCAACTAATAGCATACAAACACGCCCCATACCAAATACCTACTGTGTGCAAATTTTTACGAAAATCGATTAAGCCGTTTGGGAGTCTATAAATCATATACATACAAACATTGACTTTTATATATATAGATAGATTACCCAAATCGTCTTCCAGTGAATGTAGCCGCCATCAAACAGATTCGTGAAAGGCTCTCAGGCTGCTTCATCGAAGTATGATCTACAACTGACCAAATCTTCGCTTCCCAGCAGATCTTACAGAAGTTCCGTGAATATAATCTTTACGCATCATCTATTAATCGACTTCAAAGTCATGTACCATACAGTTAACCGAGAAAATTCGTTTGAAGATAAATGCGCCCAAAACGAAGTAAATACGGGTATGCAAAACCGATCACGACAAGGCCCGACTAGGCAGCAGTGTTGTCTACGAATTTGTCTATTTTGGCGCACTGGTTATTGCGAACAACAGACAACAGTCTTGAAATCCGGAAGTGTATTACTACTGCATCCTGTACAAAACACACAAAGTACTAGTTTAGATGTATCGTCTAACTTGGCCCTAAGTTGGTACTCGTTACTGACGAGCTGAATTCGAAACACAAAAATCGAACTTAATTTAACGTTAGGTCTAGTGTTCTTAGAACAGAAGCCGTGTGGTGTCCGGCGGGCTGAAACCTCTTTGCACTATTTCAACCAAGAATAGAACCTCTGGGAACTGCTCCCATGTCGTAAGAGGCGACTAACAACATGCTAGGAGTTCCTAGGCCGAGGTTTTGCTCCGTACCGAAGACTTAATCTGGACGGACCTTAAGGTTTTCCATATTACCCTCTTTCCAGTCTGTATTTAGTGAATCACTGACATATACCTTTTCTGATTCGTCTTTCTTGATTGTGTACCAACGTTTTAAGTTTCTTCTGGCGGTTGTATATTAGCCGTAAATGACGAAATCTAATTCTACACTAAGTAACAGAATATATTAATATACCGGCACTTCCACGCCAAGGTTTAACTTCCAAAGCTTTGGTTTAAAAACCGTTTTTAAAAAATGGAAACTTTCATGTAGGAAATTATTGAATTGGCCTAAGATGGAGCTGTCGAATTTCACAAAAAGCTTTTTATGTTGCAAGTGATCTGTAGTTGTGTTAAATTAGGTATTTTTCTATTATATTTGGAACCGTCTACCGACAAATCTACATTTACGAATACCCTTAAAAGTGACTTCTTGAGGTCTCATGAAGGCCTGACACTAGCTTTATGATACTTTTGCTTTTCTAAATAGTAATAAAAATCTCAACATTCAAGAACTTCACTTTGTCAGCAAATGTAGGGCCATCGGAAGCTAAAACTTCGTAAAATCGCACTCCTGGTCCTTTTTTCAATGCAGTACTCTACGTCACTCGTTCAAATTTGCACCGCTCTTATGGTAGTCGGTATTTGCTAGTATTACTGTTCTCCCATCTATTCTGGTAGTCAAACGATGGGATAGCAAAATTCTTACAAGTTTCCTATCTCATGCCTCCACGCGAGTCTAAGTCTATTGATGACATTTGGTCCTTAGACCGCAGAATGAGAGGGTGCGAACAGAATGAGAGGGTGCGAACAGATCTAGTCGAGAAAACATTGCCGTAAAAATGAATAGTTGATTGGAAATTAGCCCCAATACGACTAATCTGACTAGTATCTATGAACACGGGTCAATACGTATTGAAAATTCGCCGCGTCTGTTTTTATGAACCTAATTTAAAGCTCCGTTATTGCTAACAAGCCCGTGCATCAGGTTAACAATCCTTTATATTTCCCTTCAGTGTTCGGTATTATCGCTCGTATACTTGTATTCCACAAACAATCCGATATGGAAAATAAGAAATACTTTCCTTGATTTATAACATCTCGCGCTATTTTTGCCAGTATAATATGCTGTCACTTGGTAGTTTTCAAGCCAATAAATTTATCGTAGAGAAGAAGTAGCGAGTTCTGTCTAAATACTGTTGCAATAAATAGTGATCCGGCCCATTACGCAGATAAGATTAGCTTTTCCAGGCAATACCCCCACGATCGGCTGTGTGGAGTTCAAATTGTTTTTGTTTAGGGAACATAGTATACTCTCGGTAGCCGGCTGCCCAGAGTTTAAAAATAACCAAAAACTAAACAAGATCATCTCTTTTTCGAGTGATCGTGCACTCGAAGACTAACTAAACAACTACCTAATAAAATATGCTTTACAGGTCGCATCGTTTGCTTGGAGCGAATCCTAGACCTGATATCCTTCCAAACCACCAACTCCGCGACACCTATGGAAGAGTCTGATGAATCGTCGTCCTTCCGTTAAGTAGGTGGAGCATCAACACTTCCCGTCTACCTTATCCTTTATCCTTCCCCGTGAACGATGGAGATGGGGGCGGCCGGCAATGATGGCTATCATGCTGTTGAGGTTTTAATATGGGTCGAATTGGTATGAATTCCTACTTACCACTTCCTAAGCAACTCTTATTAGATAATCAGCAGTCAAACATGATGAAGTCAGTGTGCAATCCACCAAAATCATCGTCACAACGCAACGCAACGCAACGCAACGCAACGCAACGTTAGGTCTAGTGTTCTTAGAACAGATGAGTTCCATCCGATTTTTTTCGTTTTGGGAATGAATACTGCATAGTCCCAACAAAATAGTTTTATTTGCCATAAATAAAGATCTTAAGTATATACAACATTTTTCAAACATTGCTTTGCGTTGCATTTGATGAGATGTACGACCTACACTAAGACGCTTGAAAAGTAAAAATTCACTGCAGTGCCGTACAAATATTACAATGCAAAGTGTGCCTCCAGAATCAGGTTTTCGAATGTTTTGTTTGCAACCAAATTTTTACACCAAATCGCACAACACGTGACAGCAATGTCATGAATTGTGCGCCAAACAGCGCCCCGAATTGTGCTGCGAGGAAATACAATCGTCGCGTCTCCTTTGGAAAAGCGCGGACAACATCTAGACGAAAGCCAAAGTTGTCAATTGATGTCCAATTTTACCCGAGACACCTTTTCGAAGACACTAAACTATTAGGAAGCATATCCAGATTAGTAAAGGTTCCGATCGTCGAAGCTAGCAGTGTACGAGAGGGAAAGTACTATACACTGAAACCTCCATTTTCGAACCAAACCAGGGGTTCGTAAATGGAATTAGTTCGTAAAAAATAACCCCAACAATATGGATATTTTTGGAACGGACTTGACAAGTAGATGATGAAAATAGACAATTTGGAACCTTTTCGAAATCCAAGATGGCTACTTCAGGTTGAGCAATATTCTCGATAACCCTAGATTCAAAAAATCGACAATTGGAATCTTTTTGAAGTCCAACATGACGATTGCCGGTTGAGAAATATTCTTGATAACCAACAATATGGGTTCTGTTTGCGTTATGCACTCGTTAACCCCATTCCGAAAATACCCATATTTTATTAGTAACAATTAACTAAGAATACATAAGTATATAACTTCATGCTGTGCTGTATGAACTCAAGCTTTTCAAAAATAGTTCGTTATTTCGAATTAAGTTCGTAAAAAAGTTACGTAAATCGAATATTACTTTTAAAAAAAAGAGTTCATAAATGGAGGCTTCAGTGTATACGAATAGATGCTCATTTACCCATAGGACATTTTAAGTAAGTATTGTAGAATTTCAAGCTTGAAGTAGTATTGCAATGTGTTTTAGCCAGGTTTTTCTTGCTTCAATTTACCGATTTTTGAGTTATAATTGTTTAAAAAGGTGGTCCTTTGAAAAAAAAATTGATTTTATGTTTATCGTCTAGGGATCGATTACAATTAATTAACTCAAAAAAACTTGAATTTTGTGGGAAATTTTGAAATTTGAATTTAGTTTTATGGAAAAAATAGTTTAAACGATTTGTGCACAAAGGGCAAAACGAACAAATAATGCATTTAGTGCTTAGCGTTCAGTTCGTCAGTAACTAGCGCCCGTTAGAAGTTGAATCCAGATAATCACACAAATACCGTTAACGCTTAAAGCAACTGACTGGTCCTGAGTCATGTCGCAGGAGGCATGTACAGAAGCTCTGGATTGCTAATAAGAATGAAAAAACGAACACTCGTATTTTGGCTTAGGAATCAAACACCTGATACTATGCAAAGTTTACTCCCTAATAGGATAGAATTGAGTTAAACCAATTTTGCATAAATGGTGCCAATTTGGTGCTATTTTGGATTTATCGTCTAAGTGATCCCAAGCTGGTGCTAGTTACTGATGAGATGAATTAGATAAATTAAATCCATTGAAAGTGTCAACACCTTGGTACTAAATTTTGTTTTGAAACTCTTCCAAAGCACAACGAATAAGATTTTGCGTAAATAAAGCACACAAAATCGCCAGAAATTTGCTGAGATTCGTGTGGCTTTATTCTTCAGCGGAGAATTACAATAACGGAGCGAAACGTAACGATTGCATAGTTGCAAGCGCAAAATTGCGCAACACTTATACGATAGCAAAAAAAAACTGCTGTGTTGAGGTTGGAAACCCATCTTCAAACTCCTTGCAACAAAACGGATTCCTTGCGCATCTGTAGTGTTCCGTAAACAAATTTTGAAAATTCTGTGACTGTAGCGAGTAGAAATGTTGGGCATGCGCTTTTTGGAACCACCCTGTTTATCTGTTCCCTATTACGACTGTGTTGTAAAGAGAAATATACACACGCTGGCGCGGTGGTAGGGGTTCTGCAGAACGAAACGCGTTCACTCGTAAGAACGTAAATCTCTTTGTTACGAATCGGAGGATGTAAACAAAGGGATGCGTTTACTATCATGGATCCCACGGAGTTTTTACGCGCTTTACATGTTTGCAAGTTTGAATTCTCTCGGGACTTCAGTAGTCGAAATCTTTTTGTCTTTCTCAATAGTAATTTTTTATGGGCTTTTCGCTGTTAAGATGTTGTATTCTTCTAATCCCATAATTAATTTTTTTTCCATGCTTTAATTCCAAATTTTCCCGTTTCCAGAACTTTTACACAAAGACGTAACATACAGGAATAATTTGATTTTTTAATCCCCCTTACCATCCACCCCCATTAACACTCACCTTTCCGTCTCCCGAACGGACCGAGAAACGCCACTCCCTTCCCGATCACGTTGTCATCGATGTACTTCATAATCTTCATCGTATCCTCGGGCCGTTTGGCCGTGGCAAAGGCCGCCCGCGGTTTAATCGGCCGTAGCGGGAAGTCATCGCCACTCAGTGATAGACTTTTGGTGCGGCTCGCCTTCTTCAGACTCATCGTGACACCGCCCCGACCCTGACGCTGGTCAGTTGCTTCGTCCTCGGTGGCAGCCAACTTTGACCACTATCGGGGTGCGCGCGCGATGCAGGAAAATGCTAGTCTTGTTTTCTTCTCTGTTCCCGGTTACGGATCTCCCGAACAGGTTACACTTTGGCTCTTACGGTTGTAAACAAATAATGCTATTTTTTATCTTCTGACAGCTTAATTAGCCTCGTACCAGTGGTAAGCTACACTACATTCAAACACTTGCTGGTGTGGTACATAAACAACAACAGAAAAAAACACAGCAACACTTGATTCACATTGGCACCCTTTTAACACCTCAGCAGGCCAAATCGCACCTGGTAGCTTTATCTTACCCGATCACCACCATCCAGTAGTTTGAATATGCGATGGAACACACGTGACTCGCTTCTTCGCAAATTGCAAAACAAAGCCAGAAATTCACACTTGATTCGATTCGGGCCGAATCGTTCGTCGCGCTTCCTATTGTTTGCAGCTTAATTTCTACACTCACTCACTCACTATTTGCACTTGCCTTCTGCTTCGATGGCCGAGCTTGATTTTATTTCACAATACACTCTTTAGAGCAGTAGTCCAAGTACACGACGACAGTCGCTCGCTAGTAGTGGCACCGTTGTGATTTTCCACCATAGATGGTATAACGACACTAAAAATAATTTATTATGGCAAACGGCTAGCTCGAGTACTAAGTGTCACTAAATTAGTATACCAAAACAGTATAGAATTCCTTTGCTTGAAGAGGGAAAACAGAACGCGTGCTCAGCCGACGAAATGCGAAACTCGAATGTTTTGATACGAACGAATCGCGAGTGCTGTTGCTGCTGCAGCTGGCTGTTGTGGCGCTCGAAGCGATTGAAAACACGCGTTCCGCTGTTCGTGGGGAAGAGCGATTTCACGTGAGAGATTTTAGGAAACGAGAGCGTCGGTGAGTGCAGTGTTGAAGGGGCGATGGTGAGAAACAAGGTAAGTCCATAAAAGTCTTATTACACTAGTTTACAAATTTCAAAAAGTTGTGATATCCTCAACTTTTTTTTATCATTTCCGTAGTAAAATGGCCCGCTGAAAACGAAAATGCGATTGAAAAAATTCTGTATGGAACAGATTTTGAGATATTGCGAAAAAATCCGTTTTTGTATTTTGAAAAATTGGCCCTTCACTTCATCACAAATATCTCCAGTTGTACTCTACCGATTTTAATGATTTTAATATCATTTGATCGACAATTAGAAGACCTATCAATTATTCCTAGAACATTTTTTGATCACTATTACAATTAGATCTCTATTAGGTAATTAATTAAAAAATAATTGCTATTTCTTGCAAAATTTTGGAATTTTTTTTTATTTGACGGTAAATTACTCAAAGAAGAACGATTTTTTAAATATTTTTTATTCGTGGGTATTGAAATATGATCAATTACGAAAATAATGAGCGGTTGTTCATTGGAATCTAAATAAAAATATAGAAGTTATGAGTATTTTTGTAAAACATGGAAAAAAACAGTTTTTTTAGAGTTTTGCGTTTCACATATAGAAAGGTTATGCAATCGGTCGGAATTTCGACTTTTCAACCGAGGCTTGAAGGGCCGAATATCTTATACCATTCGACTCAGTTCGTAGAGATCGTAAAATGACTATATGTGTGTGTACGTGTGTGTCTATCTATGTATGTACATGTGCATGTGTCAAACAATCTCACCGACTTTTCTCAGAGATGGCTGGACCGATTTGTACAAACTTAGTCTCAAATGAAAGGTACTACCTTTCCACCGGTCGCTATTGATTTTTTATTGATCCGGTTTCCGGTTCCGGAGTTACAAATTGAAGAGTACGATCACACTGCAAATTCATATATACACTGGTACCACCATGATGTCCAAATGATGCAATACATATTAAAATGTGTGCAACATTACTTGTATTTGCGAGTCCAGATCGTTGATAACCCATCGGAGTCAATGGTGGCCAACTTGGCCAACGCGACTTTGAATGATTGTTAGTGACTTAAAGCTACAAATCCAAGCAGTTGTGGTCACATTTTGGAAAAAAAATTCACCTTTTTACATTCATCGCCGTATACGTTGAAATCGGGATTTGCTGCGTGTTCGTGCTTATCACCGTGTAATTCTGGAACCGGAAGTCGGATAACTTAGAAATTCAACAGCAGCCAATGGGAACGTTGTACCTTTCATTTGAGACCAAGTTTGTAAAAATCGGTAAAGAATTCGCTGAGAAATAGGTATGACATTAACGTAGGGACTTGATAAGTTCCCCGGGGCATTAGGAACCATAATAGGTGGCCAATGTGGTCAAAG
This sequence comes from Topomyia yanbarensis, assembly GCF_030247195.1. NCBI lineage: Eukaryota > Metazoa > Arthropoda > Insecta > Diptera > Culicidae > Topomyia > Topomyia yanbarensis. The sequence goes on along the minus strand of NW_026683602.1, from coordinate 352,611 downwards.
CGACTTCGGTGGGTCATCAATGATCTAGACACGCAAATCCTAGCAATGTTACACACATTTTAATATGTATTGCATCATTTAGACATCATGGTGGTACCAGTGTATATATGAATTTGCAGTGTTATCGTACTCTTCAATCTGTAACTCCGGAACCGGAAATCGGATCAATAAAAAAATCAATAGCGACCGATGTAAAGGTAGTACCTTTCATTTGAGACTAAGTTTGTACAAATCGGTCCAGCCATCTCTAAGAAAAGTCGGTGAGATTGTTTGACACATGCACATACATACACACACACACATACACACATATAGTCATTTTACGATCTCGACGAACTGAGTCGAATGGTATAAGATATTCAGCCCTTCGGGCCTCGGTTGAAAAGTCGAAATTCCGACCGATTGCATAACTTTTCTATATGAGAAACGCAAAACTCTAAAAAACTGACTTTTTCCATGTTTTACAAAAATACTCATAACTTCTATATTTTTATTTAGATTCCAATGAACAACCGCTCATTATTTTCGTAATTGATCATATTTCAATACCCACGAATAAAAAAAATTTAATAAATCGTTCTTCTTTGAGTAATTTACCGTCAAATAAAAAAAAATTCCAAAATTTTGCAAGAAATAGCAATTATTTTTTAATTAATTACTGAATAGAGATCTAATTGTAATAATGATCAAAAAATGTTCTAGGAATAATTGATAGGTATTCTAATTGTCGATCAAATGATATAAAAATCATTAAAATCGGTAGAGTACAACTGGAGATATTGATGATGAAGTGAAGGGCCAATTTTTCAAAATACAAAAACCGGTTTTTTCGCAATATCTCAAAATCTGTTCCATACAGAATTTTTTCAATCGCATTTTCGTTTTCAGCGGGCCATTTTACTACGGAAATGATAAAAATATTGTGAGGATACAAATCACTGTAAACTAGTGTTATTAATTTAGAAGTTGTCTTCATCGATGAAGGCACTATGCTGAATTAATGTCATTTTTACAGTACAAATATGATATTTATATCGCTTTGTGCTATTGGAATTCCCAGTAATAACTGCATAACATTTCCAATACAATGCAGACTTTTATTTTTTGTTAAATTTACCTATAACATAGATAATAAAAAATAACTTTTTCTTGGGACAATAGCGCTTTGTGGCATCTAGAAGCTAAAGTTGGAACGAGTTTTTTTTATTAAATTAGCTGTATAATTTTCTTTTTAACTTCGTCTCATTAGAATCCGACACTAACTTAGTGACAAGATTAAGCTATCGCCGGATTGACGCTAGCTTCAAAAATCGAAAACACTTTGTGCTGCTGAGCAAATCCCTAGTTTTTTTTTAATTTTCTTTCTATTTATACACATAAACCTCTAACAGAATATCAAAGCGACTTTTAGTATATTTTACGATTTGTGGTCTTCTTTCGAAAAAACCCAATAGCGGAACACGATTTATAGACCGATCTGGTGAACAAATGTGAGAACACTTGCTCGTTTTAAACTGAAACTGTCGGTTCGATCGTCCGTCGTTTCTTTCTCCGTCAAGACTCAAAATAGTTCGCTCACTGAACGATTCATTTAATCAATAATTCTAGATCGTTTATTCAAAACGACATATCTACAATGAGTGACTCTCTTTGTTTACTTTCTCTTTCGATTTTTACGGCGTTACTATAACACTTTTCACTTATTTTACAGTACAGATCGAAAGAGTCTGGTTTTGACTAGCATATTATGCAACAAGTGCGTTCAACTTATACTGATAAGAAGAAATCAATGTCTACCGTAGATACTGCTCTAAAAAAAATCCAGGTTTGGGGTGTGACGAAAACTTAGCTTTTCACAGTTCACAGGTTCGAATTGCTTGCCAAATACATTTTTTTACGGAATGCAAATTGTAACACGTTTTTACTGAAGAAAAATAAGGTTTTTAAAGAATTCGTCTCGTACTAAGGGACAGGGACGGGTTAAACAAATTTGTGACAATTTGTTGCATAGGGGGGGGGGGGGGGGGTTAATTTTAGGCTATTTTGCGTAACGTAATTTCATTTCTAATAAAGAAAACATTCCCCAAAAGCTTGGTTGCTAGGATCTTAATACCGAATGATTCTTGTCGAAAACAATGAATGCAGGTATATTTTTTGAAGAGAAAATAAATAGGGGTAATTAAAAAAAAATTAACAGTTAAAAAGTTATGATTTGGCAAGCGATTCTCACCTGTTGCAATTTTTCCTTTTCTTGAGGTTAATAAATCATTGAATACTGCTACGCAAACCAGTTTTGATCGTCATATTTCTGTAGGATTTCATTTTTTTGTATTGTTGAAAAAAAACTTTTCTTCGAATTATCTCAGCATCTGTTATCTGCGACACCCGTGGACACATTTGAATTAACATTTTAACATTTGAAGATTGAAGTTTTGCTCCCAAGTGTTGCTATTGCCGTCGTAGGGGAATAATTGATACCGACAGGTCGACACTACACTGGATCTTTCAATGTGAAAAATTAACGAGTCGAGGTTTTGCAGCATCAGGCATTTTCTTTCATTAATAACAACAAGGTAAGATAATAAAAAATAAATAAATAAATCTGAAAAACATAAAACCCTCTCCACCGTTTTGGCCGGAGTTAGCATCGACGCACTACCTCAAAACAACTCTCAGTAGGCTCACAGGAACGGGTATAGATTTCGTTGAATACTTAGTTTAGCTTAGCTTAGCTTAGTTGACCGCCCGTGAGTTTTCCGTGATTGATCAAAGCCTGTTGAAATTGCATATTAAACCAATTGTGATACTTGGGAGTAGTACATCATACTCAACGTGTAACCTAAAGAGACTAGGGTTATAGTATGATCAATAACGTAGATGGCCTCGCCCAAGCAGGTCAATTTTGTGATGGGAAGGAATGTTAGTTCAACACTTGTGACTATTATGACCGAGGAATTCTCTGCATCATCTTAGCAAGTGTCGCAGGATAGGATTGCACAGTAAACGCCAAAAATGTGAACTTAATTCACTAGAGGCCAAACCGTCAAATATATTCACAGGGTTTCTATGGAGGAATTGTTCGTATGAATATTCCCCACAGTCTGATAAAAATTGAAATTAGACATGGCTTACTATGATCGAGCTAAAAAAATTAACTTTTTATACTGACGAGGTAGAAAGTTGGTGTCTTCGACAAAGTTTTTGAAATACTCGTAGGGAAGAATTTTGTTGAAGAACTTGATTTTGTAGGACTAAAGGTTATCGATTCGTAAGGCGTTTTCTATGCCAACCCCCTTAAATCCAATTTTTTCGATATAACTTTTGTAACTTTTCGTGCAAACGATGTTCCAGACAAAGGTATAGATATTAAAACTACATAATATTGGGGAAGACTGTATGTAAAAATACTCATTCGTTTCAAAGTTATTGAAGATTTTTACATTTTTTTACACCAACTTCAACTACATCTAAGAAAGAAAGGTGCAAATCAAAATGCACGAACAGGCACTTTTTTCACTATCTAGACTATGCACAATAAAGGTTTGGTCCGTGGCACTCTAGAACCCTATGAATAGAGTAAGCTTACTTTATCATGTTTTTTTTACTTTTTGCATATAGAATTTTTCTGGTTTTTCCCGTAAAATTTAGTATCCATGATCATTCCAAAGTTTTTATTACAAAGCAAGCGTACAAAATGTATAAAAGATATCCCAAATGAATGTGAAGAAATTCACTGCGAAATGTTAATGACAAGTTGGCATCTATACTCTCCCTATCAGACACGTTTCCATAATTAGGTTAAATGTCAAATTGCAAACGATATGTTTATTATGCGTAATAAGTATAATAAACACAACTACTAGCGTTCTTGATTCATCGGCGACCCAGAAGAAGAATGGATGGAAGAAGAGCAATACTGGCAAAGACCGACTATCATATGCGCGTCACACTTGTTGATACACTCAGAAAAAAGTAAACGTTATGCCTATTAATTTTACACATAGATTTTTGCAATTAACGGAGGCATATAGATACTATTTGCTGGCACATAAACCTAATGTGTGTATTTACAAGAAATATTAATCTTACATTCACATTTCATAACTATTAGGCACATAAAACTCCATTCTATAACAATATGCACATATAACTTATGTGTGTGCATACATAGTTTATACAGTTGACACATAGAAGGTATGTGTGCGCGTGATAACAATAGCATTTCTTCTTCATATGAATTTTAAGCGGTTTGAAGCAAATAGAATTAACGTTTGGATTTTTTTCAGTGTAGGGATTCATTGTGACTAGTGAAGGAGTTATCTGGACATCACATCATTGTTTTGAGAGTATATTGGAATTGAAGGAATCTGTATCTCTTCTTAATGCAGATCCTTGGCTTGCAACGACACAGCTGCCAGTGCCATGTGCCGAAAATGAAAACCAATATTATATTAAATTTGGAAGTATGTATAATCTCTCTGTATAAAGCAAAACTTGATTCATGCATAAAAAATCCAAAAGCGACGTGAAGAAATCTTCCAGTCTATTTCAGGCAGAGTCATCGATATAGAGCACTAATCTTACACGAAAAAATGTATTTTGTAATAGTAGTCATTACCTGGGCTATTGATCCGTACTATTCGACCGGCGAGCGAGCAATTTTTATTACATTGTTAGCACCGCCCCTTTTGATGACCTGGAACGATGCAACGCATAAAAGAAACAGTCTGTTTGAAGTTTTCAATGTTCAATATTCTTCCCAAAAAAAAAATCCAGCTGACTTGCCGATCAATGAACACCGTGCCCAAGTGATTGTCCCACAACAAATCGGTTCTTTCCACGACAATTCAATCATTCTATCTATTTAGTAAAAGTTTTAACTGAAATTTTTAAGCTATCATCTAATATTTCAAGAGAGATACAATCTTGTTTCGATCATTTTCTACAGCCATCAGTAGCGTGAGAAAAACTTTGTACCTGCGTTCAAAAGTGTGATACGACTTCACTCCGCGTCAAAAGAGCTCGAATCATTTCGCATCATCGTCCGAAGTTAGCCATTGCTGAAGGAGATATGTAGACAAGTATTCGCTGCCGAGAAAAAGATCTCCTCCAGTAGCCTCAATATACTATAGCCTTTGGGATGTCGCTCATCGAAAGCTAAAACAAAACGTGACGTTCAGGTTTTTTTTTATTTTTCCTTAAGCGGTCTTATTATCGCTAATTTTACCCGTGCTGCAAACAGGATTGCTTGCTGTGTTACGTTTTCGACCAGTGTTGCCAAATTTAATAAAAAAAAATCGTTTAACTTTGAATTAGATTTTGGTTTTTCTTGAAACTTTTGCGATTTTGAAGGCTCATTATAGTTCATGATGAATTTCAAAAAAAGATCACAACGACATTTATGGAAACATAAGGTCTACTTCAAATAAATGAATAAATTTGAACCAACATTCTTCACATGTAGTCTTTCTTCACCCTCAAAAATGAAACAAATCGAAGTACAATTTCATCACTGGCGTCAAATATCGAAATCGTTAGCCTCCAATATCCAGATGCAACAACACTCGGTATCCAGGACCCATCCGGAGCCAAATTCCGCACCCAGTAATGTCCTTTCGGAAAGGGACATACCCACTCTTCCTCAACACGAGGCATATTGCTGTTATCAATGAAGTACGACTGGTATTCCTTGTACGGTCCGTTTAATATATTGCATGCCTTATCCTTGGAGATCTTCATGGGGTACTCGTTCCACTGATTATTACCCAGTGGGCTATGCGCCGCTGTCAGCGATAGTTGATACTCGTCGGTTAAGTCTACGAAGAATTCGCCCGCTCCATCCAGTACCCAGGTGGTTCGATTGAACTTGCGTACCCGAATTCCGGAAAAGTTTGCCATATGGAATCCAGTTTGCTGCTCGAACCGTTCCAACTGAACCGTGACAGTGCAGTCCGCGAAGTAGATTGATTCCAGTACCAGCAGGCTTAAAAGTACCAATGTCAGGTAGAACATTGTAAGTGAACTGAAGCTGAAGCTCGACTACGGTTTGGGTTTTATAGTTTCACTGATTTCTGTTCCGTACAATGTATGCTTTACTTTACTAGCGTACTTGTAAACTGCTATCCAGATATTGATAACTCGGATAGAAACTCGACAAACACGAGACGGGCGCCCATAGAACAACAAATGATAGTCATCGAGGTCGCTGTAAACCCTACAACAAAGTCTGCTACGAAGCGTCCAGTCATTTATTATTGACACTAAAAGAGTTATCAATATCTGAGTACATACTAACGTTTTCGGAACTCCAGGTATACAATGAAACGCATAAAACAACACACGACACGTCAAGTCTGCAGTTTAGCTTCAATGTTCTGCTGGTCACATTCACTATTGTATCAGCTACTGCTACTGGGGTTGGTCGACTTCGTGGTTTGCGTAACTAAGAGGAGTCACTGACAAAAAGGAAGCAATCAAAATGAAACACCAAACACAAGCTATGCATTAGTCTACGAGAGCAAATGTTGAAGCTTAGCAAGCCAAATGTGCTTTTACGGTGGTACAAAGGACGTCAACAACTTCCCGTACTACGAAGTCTGTCACTTTCAACCTTCCGGCTACAGGTTCAAAGATGATTCTGGTGAAATGTTCAAGAATTCACTTCAAGTTGAAGTGCTACCCGATCAAAGGAAACGAAACCGTAGTAGGGTGCATCAGTAAGTAAATATACTGTAATAGAATAGGAGCCGCCCGTATTATTATGAATTAGAACTAATTCTAGACTTTCAAATAGATTGGGGTTAAATACAGAATGTTCTTGATTGCTTCTTCTTCCAATTAAGGATGAGATTCGTCTCATTGAGTTACTGCGATTACTGATTCTGCTGCGTGGATCGTTCTACTGAACTTTCAACTACTGTCTTATCAGGATCTTTGTTTCCACATAAAGCAACTCGTGAATTTCTTGGATAATTGATTCAACTAACTTTTATTTATTCGCTTCCACATTCTTCACAAATATCCTTTTTTTACCCTCATAAACGCAATAAACTGAAGTACAATTTCATCACTGGCATCAAATATCGAACCTGTAAACCTCCAATATCCAGCTGGAACAACACTCGGTATGAAGGACCCATCGGGAGCCAAGTCTCGCACCCAGTACTGTCCTTTCGGAAAAGGACATACCCACTCTTCCTCCACACGCGGCATATTAGTGTAATCGATGAAGTACGGCTGGTATTCCTTGTACGATCCGTTGAATACATTGCATAACTTGTCCTTGGATATCTTCATGGGATATTCGTTCCACTGGTTATTGCCCAGTGGGCTGTGCGCAAATGTCACCGATGCTTGATACTCGTCGGTTAAGTCTACGAATAATTCGCCCTCTCCATCCAGTACCCAGGTGGTTCGATTGAACTTGCGTACCCGAAGTGCGGAAAAGTTTGCCATATGGAATCCAATCTGCCGCTGCTCGAACCGTTCCAACTGAACCGTGACAGTGCAGTCCACGAAGTAGATCGATTCCAGTACCAGCAGGCTTAAAAGTACGAAGATCAGGTACACCATTGTAAGTGAACTGAAGCTGAAGTTCGACTACGGTTTGGGTTTTATAGTATCACTGAAGTCTGTTTCATACAATGTATGCTTTGCTTTACTAGCACACCTGGTCGGTGTTAAGTCAGACCGGACCAAGTCGCAAAACATCAAAAAAGAAGTAATGATAGCACTGGATAAAGAATTTCTTCATCTACATTCCACTTTTACCAAATTTGAAATATGAAACAATAAACAAGAATTATGGTAAAAATTATTTTCCAATTATAAGGATGCTGCGGTTCAAACTTTAAACGAGTTTTTCTCAATATCAATGCACTGTCACTTAGTCCGGTCTGACCTAACACCGACCACTTGTAAACTGCTAACCAGATATTGATGACTCAGTTAAAAACTCGACAAACACGTAGAACAACAAATGATAGTCATCGAGGTCGCTGTAAACCCGGATGGATCTGCAACAGTTATACGAGATGCTATCGCGTTCAACAAAGTCTGCTACGAAGCGTTCAGTCATTTATTATTCACACTAAAAATTTATCAATATCTGAGTACATGCTAACGGTTTTGGAATACCAGGTATACGATGAAACGTATAAAACAACACACGTCACGTCTAGTCTGCAGTTTAGTTTCAAAGTTCTTCTGATCATTTACTATTGCTACTGCTACTGGGGTTGGTCGATTTCGTCGATAGCATTACTAAGAGGATTCGCCTGCTATGGGCCAAACAGGTTGCCAGCTTCACTGACTACGGAGTGACACAGAAAGTAAGCCAAGCTAATCTGGGAAGCTATGCACTACTCCACGAGAGTATATGTTGAATCTTAACGAACCAAGAGTGGTTTTATCATGGTACGATATGTTCATATGTTCAAAAGAGTTCGCTTCAAGTTGAATTTGCTACCCGATCAAGGGAAATGAAACCGCAGTAGGATGCATCAGTAAGGAAATATACAGTAATAGAATAGGAACCGCCCGTATTATTGTGAATTAGATCTAATTTTACACTTTCAAATAGATTGGGGTTCACTACAGGATGTTCTTGATTGCTTCCTCTTTGAATTAAGGATGAGATTCGTCTCACTGAGTTAGTGCGATTATTAATTCTGCTACGTGGATCGTTCAACTGAACCTTTAACTACTGTCTTATCAGGATCTTTGTTTCCACCTAAAGCAACTTGTGAATTTCTTGGATCATTGATTGAACTACTTACTACAAACTTTTATTTATTCGATCCAAACTTCTTCACAAGTATCCTTTCTTCACCCTCAAAAACACAATAAATTTAAGCGCAATTTCATCACTGGCATCAAATATCGAACCCGTAAACCTCCAATATCCAGCTGGAAAAACACTTGGTAGCCAGTTTCCATTGGGAGCAAAGTTTCGCACCCAATAAGACCCCTTTGGAAAGGGACATACCCATTCCACCCCGACGCGTGGGAAATTGGTGTATTCAATAAAGTACGGCTGGTATTCCTTGTACGCTCCGTTAAGAAAACTGCACATCCTGCTCTTGGAGATCTTCATGGGATACTCGTTCCACTGGTTATTGCCCAGGGGGCTGTGGGCCACTGTTAGCGATACTTGGTAGTCGTCGGTAAAATCTACAAATGTTTCACCGTCTCCATCCAGTATCCACGTGGTTCGATTGAACTTGCGTACCCGAAGTCGGGAGTAGTTCGCTAAATGGTTTCCTAACTGCTGCTCAAATCGATCGAATTGAACCTCCATGATCGAACAGTCCACGAAGTTGAGCGATTCCAGTAACAGTAGGTTCAAGAGTACTAATATCAGGCGAAACATTGCTGCTAAACTGAAGCTGAAGGTCGAACATCATTGTCGTTGTATGTGTAACACTAATGCGGCACTACAATAAAAGTTGAGGCTGTAAACTATTATCCAGATATTGATAACCTTACTACATAGTGTTACGTAATGCGAACTCGGACTAACTGAAACGTCATATGATGGTCGATAGTGACGCTATTAAATTGAATGTCACTGTAGCGGTTGAACAGAATTCGACTGGATTTATAAACGTCAGTCACGAAGGTACAGGTACGATTTGTAATGATTTTCGTGTTATCGATATCTAGCTGCATGCTAATGTTTGCGGAATTGCGTTGCGCATTGCGATCGGTTTCGAATTTCTACTGGTCATTGGAGCTGTGTGTGGTTGTCGGGCTCCGTTTGGCGACAGAAAATCACCTGGAACGGTTCCCATCTTGCCAACTTGATACGGATCGGAAAAAGCGAATTCAATGTAATTCTATGCGAAGAACATGAATTTTCACTCTATTCTAGACAAACATGTCAAACGTTCCTAAATGTGTGTAAATTGATCAAACATTTTACCCAAGAAATCAGCTCATGTTTCTTCTGCGAGTTCAAATCATACAGAATAAAGAAAAAAATATTCACTCTAGTTTCCTTTTTAGCAAATATCGCTGACAACTGTCTTTCGCGTCATCTGTAAGTTCCGCTTTTTTCCGCAATGGTAAGATTCCATATTCGGCCAAAACCGAACGGAACAATTGTGGTGCTTGAGAAAAGGCAACAGACGTTTTTCCTGGCTCTCCTGCACTTAAATTTCCTAATTGATGGTACCGGTTGCGATGTAAATGTCGTTCTTCAAGCCACAGAGACAGATAGCCTGTCATACGAAATATTTCTTTGCGAACTTCGACAGCTTGTTGTGCAGTGCTGAGCTCCTTCACGGTACTGATGGCAAACCAGCTAGACAAAAGAGAATGAAACGGTTAGCAGTTAAAGCAGTAAGCGATGCTTTTTTGAGTTACGGTTCTCATTCCAATGAATTGACAACAGTCAGACGGTTCTCTTCTGAATCTCTCACTCATTGGAATTATTATTGAGAGGAAGGGAAATTGACTGTTGTTTTATTAACAATATAAATACGGTTATGACGGTCATCTCATTACAAACAACGAGCTAGAATTAACAAATAGGCGGTTTCACATAAACAAGCTATGCATAAAAGAAACTGAAAGGTGGAGAAAAAATCAACAAAGCACCGCATGCTGCCTGAATACAGTACACTGATAATATTTAGTTTACCATACCAATCCAAAACAAATGGTACTCAATCTGTCTATCATTTCAATGCGTTCTTTCTCGCACGGCTTCTGTGAGAGATAGTTAACTGAAACACTATCCGAGGAAAATGGAAATGAAATAACGGTCATTTTTGTGGTGATACGGTCACTTCATATTTACCGTCCCAATTCAAAGACCATCGTGAGATTGCACAGCACTGTTGTTGTGTTTGAAAATCTTTGCCACCTTTTCTCTTCCAGTAGACGCTCTATTCTTGCGTTCAAACTTTCAGTCTTTTGAGTCTTCCGGTAAAGTTATACGTTTTTTTAACTTTCATACCTTTCTTCCGCTGTGAAATTATCTATTTATGTATTTACGATAATGTTTCGCCTGGAATATTTCGCCAGAAATAGCTGTCAAACCAAAGATTGGTTCAGTGGATGTTTATCGTTCTTTTACTATAAGTTTGTTCCAATACCAGGAGAAACTGGTAGTATTCCGCAGTAAGAAGCGTTTACTGGAACAAACCTTCTTTTTTACTTGTAAGCTGTTATTTGTTTCTGTCTTTTTCGTTTGTTCAGGTTTGTTCTAGTGGCTTATTTACTACAGCGCTGTGGTCACGATAGATGTGAAGAATACATTTAATAGCGCCAGCTGGGGAGCCAACACTGCAGCGCTGCACAGAATGAGGGTCCCCGACTATCTGTACCGGATCCTGGAGAGCTGTTTCCAGAGCAGATTGGGTAAATTTATTTTGGCCCTATTGGGAAGAATTCCTCACTATTTCAAACATGGACTCTGTCAGAAACTTGCTGTAAAGTCGACAAAAATGCCATATCAAATTCACTCAGTTGAAGCTTTTATTAATTTAAGAAACAAATCCTAGAAATACCCTTTCTTTATCTTCATGAATATGAGACACTTAATCAAAACATCGTCACTGGGGTCGAACAACATCAAGCATGATTTTTGAAAACACCGTAACTAACAAGTGTAAACAAACTGAGATTATCACTCCCCCGCATTCTACGCATCTTAATGTACATGCTGACAAACATTCGTTTCATTATTCGGTAATGCAGCTGAAAAATGCGCAATCGAAATAATGACGAACAAACAACTGACACGTAAACAGTGCATAAATACAGTTTCGTCATGTTAGTTACGTTAGGTTTGGTACTGCTGTAACACTTACGTTATTTTAATTTAATCGGTTTTTGTAACTAAATTATTAAAATTTACTACAATCTTTCTACTAAAATGCTCAATATAGGTAATGTTTCCATAAGGGGAACAAGAGCACGCAGTTCCTTAATTCTAGCCAATATTTTAGAGAAAAAGAATACAAGTAATGTTATTCTAAGCACCACTAATGCACATTCAGCACATTTTTATTTTTGATTATCTAAATCTATCCTACAGTAGATCAAATCTAAATACTTGTGACAATGCGAGCAAAAATGAGACACTAAAATCGACTAATTGAAAAATGTCGAAAGTGTAAGAGTGATGCTCAGAATAACGTAACCTTTATTTGTCTTCAACACACTGCTCAAAAGTGACAAACTACAAATGTTGGTTGTCCTCATTGGCATACTGCCTCGGTGGAACAGTTCAGTTATAGAATTGATTAAAAAATAATAAGATTAGTCACCACAATTGACGAAACTGAAATAACGTAAGTGCAACAAAGATACCAAACCAACGAAAGTAAAACGACGAAACTGTGAGCGTGATACAAATAACATCGTAACTTTAATTTTTCTTCAATCCGCTCTTTTAAATGTCTTGATCGCGAATGTTCGTTCCATTCAATGTAAAGGCGTCTTTGGTGAGCATTTTGGACGAATAATTGGTGTAAAAATCGGTATGGTTTTTAAATAACATTTAAAACAAAACTTCGAAAATGTCATCGCCGTTTTCTCTGTTTGGGTGAAGTGCGAGTTTCGCTGTTTTCAAAAATCATGCTTGACATAGTCGTAAATCTCCAATAGCCAGCGGGGATCACATCCGGTACCCAGTCCGCTCTGGGAACAAAGTTTCGTATCCAGTAACGTCCCTTCGGATAGGGACAGAACCACTCGTCCCCGACACGCGGCATATTTGTGCTTTCCACGAAGTACGACTGGTAGTCCTTGTATATTCCGTTCATTATTTTGCAAACGTTGTCTTTGGAGACCTTCATCGGGTACTCGTTCCACTGGTTGTTGCCTAGCGTGCTGTACGACACGGTCAGCGAAAATTGGTACCTTTCGTTTAGATCTATGAAGAGTTCGCCTTCTCCGTCCATTATGGCGGTGGTCCGGTTGAACTTGCGTACCCGAACTGCGGAGAAGTTTGCTATGTGAAATCCATTCAACTGCTCGAACCGATCCAAGTGAACCTCTGTGATGCCACAGTCCACAAAGTTGATGGGTCCTAGTAGCAGCAGGTTCAGCAGTACCAATAGTGGGTAGAGCATTTTAGTTAAACTGAAGCCCAAGTTAGAACACAGTTGTGGTTTTATGCATTATACTAATGCTGTATGGTTTGTACAATGTAAACATCATATGCGACAGGAAAATTTATACGTGCACTTGTAAACTGTTATCCAGATATTGATAAATCGAATGGAAACTCGATATATTTGCTGGCAAACAAGTAACATTTAGCCACAACCCATAGCGAGCTTTCCATTTCGTTTCAATGCTTTGATGAACACTGTTACTATTGGACTTGCTGCTTCTATTTAGAGCTGGGCTTAAGCCTAAAAAATCCGTGCGAAATTTCCAAAAAATTTCTAAAAATCTGCGAAATTTTCATCAAAGTGCCAAAAATCTGGTATTTTTGAAAAAGAATTTGTGACCAACAATTGCTAAATGCAGAGATGCCAGGTACTTTTTTCAAATGTCTGCAATAATAATTTTAAAAGTCTGGGAAGTACAAAAAATGTCAGAATAGCTAGTGTAACCAAAAGCCTTTATATTCAAAAATCTGCAAATATCTGCAACAAAACATAAAAATCTGCAAATATCTGCAACCAAACTAGAAAATCTGCAAATATCTGCGTCATCCAAAAAATCTGCAGCTTAAATTAAAAGTCTGCGAATTTGCAGACTTGTCTGCAAATCTGGCATCTCTGGCTAAATGTACAAACAAATCTTTGAATGTGGCAACCCTGATTTGGTCGTGCTCGGAGAAAGTAGCTTTGTTCCAGTACATGAAAGTTACTCCCTGTTGCTGAGGAGCAAAAAATTCTTGCTACTTTTCACTCCGGTTTGCCACCAGAAGAAGAAAAAAGAGAAGAAGATAGTACGGGAACGATTTTCTCCCTGTTTGCTCCGGAGTACTTCCAGTTTCTCCTGGTACTGGAACAAACCTAGTGGGGCCCATATTATTGGCTCGAATCAAAATTCGTCGCAATGTCAATTGACGATAGGTTCAGCCGGAGTGTTCATTTGTGTTTACATTTTGCTAGCGTTGCCAATTTTGTGAACACAATCCAATGTGGCCACGCCACATCGCTTTTGCGCATGCTGTCCGACTTCGCTACCGCTCAGTCGGACTTAAACTAGAGATAGCCCCTACACGGAAAGGTAAAACAACCCACAGAATAAGTTCTTTTAACTTAAATTTAGTTAGTTTTCAGTTTGTCGTCGCTTTCGCACTTATTAGTGTTGTCAAAAACAAAGAGAGAGATTCGACTCAGTACGGGTCTTCCATGGAATAAGGTACTTTTTAGTTGTTTGAAGTTTACTCAAAATTAGGTAGATTCAACTTAAATTTAAGTATATTTAACTCAAGGTTGAGTATAAAAAACCTTTCAATGAGTTGTGATTTTTGCCATGGTTAAACGGAAACCACCTTCAACACGGTTTACCTAATTTTACCTTATTCCACGATACCCCGAGATTGAGTCAAAAGAGCTCAACTTTTGGTAGTTTTTCGTATCCGTGTACGTTTGAGTAAGCCGGGCAAACGAGTGGGTCACAGGTTCGCTTGCTTCCGACGGCTGGTCGCAAAATCTTGAGCGTTTTTTCAAAACGTCATATCTGCAATGAGTTACTCTCTTTGTTTACTTTCTCCTTAGATTTTTCCGGCGTCACTATAACACTTTTTACTTATTTTACAGTACAGATCGAAAGACGGTGATTTTAACCAGCATATTATGCAAAGAGCTGAGGGATAAATGTTAAAGTGACCGAATTATGAACAGAAGAGAAAGTAAACAAAGAGAGTAACTCATTGCAGATATGACGTTTTGAAAAAACGCTCAAGAAATGTGAACACAAATGAACACTCCGGATGTACCTATCGTCAATTGACATTTCGACGAGTTTTGATTCGAGCCAATAATAGGGGCCCACGTCTCGTTGGCTCGAATCAAAACTCGTCGAATGAAAACACAGTTCTTCTGTAGCGTCAAACTGGCGCCCAGGTGGTGAAATCCCTAGAGTTGAACGGAGAGCTGGAGCGTGGTACAATCGGAATAAAATTATCGAAGTCAGCAAAATGTAAGCACAAATGGACACTCCGGATGATGTTGTTAATCTTTTCCATTATATTCATCCAATACTTTATTTACGTTTATTCATATTATTTTGGTCCATTTATCAAATATCGTTCCATTTTATTTTATTTTTTATTTAGTCTATAGGAGCCGTCGCATTCTAGGTGTTACTTACGTTTAGTTTGTTTGTTAAATTTTTAGTTCAAATAAGTTCTTTTTTAATCCATAATAGTATGCAGGTTTCATGTTGACTATATTGCTTGAATTCACCATATTTATATTAGGTTTTCAATGTCTACACTTCATCAGCAGTAAATACACCAGGAGACTAATAAAAACGGGTCTTTATTGTACTGGTATCATTTATTTTCAGCAACACATGGATTGTCTCTATCATCACAATATTATTATATTAATTAAATTCATGGTATACGTTATATTAATTGCATGTTGTTATATGATATTCATTATGAATCATAATTTCCATTATATACATTATCCTGATAACATGAAATGCTATAAACACACTATATAACAATTGAATACTGGGAAGGGATGGGAGCAACAGGGTATCATACGAATTGAGGACTGGACGAGGGAACGTGGATAGCCAGCCCAAGTCACTTGAAGGAA
This sequence comes from Topomyia yanbarensis, assembly GCF_030247195.1. Classification (NCBI taxonomy): domain Eukaryota; kingdom Metazoa; phylum Arthropoda; class Insecta; order Diptera; family Culicidae; genus Topomyia; species Topomyia yanbarensis. Next base: position 336,868 of record NW_026683602.1, on the reverse strand, counting down.
ACTTGCTTTCTTCAGAAGGTCTTATAAGAGTTTGACGCACCCTTCTCAAAACAAACCATCAGGTGGGTAAAGCATGTAAGCGAAATTTTTTACCTTTTGACTGGAATATTATTGTTGGAAGAGACTCTTTTCCTACTTTTCCTCTGCGAGGTATGCGTAAGTGCCTCTGCTTACGGGCCCGTCCAACCCTTTTTGATTTCCCTTTAGTAACAGCCATAATGTGAAGGTTTCACGATAAACTATTTCGGAGCTACTGTAAGTCTACCCGCATTCACTGGAAAAAACATTGAGCTGATGGTGGCTTCAAATCACATCACATTACATCACAAATGGACACTTCGGATGAGCCAACAAGGCTGGATGTTGTTGGCTCGAATCAAAACTTGTCGAAAGTAAACAAAGTTCATTTCATATCGTCAAGGTGGCGAAATCGTTAGAATTCAACGGGGTGCTGGAGCGTTGCCAGAAAATTTTTATTTCCAGATTAAATTTTACTAAACTTCCCAGTTAAGCTCAGTCGTCAAAAGAATTCGACGAAACTTTATATTGAGATTAATTTGATCAATGTTCTGCGGATTCTTAAGGGTTGCTTGGGGATTTATATAGTTGACACGGGAGAGGAGTATTAAGAGTTTAAGCAAAATTTTTAAATAAAAATCCACATAACAGATTGCAACAAAATTCAGTCATTTACATAGAGGCTGTACGGAATCACATTTTCAGATTTTCAGGAAGTACAATAAAACATATAGTTAAACTTTTGTCCAGGTTTGTTTTATTCAATTTCATAGTCATATCCAAATGCACTTACCCCTTTTTACACTGTTCATAAGGTCTTGTATAGTCGTGAATCGCTGGTTGACCTCTTTTTAACTGGATTACTTTCAAGCAGGGTGGCCAGATAGAATTCCTTAATATCGGTAGGGTCACTAAAAGTTTGTCGGTAGTTATCGGTAGGCCGGGTTGTTGTCCCAAAAACGTAATATTGACATAGAATTGTAAAATACTGACAACACAGATCTCTGACCAAATCCAACCCAAAAAATGAATGTTGAGTAGGATGTGTCCAAAATCAATAAAAATCGGTAGTTTTCGGTAGGAATAACAAAATATCGGTAGTTTTGCCTTGGTCGTCTGGGAATCGGTAGGGAAGACCAAAATCGGTAGGACTACCGATAAATCGGTAGGTCTGGCCACCCTGCTTTCAAGTTGAACCTCCGCAAGTTGGACAGTTGTCCAAATAAAACGCATCTGAATGCCAAAATCCCATGTTAAAATTACTTCGACAATCAATCAGATTATGTTTGGAGATGTGAACAGATGCTTTTAGACCACCTACGTCTCTTTTGTGGAATTTTTGACATTTGTCAGTCGATTCAACTAGTGAATCGAATTCGTTTGTTGTACAGAGTGTGCGGTCCACCCAACGAATCAGCTCGTTTTATATGAAAATCCATTTTTCCCTTATTTTTGCTTCAGATCTTAGGATGTTTCATAATGTCCCGCAATTCCAGTGCGTTCGGGGGACTGACCTCCTTAGTCTTGTACCACTCCAGAACATCTTTCGAGTAATGGTGCGAGGTTAAATCCGGCCAGAAAAGCGTAGGGCCATCGCCAAACCTCAGAAGTGGACGTAGACACCTTTGGAGGCATTATTTCAAGTACACCTGCCTGTAGACTGTTCCGGTTTTCATGGACGAGGTGGCTCCGCTTTCCACATGACGACGTTATGACGGACAGTAAAGAAAAGGAATCCAGGAAGCTACTGGAAATATGGTTTCACATAATCGCTCACCAGACAATGCGCTTTCATCAACAGCGTAGTGTAGAGCATCTGCGCACGGGATTCCTGCCGTTCATCGCGAGTTGGACGTAAACCTGAACTAGTAGGATTCCTCTTGAAAGCTTTACACTATTCGAAGACCCATTTTGGTCACATTTTTTCCTTCCTATCTACGGTCAAACGTTCATCTCACCGTTTCAAAACACAACTTAACGTAGATTGGACCATTTCCATTTTCGTGCTAATGGAACGTTGAAAGAGGTCTGGATTTTCTAGGTTCGTGCGCAAGCTATGTTTACCCCGCTGATATTCTTCCGATGCCATTTTCGCAATAGTTGCACGATTTCTACTGTAATTAGTGCAATGTAAACAATACACATTGAACTAATGTCACCCAAAATTTCAACAGAAAATACCCGGTGAAAATAAAGGTACAGCAGTTTGACAGGAATGCAATTTGATTCCGTACACCCTTTATATTGCTTTTGGACGCGCCGTTTCATTTTAAATGACAAATGAAACTGACCGAATCTTCTGGAATGGCTGGAGTTGCTTACCGAAATAAATTGGGGGAAACGAGGCAAGATACTAGAATGTAGGACAAAATGCGCAGCTCGTAGTATTTAATAGGTTTCCTATTGAAATCTAGAACTCCGCCGGGGGGATTATTCTACTGTATCCTAAATGATGAGAATGCAAGTTTGCCACTCAAGAATTTTAGAATCAGCATTCATGGATGATTGATTTGACAACTTACCGCGACTCGATCTCCACGTAATATAATAAGTTCGTAATCCGTTTTTTTTATTTCAACCAACATTTTTCACATATAGCCTTGCTTCATCTTCATAAACACAATAAACTGAAGTACAATTTCATCATTGGCGTCAAATATCGATGCCGTATACCTATAATACCCAGATGGAACAAAACTCGGTACCCAGGCCCCATTGGGAGCAAAGTTACGGACACAGTAACGCCCTTTCGGAAAGGGGCAAACCCACTCTTCCCCAACGCGTGGAAAACTGGTGCTCTCAATAAAATACGGCTGATATTCCTTGTAGTGCTCGTTGAGAAAACTGCACATCTTGTTCTTGGAGATTTTCACGGGGTACTCGTTCCACTGGTTATTGCCTAGGGAGCTGCGCGCCATTGACAGCGATATTTGATACTCATCGGTGAAATCTACGAAAACTTCGCCCTCTCCATCCAGTATCCAGGTGGTCCGATTGAACTTCCGTACCCGAAGTCCGGAAAAGTTCGTTAAATGAAAGCCCAACTGCTGCTCGAACCGTTCGAACTGAATCTCGGTAGCCGCGCAGTATATGAAGTTGATCGATTCCAGTAGCAACAGGTTCAACAGTACCAATATCAGGTAGAACATTGTAAGTCAACTGAGGCTAAAGGTAGAATACGATGCGGGTTATATGTGTTATATGGATGCCGTTTGGTTTGGTGCAATGTGTGCCAAACTACAATAAATGGCCTAGTTTGTACTTGTAAACTGTCATCTAGATATTGATAACTCAAATAGAAACTTGGAAGTTACCCGTGACGTGACAGGCACCCATGAAACGACAAATTACGGTCAATAAAGTCACTTTAAAATCGCATGGTTCAACATGATTGATGATATTGGGTACAACAAAGTATACCACCAAGATTTAATTCATTTTTAATGACCCTATTAGAGTTATCGATATCTTGATAAACGTTTTTAGAATTCTACGTATATGATGACACGTATAAAACAAGAAACACACGTTACATCACATCTGCAGTTTAGTTCCAATGTTGGTCTGGTCACAATTAGCTGTTTCTAGGGTTAATCGAGCCTTTGAAAAATGCTTCTATGGGTAGTCTTCCAGCTCTCCTTTGAACCCTAACGATTTCGCCACCTGGGCGCCAGTTTGACGCTACCGAATGAACTTTGCTAACATTCGACGAGTTTTGGTTCGAGCCAACAACCCTGTTCTGGGTCCCCTATTATTGACTCGAATTCAAACTCATCGAAATGTCAATTGACGATAGGCTCATCCGGAATGTTCATTTGTGTTTACATTTTGTTAGCGTTGCTAATTTTATTTTGATTCCTACGCCACATCTGAGACGAGACGTGCAGATAGCAAAAAATCGAACGTTAAATGCAGCCAGGAGATACTGTCAATCCAGCCAGTCCATTTAAACTATGTGAAGCAAAAAGAGACGAACGATAGAAAGAACAGAAAAAAAGAAACCATCTATCAGCAAGTCCCAGCGCCACATCGTTTTTGCGCCTGCTGTCCGACGTCGTTACCGCTCAGTCTACTTAAACTAGGGAAAGCCCTTATGTTTGAGTAAGTAAGCTTCCGACAGCGGGTCGGCGGATCCCCAGCGGCTTTGCGCCTAGTCCTAGTGCACCTAGAACAGCGGTTCCTGAAGGGTATCGGATGGTTACCGGAGTCCGGAAGGTTCAACTGGAGCCGGAATTCTTCTTGTTTCTAATTCATATTCCGGCTCCAGTGACACAACCGATTCTAACTCCTGTTGTGCTTAACTGGGAAGTTTCCTAAAATTTAATCTGCGAAATAAAAGTTTTCTAGCAACGTTCCAGCACCCTGTTGAATTCTAACGGTTTCGCCACCAGGTCGCTAGTACGATGCTACCGAATGAAATTTGTTTACTTTCGACGAGTTTTGATTCGAGCCAACAACATCCAGCCAGTTTAACAGTCTATCACCCATTTGATGTTTCATGGATGTTAGTTTAGTCGAACTCCGCATTATATTCTATCATAGCTATGTTATCAATATCTGGATAACAGTTTACAAGCTTAAACATGACTATCATTGCAGGATGGTGTCGAGTTAACACATAAAACCCAATCGATTTCGAACTTCAGCCTCAGTTTACTTACCATGTACTACCTTTTACTGATAATTTCGCCCCTGCTGGTACTGGACTCGAACAACTTTGTGGACTTGGCCACGGAGGTTCAGTTGGAACGGTTCGAGCAGCAGGTAGGCTTCCATTTGGCAAACTTTTCCGGACTTCGGGTACGCAAATTCAATCGGACCACCTGGATACTGGATGGAGACACCGAACTCTTTGTAGACCTCAGCGATGAATACCAATTCTCGCTTACCTGGGCACATAGTTCTCTTGGTAACAACCAGTGGAACGACTATCCGATGAAGATCTCCAAGAGCCCCATGTGCGCTTTTCTTAACGGACCGTACAAAGAATACCAGCCATACTTCATAGATAACACCAATTTTCCACGCATTGGGGAAGAGCGGGTATGTCCCTTTCCGAAGGGACGTTACTGGGTGCGTAATTTGGCTCCCGCCGGAGTCTGGATACCGGAGGCGTTAGCAGGTGGATATTGGAGATTTACTGGCTCGGTATCCGATGTCAATGATGAAGTTTTAATTAAGTATCTTCTGTTCATGAGGATTAAGAGAGAGCTTGATTAAAGCTTGATTTTCCAAATAAATTGAAGTGCTGGTAGGGTATTAGGCATATTTTTTGAACAACGTTTAAATGAAGCTATATTATCTATAACCATTCTCAGAATAAAGGACCAGTATACTGTTTCTTAAACATCTATGTAATACTTGTTTAGCAGCCATGTCTTATTTTCTGCATAAATGAAAATAAATATTCTATTCTGTGCATCTATTCTCACTGCAGTAATCCAATTATCGCCGCCTTAGCGTGTCAAATTTTACAGCATCGAAAGAAAAATCTGGTTGAAATGCTATGCCTTATATTCTATTGCGCCAAAAAATTCTAACTCGGTACTCAGATCATGGAGGCCATCGCCTTAATTTGCAAAGCGAAACATTCTCATTTTTAACCCTATCAAAACGCACATGAACAGGCCCGTAGCCAGGATTTTGTTTCGGGAGAGGGGCTTTAAACTTGGTGCATAAATGTGTGATTTCTGGTGAATTGCTCAATATTACCGAACAGGTACCACAGATTTGATAATTGTTTGTGTTCAGCGATTTCTGATCAGGAAAGAATAAGGAAAGTTACTAGGGCAGGAAGTGTAGTAGCAATTTTCTTTGTTCTTCAGACAAGGCTGACAATATAAAGATAACTATGTTCGTCATTCGCTTCGCACTGGCTCGGGCAGAAGCATAAACTACACTAATTTTCGTGACCATTGTTTTGGTTTTTGGAAACAGAAATCTTCCTCAATTTTTTCTCAATTAATTGATCACACCAAACGAGCTACAAAATTGTTAAAAGTCGCTGATTGATAAAAATGATTTTTAAATTTATTTTTAAAACATTTCGGGAGAGGCTTTAGCCCCCTAGCCCCCCTCCCCCCCCCCCCCTCTAGCTACGTGCCTGCACATGAAAGAATCCAATCAGCGGTTAGAAAAAGAGCGCACTCAGCAAATAACCACGCGAAGCCAACACCTGATAATAACTAGTTCCACATCACACTTTGCATTGTCTCGAGCCGAATTTTTTGTGTAGATGAAAATAAAATCTCGGCAATCAGCAATCAGTTGAATAACTTGAAACAATTGATTGCTTGTACCCGAAAATGCATTACAATATATTTTCAAATTTATGTCTTAGTTTGGCCGCACTGCTGATTCTTTTCTGGGTGATGGATGCAGAAAGATTGTTTTAATTGTGGTAGTGTACCTAAAGTAAGTATGGCAAAATAGTAAACGTTCGTATTTCTGGAACATGTATTACAAAACTAGGCATATCTTAGCGCTTAACGAGCGCTTTTATAGTGAATTAATCGTAAATGTATTATCATGCTAGAATTGGGGTATGAATCAGTGCAATGGTTAATACACTCTTTGCAAAATCAGGAGAAATGAGGCGGTAATTAAAAGCTGGTATATTTGGTTTTTCTATGAGTCGTTACGTCCTGTTTCGATTCACTTTGTGAATGAGGCGAACTGCCTCGGTTTCCCGTACAAGCATTTCCTCAAATATTAGCACGTATCAAAATATCGGTCATCCTGCAATTATAACATGGCGACTGTCTCTTCGTGGCGGCAGACGATTTTGAGCCCAGGTGTATTCTGTGTATCCAGTTTAGCAGCCGATCACCCATTTGATGCTTCATGGGTGTTATTTTAGTCGGACTTCGCATTATACTTTATCATAACTATGTTATCAATATCTGGATAGCAGTTTACAAGCTCAAACATGACTATTACAGTCGTGGTTCGCTGGTTGGACACTTTTTAACTGGACCGCTTTGTAGTTGGACATCCGCTAGTTGGACCATTGTCCAATTAAAAAGCATCTGAATGTCAAAATGTCATGTCAAATTCACTTTGACAAGCAAAATGACAAGAGTTAGAGATGTGATCAGGTGTACTACTACTTTATACTACTAACATCCCTTTATACCAGTTTTTGACATTTGTCAGATGTTCCAACTAGCGAATCAAATTCGTTAGTTGGGCAGAGGCTGTTGCCCAACTAGCGAATCACGACTGTATTGTAATATAGTATCGACATACGCGAACCAACCAATTTTGTCCACGAAGATTCAGTTGAAATGGTTCGAGCAGCAGGTGGGCTTTCATTTAGCAAACTTTCCGGACTTCGTGTATGCAAATTCAATCGGACCACCTGGAGCATGGATGGCGAACTCTTTGGAGAACTCACCGAACACAGCTCTCTTGGTAAGAACCAGTGGAACAAGTATCCCATGAAGATCCACAAGAATACGATGTGCATTTCAATTTTCCACACGATGGACAAGAGTCCATGTCCCTTTCCGAAGGGACGTTACTACGTGCGCAACTAGGGTCCCGGCGGAGACTGGCTACCAAATGTGTTATCAGTTGGATATTGGCATTCCAAATATATTGAAGCGCTGGTCTATGCAAGCGTATTTATTTCCATATGATTTATTCTGAAACCTGTAAGATATTTTAGGTCATGTGTTTATACGGATCCGCCGAGCAGTGATCCATTTATTTGCTCGGCTTATTCAAATATAGGGGCTATCCCTAGTTTGAGTCCGATTAGACGGTTGTGAAGTCGGACAGCGTGCATATAAAGCGATGGGGCCCATATTATTGGCTCGAATCAAAACTCGTCGAAATGTCAATTGACGATAGGTTCATCCGGAGTGTTCATTTGTGTTTACATTATGCTAGCGTTGCCAATTTTATTTTGTGTCCACCACCCAATGTGGCTATGCCACATCGCTTTTGCGCGTGCTGTCTGACTTCGCTACCGCTCAGTCGGATTTAAACGAGGGATAGCCCCTATGTTTGAGTAAGCCGGGCAAACGAGTGGATCACAGGTTCCCTTGCTTCCGACGGCGGGTCGTTGGCCACCTCGCGCGGCGGATCCTCAGCGGCTTTGCGCCGCTTTGGTTCCTAGGCCTCGGTTATGCGGCTAAGCCGCATCGAAATGGTACCCCTTAAACATTCTAACTAGAATCGTCACCGTTGTGTCAACGGAGCCGGAATACGAATTAGAACCAGCCAGCATTCCAGCACCCCGTTGAATTCTAACGATTTCTCCACCTGGGCGCCAGGTTGGCGATATGAAATGAACTTTGTTTACTTTCGACAAGTTTTGATTCGAACCAACAACATCCAGCCAAGCGATGTGGTGGGAGCCACACCGGGTGGTGGAATCAAAATAAAGTTGGCAACGCTAGCAAAATGTAAACACAAATCTCGACAAACATATGATTACGGCCTAAAAGCCAACTGTCAAAATCCACTTTGAATGGAAATTCCAGACAAACCGTTACTAGTCCAACACAGTTCACAACAGTTTATGAAAGAGAAAACTTTTCTCTTTCGTTTACTATCAACATTTGTGATTGGAGTGTAACGGTTTGTTCGGAATTTCCATTAAAAGTGGCTTTTGATAGTTGGCTTTTAGGCCGTAATCAAATGATTGTCGAGAAATGAACGGCTGGATGTTGTTGGCTCGAATCAAAACTTGTCGAAAGTAAACAAAGTTCATTTCATACCGTCAACCTGGCGCCCAGGTGGTGAAATCGTTAGAATTCAACAGGGTGCTGGAGCGTTGCCAAAAGATTTTTATTTCCAGATCAAATTTTACTAAACTTCCCAGTTTAACTCAGCCGACTTAGCCGCATAACCGAGGCCTAGGAACCGAAACGGCGCAAAGCCGCTGAGGATCCGCCGGGCCAGGTGGCCACCGACCCGCCGTCGGAAGCAAGGGAACCTGTGATCCACTCGTTTGCCCGGCTTACTCAAACATAGGGGCTATCCCTAGTTTAAGTCCGACTGAGCGGTAGCGAAGTCGGACAGCACGCGCAAAAGCGATGTGGTGTAGCCACATTGGGTGGTGGACACAAAATAAAATTGGCAACGCTAGCAAAATGTAAACACAAATGAACACTCCGGATGAACCTATCGTCAATAGAAAATAGAGTTACTATATTAAGAGTTAGGTGCACACAAAAGCCGGCAAACTGGCAGCTCTTATTTCAGGAAAAAACACTGGCATCCCATGTAAATGTTCAAGATCTAGGTCATAATTTCATTGTCCTAAGTAAGAACTTTACGTGCACGAATAGAAAAACTAATTCGAAGATCTGATTATATGATTTCATACTTGTGGGAATATCCCTAATAAAAAATCTTATACACGAACTTTAATCCATATAGTGCAACGATTCCATATATTGTTTAGATGATACCCTGAACAGGTCGTTAGGCTCTTGAATCATAAGATGTTTATTAGGGATCTCTTGTTGTTACAGAAAATTTTTTTTGGTTCTTTTCGTTTCTCTACTCTCGATAACACAAGATAAGAGTAAAATAGTTATGACCATAATCACAATACCTTTTCCATATAAATGTGTGTCTCCGCCTAACTATGAATATAGTAACTATAATAGAAAATCCTCCCGATTTTCCCACCGACTAAATCGGCTTGCGTCGGCACAATCGGCCGACTATGCCGTCAATTAATCGGTCGATTGTTGCACCGACTCTTATGGACTTATCCAGCTGCGTTAGTATTGTGCCGTTTTGACGTTTAAATTGGGAGGAAAACAAATCATTTGCACTGTGAATTGGGAGGAAAACAAACCGCTTGTAGGCTTAAGGGGAGGGCGGTAGTATAAAAATGCGAGATCTCAGTGTGTGTATTTTAAACGTCAGATATCTCAATGGGGGTTTAACATGGACGTCTGCCGACGCGACAACCGATTAAATATGAACGACGAAATCTATTGAAATCGGTTTATTTCAACCAATTAAATCTATCGATTAGTTGGTAGTTTAAAACTGGAATCAGATTCACATAGATTAAATCTGGCGATTAATATGGTGACGAAAATTGTTCACCGATGAAACCCAACTTAGTAGGTTAATTAATCTGTCTACCTCGAAGCACCCTATTTCGTCGGTCGACTGGGAAATTTATGAACTGTCAAATTTTCTATGGGGCAGTCAATGTTGGATAGCGTAAGGTCGGTTCCAGGAAATAGTGCTAGGCGAATGCCGCTACGCGAAGCTTTAAGAGTTGTGTGAAGATCGTTATAATGAAGAAATTGTGCAGCGTTATGATCGTGTTGAATGGTTTCATTTAGTAGGTGTGCAGGTTATTGAAGATATCGCTAACGTCAGCTGGATTTGCCAATTCTACAAGACCGCATTTATCCCCCAACCAGTACTGCCAACCAAACGTCCGAACAACATCGAAATCCGCCAAAGGGTAGCTTAACTCCATCGGTGGATCCAAGACCACAGTTGTATCTACTCGAAGTGGAGCATGTGGAACTCGAATCTGGGCGAAAAGTTCGAAATAATGAGCTTCCTTGAACAAAGGTACAAGGTTCTTAAGGATTACGGTAACGAATCATCGCCATTGAAGTTGAAGATTCCGGATTAGAACGCCTCGTGTAAGCTCGAAGAAAACCCAGCTCTGGATGTCGTCCATCAAATTCGATATCTTCCAACTATTCGTTCCAAGCAGCATGATGTGCGTGCTCATTTATGTAGTCAGATGCAGTTGGCATAAGAGCAACATCGCTAGAGGAGTTGGTTGCAGACATGCGTTGCACTGTCTATCACGGAATTGATCGTCTACAAATCCTAGACCAATGTTCATTGCTTCAACGAATTCCGGTATACGGAGTGAATACTGTAACTTGTTCTGTTCCGCTTGCTTAGCTGCAACCCGACATCCAACCGTCGTTTCCAGTGAAATTTGGTGGTAGCTTCTTGCTATAGACACCGTATCGACCGCAGATAAATCCTAGACAAGCGTTCATTGCATTGGGGTTGATTGCGCACCTGTTGCTGTTTCTAAAGATTCTTCTGTAAGGAATATGGAAAACGTCGATCAGCTGGGGTTATCCGATAGAAGACATGGAGTTCAAAACGTTGTTGACGTGGACGGCGTTATTTCCGAAAGGGCGAGCTTTTGTAGATGTTACATATACGAGATTGTCACTTCTATCCATCCGGTCACAGCCGATATAGCCCACTCGACGTGTTTCGCGACAGCGAGATCTTAGAGTCGATGGAAGTTAGTGGAGTTAGATCTTGACGTAGCAGAACACCGCCGATGAAGAAACGTAGTGGACACATGTTCGTAATCTATCCGCGGCCAGTCATCGGTTTCGGAGCCCAGAAGCTCTCGGTGAAACGAGTTCTACTCGAGTGTACTCCCTAATTCGCCACAACGGAGCCGCACTCACATCTACATACTCATTTCGAAGCTATGGATCCTGTTAGAACTCCATAAGAATGTTCATAGTGTACCGAAAGTCACCCGAGTGCAAGGAATAAGTGGACGAAGATAATGGAAAGCCACCCACTGTTACGTTGCGTCTTCCTAAACGAGAATGAAGCTGCGCGGTATCCAGCTATCGAAACCATTCCAAATCATCAACGAAGTCCTACATCGCTACTGCAATTCTCAAAGCCACATACTAATCAGTCCGAAGAGAGTCTAGCGGCTCAAGAGAGATAGAGCATCGCCGCAGCCTCCTCTTCCATACTCTCGTTTAATCGCTATCAACCGCCCGTTTACCTACACGATGGTTGATTCTTTCGGACCATTAATGGTTCTGATTTGGACGACAACAGGAAAAACGGTGGGAGCTCCCCGCCACCTGTATAACTACTCGCGCCATTCATCTGCAGATCGGTTACACACTGATTATCGACTCTTGCGTCATGGTCATTAGGGTCATCTAGAACGATAGCGGCCTCAACGAAGAAGTAATCGAACAACTCGATTTAGAAAAAAAAACTGGCTAACGAATTTAGCTTTAGTCGCACCCAGTGGACAAATCCGCCGATACAACTTCATAGGGAGAGCATGGTAAAGGTTTATCCTTAGCGTGAAACTAAATTTGACCAAGCTGCAACCCAGCAGATTTAATACCGACGGTGCACTACAGAACACCTTGATTGAAATGGGAAACATCATCGTCAACTCACGACCACTGACGGCCATACTCGTTAGTCTCGACAAATTTCCTGTGTTAGCGCCACATCATTTCAAGCTAGCGTCAGCAAACGGCTTGAGGTCTGGGGCTCAGTGCGATGACAACCCTGGATACAGGAAGACCTATTGAGCTCAGAATATGGCAAGCCTGTATCGGAAGCAATGGGCTCGTTATTATCACTTATATAACTAATCGCTGCGACGTCGTAGTAGTTCCAAAGTTTAATCGAAACAGGGACATTGCAATGCAAAGAGCTCACAATGGGCTGGGGTTCGTAGCACTACAGTATGGACAGCATCTGGTGGAATCTACGACCGTTCAGCGGTATCGTTAGTGGTTCTTGACGTAGATATTGGAGTGAATGAGGGTTGCTGGAAGAGCCTTCGCGCATTGCGTGCGTTACTGATTACGTTCCGTCGCGACGCGTCGCCAGTTACGACATAATTCATCCCACTCATCTTAAACGATTGTCTGCAATGCGAAGGGCGCAATCAACACGAAGGACTGTGATTCCCTTCACGACCTTCCAGCATTCGATCTGTGCAGAATTCTAGTTCAACAATTCACGGTATTCAATAAAAGTGATATTTGATGTTGTTCGCATAAGGCTACGCGTTACCTTTTGCGTTCTGTATCCAAGTGGTGCGAACCAAACTTGTACTGGAATTCGTAAATTTTGGCGAGATCGGAACCCGCCCTAGGAGATTTCACGGAATCGAACAGCCCTCACAACATCTGGTCCAATGGTCACAGCGACCAGTAGAACATTGAAGTCGCACAAAATGTGTGCTCTAAATTGGGTTTGTTGTTTTAAACGGTATCGGTAACACGATAATCATTACAAGTCATATTATGTACAGCGGTTACAGTTGCATTCAATTCAACGACAACACGGTTACCGTTCTGTGGAGGATATGTTCAGTTCATATACCTATTAATTCTACTTAGGTTAACCTATCAATATCTTGATAACAGTTTACAAGCACAAACTAGACTATTATTTTAGTATGGCATCAAATAAAACCACAATCGAATCCGAAGCTCGACATCAGTTTGCTTACAATGTTCTGCCTGGCATTGGTCCTTTTAAACCTGCTACTGGTACTAGAATCGAACAACTGCTTTACCACGGAGGTTCAGTTTGAGCGATTCGAGCAGCAGTTAGGTTTTCATTTAACAAACTTTTCCGGACTTCGGGTACGCAAATTCAATCGGACCACCTGGATACTGGACGGGGATGGCGAAATCTTTGTAGACTTAACCGATGAATACCAAGCAGCGGTGTCAGTGGCGTACAGCGCCCTTGGCAATAACCAGTGGAACGAGTATCCAATGAAGGTCTCCAAAAGCAAGTTCTGCAGTTTTATTAACGGAGCATACAAGGAATACCAGCCGTACTTCATCTACAGCACCAATTTACCATCCGTTGGGGTAGATTGGTTATGTCCCGTTCCGAAGGGTCGCTATTGGGTGCGAAACTTTGCCCCAGATGGAGACTGGATTCCAAGTAGTGTTCCATCTGGTTATTGGAGGTTTACGGGTGTGCTATCTAATGCCAATGATGAAATTTTAATTAAGTATATTTTCTTCATGAGGATTAAGACAGGATATTTGTGAAGAATGTTGGTTCAAATATATAAAAGGGTTGATATCTACGAGCGTATTTCATTTCACGTAGAGTTTGAGTTTATGGTAAGTTTTTCAAATTTGTTATCCAAGGACTTCGCTGTGATCTTGGCCATAGTCCAGCTTCAAACGATCTTGGTGTAAAAATAGCGAACAGTCTAGAGCATCTGAATTCAACCGGCGACAGAGGAAGGATTTTAAAAGGTTAGAGTTAACCGAAGTCCCATCTATGGTACTTTGATCGAAGCGTCTCATATGAGCCTGACTTTCGCGGATTTCTTAGGATCCAGTATAACTCCTAGTTGAAGATATCACATAAACTGTCCAGCATAGGTTGCTCTGTGGGCATAGCCTCCTCGTACTCTGCTATTTGTACATTCACTCGCTGTTTCAATTATGAGTCTAGTGCTTGTAAACGGCGAACTGTCATTGGATAGCTGTTGGGGAAGCATAGATCATTCACTTTCCATAGCAGGCGAGTTTCAAACCCAAAGTCCGACGACGGGTTGTCTCCTGCATTATTTTTCTAGCCCGCCTGTCATCGTTTCATTTGAGACTCTCGCTAGAAACAGTAACGCCAGCCCTTTCAATCATGAAACATGAACCTCCTCGGAGCTGTTCATTCAGGATCGGAAATGGCGTCAACGATTGGCAAGCGCCTTTTGTACTGGTTGGCCGCTCCAGCAACTGTAGATGCTATAGCCTAGTCGACATTTCGCGGCAATCGGCTCATTGCTTCCTTCTTCGTGCAATATCCCGCAATGTCTGCTTCGGAAGAAGTAGATGTCTTACTGTGCGGGATTTAATCGGTTTTCGTCGTACAGCACCCTCAACCTCGAACTTCACATGCTGGGATTTATACTCTTTTTTTGTCATATTTCCAGAGCACTGTAAGGCAAAGGACTCCGCTGCCCCGTTTACGCTTTGGCCAATACGACTAGCAGAATCTTTGACGGATGAAGCTTTGCAAGACTGCTTTCCGTGGTTGTTCAGATCCTGCAAAGCCCTTTCCGCTGCGCTTGCTACAGGCCTTTTCCGGTACAGTTGTGATTCGCTGGTTGGTCACTTTTTAACTGGGCCGCGTTTTAGTTGGACCTCCGATAGTTGGACCATTGTCCACCAAAAAAAGCATCTGAATGTCAAAATCTCATGTCAAATTTACTTTGACAATCTATCTTTCAATCTTTTATACTACTAACGTCTTCTTTGGAGTGTTTTTTACATTTGTCAGTCGGTCCAACTAACAAATCAAATTCGGTAGTTGGACAGAGACTGTGGCCCAACCAGCGAACCACGACTGTACTTTATTGTCCATCATAGAGAACGCTCCTGTTGATATTAGTTCCGATGAATGTGTCTGAACGAAGGTCTTGTCATTCGGCCTCTGCTTATCTAACTTAGGCAATTTACCGAAACATGACAGCTCGAAGGTTACTTCGCTTGCCGCGTTGACCAGCTCGGACATAAAATCTTCGAAAGTTGTTAGAGTAATCGTTGTAAGCTGCCCTTTGCAGACAGCCCACACAAGCCTTAGATTTCGGATGGCCGACCTGCTTTGAGGTGGTCCACGAGATCCTGTACCGCTAGCCCAAGCTTCATAAATGTTTCTAGCCGATCGTGCTACCGATGATGGTAGCTGTCGAATCTTGGTAATTCGGGCCGACCATAAAATATTTGCAAGTTTTTAACGACGACTTGTCCTACTCCGGTAGGAAGTAGTAGTCGGCTTCGTGTGCCGATTCAAGCGCGTGACCCGTCAGTGCTCGTTGTAAGCGGATAAGATGTTCCACGTCCGTGTATCCGCAAGCAGTCGTTAATTGCTAGAAACTACTGATGAATATCACCCAGTGTCCGGGGTGGTCGCTAAGCATGGGCAGCTCTTTACCGATTACCTGATGAGCTGCGATTATTTAATGTTGATGTTTTACTTTTTGCCTTTCTCATATAAAGAAAGGCTATGCAATCACTGTAAAAATCGACTTTTTAACCGAGGCCCGGAGGGCCGAGTATCATACACCATTCGATTCAGTTCGTCGAAATCGGCAAATGTCTGTGTGTGTGTGTATGTATGTGTGTGTGTGTGTGTGTGTGTGTGTGTGTGTGTGTGTGTCATTTAAACTCACACAATTTTCTCAGAGATGGCTGAACCGATTTTCGCAAACTTAGTTTCATCTGAAAGGTATAACGCTCCCATAAGCTGCTATTGAATTTTTAGTT
This sequence comes from Topomyia yanbarensis, assembly GCF_030247195.1. Lineage (NCBI taxonomy): Eukaryota > Metazoa > Arthropoda > Insecta > Diptera > Culicidae > Topomyia > Topomyia yanbarensis. The sequence goes on along the minus strand of NW_026683602.1, from coordinate 320,819 downwards.
GATCCGACTTCCGGTTCCGGAGTTACGGGTTGAAGAGTACGGTCACACAGCAAATTCCCATATAAACTGGTACCACCATAATGTTCAAATGATGTAAAACATATTAAAATTGATGTAACATTACTCTAGTTTGCGGGTCTGGATCACTAATGATCAATCAAAGCAGCTTTGACCACATTGGCCACCTATGACGGTTCATGACGCCCTCGGGGAACCCGCCAAGTTCCTAAGCTAATATCACACCCATTCCACAACGAATTCTCTACCGATTTTTACGAACTTAATTTCAAATGAAAGATACAGTAATGCCATTGACTGCTGCTGAATTTCATTCGGTTCTGACTCTTGCTTCCGGAGTTACAGGGGTGTTAGTAAGGATACACTGGAATTTCCCATATAAATCGGTACAATCGTAATACCTCAGAGGCTAAAAACTATTGAAATGGTCACCAAATTACTTCTAATCGTAGATCTAGATCACTGATTGCCAATCAAACATTCTTTGAATATATTGTCCACTATCGACGATTCCGGAATTCCGGGCATATTCCACAATTAAAGTCACATCGGTTCATCGGTGATGACTGAGCCGTTTTTCTCAAACCAAGTCTCAAATGGAAGGCAGAATATGCAGTTGCGTATTGCGTCGCCGCCCCCCCCCCCCCCCCCCGTCTTGCCCTTACACCTCCCTCCTTCATCACTCCCCTCCCCTTGGACCACCCTCACGCCCAGATTTCCTTCATCCACCCCGTATACCGAAATAAGATGAAGGATTTCTGACGCATCCTCCACACCCACTCTACTAAACCCCCATTCCCTACACGTTCAAACGCATTCCACCAACCTTTGCAAATTATAATCACATGAAGATAACATTGAACTCATGCTTATTAAGCTAATTAAATATTATTCTTATATAGAAAGGTTATGCAATTGCTCCAAAAACCGACTTTCTAACCTCATATAACATTCGACTCAGTTCGCCGAGATCGCAAAATATCTGTGTGTATGTATGTGTGTATGTGTATGTGTGTATGTATGTGTGTGTATGTGCGGATTTGTTAACAAAATGTCCACATCGGTTACTCGGAGATGGCTGAACCGATTTTTACAAACTAAGATTCAAATGAAAGGTATAATATTCCCATAGGTTGCTATTGAATTTCATTTTCAACCGACATCTTGTTCCGAATTACGAGTTGAAGAGTATGGTTACAAAACAAAATTTGTTGATTTTTCCAAATCGGTTTCTCGGAATTTTCTGAACCGATTTTGACAAACTTAATTTTAAATGAAAGGTCCATCAGCTGCTGTTGAATTTTGTGTGGATCCGAGTTCTGGTTCCTGAATTACAGGGTGATACGTACGATCACGCAGCAAATCCCGATTCTAACGAATTCTGCGATGAATGTAAAAAGGTGATTTTTTTCCAAAATGTAAACACAACTGTTGAATTTGTAGATCTAGGTCCCCAACAGTCATTCAAAGTCTCTTTGGCCACACTGGCCACCATCGACGGATCCGGAAGCATCCAAAGTCAGAATAACGGTTATATTGGTTTCTCGAAAATGGCTAGATTTGCTCAACTTAGTCTCAAATGAAAGGTGTTGCGTCCCCAGAAACTGATATTAAATTCCATCTCCATCCGACTTCCAGCACCGGAGTTACGGGTTGTGGAGGTCGATCACATAGAAAACTCCGATTCAAACCGATACCGCGATGAATGCAAAAAGGTGCTCTTATATATACTTACCAAGTGTAATAAGAATGAAAGACATTTCCATAATGTTATATTGTACGAACCAGCTATTAAATCATAGTTTGGAGAAATGAGAAAGGCACAATTGCACCTCTAGGTGGATTAAAACAGGTTTTAAATGTATAATTACTTAAATCTATGGATTTTGTAATTTTAAAATTCTTGAATTTAAAATTTTTTTAATCCTTATATTTTAGATTTTTTTAAATTTTCATTGTTCAAGTAATAAATTTTTAATTTATTCATCAATTTTTAAAATTTTTGAATCTCTAAATCTTTAAACTTTAAAATTTTTAGGTTTGAAATTTTCAAATCTCGATAAACATATGATTACGGCGCAAAAGCCAACTGTCAAAATTCACTTTGAGTGGGAATTTCAGACAAACTGTTACTCGCCAATCGCATATGTGGAGAGCAAACAAAAGAGAAAAGTTTTCTCTTTAATGAAAGACATTTTAACAATTTTAACATTTCTCGACAAACATATGATTACGGCGTAAAAGCCAACTGTCAAAATTCTCTTTGAAAAGAGAAATCGGACAAACCGTCACCGGTCGCACACAATTCGCAGTTAATGTCCGATTTCTCTTTTCAAAGAGAATTTTGACAGTTGGCTTTTACGCCGTAATCATATGTTTGTCGAGAAATGTTAAAATTTTCTATTCCTAATTTTTTTTATATTCTTGAATATTCCAAATGTTTAATGAGTAAAGTTTGGAATTTTAGATTGTTATTTGTTTTGAAGCTTAAGTACATATTTGAATATTCCAAATACTTTCTTTTTCTTTTTGATTTTTATTGACATTTACATAAGCACAACGAAATCTCAGTTTTGTAGGCATAAATTTTCTTAATAAATAAAATTCTGAGACAGTTCGCTTACTGACTAGCATACTGGACGGTATGCTTATGATATCTTTGTGCTCTATCACACATTTCCATTGTAAGCAGTACAGCATTGTTAACATAACGCTTTCTTATAATTAAGCCCACAAAGCGAATAAGTTCCATAAGCTGGTGGTATCAGTAATACTCAAATAAAAAAAAGCGTGTTGGAATACATGTAGAAAGTATTTTTAGTGCTACTTCCTTTAACCATACCATAACTTAGTTAATCTTTAATTGTCATAGGTAATAATTTTTTTATTAAAAATTCCTGTTTTTATTGAAAACCCACTAACCGAACCAAAACAAATTCTCAAACACTACTCACCATATTGTATGGTACGAGTTGACATACTTAGACAGTGTAACGCATGCTGAACATAAACCGGCAACCCTATGCCTGCGCACTCATGCTGAGTGCACCCCACAATCTTTGCATCCGCCATTAACACATCCTTTTTCAGCATCCAACAATCAATCATGCAGAAGCACAGCCAGCTGGGTGGTCCCTTTCCCGGTAGCGCTTAAGATTTCACACATAATAATGCTTTACAAAATAGTAGATCTCGGATGCGGAAACAGAGCATATGTACGATGTGAGTTTCCTTGAACTAACAGCGCAAGTATTCGCTAAAAGGTATACCAATTATGGTCACAATAAATCGCAATAATCAGAAGCTGACCGAACGTTCTTCGGAAAGCACGTATTAATCACCCAAAATTCATTTTCACACAAAACACCTTCACAAAAGCAATTGTTTAAAACACTAATTTTCTCAGAAGCAACAACTACTACTAAAGCTGGAGTCCGCTTCGTGTATAATATTCCAGAGAAAGGGCTTCTATGTCATTCCCATTTTTGGACATGACCACACACATCACTACTAATTTCACATCAACTGTTTCATTTATAGTGGGTTCTACGGATTGAATCCGCAAATCTTCAAAAGGAGACCTACAAGAGTACAAGCTCTTTCCATATTCCAATGAACACCACCAGTAGCCCTTAGCTGGAATGCACTTCCTTTAAAAACTAAAAATAAACTGACATTTATTACTTTTAAGTAACTTGGCGAGATCTGCCGCAGGCGAGGCAGGTTATCTTAAACCAGAACTTGTTTATGTGTATTTAATATTAGTCCTTCCATTCGTTGAAAAACGTAGTTGTTTTTACTTGACCTCAACAACAGTTTCAATCGCTAGGTTCTCGTTAAAATTACAAATAACAAATGTGTTTTTATCATCTATACCCACGACATAGATGATAAAAACCTGTTTTAATCCACCTAGCGGTGCAATTGTGCCTTTCTCATTTCTCTAAACTATGGCACGGAGGCTTTTTATGTTCAACATAATCGTGGAAATGTCCATTACATTCTTAGTACACTTTGCACTTATACACAATGGCATGCCAGCCACGAACTTGATGAGCTACGTGTCGACGGTGAAACACTTGAAACAAAAAAATATCATACTCCATTAGCCTAATCAGCATTAGATCAATGTTATCTGCTTGCTAACTCATTTTGTCATGCGGGGCTGGGTATGTGAAGAGGGCGAAAGTCCCATGAACGAACGACTCCCCAGCTTAAATTGGTATGCTTTGTGATATAGTGGTGGTTTAAAGATGATGGGGTTGAAAGGGAGGGGTATGAGGGCTGGATGGGGTGGTGGTCTGAGGGGTGATTTAAGGAGATTTTTAAAGGAGGGGCGCGAACAGTAGAGGGGGGGTGTAACCCCTCTCCGTAAACCATCAACTACGCCCCTGTTAAAATCCAGAAACCCTAAACGAGTCGAAAAAAAAATTTGGCCGGGATTAGGTTGACGTTTTTCAGAGTGATTGCATAACCTTTCTATATGAGAAAGGCAAAAATGTGCCAAAATCCAAAAAAGTGAATCGTAGTCAAGTTTTTTTTTCGAGTTTGCATCAAATCTCGACGTTTCATGCACCTTGAACACATTTAGCATCAAAAATAAAAATTCTATTTTTAATTTTTCCTATAGTTTATATGAGAAATTTCTGTGTGGCCGCACTCTGAAACCCGTAATTCCGGAACCAGAATTCCGATCGATCCAAAATTCAATAGCAGCCGATGGGAAGGTTGCACCTTTCATTTGAGACTAAGTTTGGGCAAATCGGTCCAGCCATCTCTGAGAAAAATGAGTGACATTATTTGACACATACGCACATACATACACACACACATACACACACACACATACATACATACACACACATACAGACTTTTTCCGATCTCGACGAACTGAGTCGAATGGGATATGACACTCGGCCCTCCGGGCCGGGATTAGGTTGACGTTTTTCAGAGTGATTGCATAACCTTTCTATATGAGAAAGGCAAAAATACAAGCCTCGACTTTCGCAAATAGACCCTAAGGGCCGATTTCTTCACCCTCGCTTAGCGCGTAAGCCTGGTTTAAACGTACTGGTGAACCTGGTTTAAAAGTTAAGCGAGAGCAAAGAAATCGGCCCTAAGAGATATCAGTAAAAAATACCAATCCTACACGGTTAAATAAAACAACCTGCAGCATAAGTTCTTTTAACTTACTTTTGAGTTGTGCGTCGCTTTCGCAATTATTAGTGTTGTCAAAAACAAAACGAGAGCTTCGACTCAGTCGAGGTCTTCCGTGGAGGAAGATACTTTTGAGTTGTTTGGGGTATACTCAAAATTAGGTAAATTCAACTTAAATTTGAGTATAAAAAACCTATCAATGAGTTGTGATTTTTGCAGTGGTTAAATGGAAACTACCTTCAACACGGTTTACCTAATTTTAAGTTCCCCCACGATACCACGAGATTGAGTCAAAGGAACTCAATTTTAGGTAGTTTTTCGTTTCCGTGTAGAAAGAAGCTGCGTTTCATTTTTATTTTGCCATTTACATGCCGTAGACGGACGAAATCAAAATTTCTTCGCCAACCTGCCTTAAAAATATATGGGAACAGAATGAAGATTTACATGCCATCAATTGACAATTCAATTCGCTCATTTTCCCTTCTTATTCTCACCTCACCTCACTAACAGCGTATAGACACTCAATCAGCTGTTCAGTAGATTGTTTATTAAATAATTTTGTTGAACGTTATCAGCGGAGTTCTTGTGGGTTTCAAAAATTCAGTAATAGAACACCGCCCCAAAAGAATATTAAACACATGAAACAATATCATGCCGACATCGATAGAAGATTTACCAGAAGAGGTAACATTGAATAAATGTATTAGTTGTGACATGCAGATAAATTGAACCGTTTTAACGTAGATGCTGCTAAAAATATTCTCCCACCTGGAGCTGGATGATCGCAAAACCGCGGGAACGGTTTGCCGTCGGTGGTCCACACTAGCACTCCGCTGCACGGATCTTCAGCTAGAGGTGGATTTTCGTGGACCCGATGGCGAGGACGTGTACCACCGCGTTCTACTGGCAAGTTCGCGACCTTACAAACACTTGGTTTTCTATTTCGGTTACGATTACGCAAAATGTGAACTCTTGCTTCACATTTTGGCCAGATTTGCTTCGACCGTGGACACACTGAAACTGCTGCCGAACAATTTCGTTCCGGTTGAAATCGAATTCCTAGCCAAAATAGTGGCACTCTGTCCGAATTTAAAGCGTCTGCACGTTGACGCATGTACGTTTCAGAACCAGTCCGATGTCGAAGTAAAAATTCCGCCGATGAACCATTTGTCCGACTTGTACCTGGAAAACAATCTGCTGGATTTACGAGAATTTGACTTTCGAGATGTGACACCGAACATCACAGGTTTGCATCTACAAATTGGCTACTACTCACAACGTCCTCAGCAATTTTTGCAGCATATTGGGCCTCGTCTAAAAGAATTAGAGGTTTGGTTTCTCACTGAGGATCATTTTCCCAGCGTTTGCGGAATGAACTTCCCGCTGCTAGAAAAAGTCAACTTTTACTGCGTTGATTCCAGTTTCGATGACTGCCATACGATCGAACAGTTGGCGAGGTTCTTCCAACAATGCAGCAAACTAAAAGAAGCAACCCTGCGATGCAATGTCAACGAACTTGTGCTGGGAAGTATGTCACAGCTTTGTGCGAATCTACAGAGTCTGTGCCTCAGTATCGAGGAACTGTCCGAGGAATGTTTTCTATATCTTAGCGAACTGCGTAGTTTGAAGGTTGGTAACTGAAATCGTTCATTTAAAAAAAAAAAAATTTATCGTTTATCTAGCGACTCAGAATAGAGGACGCAAGGATCCATGCTCCCGATCCGAACTTTTGTCGTCCTTTCAAGAAGCTGGTGATGCTTACACTTTACTCGGTTCAGATCGATGATCCAAGCAAATTCAATAGGTTTGCATGCATTTCGTTTCCCGTGCTTGCCACGCTGGAACTTTTGCACGTTTGCTGTGGTATGAATCAGGCGACAATGTTCAAATTTCACAGCATCATTTGCTCCAGTCTGCTGTATCTGGAACGGTTGGTTTTACACGAATCGGTAAGGTCATATAATTTGTAGGATCGTTTCGTTTTCTTCTAATACTACATTGATTAGGAAAAATTCCTGGATCTGGATCTGTTCTTTTACTTTGCCACCCTCACTAAGCTGCGCGAGTTAAGGCTAAAATTTCGTGGTCTGACTGACTACATCTGTCCGTATGACACGAATCTAGTTTTCGTTCGGAATTTAATACTCGATGTTGTACTGGTAGGTTAAGATTATTTGCGTGTAAATGTGACCAAATTCTCATTACATTCAAACAGATAAACGACGCCTGTCTGCTCAAGCTGCTGGAACTTTTGCCGGAGGTGAAACGGCTGCAGCTTTCCAGCGTGAACGGTTGCTCGGCGGATGGAATCCGGGCGGCCAGGGAGCGGCTGCCACTGTGTGATATTAGTGTTAAGCGAAGAGTGCGCATCGAAGAGCGTTTGTGTTAGCAAACAGCTGTGCCGTTTTTTATTCTGGTCTTTACGAAGTTCTGCGAACGCTTACAGGATGTTGAATTAATTTGGAATACATTTTAGTTAAAAAATGAACTACCTCAGCTAACGTGAGTTTTCTTGTCCCCGTGCTAACGATTGAGAAAATTGGGGAAAAAAGGCGCAATCGTCCAATGCGAGTTGTGGTCGGAGGTTGGTTTTCTTGGTTTTGGAATGGCAATAACTATCACTTGCCTCCGTGCGTTGAGTTATCGAATACAACCAAGTCCGACGAATTTTTCAACAAGTTCAATTTGATTCCAGACCTCGAGTGTTTCGTTCGCGAAATGAAAAGAGAGACTGACGTCTCAAATTTCATTGTTTTTGGGGGGAAGGGGAGGAGTTGCTTCTCTAATCTTCCGGTCATCACATCGCATGCTTTGGTATACTTAGTATGTATAACAAACATGAAGATGTGACACAAGGTGCCAAGAGCGGGCTAAAATCCTGTCAATCCTATTTCTCATTGGATTGTCTGCTCTAAATATATCACCAGGGGACCATTCATAAATGATGTTGGATATTGACAATAGGGAAGAGCGTCACGTAACGAGATAAAAAAAACTAAAATGAATTTTAGACATATCAGCGGATCAGGGATAAAAAACGTACAACATTGTTTATGAATGGCCCCCAAACAAACAAAGAATATTCCATAACGAATATCACGTAACATCGGTGACAGAGCATTGGGATCAAGGCCAAGTCCCTCCTGGGTCGTGCAAAACTGAGAAGCAACATCAATTTGGGCACAGATAGCAGACTTCCATTTATTTTCATTTTGTTTTGTTTTGTCTTTTCATTTGTTTCTCCTGCTACGATGTGTGCGGGAGAGCGGGACGGCCAAGGGAACGGAAAACCAGTGGCCCAAACAGATCAGGAACAGGAGGGAGGACTGCGAACAGGGAAACCGACAACAGAGGAGAAATCGTTTTATTTTTTTATAGCTACGATACTAATCACAATCGTTTCAGCAAACCAAAATCTATACGGACTAGCACATACGAACAGTTAGGCTTTGTAGGTTCTCATCTTGAGAAATGACAATGACACTGTACGAGATGGCGCTGGGCCTGTGGCCTTCGACTGGCATGGTCCATTCTCATTGATTCGGAAGTCTTCTTGGCTGGTTGGTAGATATGTGCTCCTACTTGCAAGTTGATCAATTCGCTTGGGTGGGGGACATGTGGATCCTACTAGTTGTCGACTCTTTTGATCGTGAGTATGAGGCTAGTTCAGGAAAGGAGTGCAGGACTGGCACCTAAGAGATAGTTAATTATTCAGGACTTGTTCTTATGATTACTAAACTCGACCAAGCACACCGGCTCTCAGAAATGATAAGCAACCCTTTCGGGTCGGTGTGGTCTATTCGAGTCGAACCAGGCGGACATTCGGTTTATGGTTAATAGTGGATAAATATTTCTTATGCCTTTATTGGCAGAGATTCTTTTTGCGAAATCCTAAAATACCTTCACTGGTATAGCTACTCAGGATAATAATAATAGAAAAATTAAGGGTTTGCCTGGTCCATAATGTAATGAATATGTATATTGACTAGAACAGGGATAATCGAGTTATGTTATAAGATAGAGAAGAAACAGCACAGTTGATGGAAAAGTATTCGCGAGTAAGGACTAATACTGCTAGTATGTTTACCGTTTCAGTTAATAGTCGATTGATCTGCTTCGGACCTAGCAGACAAAAAGGAGATTAGGAAGAGACAGAAGCGGATTCAATGCAAAACGGCGTTACACGCTCTGAACTTGCGTCAAATAGTTTGTATGTATGTATGAAATTCGCGGACATCACGGCTGACTGCGATCTCTAATTTACTTAACAGTCGATTGATCCGCTTCTGACCTAGGGGACCCATGAGGAGATCAGGAAGAAAATAGAAGCGGAATCAATGCGAAGTTTTAATTGCATCACTGACGACTTAGCACGCGTTGTTAGGAGCAGGATACATTGGACCAGACAAAATAGAGAACGTTACGTTAAGCTGCAGTCCCATCTGCCCGATAAAAAAAAAAAAAAAAAAAAACTAATCAATTATTTTGCTTTTCTTGTCTCGTTTCAGCAAACCAAAATCTCTTTACTATATTTTCATTTTCTGTCTCCAATGTATCTGAAACTTGTGGGACTGGTTAACAGCCGGCGCCTGCTTGTGGAAGAAACTGGTGTGCTATACGGACTAGCACATACGAACAGTTAGGCTTTGTAGGTCCTCATCTTGACAGAGTCTAGATGGGCGGATGAACGTCTGCCAGGGTGTGGGCTGAGAAATGACAATGACAAGTTCAATTTGATTCCAGACCTCGGGTGTTTCGTTCGCGAAATGAAAAGAGAGACTGACGTCTCAAATTTCATTGTTTTTATTTTCATTTCTATAAAGGTACGCTACAATAGCGTAACCCTATTTTGGGAATAATTTTGTGCTGTACTAAATTATACCCGTTATTGGGTACACGACAATGGTTGGTAGTCAGGCCCCTGCTAGGCAGCCATTTTGTGCTAGCCAACATCTGCCTTTGTTAAAATCAAAACCCAATGATATTGCACGGGCGATATGGGCCTAGAAGCGGCTAGGCCCATCATATGTTGGCTACTGTCAAAGTCTGTATATCTCCATAGCGGATGACAGGAGTGACACCCCCTTGTTGGTAGTCCTTTTCGCTGCAACGAGATCAGATATCGACCTAAAGGCTAGTTTACAGTTCGGAAAACGTGTCACGGGATTTGGGTCCTTGTGTATTGTAAATGGAGCTCGGGATTTCAAATCCCGTGACGGGAATTGAGTCTACACAAAAATGACAGTTTTCCTGAACTGTAAACCCAACCGCGGGAAACATCACGGGATTTTAAAACTCTCCACACAGAAAGCCGGCCGGGAACAATTCAACATAAATTGTTTCCGACGGGGAAAATAGTATTTTTAGAAGGTTTGCAATTTGCTGCAAGTTGGATACTGTTTGTATTTTTAAGAAGCAGCAGAGTTTTTGGTTTGACAGTTTGGAGAGATCTCGGCGGGAAATTTTCCCTGATCAAATCCCGACGCAAATCCCGTGCGAAATCCCGTGATCCATTTCCCGAACTGTAAACTAGCCTTAAGAGACGACAACAGGCTTCTTGCTCTTCTTAATTTTATCTACCAGGCCCTGTCGTAATTCCAAATACAACAAGCATCCATCGTTGCCAGATTCCATTTGCATGTTTTTCACAATTGCTGAAAATTATTGTACCTCAAATATCGAACCTCTGTCAAGAATTCACAATACTAGCTGCATTTAAAAATTGAATTTTATGTTTATTCGTGTCTCTCTTAACAATGCACGTAGTTATATCGTCATTCAGGGTATTTATTAAACTTGCATGAAATGTTAATGTGCATGAAAAGTAATTAAAATGAATTCAGCAGCACTGTTTTTCATCCCGTTTGAAAATATTATGAACGCTCTTGACTGGCAAAACGACCAATCAGAAGCTGGTTCAATATTGAGGTTAGGACTGGATCAAATTGGCTACGTGATTGTCTTCTCTTCTCTTATGGCGATTTCGCTTGAACCTGAAACTGAGTCAGGTTCTAACCCCAACTGCTGTCAGTTCATACATTTTGACAGCAGTTGGGGTTAGGAACTGACTCAGTTTCCCCTCAAACGAAAACCACATTAGATATCGACAAACACAGAGATGCCAGATTTGCAGACAAGTCTGCAAATTCGCAGACTTTTAATTTAAGCTGCAGATTTTTTCGATGACGCAGATATTTGCAGATTTTTCCGTTTGGTTGCAGATATTTGCAGATTTTTTAGTTTGGTTGCAGATATTTGCAGATTTTTGAATATAAAGGCTTTTGGTTACACTAGCTTGCCGCTCATTTTTTGTACTTCCCAGACTTTTAAAATTATTATTGCAGACATTTGAAAAAGGTACCTGGCATCTCTGGACAAACATGATTAAGGTTCAAAAGCTGTCAAAATTCTTTTTGAAAGGAAATTCCGCACAAACCGTTGCTGGCTAAACACAGTTCATAGCAGTTAATGAAAGAGAAAGCTTTTCTCTTTTGTTTACTACTAACATCTGTGATTGGCGAGTAACGGTTTGCCCGGAATTTCCTTTCAAAGTTTCAATTTTTGAGGGAAAGTATTTAATTGCTGAGCAGTCGTAAAAAGCTATTCGTAACTCTTTGGACTGGTTAGGTTTGAACATATTCCAATGTAGGGCCGCAAATCTTCGCGAGCCCACCTTCTAATACTTATTATCTTCGTAACAACGATAACAATCCACAAGCACTTGTACTCAATCTTTATCGTGACTCCCAGCATCGAGCTAGAATGTATTCTTATCTATCTTGCCAGGTTATCAGGTACAAATCAAATAACGACGATGCCATTAGAGCTTTATCTCTTGGAATGAGTACCCCGTATGAAAAACAACCAATCCAACGGAAATTGAAACAATCCATTTTTCGCGTCAGTTGTGAATCATATTTTGGCCACACAACGTGTCACAGCGATCGTCCTAAAATGCGTTGTTTGGTGAGAATAATCTATTTGTTGCTGCTTTTGCAAGTAGAAAAAAATCCCTCACAAAAAGGTCCCAGAGAAGTAGATTGAATCTTTTCATTTCCAGTTTGCACAATCGATAGACAAAAAGTTCGTGACGTGTGACTTTGACTTGGGAGTCGAGGTTCTGCCGTATTTACCGGAAGAATGTCACAATTTGGACGAAATCACAAAAACTTTGCTGACAAGGGAAGCGGAAAGTTTCAAACAATTTCACGATAGATTAACGGATCACGAATCTCGAGCGGGTTTGGATACCGAGGACAACATTCATAAGGATTGGGCATTCCGGGAGAAACTATACGGAAAGGCTGAACCATATCTATGTCGAAACGATACGGAAACGTTGCAAGACTACGCGGCCTGCATGATTGATAAACGTGCCGACATGGTTACAATGATTTTGGAAAGTGTCCAAGCACCTTAGACTAAAAAAATTGTGTTTCTTTCCATATAAATTTAGTAATAATCCTAAACAGTGTTGTGTCGTGTTTATTCAATACAGTAATTAACTGTAAAGCAAGAATTACACGTCATCGTTAAGCTCATCGACGAATTCAGCTACTAGATCACTCACTCGTAAGTCCACATCTTCCTCATTATCCATAACTTTGGGACGCTTTTCACTAGCATCAGAATCTTCTGCCTGTGGTCCTCCGTCCGATCTACGTTTTAGAACACCCACCGTCGGTGGAACGATTTTTGCGGCTGTTGGTGTTTCCTGTACTGATTCGTCCACCATCTGCACGTCATCGTCGCTTGAGTCGACATTCTCTGTGACCGAAATTTTAGCTTGTTCCGGAATTATTACAGAACCATTTACGACGCTATTTCCCGTTTCCGGCACTATTTCAACTTCATCGTCGTCGTCCGAGTCAATGCGAATCGCCTGCGATTCAGCCGTCTTATCGCTTGCCGATTTATGCAGTTCACCGGCATTGAAGTTTGCTTCATGCTCATCGTCGTCCAGTTTGTAGACAACCGCCGGAGTCTTATCCTCTTCTATAGTGATCTCTTCAACTCGAGCGATTGGTTCGTCTTCAACCGATGCTTCCGGTTCGTTATTCTTACTAGTCAACGACGATTCAGCTGGCTGAGGTTTTGAATATTGTTCAAATCTTATCGGCGGACTGTCCTCATCAAATGCTGTTTTCGTCGAGACAATAGAATTCAAAGGGTGCTTCTTTTTAGCCACCATCATGTCCTTGACGGTATTTTCTTCTACTGGGAAGTAAAACACCTCTTTTCGTGGATGTAGCAACGTTTCAGCTGTTCGCGCAAGGTCGGAGGCTTTCGAACGAACATCTTCGCTGGGATCCTGCACTTCGGCTAAATTGAATAAAACGATTCCGTACTGCAACGGAGGTGGACAAAGATGGTGAGGATTGATAATTAGGGCGCTCAGCGATGCAAGCAACGCCGCTCGGCAACCGGGTTCACAGTAGAGGTTCTGTCTGATTCCGGTGTTTAGTTGGGAGAATACCGAAAAGCAGAGCGACACGATTTTTTCCTGCAAGAGCTTATGCATGACGGGTTTGATGAAACAACCGGCTGCTTCCAATATTTTTCTTAGGCAACATAATGCGGCTAAGCAGAGCTCTTCATTACCGGAGTCTGTCTGCAGAAGTTTGGAATTGTCAAGTCGATTACTGGTATGGGTTTTAGCCAAGCTGGTCGCAGCGTTCTGTTGCTTTTGGAGTTTTTTTCTCGCTTTTGCGGAAAGTTTTTGCCTACGGATCAAAAATCTTTAGCCCCTCCCAAAACTAAATAACAACATTACTCACCCACTAGCGTTAACCTGCAACGTGACCTCCGCCTCGAACGGCGTTATATCCTGAACGATATGTTCCAGCACTTTGTCACCAATCTCCTCGATTCCGCTGGCATATTTGTTCGTCTCGCACCACAGTGCCATACTCTCGTAAACTTTCGTCCGCTGTGCCACGAACGACTTCATCCTGCCTTTGGCATCCACGGTCAGTGTACCTTTCAGACTCTGGTCAAACAGATCCGTCACTAGATTCCCAAACGGTAGCATATTTGACTTCAACACCAGTACCAAAGCATCCAACACTTTCAACATTCGCTCCTGAATCTGAGGTAGAAACATCCCGAGAGCTAGATTCTCCTGGATCGAATTTCTCGTCATAGTTTGGCAACTGACAGCATGTGCTCGGAGAATCACATTAAGAATTTTCATCGGTTTGAAAGGTTTCGCTACTGGATACGGTTCGAGAATGGCTCGTTCCAAGTAGCAAATCGCGTTCAATAGTCTAGTCACTACCCGTAGAGCTCCGGCAACCGGTTCGTCGTCTACCACTAGTTTGGGAAATTTAAGATATTCAAGATTTTCATCGACGTCAAACGACTCCGGCGTGTGGGCAAAGACTTTTCCCAGCAGATCGTGAATTGTGTCGACCAGTTTGCACTGATACTCTTCCCAGGTTTTCTTGTGGAGATTGCCGTGTTGGCCTCCGCCCCGAATTTGCTGCAGCAAAAGCAAACAAGTACCGGTGCGGTCCACAACGAGGGGATCTTCGCTGTCTACCAAGGAGAAGAGATAATCTTCGATTCGATTTCTTGATGGTCCACTGGGGCCCGGGTAGTAGCGCATGGCTGTTTCTAAAAAGTCCAACGTAGCAGCATTCGTTGAGGGGTCTACGGTGGTGGTAACGTTTTCCATTAACTTCGGAACGTTACTGATCATTAGTTTGTTGAGATCGGATGATTCTAGCGACTTGAGCAAGAGTTGTTCTGAAAAAATGGAAAGAATGTGGAAAACATTCGAGATTTGTGGAGTAAGTAATTTACATACTCAGTACATCGTAGGCTAGCGGAATGCTTGCAGTGTGGCCCTTCTGGTTGCAGATTTTGGCACATATGTTAACATAGTACTGCATCTTTTCCTCCAGCGTGTCCAGTGGGCACCGAGGCAGAAAGTGACACAAGGCGATAAGCCCTCGGTCGCGGGTCTCTACGCTACCAAGAAGTGTTCCAATTTTAGCGAAATATGATGCGATCTCATGTTGAGGCTGGAAGCATTGGCGCAAATAACGTAATATAATCAATGTTGCAGTTGTTTGAGGCAAGTGAGTACGTGTGTTGAACAATAATTTTCTATTCCTTAGAAATTATCGAGCAATAAAACGTAAAAGTGCACTTTCAATCGCATTTCGTGCCGGTATTTATAATCTTATAACCTAGCCTAATTGTACTAATTATTCTGCATGTCGTCGTTTTCGATCGATCCTCTAAACATGCGGTAACTCACCTCCTTCCACATCGTTTGATGTTCGTCTAAAGCATCCAGTATTTTTCTAATGTTACCATCTTTAACCTCCATCGCGCCGCCAAATATTTTCGAAACTCCTTCCATGTTTGCAAACAATCACTATTTGGAGTTTTTGATTCTAATATAACACTAAAAAACGAAAAATTCCAGAGCACGTGCAAAACAGAACCGGCCGTCGTAAACAAACGACACTCACGCACTTTCAAAAACTTCAGATTCATCAAAACACTCAGTCGAATTGTCATTTGACGGTATACATGTTGATCAAATGCAGGGTGATTCAAATAAATTTAAAAAATTACGAAGAGATTTGTAATTCAACGCTTTTTTGTGAAAAGGGCGATACTTACAAATGTAAACAAAGTTTTTTTTTCGTACATGCGAATGAGGGCTTTAAAACACAACAAATTAATCTAAAAATTTGGTTTCTACAATATTGCTTTCTTAAACTACATCAAAAAATACAACAGGCGAAACTGTATTTCTGTTTGTTTATTTAAGGTTTCGCCCTCCACGCTCCATGCAAACAAACAGGGCGATACTTATTTTGCTAGCAGTTTAGAGGCGAAACTGTTTTATTTCATATTTTTTTAGGATTATCAAGCTGATACCAGCTGTAAATAGTAACAATGATCGCTATTGAAAAAAACCCGGACAAAATCGGTGGTGTAAAACGGTAGTTATTGTAAAAAAAAACGTAAGGGCGATACTTCAATGCTGATAGGTGGGACCGAAAAAGTAAACAATTGCGGGTAAAGGGGCGATACTATCATTTTGTCGATTAAAATAGCAAAAACAAATTTTAATTTAATAATTTCAAATACTTTATGAAGTTTTGGGTTTCGATCACCGAATCATGCAATCTAGGATGTAAAAAACACAATAGTGCTTAAATAGTAAATAAAACCAAGTCTGGAAACATTCACTGTTGATTTTCTTTGAATGGTGTCACTGCTAGTATCGCCCTTTTCAAGAAAAAAGCGTTGAATATTGTAAATTATTGGCTTAGTTGAATTCGATATGGTCGCCCTAATAAACATCTTATGATCCAAGAGCCTAACGACCTGTCCAGCATCAGTGTATAATTCAAACAATTTGTGGAATCGTTGGACTATATAAGTTCGTGTATATTTTTTTTATTAGGGCGGTGTTGAGTCAGACCTAACTAACAATTTACTTATTTCGAGAAGAAACGAGTTAAAAGTTTGAACCGCAGCATCCTTTACATGATAATTGGAAATTACTTTTTGTCATTATTCGCCAGCATTCAGCATTTCCTTCAACACTACAGCCAGTGGGAAATATCTGGTAATTTTCCACCGTGCGTAGCTACTAGATTGTGGTTCGTCTGTGGAACGGCCACGTTGATCATGGTGACTTGGTGTCGACCCTTGTCACACATCAGTATATCTGGGCGATTGTGGGGCAGGAATTGGTCCGATAGAATAGTTCAATCTCGAGAGCGGAGCGCTCGAGAATTTGAAGCAATACTGTGATGTATTTCAGTTATATTTGAAAAGGGTTATATCTCAATATTTCAAAAGATTTTATTTTCCACTCATATTTTATATTCTTATTTATTTTTATTTATATCTATTTATGTTTCATATTTATGACATTGTTCTTCTCACAACAGGTTTAATGTCATTAGGCCAGCAGAGCAGAGAAGCAGCAGTATTTCTTTTCTAATAAGTCACCTGGATATATGCAAGTCAAGTATCGGTATAATATTGCATTCCCCACGCTTTCTTATAATACCAGCCTGCACTAGGCAATAGGCATACAAAAATAACTTCTCCTGATAATGATTTACCTCAAGGCAAGATGGATAATCGCCTCCTCGTATACAATTTCAACTTAACCTCTGCAATCGGGCCATCTGTAATCTTTTGCAGGATCAAAGGCAAGAAATGTTTGAATCTTTTGCCAGATTTCTCAAGTTCTGATGGAGAGATATTCAGCTGTGATAAAAATATAATAAGTTTCGTGAGGTGGTAAACCCCTCGGCATGATACTGTACCTTGATGTGGTCCGGGGGCTTTTCCACCAAAGCAGTATTACAGTGATGATATCACATAAACTTGGGATACGATTTTCTTTTTAGTTAAGCTACATTGTGTTTAATTTTAGTACTTAACTTGGCGACCTTTATTATCCACTGCCATGGTCAAATAATATACAATGTGGGTTTAGGGCCCAATTCTCTCTGCAGGCACCTCATTCCCAACGTACGCGATAACACGAACCTGGTCACAAATACGAACGCCCGCGATCTCGCCAATATTCAAACACCCCGATTGATTGGGTGAACGTTGGAACCTAAGCTCGCGCAATCATGAATCGGTCACGTCCGGAAGTCTCCGCCCTTGATCATAGCAGCCCAAATTCATGCCTTTAGTTGGACCAATAGAAATAAAAACTAGACAAGACGTCCACGTGCGATCGTTGAAGAATACGCGAACATGCGAATGGCCAAACACTTATGAAAATAATGTGTCCACGCGAAGTTACATACTAGCACATGCGACAAAAACGTCCACATACAAACGCTCGAGTCCTTCGCGATCATCCACGCACGACCACACCCACGATCTCGTAAAAAGTATAACACCCTGGTGACTAAGTGAATGGTTTAGCACTTATAAATTAACGATCCCGGTCTCGAGAGTGAACCTCCAAATGCCCGTGTTCGCGCGAAATTACATAAAAATCGAATGCAAAGTCACATACACGCGACAAACAAATATAAAAATGCTTGAGCCCTTAGCGACCATCCACGCAACCTATACTCGCGCTCTTCCAGACATTATAACATCCCGGTGATAATATGAACGTCTCGGCACTTGTAATCACTCAAACGCAGTCTCAAGCGTGAACCTACAGTCCCCCGCACCCGCGCATTCATGAATCGTTCGCGTCCGGAAGTCTCTATCCTCGATTCCAGAAGTCTAGGTCCATGCCTAAATTAAATCAATTAGCTCTACAGTTCCAGTAGGATAACTCTCGAAAAAAATCGGCATATTACTAATACTCAATAACAATACTAACTCTTCTCTTTATTTTTTTTTATTTTTTTTCGGTCTCATGCGTTATATTCTTGTGATGACCTTTTCGAGCTCATACATCCAAGAAGAGCAACATTGCTGCCCACAATGATTCTTCTCTGCCATCGGACGTCGCCAGGTTTTAGAACAATGGAGATGTATTCTCATACTCGATGGAATCAGATAAGTAGGAACGATCAACAAACTGCAAGTAGTATATTACACATTTCTTGTTGTGAAGTATAAAATATTATTCGTATTAAAATATTATTTACAGGCTCCACACATATCTCAACACACACAAATACACAAATGCTTGACAGGTGACTGGGCCAAGTGCATTCACTCGTAGGATCTATCATTTCGATGATCGCCTCGATTCTACGAAACCAGTGCACAAGTAAGCTGACATAAGCTAGTCTCATCTGGTGAATGCATGTAACCTGGAAACCCCAGACACGACAGGACGAGACGGACAGACTGTACTCGATGGGGCCTAGTTCAGAGTTTTTGAGCATTTTTCAATGCACGGTTATTGACCTAAAAAAAGAAACATTCGGCATGTTATTTTTCCTTTTATTACTGTATCTTGAGTTGGGTTCATACTGATATTCACTAGCACAGTCAATTGCATATTCTCCCATATATATTCACATCCAAAACGTGCAAACGCCCCTAACTTTCGCGATAACACAAACCTGGTCAAAAACGCGAACTTACATTACAATTTCAATCATCCACACACACACACCTACGCTCGCAATTTCGCCAACACCCCTTTACTTAAGTGAACTTTTCAGCACCTATAACTTTACAACCGCGGTCTCAAGCATTAACCCACCACTCGCGCGATCATAAACCGGCTACGTTCGGAATTCTCTACTCTCGATCAGCCTAGACTCATGCCTTCAGTTGGACCGATTCACTAGACAACACGTTTCTCTACCATACACTGAAAATTAATTATTAGATTCACGGTCCGCGCGCGATCGTTCGAGAATACACGTGAATGTGCGAATGGCAACACGGATCTAAAATCGGATTTATGCACGCAAAGTTGGAGACACGCTGGCATTCATATGCTCGAGCCTTTAGCGATCACACTATTACACAATTAGTAAACGACCACGCTAACCCAGACAGATATGCACTCCTGGACTCGAACGCTAAAAACCACACCTTCCACGCATACACCACCCAGGACTGAACATTAGATTCATACATACAAAGCAACAAGTAATAATTACAGGTATTCGTCTGGCAACCGGGGGAAGTACATCTCAAACGCAGAACTTATCATTTCAATGATGGCCTTGGATCTGCGTTGCCTGTGTTCAAGGCACCATAGCTTTGTCCGTCAGGTCAAGGATGTATGAAACCCGTTAGCCACCACCCTCGGCCCTAGCTGCCCATAAAGGGATAAAAAAAATAAGTTTCGGGAGGTGGTAAACAGTATGAAGCAGGGAAATGAAATTACTGGCGACGGGCCTTTTCCGAAGGAGTGTAGAGTATATGTACCAGCTAATCGAGTTGGATGTGACGGGATCATCTCTGATTAAAGCTTGATTTTTTGGGATCTACTGACACATGCGGTTGTCTGTTTTAAAGACCCCAAGCTGCAACCAGTGAAGATATTCAACTGCAAACGTTTGCAGTCAGCTTCAGTCGCAGCTGAAGGGAAAAGGATATGTCAATTTACTCTTAGCGTTTGACCTTCGCCGGTTCTGATATGCCGAACTCAAAACTCAACAAATGACTAAATACCTAACAATAAGTCGTCCCTTGTCCGTGTTCTTTGGATCCCCTAGTATCGTCCCAACCACAGGCCGCTCCTGGAAACACTTTCTTTAAAGCTCAAGTCTAGAAAATTTCTCTCTTTAAATTCAACGACTGTATTAAGTTTGATAACTTTTTTTTCTTAAACTTGGTCAGATCTTAACAAAATTACAACACTTGCTAAATGCTCACAGTTGCACAGAACAGAAAACAACTAAAACTCGTTGACTGGACAAAAAATCAGCCTTCTCTTATTCTGCTCCCTCGATCAAAACACCCACTTCAGTGGGCATCCTTCGCCGCCTGGGAGGCCTCAGCCTGTCGGTACTCCATGTAAGAAATGAACCCATCATGATCCTTGTCCATCAGCTCCAGGATAGGATCGATCAGTGATTGCAGCGTATCGTCATCCTGCGGAACGGACTCCGTCCGCTGTTCGCCTTCTCCGTGATGCTCCTCGCCTTCTTTAGAGTCTGCAAGAATAAATTAGTGCAAGGTTTTCGAATAACAACATACACACTCCCCCGTCGCCTTTCTTGGTTTAGTAGCGCACTAGATAATATTTATTAACTCGTTGCAGTTGCCATTATCAACCATGGTTAGTAAGTATCGAAAACGTCATGCAAAAGTGATAGCCAACTAGGATGAGGATTTTATGTACTCGGCCCATTCGATGAACCCGTCGTCGTTTTTGTCCATATTTCCCATCACCGCCTCCACAATCGTCGTCAGCTGCTCGTCGGTATAAACGTGGACCGGTTTTTCAGTCTCCTCCGTTTCCTTCCCATCCGAACCCTTGTGTTGTTCGTTTCCTGATTGCGAGGAAAGTGGTGCCGTGTTAGCGTTACTCTTGGAAAACCAGGAAAGTTTAAGCACCCTTGCCGGTAAAAAGCACTTTTTATTATTCAAAATTTACAAAATTACAAGAACATAACAAAAACAGCACAACACCGTCATTCAGGGTCGTCCCTGCGGATAATCGTCGTTGCGGTTTGCATGAACATCGGACAGTCGATATTCCAAGTAGTCGACGTACCCGTCCTGGTTAGCGTCCATTAGGTTCAGCACTGAGTCGACGATACTTTCCAAATCGTCGTCGGTGTAATGGATGACGGAACTTTTTTTCCCTGTCGTCTTGTCGTCTGTTAGTAGGTATGGAATGAACATCGCATGCGGTTAGTACAGGATGCGCTTAGCAGTTCACAGTGCGACGAAGGTGGCGCAATGGATGCCGACCATCACGTGTGCTGTTATGTGTGTACCCGTCGATGTAACCTGTAGATGCGTTATACCAACACCAAAACAAAACTACAGTAAGATCGATGCTGTGTGACGATGTTTGAAGATTATAATGATTGTACATGATGAATGATTTGCGACAAGCACTATCTTAGGTCATCGTTTTACGTCTTAATTAAAAAAAAAACTATTTGCTTTATATGTACAATCAACATCCCTTAATGTTATTGTTTGTATTTTCTATCAATTTTGTGCTTCTTAAAAATTCTCGTTGCTTTACATTTACAAAAATACACGATCATACGTATCTTGAGTCATACAAAAACGAGTTGAGAAAGTTTTTTCTTTCTGAAAATAAATTTGACAGTGAGATTGTTGTTTTACAACATAGTCATAATAGTTCAGCTTCGCTCAGCCAGGAGGAAGCTGCATCTTGTGCCATTAACTAATACTTTCAATTTCAAATCTCGGAATGTTTCGTCAAATCATGATCCACGACCCCATGATTATGCGTTATGGTTTCTGGCTCGGTTCGGTTGGGGGACTGCTGTCCATTGAAAGGTGGAAAGTTAAAGAATCGAGATTGCAACCAACAGCGATCACCACGATCACTGCGGGGGTTGCTGTTCGTCCTGAGTGGCCGCCTTGTGCTGCGCCCGCACAAACTCCGGATAATCGATGAAGCCGTCCTTATTGTGATCGTCCGAGCTAAGGATCGGATCGATCAACGCAGACAGCTCATCGTTGGAGAAGATCTTGTCCTGGTGAGCGGGTTGGCCGGGTTGTTCCTGGTTTTTACTTTCTTCTGGCGGATGCGGGCGTTCGTATGTGTGTTTGTGTGGATGGGTGAAAAAAAATCGAAAAATATCCATTTGGTCAACGAGGTCGTTCACTTTTGAATTCAAATCGTTGGAACTAATGTGCTCGGGTTCTTGTAAATAATTTTTTTTAGGAGATCAATACAAAATCACATGTTTTATATTTATTTTATTTGCCAAGGATCGCGGCCTTAGCTTACAAAAGCCGTTTGACCTTTTCGTATTTAGAAAAAAAATGATAAAAATAAACGTATTTTATTCACAGTGTGATTCATCGTCTCACTGATTAATCGCATCTTCTTGGCGATAGACGACAATAAATAATTTATCAAACTAATAAAAAAGTGGTTCTACTATCAAGTAGAACTAATTTTGGATTTTTCTCAACTGGCTAACATTTTTATCAATTGAGAACGTGTGTTTCCATGTGTCGATACTTATTTGGGAAATAAAATTTTAGTTATAGCACGCTTCACGTGACAAGCAATCCAAAACAAAATAAGTGATAATTGAAAGAGGCATATTTCGTAAGGTGTGATTGCGACTTCCTAATTCATCTCAGTTCCTCTATTTTGAACCCATTAGTGAAGGCGGCATTTGCATTATCTGCTCCGTGTATTGCCACAGCCTACAGTGATAATACTAGGAACAAACTCTATTTCATTTTTCATTTCTCGAAACTCGATATCAATCTTCGCCCTTATACCTACAACGGAAAAAGGTTCTCAAATCCGTGGCCTTCCTTTTAGCGATTGCGACGCTGATTGGTGTGAAATGGAAAACGATTTTTTTGATTCAAATGGAAGGCAACAAACACTGGACATTGGTTCCGATTTAGTCAATGTGATACAATGACTAATGAGATGAATACCGGATCGTTCGCCGCCTAGATTGTAATTTTACAATTGCCGATACCCTCATACAGCTGCGTTGGTATTGTCCTGTTTCAATGTGTCAATTTGAAGAACATAATCTATACAGTGCCGCCCATTTATTATGAACCCTGTGCAACCGACAGCGGCTGTGTAGGATGGAAACATAGAAATGATTAGTGCTCTACGAACTAGTGATACCAGTGTCCAGTCTTTCCCAGTTTGATACAATGTATAGTGCTCTAACGTTAGACCAGAACCCCACCGACATCAGCACAAATGTTGGCGTTCTTTCACTGCCATGGATGAAGAATTAAAAACAAAACATTACAAATTGTGGACATATTACTACAAATTGAACCGGCAAGCACATTTAGCCACAACGGGATGAGAAAATGTCTAGAAGCGAGCGGTACTCACCGTGCCAATGGATCAACGATTTGATCAGCTCACAGCCGTCCAGTTTATTATTATTGTCCGCATCGTGCATCTTGAAGTAGTGGAACTGCAGCTCCTGTTCGCTCATTTTGCTGGTATCGATCGGTACATCCATATGTTCAGCGATGTGTCTAAAATAGAAGGCAGTCGATAATGCGTTGCAATCCTTATCGATTACTAGGCACACTAATCTAAGCTTGTTGAAGGGAAATATTGGGGCGGCTAATTTTGGATTGATAAGCGATTTCTCTTATCAGTATCTGCTACTTACTGCTTCTCATGTTGGATGTTGTTCGTGTTCAACACCTGCTGGGGTTGGCCATGGTGCTGGGCCTGACCGGGATGATGCTGTTGCTGCTGTTGTTGTTGATGTTGCACTGGTGCCTGCTGTTGATGTTGCTGGTACTGCGGCTGTACAGGAACCTGCTGCTGTTGATACTGAGGTTGTTGCTGTTGCTGCTAGAAATTATGAATACGAGTTTAGCATTCTTATGAGACACTGATGTAGAGCACTGTATAGAGTATTTACATAATGTTGTTGCTGTTGGTGTGGAGGTTGCTGATTGTTGTACTGTGGCGGAGGTGGTTGATGATATTGTCCTTGCTGCTGTTGCTGGTTTCGAGGATGACCAATGGTGTATAATGCAATTAATGTTTTAAATTAATGAAAATTCCAACATCATTGAAATTCTTTGCACTTACATACTGATTAGGATTGACTCCCGGTACGACCCGCTGACCGAATGCCACCACTGCAAACAGTATCAAGGTTAACGCAAGCTGTTTCATAATTTCCCGTTGCACTGGTTTTCTTATATAAAAATAAAACTTTCACTTTCCAGCTTGCTTAATCTCGTGGGCTCAACGAGTGTCTTTCGTATAAATGTCAGATTTTCTGGAATAAACGTTACACAACAAACGGTTACAATTCGCTAGCTAAAGTTGGATCTAGTCTCCGGCAGCAGGTACAAACGACACGACACTTACCTGTAGAACGTATAATAGCTACTTGAGGCGCTCAATGAAATATCCACGTATGTTTCTTCAGCTCTGCCACTGCTGCTGTTGCTGTTTCATCTCACTGGCGTTTGACAACGCGGAATGTTTACAGAGGTGAAGAAACAAAAAAACATGGGATTCTGACATTAGTACAAGCGTGAGGGTGTTTCGATGCATGGTTGCCTCCACTGTTGTCTCGGTAGTTATTCGTGTGTAACGTTTTGAAACGCTAGAGTAACCAACTTGATGCGGACTTTTTTGCGTTTTGTTTTTAAAACTGCGTGAAGCGAATTGATAAAAACTTTTATACATTCTAGTGTATCATTTCAATAACATTCTGTAATTTTCTATTAAGTTTTCGTGGAACATCTCTGGGAAAAAATATGATTTGCGGTGTTACCTGCCTCACCTACTTCACCGATTTCTTTCAAATTTTGCATAAACATCCTATGTTAAACCCCAACGTTGAGTTTTTGAGATAAGAGGGTGTTTACTCGTTGACTCGATTAAGGGGGTGTTTACTCGTAAAAAGGCAAAATAATTCGTGAAAAATAGAAATTTTTATTTCAAATGAGTAAAAAAACCCCTTAATTGAAAAATTATCTCGAAAACTCAACGTAGGGGTTGGGCATTTTTTTACATAGAATGTGTATGCAATGTTTGAAAGAAATCGGTTAAGCAGCTTTTGTATGGCAGGTAACACCGCTAATCATGTTTATCCAGAGACGTTCCACAAAAAGCTTCGTCACCGAGTTTTTTGTCGATATTTTTGCATAGAAAAATTACAGCATATTACTGAAATGATACACTATAATTAACAAAAGTTTTGATTAATTCACTTCACGAAAAGTTCTAAAAAAATGCAAAAAAAAGTTTTTTTCCGCTGAAACCATTACGAAAATCCGAAATAGGGATCTTTAATTTGGAAAAAAAAATGCCTCAGTTTTTCATATGTATTGATAGCAGGTGTCCTTACGAGTACACTCATATCATTTTCAAACCTTAATTATTCTTTTCTGATTATTAAATTAAAAAAAAAACCAAATTAAATTCAACCAACAAACTGACAGTTCAATATTAATTCGTCAAAAGGGCGAAAGTGTTTTTTGTAAACAAACTTGTTTCGCTCATTAGTCTGCTGCAGAGTGGAATTTCATGAAAAATATGCGTTAATGTAAATTTTGACCCTTCGTAGAAGTAATTTCAATGGTTTTCTGCTTCGAAATTATAGTAAATTAAGAGAAACCATCAAAATAATAGTTCGTTTACAAATCTTATTCGCCCTTTTGCAAATTTAATATGGAGTTGTCCTACTAAATGATTGCAAATATCTCGTTCGCCTCATTGTTAACCGGGACATCACCCCACACAGCATGATCTGGTACTTTTGCAATCCGCTAGCAGCCTGCCATCCCAAGTTTCATCTGCAAACTATGGTAGATCTGATAAGGCAACCTATAGTGTCGTGCAAGTCGCATGGGTTTGGATGTGTTATTGTCCTAAAAGAAAACAAACTAAAAATGTTTTTTTTTTCAATAGTTTCGGGCCTAAAAATTGAAAAAGGACTGAGATATTAACTCACGGTACTAATCTGCATCAGGATATGCCTTAACCCGCACTCCCCTAAAGATCCCTATTCCGGTAGAGGCACCTAGGCCGCCCTGAAATGAAGGGTACGCCGGGCAAACAAGAACCCGAGTAGTGGACTTAACGCTACTTACACAGAGGGAGGTCATTGAGTGTCGATTTATCGGTCTACTCGGTCAACTATATAAGGCTAATAAAATATATAAGTATAAATAAAAACCTACTAGGGTTAGAGTAGTAATAATTGTAGTTTTTACTATTATTGTACAATTGTTATGTGCTAGTCGTATATCTGTGTGTGTTAGTCTGAGTATTGGTGACAGCTGGGACAAGGAATGGATACAGAACTGACATTTATGATAAAACAGTTGGTAATCTTTTCTAGGATTCGTTGGTCATATTTTTCCGGTGCTCAATTCGTTCATTCGATTTGATTCATTCGGGAAAAACGAATTGGATAAATTAAAGTAGGATTAATTCATCGGTAATGGCATTTGCTGGCTTCTTTTACTTCCTTAGTCTGTTTTGATGTGCTTCCATTCGTCTGCTTTTCCACTACTCTTATATACCAAAAATATTAACGGTCAATTTATATATCTTTAATTAATATCTGCACCTTTTTTACTTTATTCGGCACGTCATGTTTCCTTCTACTACTAAAACTTAAATTAGATTCATGCTAACACTCACAATCTCTCTCATTCCAAACGTACAAACGTTCGTGGCATTCGCGATTACATAAACTTGGTCACAAACGCGAACATGCAATTGCAATCATCCACACATACTTACGCCTGCGATCTGGCCAACATTAAAACACCCCGGCAATTAAGCGAACGTTTTGGCATCTATAAATTTACAAACGCGGTCTTAAGCATTACCCGCTGCTTGTGCGATAATGGATCGGTCACGTCCAGAAGTCCCTAGTCCCGGTCCTAGCAGCCTAGATTCATGCTTTCAGTTGGACCAACAAAAACATTGCGCTCATATTCACTAGACAACACGTTCCATGGCGACATGACCGGGAACTTTAGTGATATGGGAAATCTCACTCTCTTCTTGCATTCAGCACATCAACATACAAACGCTTAAGACCTTCGCGATCATTCACGCACACTAAAACCCGCGGTCTCGCAAGCATGAAAACACCCCGGTGATAAAGTGAAAGTTTTACCACTAATATTCTTATAAACGCGGTCTCAAGCGGAAACTTACAGACGGCCGATAATGCATCGATCACGTCAGGAAATCTCTTTCTTCGGGTTTAACAGACTAGGTCCATGCCTTCAGTTGAACCAATAAAAAATGGCGCTCATATTCACTAGACAACACGTTCCATGGCGACGTGACCGGGAACTCTAGTGATACTCTCTTCTAGCATCTGAATTGTGCAACGAAAATTAAGTATCAGATTAACAATCTGTGTACCATCATCCACGAAAAACACGGGAATATGCGAATGAACACACGGTTATAAAATCGAAGTTACACACGCGGAGTTATATACACGTTAGCACACGCGACGTACAAACGCACAGCCGAGCGAACACGTTGCATTCGATTTGATACAAGTGCTTGAGCCCTTCGCGATGATACTCGCACTCCTCAAGTCCCTACGCTCGCACATATCTGAACCGCACAATGGATATCACATTCAGAATGACGGCCCGTAACAATTGGTCTTAAGCAGTGTTTTAGTGGGTGACATTCCCCATCTCGTCTGCAATTGTAGTTAGTGATTCTGACGGAGAGCCCTGCCGAGACCTTAGCTCTACAGCTCCAGTAGGACAACTCTCGAAAAAAAAAATACATATAATACATATTATAGTAAAAAAATGGAAACAAATAAACAATCAAAAAAGACAAGTTAATCTATTAAGAGATCTGTAAAGAAACATTGATATTACAACGACAAGGTAAATTGGTATTTTGAACATAAAAAGGCAAGAACGAACAACAATCACGCTGACAACATATAAGATTATTCATATTGACAATGATATTTATATGGCGCCCATGTGCTAATTCGACCTAGTTCAAACTTGTATCGAGGGGGCAAGCATCTTTGGGTAGGGCAGAAATGCCGATCAGACCAGCTCTACTCCAAAAAAATGTACTATAAAGAAACTATAAGATAACATTGTTTTAGAACGACGATCACAAATTGATTTTCGATCATCTCTAATAGCATCGAATGACATCCTTCCACATCCGAAGCATTTTTTTTATTTAGAAGAGAGAAAGAGATACTCGTAGCAATGTAGCATAAATAAATTGTGCATAATTCATGCTTTTTTTCTTATCGAACATTGACAATCTCTCAACATTCTGCAGATATGCTTTCAGGTGCACGAAGTGTTTTCTCTCCGAAATGTTTGTTGCCGGTGGGAGGCATGCGCATCACATGCCACGTGCTCCAACAAAGTCTGGTGGATTGTATAGAACTCGTAAAACTGTCCCATGCAGAGGCGTACCAACGAATGGGTACCAACAATATAAAGCTTTTTCGGTTCAATAACTCAGATAGCCATGAATCTTTTTTGTTTCTGTGGTGAAGCTTGTATTGACAATAGACTCTATAGCGGCCCTTACACGTTCAATATTTTCGTCAATACGAGTATTGACGATATTGTTACAATATTTCAGTCCCGTTTGAAATCCACATCGTCAATAATTTTTTTTCCATTACACGTACAATACTTTTGTCAATACACTCTAGTATTGACAAAAATATTGAACGTGTAAGGCCCGCTTATGCTGCAATGTGATTACTTTTAACTCAGAAAGCTTAAAAAAAACTATCGGTATAACTCGGAAAAGCTAAGCTCTCGCACATCACACTGATCGGGAAAATCGTCCATCCACCCACACCAACACAAACAACCCATCAACCATCATCTTCCCCCTACAGCAGGTATGTATAAACTCATTTCTACTGACCGAACTCGATGAGAAATTTCGCGATAAACACACCATTTTCCGAGAGAAACGACGGCCACCAATTGAGTTCGAGTGAGCATAGGTCTGCCTATCTTTCCTACCTACGGGGCCCCGATCTGTTTAGGACTCTGATAGTGCGGCATACGGACGAAACATCCTCCAGCACCAGTCTCACGAATTGGTTCGCTCCGTTCGGTTCGATTTGGTCCTTGCTTTCGGATTCACCCTGCTGCGCTGCGGCATAAGCTGTCTCGTCTATGGTATCGGTCGGTGGCTCTCCCTCCCCCGCACACGCATTCTCAGAGTCTGCAGCATTCTGCAGTACAACGGTGCGTGGTTCAACATATCCGCATCGGTCGGTTTCCTGCTGTACGGATTACGCCAGAATGTCACAATCTGTCGCATTCGGACGATGGGATTAGGTCGCTGTCGACCTAGCTCAACCACTTGAGGGGATCAACCGGAAAGAAGAGTGCTCGCTTTTGTTTGGATAGCAAATCAGTGTTGTGTTTGCTGAAGTCGGCCACAAAGTCGAGGTGAAAATTGAAGGAAAACTCGAATCGAAGAAGTATTTGCTTTGGCTGGCGGGCCTCCGGGGAAGTGGGTGGCCGCAGAAGAAAGAGAGCAAAGCGAAGTGTTATTTTCTATATGCTACGAGAATCGGTCGTCAAGTGTCTGTCCGCTCCGCTGGCTGACATTAGCGTATCTATGTGAGGCATCCGAACGCAGAACAAACTCTGCTCGGTTTCTCTCGCAGACACCAGGTTGTAAACATATTGTGCCAGTCCGAGTGGTGGTGTTAGTGGTAAACAAAGGATCCGTTCTGCTGGGACGATCGAAGGTTTTCATTATAAATTGTGAGTTTGAATTTTTGATGAAGCTGAGTGAAAAGTGGAACAGAAGATTGTTACATTTTTTTCAATTTTACGTAAGAGAGGCCCCCGAGAAATAACCACATAAACCGGTCAGCAGTCGGCCGGCTTGAAGCAACAGAAAAGAGCGCTTTGTATATACACCGGTGGAGGTCAAACGGTGTGGTTCTCGGCGTACCAAGGTACAAACAGCTGGCGGTAAGTGAAGTCAGACGAGGTTATAAATAAATTCTACTCAGCTAGTGTAGATTCAGTTCCCGATAGAAGTCTGTTGAATTATACAGGAACCTGCTGGGGAAGTTATGATTGCTTGTGCTTTTGTGGGATCGGATCTTTTCTCGTTGTAACTATTTTATTCATTATTTGTCAATGTCAAAAGTGGTTTTATTTATTGAATATTGCAACACGTGCCTCTATAACTGTTGATATGAAACAATAGAACTCATTACAATAGTAAGGAGAGACAATATTGGTGAAATCGAACGATTCGCAGTAACTCTGTGTATATGTGACTCCTGTCAGCAGAATACAAATGGTATATTTTCGTAAGATATCAAGGCTGTTCCCAATGAGCTGGCCACTTCTAATTTTCCGATCTGTGTATTCTAAATCTTTGCTCTCAACGGAGTACTATGGCTCAAAACTTTTCATAACTTGCCCAACTTAGTAATCTCTAACCAATTGAATGTCGCTAGAACTAAGAAAAAGTTTCAAGATAAATGTAGTTAAGCATTGAGCAAGAGTTGGCTCTTCCATCATGAAAACTTCCATGCTATGAAACGATGAAAGGCGCTCAGAAAAAGTTCGAGGATCACTAGGAACAGGAAGAGTGAACGCTGCCCGACTTGCGCCTCCCCAACTCAGGTGCAGTAACAAAAGTTTGGGCGAAAGAAAATGTACGGTGAACTGGACTTTTTGACATCTTTAATATTTTGGGGGTTCATAAACGGCCATGAACAACGAAAAAATTGCTTTAGACATAGGACCAATTCCCTGTTCAATTTTATTATAATTCTAATTAAAGTTGCGGAAATTTCAAATGTACAACTACTATCGAGAAATTACATTTATGAAAGTTTCTTTTGATTTATACAAGTGCATTTTGTTGAATATTTTACATAGACTTTAAAATCTAAAAAATCTTAAAAGCGTGATGTTGATATTCCTCTGAATTCTTCAATCTTTTTTGACGTAGGACTACGTCTTTGTTTTCGATATGGGGGTGCACTCTGCAAATTCTACAAAAATGGTATGTAACGAAAAGTGGTCCAATTTTAAACGCATATAATTTAGCCATCTCACGATAAATTTTCAATTTTTTTGCGCAAATCGCCCCGAAATACTTCTAAGAATAGATTCCAATAGATAAACCCAAAGATTTTTGATATCATAGCATTAAAAAATTAAATGATATACAACCTTGTCAAAATATCGCGCATCAACACACAGAAGATAGCGCTTCCCAAGCCCTGTACGACGGATTGGTGTACCTAGCGCGCAACGCTAGCGAAGCAGATCACTGCGCTGTGTTTTTTACAGCCAGTGTAGCTGAGCTAGAAGTCCGTTACACTGGCTGTGGAGGGACGTTACCCTGTGTCGTCCAACAGGCGACCGCTCCAACTGCTTCCTAAATGCCGCTGTAATGTTGCCAGTAAATTTTTAGTTTAACTAGCACATGTATTTGCAATTTGCGCTTGAAATTAAGTAATGTAGTGGTAGTAATAAGCTTCCCATATTGGTTTAAACGCAAGGACAGTTTTTAAAACAGGATTTGATTAATTAGTTTAGCTCATCTAAGCAATTTTATCAATTCTGTAATTTAAAAGGAATTTTACGGAACTTGGTGAATTTGGCCCCACTTGCAACTGGTATAATCAACCTGCACAAAGTGTTGCATAACGCAGGGCTGTTTTTTGGAACAAAATCATTCAGCCCTTCGCTATGCAAAATCACGATATTATGACAGATGGGCTAAGCGCGGCCGTTCCTTTCAATCGGGAAAGGCCGCGTGGAATTTTGGTGAAACGCGCTAATAGTGCCGTAGTGGTACTAGTTGTCTCTTTCGCTCTACCCATCATCATCAGCGTTGACTTATTTTGCATTGTACGCTTGGGTTCAATGTTTGGGGTGAATGTGTTGGTAGGTAGGGGATTTGGCGGTAAAATGAACACGTTAAGCAAAGTCATTATTTTCTAACTAATAAGTGAATGAGATATTACACCTTATGTTTCTTGTTAGACATGTTTTGTACATATCTGGTAAAAATACTTCGTCATAAACACATTTTTTCAAACATGATTCTTGATTTCTAAACATGTCCAAAAATGAGACATGTTTATAGCGAGTGGGTAAAATGAACATGTGTCGGTAGTAAAATGAACAGCTTCTGGTGACCTGCAAAATGTCCTGTATGTATGCAATGCGCAGCGTTGGAAAGCATTTTCCGATCAATGCTAATATCCCAACAAATCATGAGCTTTGCATACACACAGGGCATTTTGCAGGCAAAAAAAATTGTCACGGAAGAATTGAATTTTACAATCCTGTGGCATCGAAACACATCTACAAACTTGGGGTTATTCATGGGTGTTTGAACTTTTAGGATCTGTTTGAGAGCAACTAGAAAGTTTGTTCTATACATGAGATGTGATTATATTGTCTAAAATTTGATTTTTCTTCACCGGTCCGGGTGTTTTTTTCCCACACACTAAGTACTAAGAAAATAAATATTTTACATTAAGTAGTATAGTCCTACGTCTACAGTTCGTGCAACCCCTTAGGGCTGCCCCTTGTAGTTTTTAGTTCGCCCAGCAAGATATGATGAAAAATGGCGTATTTGGCGGATAGTTTCTTCCTATCAATATAATTTTTTGAGTCAGTGAAGAGAATTTTAATAAAATATCCCAGAGCCTGTGACGGTGAATTTCAGTCTAACGATTTGTAGAGAGGGCCTCCCGATTTCTGGTCAATGGTTATAGGCTTAACGGTATCGCAATCATAATTACTAGTATTTATTCCATAAAAACTCATTTTCTCCTTGACAAAGAGAACATATTCATATTGCGACATAAATTTTGGTATTATTGATATCGGGCCATCTCATCTTAAATGTACACGGGAATTTTTACTCTAAATTTATTGCAACAGTTCATGTTGGTACTTAGAACAAAGGTATCTTTTTTATTTCGATACTGATACTGATTACGTTCCAAAACATTAAACAAGCAGAATCATTTGATACGCAGAACAACTTGAAGCACGTTGTCGAATGTAATGACATTTTATACAGCATCCTAACATATGTAGACCGTGACACTATTGAAGTTAAGCTACATGACTTGGCACCGCGTACTAATCACGCTGTTATCAAACAACTCATGTCAAAATAGAGTGAAGTGGAAACCATTACGGAAGACACACGGACAAACATCTTCCCAGGTCTCCGCAACGGAGTTCTTGTGGTGAAAATGCGGCGGCCAAAACCTATCCCCTCATATCTAACCATTTATGGCAAAACACAAGGTGTTACATTTAATCAGCGAACAATGGTGACCTACCCAAGGCAGATTCCTACGTGCCAGTTCTGTGATCAACCGCTACACCACGGAAAACCTTGCTCGGAGGTTGCTAAAGAAAGTCCATCCGCTACGGCCAAGACCGGTACACAGTCGTCGTATGCTAAACTACAACCGGTTGTTAAACTAACGACTGCGGACCGCGCTTTAACAAACACTAACTCAACGATATGGCCCGGACCACTAAACCAACTACCGTTACGAACAGCAAAATTACAACAATTACACCAAATGCTTCCAAACCAACAACCACCACCACCAAAAATGAATCAGATGCCGATGAAGATCGATCTACAACAGCGACGCGTAAGCACACAAAAAAAAACAAGTAAGAAAAACCGACCGTGAGCAACATGAATGCAGTACCGATGACGACATGGACGTGAATGAAAACGCGAGAGAAAGCGAACTGAATGACCCTCTAGTTGCGGCAGCAAACTAGAAACAACGCAGCTGTTTCACCGCCAAGGAAGAGGATCTCAACACGCAGCAGCAAGCTGCGTGAACAAGAGCCGTTGGATAGTCTTAGTGAAAATTAATTTTTATTTTTTACATATTATAAAAATCAAAAAAGACCCACAGCTCAGTTATACTAACGGATTGAGCCGTGTGAAATAAACAAAAAACAAGCACTACACTAACCGCAGCTAATAAAATAATGAGCTCAGAAACGATTTCTTGACATTACGGGACAAGTGAAAGTCGAAGTCATTTACTTTATCGTCGGTGGTGCTGGCAGTCGATTGGGAAGTAGTAGGCGCATCACAATGATTGGACACGCTGTGCGTAGATTCTATTGTTCCAGCATTCGTTGGTGCGTGAGCAACAACGCCGGTTTGTTTGTGATTTAATTGATGCTGCTGAGGCCTGTGGGTTGGCTGTTGTTGTTTCGTTAGAGGTTTTTGTACATGGTTTCCCATAGTGTGCCTTCTTGTTGCAGAACTGGCCCGTAGGGGTCTGTTCTTTATATGTGCAGAGCGTGATTTGAGATTTGATAACTCCTTTTATTTCGTATTGAAGGTTCAGGTAAGAGCAATAGATTTCGGCACTCGCATTCTCGGGGCATACACGCCTTCGGAAATACCTGGAAAAATGTATTTATTTACCGGTTGCCAGCGTTCCGTATTCCGGCATGATTCATTGCTAGTACCCGGGGAATTCAGTGGCGGATCCGAGGGAAGGGTTCTGAGGGTCCGGATCCCCTCCGAATTTTTTTACTTGTTGAGAAATTTCAAATTAGTTTCATGTTTATACAAGTTTCAAACTCAAAATCATGCTAAACCAAATTTGACCAACAAAACTTATAATATTCATTAAATAAGGCTATTACGTATTACGAATTGCGCAATTTTCATTTTAACATCGAAATTTCAGACTCCTACCGAAAAGTTTTTCTGGGTCCGTCCCTGCCGGGGATATATCGTGTAGAGGCACATCAATCTTATCATCGTCCATATAAACGGGCATTTTGATGCTAACGCTGTCATGGTCCCCTATTTGCTGATATTAGTGCTTAGAAAATTACTTTTTGCTGATATCAGAGTAATAAACAGAAGCGGTGAGTTTAATTTAGAAAATCGACTTAATCCACCTAGCAGAGAGATGAGACATTTCTTACATATAACACTGTCGGATCGTTCATTAGTTTGCAGCACTTAAAATAAAATGAAGGAAATAAAGGAAATGAACAAAACGGAATAAAACGGAACAAAAGGGAACGAAACGGAACGAAGTGGAACGAAACGGAACGAAACGAAACGAAACGATTCAATACCAGCCGATGGGAAGGTTGTACCTATCATTTACGACTAATTTTGTGCAAATAAATGCAGCCATATCTATGAAAATGCGTAACACTTTTGACACATACACATACAACAGTACGTTCAGGTTGATGGTCATGCGGGCGTCTAGCGAACTATCTCGTCAGAAGCAGCCTACTTGATAACTGGAAAGATTCCCATAAACCTTCTACTCGAATAAGACAGCCAGTGTTACAAAGATCGAGGCACGAGAGGAGCCCGTAAACGAGCCCGAGCTAATACCTTAAGCAAGTGGGATAACGCAGTAAATGGTAAATGGAAACCATCGACTAATTCCATTTCTGGCGATATGGGTGAACAGAGTGCACGGTGAAATGAATTTCTACATGGTGCAGTTCGTGTCTGGTCATGGTTATTTCAAGAAGTATCTGAACAGGTTTGACAACGCGAGATCGCCGTTCTGCATCGCGTGAGGAGACACCTGAGCACGTGGTCTTCGAATACCAGCGATTCGACTCGAGCAAAACGAAATGATTGTCGGTGAGGACGTCAACATGAACAATAATTTCCAAAGATAGTGTACAGACAAAGAAACTGGGACGCGGTGGACAGAACAGTCGTTCAGATCATTTCAGCGTTACAATGAATACGGCGGGAGAAGCAACGTAGCAGTACAGGACTTCGGGTCGTAGAGGCACAGATGAACCGGAAGTCATACTTCAACCGGAATCGTCGGACCAATCTTGGCACTCGACAAGTCAGTTTTATAGACCAGCGAGCGTGACCGGAGTAGGGTACATCCACCGCCTGGGACTAGATTGAGAGCACGTGTCATCGACGATAGGTTGTCGGGGCACCTAAGAACAGAACGTCATCCTCCACTCGAAATCGTAGGACGGACGATCTTCCGGAGACTATTCCGAGTAGTCCGTAGCGAATGGTGGGGGCGTCAATGAACTGGTCGCAATACACGCTAGCACACGCAATATACAAAGCCCACGCGCTCGAACCCGTTAACGTACAAACACTCGAGCCCTTCGCGATTATACACGCAATCATCAAGTCCCTACACAAATCTGAACCGTACAATAAATCAATATTAAGTCTTCAGAAAGGGTTAAGGAGATTTATGTACACAAACTTATTTTGCTCATTATTCCGATGCTGAGTTGATTTTCATGAGAAATACACATGAATCAACATCTTTACCCTTGGTAGAATCAATTTCAAATGTTTTCTGGGTTGAAATAAAGAGAAATCATGCCAACAAAAGATTGTTTACAAATCTTATTAGCCCTATTCAAAAGTTGATATGGAAATATCACATTTAAAATCACGGCCCGCTTCAATTGACCTTAAGCAGTGTTTCAGTGGGTAACATTTCACGTCTCGTCAGCAATTGTAGTGAATGATTCTGGTGAGGAGCAGCCCTTCCGTTCCGAGATCCTAGCTCTAGAGCTCCAATAGAACAACTATCGAAAAAAAAGTTCTTTAAGATATTTTAATAATATTCTAATAATTTTCATGCAACAACAACACACAAAACAAACAGGTAAGGATTCGAATTCTACCGAGCTCTAGTCTCAAGGTTTTTGGTTCTGTAATTTTACGAGCAATCTAGATTTACCTACCAGCCAAAGTGCGAACGCAACTCCCGTCTAATGAACTGTAAAAGGGACAACAGACGTGACGTACCGTGCTCGCGTGTAATGTTTATGGATAAGTTTTCGGCCCTAAGTTTACGAGTGTAATATTAATTTATACCTATAGTTCATTTTTCGCTTCCCCTTTCGCAATCTGTTTGCTGCCTATGGTGCGCTACTTATTCCAGGGAGCCATTCGGGTATTCTTTTTGTTCCTTTCTGATTATTCTACCCGATAAGCTTTGATTTTTATTGCCTTTTTCAATTGAAGGTAAAGTGTGAAAGTCAACAATTCATGGTTCTAGGTTCTTCTAAGTTCGGGAGGAATCGTTATTGATCGAAAGGACGTATTTTTTCCCATCGAGAACTGCTTCAATTAATTTTCATTTGCAGGAGAAAATCAAGGCTTGCTATACTGCTTTTACCGCTATTATGTCACATTTTTTATAGACTGACTGCTCGGAATAATGCATGAAAAAATGTCTGATTCGGTTGTTCAATGTTGAAACCCTTCTGTTAGTGGTTCCGTAATGTTTATTATTACTGGAGGAGAAAATTGGATAACCGATAGGTCATCCGCGAACAATGTAGCGAAATCGAAGCATGGTCCGATTATCCAAATCGGTCCTCCAGTTACTGATGCGACGAAATCCGAATACAAAACCACGACTTACTAAACCTATGATGTGATCGCATGTTTAAATAGTTTAGTTTACATCTGAATATCGTCCACATTTCGCAGCTCTCTCTGTATTTGCATAAACCCTATCAGCATTCAAGGATCATGTTTTCGCACTGGGTTAATTAAATTAAAATTGATCGCAAGCAGTCCGTCCCCGGTAATTTCCTGTCCCGGTCATAAACGGTATTTACCCTTTCAACGCTGATTTTAACAGTTTCCTTCTCAAGATACAACCATAGATTGTAACGTGGGGTCGTTCAAAAATTACGTGTCATATTGTTGGTTGGTTAAGTATAGTAGAAGCGGATCGAAAAGGTGCCAATCTGTTTTCTCTATGTAAAAGTTATCACTTTTGAACATAAATGCCACCGTAGTTTCTAGCCGACTCCCTGTCACCGCGTGTACAGAGTGTATGTGTGTTTCGCCGAACGCATTCCGGTGAAAGTAACAAACAATTTTCCCTACAGTGCACAACTCACGATAGCCGATTCTTGCTCCACTAGTCGGTAGAACGATTCCTACCGCACTAAACGCAAAGCACATACGGTGCGGAGCTGGGAAAACCTCTATCGGAAGCCTTCCATCGTATGCCTGCAAGGCAGGCAAAGCACACACAGTCAGCCTCGATGCCATTTTCCACCGATTGGGTTCTTCTGGTGGTGTCAGTGTTACTGTCAGATAATAACCGTACCTTTCAATATGTTCAATGTTAATCACTTTCAATCCACCAATGTGTATGGCACATTGAATTTGAAATGCCTTTTCGGAGTTTTACCGCCACATGATTTCACGCTCTTTTGTGGTTTGCTACAGTAAAGAACCCGATTTTCCCCATCAGGCCGATGACATGCTTACGCGATTTGCGAAGCGGTAGCGGTAAGCGAAGCGAATGCGTTTGACCTATCTCTTTGGTGTGTGCATGTAGAACGCGTAATACTGTCATAGTAAAAGCGGGGCGAACGCGGCAAAACACTATGTAAAGTGATCAGACGCGTCCGCAAACGCTTCGCTTTTCGCTTCAGCTTGTCATCGGCCTCAGTCCCATGCACGCTAAATGTCACCACGTCACAGTTGCAAACAAAACAAAAACATCCTAACTGCCATCCCTTCCTCTGAGACTACATCGATCCACAAGTAGGCTCTGGCTGTGGTTGCCCCTCACGTCACATTCGTCCGGCAAAAAGAGAGAGAAGTACCTACTCGCGAGGATAGAATTTATCACAACAACTCACGCGATTTGATTGATCCACTTTTGGCTTGGCTTGCTGTTTTGAGTAAACTGCCGGTCGGTGTCGCCTGCCCGGAGGTCCTATACGGAACCGGCTTTCCATCAATTTGAGTGCCGCATTCTGGTGATGTTATTGAGTAAAAAAGGGTAAACTGATGACAGCCGGGGATGGTTAGATTGAGTTGAAAGTTTGACGATAACGTTTTGGGGTGAATACTTTTGACAGCTATTTATCGATCGAAATGCCATATATTCGTCTCGCAACCTTGAGACAGGACGTTTCCGTGGCATGGCCATAAGCGTCATGGAATAAAGATTGCCTAAAGCAATAATAATTATTCTTTGAAAATGGATAATCTTCAGTTTTCGTGAGTTGTAGATCATCGAAAAAACAACTCGTTACTCAATCAACTCTTCAGTTGCGGTCGAATTGACAAAAAAGTAATGTATCCTCCCAGAATATTCCACCCATCTGGGTCACCGCGGACAGGAAGTCGCTGGGAAAGTGACGATGTAGTGCTGATTATAATTATCCCCGCTAATTAGCACAGACCGCCATAGCTCAGACGAACGGATTGCCAAACTGGTTGACGACCGCTACGCGACCATCAGAATTTCCCGAGCGCAAAGTACAGATTTAGTCGACTCATTCATGCACGCAACATTGCGTGTCAGCTGTTTCATTAATCGTCTCAATTCAAACTGACCGTCTATCACGTTTGACTAATGTTTGATATTGCTAGGTGATGATTTTTGTTCACTCCGACAACCGGACACGGTATTGATTTAAATTAGAACACATCAGAGGTAAGAAAAACTACCTGGCAACTCCACTAGAGAAACAGCCGGTCAACAACAATTTTATGTACTGGTTAAACCGCAAAATAATGACTCCTATTCTTGTTATCAATTAGAGCTCAGAAAGTTGTCGGCCGAATGCAACATAGTAGGCTGCTCGGTGGGAAAAGTTTTCGGCGCTTGCATTGCAGCGCACAACACAATGAACCGGTGAACTATAGGTATCTACAAGGAAAAGTTTCACGTTTCACGAAAAGCAAAACAGCCACCCACATGGGAGGAGAAGAGGCGATCGGTCGAATTGATTTTCTGCCGAATGGACTATGAAGTTTGTTCCGAATTGAGATTAATTAAATTGATCCTATTCACCATCATGGAACAAAAAATGATGAATGATCGAAAAGGCCCCACATTTTTTTTTCGAAAACTAACTTTTTGGTATTTTGCAATTCCATATTAAATTTGCAAAAGGGCGAATAAGATTTGTAAATAATTTGTTTTTATTTTGATGGTTTCTCTTAATTTACTATAATTTCAAAGCAGAAAACAATTGAAATTACTTCTACGAAGGGTAAAAATTTACATTAACGCATATTTTTCATGAAATTCCACTCTGCAGCAGACTAATGAGCGAAACAAGTTTGTTTACAAAAAACACTTTCGCCCTTTTGACGAATTAATATTGAATTGTTCAAAGTAATGGTTAGTTTTTTATGCACTATGCTATATTTCTTCTTAGTGGAGAACAGTTTTGGTAAAAACTATGTTTTCTCCAGATTAAATTGTTCAAAGCCATCTTTGCGCTTGAACAGTATCTAAATTAGTTATTGAATTTGCGTTTCGACTTCGTGTCATCACAATCCGACACTAACTTATACGATTGTCGATTGATTGACACTGGTGTCCCGAGCAAATACTCATGGGTTCAAACACCACATAGCCCCTTGAAAAGACCATAAACATGGTCCGTGCCAAAATTCACAACCATCAAGACACCATAAAATGGTCATAGTAACCCATAAATATACCAACGTATGGTATTTTATATGGGATCCACTGGACCATGGTGATGGTGTTTTCATGGGTTGAACCCATTTCAAACACCCATGTCAAACCCCATGAGCATGGGGGTGTTATGGGCTTTTCGTTTGCTCGGGGTAGTGGAGTGCACTGGAACTGCACCATTTTTGCACTTTCTAGCAGAAGTGCAGAAAACTGGGTATGTTCCATTGGCACTTCTGCTAGAAAGTGCAAAACCAGTGCACTTCACTACACCGGTGTCAAACAATCGAAAATCCTATTAGTTAACGGACTAAGCATGCGCCGGATTGACGAAACGGGAACAAATGCTGCACGTGTGGAACTGTTAAGGGGAGGTTCTCATTCAAAATTTTCAAAAATTTGATTCTTTTTTATTTGCATATATACATGTCTACTATATTGTGTTAAAATTTCCACAGGCCATTGTTCGAAACGGCGTCCTGGCCGCCGTGGGGCGTTCTCGGTTCGATACGCGCGCCACAGGTAGAAACCTTTTCATGGCTTTATGCACGGTCCCAGAATGCTTCGCGTTGCACTGTACATGTGCAGAGGTCTCGAGAACGCATTTAACAGGTTGATCTGTAGAGGCATCGGGGACTAATCGTGAAAAGCGCTGAAAAACGAAAAATTTTGGTCAAAATTGTTAAAGTAACATTTGAGCCCGCCATATTGGAATCGCCATTTTTATTTTGATATATATTAACTCAAATTCGTGTTAATAAATCGCAAAACCTTTTTTTTCTCAATTTTGACTGAATTATCACTTATTCTAGCGGGGGTCCGTCATATTGGATTGGACATTTTGAATTTAAAAAAAAACTGACTTGAGATTCATAATCAGCGGTGTCCAAAACCCATAATTCCATGTAATTATTACAAAATATAATCAACATGCGTCGAAAATCGAAAATGTTCTCAAAACTTTAAACCAGTTTTTTTTTAAACATGATTTTTCAAAACTGCGTGCTATCTCATTTGAAATCGGTTCCATTTAAAGACTTCGACCTCTCGAAAAAAAACCTTTTTCATTGGAGGAATGACCAATAAATTCTACAAATTCTTTGTATTCACTATTTTCAGTGAAGGCTTAAGGGAGGAAAAAGGACTAAACAATCGATCTCAAAATTTGAGATCACACCATTACGTCAAATTTGAATTTGTTTTTTACCCGTTGTTAGGTCATTCCTCCAATAAATTTAGTTTAGGAGAACTCGGGGCTATTCGGACCTACCAAAGCAAATCGTCCTTTTAGGTGTATATATGTGACATTTTGGTACCATAAAAGTTCATTTGCACCACTCCATGACAGCGCTGGGTGATTATTTGCAAAACTATGTTTTTTCCACCCTTTTACAATGTACGGGTTTTCATTCGTAACCCAACTTTGTACCGGGAAACAAGTGCTTTTTGTTCTCTCCGGTGTGGTTTAGTTTTTTCGGTGGTACGAAGGTGCTTGCTGTGGCAGAGGCTGCAGTAAAGCATTACTAATAAACAGTCCCGCGAGTGATAATTGTTACCTGCGATATCAGTTAAAGTAGTGCAGTGAAGTGCGTTATTAAACATTTTTCTTGCCTGAAAGACGGCTTTGTTTAGACGAGCTATATCAGCTCTACTGTGTGAAGGTCACGCGGGTGACGGATAAAAGAAACGAAGGATCAATTCACCTACCAGCTCGTCAGGAACCAACTGGTGAAGTTTTTCGTTTTTTACTTTTCTTATCGATT
The DNA here is from genome assembly GCF_030247195.1 of Topomyia yanbarensis. Lineage (NCBI taxonomy): Eukaryota > Metazoa > Arthropoda > Insecta > Diptera > Culicidae > Topomyia > Topomyia yanbarensis. The sequence continues at coordinate 278,320 of NW_026683602.1, read as the reverse complement.
TTTTTCTTTTTATTGCTTTTGATTTTTTATTTTGATTTAAGTTAAACAGTGCGGTCGAGCGTGTTGCTCCCGCAACAAAATGGAACAAACAGAAGGATCACCCTCCGAAGAGGAATATTATGAAGAAGAACGTATATCTGATACTGAGACAGATAATGTTATGGTCGATCCACTTCCCCCACTTTCCCCCAATGTCTCACAGCCCCCCCGAGTCAAGGTTTACCAGGATGGATCCGCTGGTCCTTGGGTGGTATACTTTCGGCCCAAAAATAAACCGTTAAACAGCATAACTGTTGCACGGGAGCTGACAAAACGTTACTCGGCCGTAACCGAGATTAAAAAGGTTCAGTCAGATAAACTGCGCGTAGTCGTTACTGACTTGAAACAGGCCAATGATATCGTTAGCAATAGCCTCTTTACGCTGGAGTATCGCGTCTACATCCCTTCTCGTGATGTGGAGATCGACGGTGTGGTAAGTGATGCGGGTCTAACTGTCGATGATCTGATGAATGATGGGGCTGGCCGCTTTAAGGACCCTAACCTTCAATCAGTTAAGATTTTGGAGTGCAAGCAATTGCACTCAAAGTCCATCGAAGATGGTAATTACTATCCATCAGACTCGTTTCGCGTAACCTTCGCCGGATCTGCACTTCCGAGCTACGTTGAAGTGGGAGGAGCTCGTCTACCTGTACGCCTGTTTGTACCGCGGGTCATGAATTGTTCCAATTGCAAGCAGCTAGGTCACACGGCCACCTACTGTAGCAACAAGCAACGGTGCGGTAAATGTGGGGAACGCCATGCGGATGATACTTGCAGTAGGCCCGCTGAGAAGTGTGTTTACTGTGGGGAGAATCCGCATGCACTTTTGACATGCCCAACGTACAAACTTCGCGCGGATAAACTGAAGCGATCCGCCAAAGATCGCTCCAGACGCTCTTACGCAGAAATGCTTAAAAGAGCTGTTCCACTTATCTCCGAAAACCCATTCGCTCTCTTGCCAACTGACGATAACGCCTCTAACGACCCTTGCGAGGGGCATTCTTTGGCTCCGCTTGGAAACTCTAGGAAAAGACCTAATCAAAACTCACCTGAACTTCCTCGTAAGGGTCCTAGGTTGTCCCAAACAAGGGTACAAAATAAAAATAATTCATCAACTGGAAGTGCTGGTACAAATCCGAAGATAATACCTCCTGGTTTTGGGAAATTGAGATACAACCAGGAATTCCCAGCACTCCCCGGGGCACCAAAAATCCCACGTGCTCCAATTTTACAGTCAGAAACTCAACCTAAAACGGGATTCCTTAAATTTTCTGACATTGTGGACTGGATATTCACAGCTTTCAACATTACCGATCCTATGAAAAGCTTGCTGGTTGCTATTCTACCAACAGTAAGAACATTTTTAAAACAGTTGACTGAACAATGGCCCCTCCTTACAGCGATCGTATCCTTCGATGGCTAACTTATTAGACGGAATCAGGGATCTGATCACTGTTTTACAGTGGAACTGCAGAAGTATTATCCCCAAAATTGATTCATTAAAACACTTGCTAAATTACAATCATTGTGATGCATTTTCCCTATGTGAAACATGGCTAACTTCTAATATAAACCTCAACTTCCACGATTTTAACATTATCCGCTTGGATCGAGAAGACTCATATGGGGGGGTACTTTTAGGGATCAAAAAGTGCTACTCCTTCAATCGAATCAACCTCCCTTCGACGCCAGGCATTGAAGTTGTCGCTTGTCAAACAACAATCAAAGGCAAAGATCTTTGCATTGCTTCTATTTACATTCCTCCTCGGGCCATGATGGGATATCGAAGATTCTCCAACGTGATTGAACACCTTCCCTCGCCCCGCCTGCTTCTTGGAGACTTTAACTCTCACGGTACGGGGTGGGGCTGTCTATACGACGATAATCGATCTTCGACAATTCAAGACCTTTGTGACAACTTCAATATGACAATTCTGAACACAGGGGAAATGACACGAATTCCTAGACCACCTGCGCAAGCAAGTGCACTGGACATATCTTTATGCTCGACATCACTACGGTTAGATTGCAAGTGGAAGGTAATATCTGATCCCCACGGTAGTGACCACTTACCAATTGTAATTGCAATCACCACTGGTTCAAGACCATCGACACCAATCAATGTTCCCTATGACCTCACACGAAACATTGATTGGAAGAGCTACGCTGCTGAGATATCCAAAACTATCGATTCAACACAGATACTTCCCCCGGAGGAAGAATATAAGTTTTTGTCCAACTCGATTCTCGATAGCGCGATTCAAACTCAGACGAAACGAGTACCCGACGTGAACACCCAAAAACGTTCTCCCAACCCGTGGTGGGACAAAGAGTGCTCAGACGTGTACGCGGAGAAAGCTGCCGCGTATAAAACCTTCCGGAACGACGGGTTAGTTGCTAGTTATCGAGTGTACGCGATATTAGAAAAGCGAATGAAAAATTTAATGAAAGCTAAGAAACGCAGTTACTGGCGCCGGTTTGTCGACGGGTTAACAAGAGAAACATCGATGAGCACTCTTTGGGGCACGGCCCGACGTATGCGAAACCGAAACAGTACTAACGAGAGCGTGGAATATTCAAACCGTTGGATATTCGATTTCGCCAAGAAGGTTTGTCCGGATTCCGCCCCGGCACAGAAAATCTACCGCGCCGCGTCGCCTTACAATACCGCGAACGAAACACCGTTTACGATGGTGGAGTTCTCACTTGCTCTCTTATCATGTAACAATAAAGCCCCGGGGCCAGATAGAATTAAATTCAACTTATTGAAGAATCTGCCAGACTCTGCCAAAAGACGCTTGTTGAATTTATTTAATAGGTTTCTTGAGGGTAACATTGTCCCACATGACTGGAGACAGGTGAGGGTCATCGCCATCCAAAAACCAGGAAAACCAGCCTCCAACCACAATTCGTATCGTCCGATTGCAATGCTGTCCTGTATCCGGAAGTTGTTCGAGAAAATGATCCTGTTTCGGCTCGACAATTGGGTCGAAACAAATGGCTTACTGTCAGATACACAATTTGGCTTCCGCAAAGGCAAAGGGACGAACGATTGCCTTGCGTTGCTCTCAACAGAAATTCAAATGGCATATGCTAACAAAGAGCAGATGGCATCAGTATTCTTGGATATTAAGGGGGCTTTCGATTCAGTTTCGATCAACATACTTTATGAGAAGTTGCACCAGCATGGTCTTTCGCCAATTTTAAATAACTTTTTGCTAAACCTGTTGTCTGAAAAACAAATGCATTTCTCGCATGGCGATTTATCGACATCACGATTTAGCTACATGGGCCTTCCCCAGGGCTCATGTCTAAGCCCTCTCCTCTACAATTTTTACGTGAATGACATTGACGAATGTCTTGTCAATTCCTGCACGCTAAGGCAGCTTGCAGATGACGGTGTGGTCTCTATTACAGGTCCTAAAGCCGTCGACTTGCAAGGACCACTGCAAGATACCTTGGACAATTTGTCTGCATGGGCTCTCCAACTGGGTATCGAGTTCTCCACGGAGAAAACTGAGCTAGTCGTATTTTCTAGAAAGCGTGAACCAGCGCAACTACAGCTTCAATTAATGGATCAAACTATTGCTCAGGCTTCAACATTCAAATATCTCGGGGTATGGTTCGACTCTAAAGGTACCTGGGGATGTCACATTAGGTATCTGAAACAGAAGTGCCAACAAAGGATCAACTTTTTCCGTACAATAACTGGAACATGGTGGGGTGCCCATCCAGGAGACCTAATCAGGTTGTACCAAACAACGATATTATCAGTGTTGGAGTACGGATGTTTCTGCTTTCGCTCCGCTGCGAACATACACTTCATCAAACTGGAGCGAATCCAGTATCGTTGCTTGCGTATTGCCTTGGGTTGCATGCACTCGACCCATACGATGAGTCTCGAAGTGCTGGCGGGCGTTCTTCCGCTGAAAAATCGATTCTGGGACCTCTCATATCGATTGCTCATTCGATGCGATATTCTGAACCCATTGGTGATTGCAAATTGCGAAAGGCTTGTCGAGCTTAATTCTCAGACCCGATTCATGTCCTTGTACTTCGATTACATGGCACAGAACATCAATTCATCTACATATAACGTCAACCGTGCTCATCTCTTAGATACTTCTGATCCAACTGTATTTTTCGATACATCCATGAAGGAAGAGATTTGTGGAATTCCGGATCATATTCGCCCACAAGTGGTCCCAAATATTTTCTATAACAAATACCATCAAGTCGACTGCGCCAAAATGTTCTACACTGACGGATCAATTCTCGACGGGTCCACAGGCTTCGGTATCTTCAACGAAAATCTTGCTGCCTCATTCAAACTCAATGATCCTGCTTCAATTTACGTCGCAGAATTAGCTGCCATTCAGTATACTCTCGGGATCATTGACACCCTGCCCTCAGACCATTACTTCATCGTTTCGGATAGTCTCAGCTCCATTGAGGCCATCCGTGCGGCGAAGCCTGGAAAGCACTCACCGTATTTCCTGGGGAAAATACGGGAATATCTGAGTGCTTTATCTGAAAAATCTTACCAGATTACCTTGGTTTGGGTCCCGTCACATTGTTCTATTGCGGGCAATGAGAAGGCGGACTCTTTAGCCAAGGTGGGCGCATTAGAAGGCGACACTTACGAAAGACCAATTTGCTTCAACGAATTTTTCAGTATCTCTCGTCAGAGGACGCTCGATAGTTGGCAAACCTCATGGAGCAATGGGCATCTGGGACGGTGGCTACATTCCATTATCCCGAAGGTATCAACGAATGCTTGGTTTAAGGGGTTGGATGTGAACCGGGACTTTATTCGTACGATGTCAAGGATCATGTCCAACCATTACTCGTTTGACGCGCATCTCCGTCGTATAGGGCTTGCTGAAAATAATCATTGTGTTTGTGAGAACGGCTATCACGACATCGAGCATGTTGTTTGGCTGTGCTCAGAGTACTGTGTTGCCAGGTCCCAACTAATAGATTCCCTTCGGGCCCGAGGTAGATCACCCTATGTGCCAGTCCGGGACGTCCTGGCAAGCCGTGACCACCCCTATATTTTTCTTATTTATATCTTTTTGAAAACCATTGATGTCCAAGTTTAATACATTTTACCCTCTCTCATTCACAGTAGAATCGCACCAACCTATCCCTGTATCTACAATATGGCATTGCTTCACGAGTCTTCGGTGCACACTCTTCTTGATAACCGTCTATCCAGAACATCATGACATACCGCACATGCAGATGATATAGAGTGCCAATAATTATCCGAAATATCGACCCTCCCCTCGCCCCTGCGATTACAGGCTGGAAACTACAACACTACAACAAAGTGTGCATATCCGCCACAATGATCAATCAGCAAACGACGATGTCAATTACACAATATGTATCCCACTTCCTACCTTTTTCCTTTACTAACATAAGAGGGGAGCAAGCCGCCCCTAAATACGGCTTTCCCTTCCCCCACTAACATGTGACATGTAATATAAAAAAAAAAATGAATTATCGGCCTCGTTAAGCTACAGTATTTGGGCCTAAATAAACGTATTTTAAGATAAAAAAAAAAAATGTACGGGTTTACAATGTCATTTTTTTACAATGGAATTATGTTTACCTATGGAATATATAATGGAGAAACTCCTCAAGAAACATAAAAAAAATTGCGTTAAAAAATTAATCTGGGTAGTCACAGCTGTTGATTGGCGCATCGTGTATTTTCTTTGCTGTGGCGTGTGAAATTGTGTGCGTAGCCGCAAGCTGCTGCACGGTGGTTGGTGGAATAGGGGGTCCGAATAGACCCGTACGCTCATTTCGCACAAAAGTGGTGAGTGTCTTGAAAATATTTCTGTTTTTACCCAAACAAAAATCATACCATAAATGAGGTGCCTCAAGCTTTCCAAAACACTTACTTGTTATTTTTTTTGACTTCTTTTTGTTGCTTTAATCACGGTTTTACAATTATAATGATTCTTGTTTTGAGGATGACAAAAAAAAACGAAACACGTTAAAATTAATGTTTCAGATTTGGTTCCACGAATACGTACGACACTCGGAAAGTCTTACGAATTTCTGAGAAATCTAGAGGGTCCAAATTACCTCCACGGTCTTAATAGCCCCGGGTTCCCCTACCTAAAGCTTTATTAGTAGTTTTGTGTTTCATCGATCCTGAGGCAGCAGAACTGTTTTCTTCTATGTTTTTTCATTGGCCCTCAAAAAAAATCCAAATTTTACTTACTTTTTGGTAATTTGGATGAGAGTCTCCCCGTAATGTATCCGTCACACAAAGTAAATCTTTCGGTACAGTTAATGCTCATTTTGGGCCGCTCAAAATTATTTCATATTTTCTTCACAAATGAAATCGAGTTTTCTGTTGTAGTTTTGTTTTGTTTACCACACTCGATTATTTTTTTCGAGACCATTTAATTCTTTTCCTGTGCTATTTTCCTTCTGTAAAACATATTGGAAAAATATCGATGTTTCAGGACACTTTCTCGCTATTTAACGTGAAAACTAAAACTTAAGGAAAACAAGAAAATATGGAAATGCTCATTGAAGAGAAAATAAGAAGCAACACTCCCGATGGCCCGCTGTCCGGAGCTCAAGTGGCTCGTTTAAAATTCTCGGAAATTGATCGCGAGCGACTTTTGTACCTATTGCTAATATCGTATTGTCTAGCATACTGATCTTTTCCCTATCCTACTAACACAATTCCTTTTCCGTGGTGCTCGTGGAGATGCAGAGGCAGTGCAGTCTTCTTCAGTAGCGTGTGTTGTAATTTTCTCCTTAGTGAAGAAATATTTTTTCTCCCAAATTGTTCTACTTAGAGAGAATTACAGTGTATAGTGTATTTTCTCTTTGTTCGTCTACCTGTAAGTTCGGAATGCTTTCCGATTTCCAGAAATACGCGAGGTTAGGCGTTAGAAATGACAAAAGCTTGATGAAACCCGAAATTTGCGGTTTTCGGTACAGGTTCGTCGACGAGTTATCAAAAGAATCATTGAGGAGCTCTCTTTGGAGAACCGCCCGACTTATGCACAACCGGAACAGTAATGAAAGCGTGGAATATTATAACAGCTGGATATTCGATATCGCCAAGAAAACCCGCTAGAGCTCTGTGCCGATACAGAAAACCTATCTTGTAGCGTTCCCTCACGATATCTCAAACGAACCGTTTTCGTTAATGCAGCTCACTTACTCCTTTGTCATGCAACAATAATACCCGAATTTAGACAGAATTGAATTTAATTTGAAGAATCTGCATGACTACGCGAATCGGCCTCCGATCACAACTCGTATCGGCCAATTCCGATGCTGAAAATTGGGCGAGTGACAGGCGCCACGAACAAATGCGATATACATCATAACTCGGGGTCTACTGAACTAGGTGGTTTGAAGCTTTGCACAATTCTTTTCCACACCATTCTCCAGGTAACTATGAGAGCTTTTTACAAAATTATTCTTATTTTTTTTTACAATAACATGTTGGCGGACTTTTTTCAGCGAAAATTGGATTTTTGTCTTAAAAGTGCTACGAAAAATGCAAAAATCGTTAAAAAGAATGAGCTACGGGAGGTCATGTTTTGTTCAGCTACCTGGGAAATTATGTAAACAAACACAACAAAATTTCAAAACGATTAATCCTGTAGATTTTAAATTGTGATGTACACCACAAAAGAAGTTGTTTTCAATGCCTCCGGAGGTTAACTGTAACTCGCTCAATTTTTATTATTTTGCAATGCAATTTTGAGAAAATATTGTTCAGTTGCTGCATTGTTACATGAAAATTGAGTGAATATTTTAACACTCTCTGCAAACAATTAAAAAAAAATGTGAAGGGATGTTAACCGAATTAACCTACAGTGTCTTCCAATTTACCAAATTACCAATTGGAGACGCGAGTGGGAAAATACAAAATTAACAGTACTAAACCGATTATTTATTATTACACAAATTTGTACGTAAATGGTGTACTTTACGATAGTCGCAGTGTATCTATTTGAATAACCAGTAGTTAGCGTAACACTAAATAAATCGTGCGCGTTATGATTGTTTTGAATCGGCATTCTATTCACACGTTTGGCCGCTATGGAAATAGCACAGTTTTCTATTTTTGTTTATTATTTTGCAGTTTAATAGTAGCAAAAGTCAACCTTATTACGAAGCCAGTCTACGTGTGCAATTACAACCATTTATAAGGATAGTACCTGACACTAGAGAAAGTAAATCGCACACAAATGCATGTTGTATAAAATTCGGCATTTTATTCAAACGATCGCCGGGGACACTGACATAACAGCAATACTTCTCATAGACAGCTATCCACACTTCAAGTTGCTTATTCCATAAATCGTATTAGTGCAACAGATAATAAATCTCCCAAATTCTCGGCAGCCGGCTACCCAGAGCAACTATAACATTTCTCCTTTTTTCTCCTTATGGTGAAATATAGCATAAAACTATAACATGACAATGCTATTGGCACACTTACAAACAAATTTCCTATTCCCGTGATACATGGGGTGATGCGGAGGATTTCTCGGTCACTAGCAGCAGCATGTATCGAGCTAATATTCCTTCATTTCACAGAAGATCCCAGAAGTTAATGCTAGTTGAACTGTGGACCACAAATCAAATCACAGCTAAAATATTTAGTTTTTACAATCCAAGCTCGATACGCTTCGGGAAAAATTATTTTTTGTGATCCGTTGGAAAATTATAGTGCTGTACACGAGAACGATATTAGCGTTCGATCAAATAATATTCGACCACTCGCGCCTTCTTCCTTTCCATGCATTACACATAGTATACTGCCGGTGTCAAAACTTAGTAGGTACTACATGATTCTGCAGCAAACATTTTGGACTTGCTGGCTTGCTGCTTCTGGTTCAACAGCCAAGTGCAAGGGCAAATGGCGAAGAAAAAGTGTGGGACAATGTATTCTCTCGTTGTTTCCGCTTTTTGAGCCTGAAGGAATTGTTTTCAAACTATGTTTGCCTTTTAATTACTTTGTGTCCATAGCCGCCTACAAGGCACATCATTTTCGAACGTTTGATAATTCGAGGCAAGAGATGTTGTATCGGTGCACCCGAATGAAAATGTATAAAATAACAAAACCATAACCGGGACAAGTCAGTTGCTTTGAACGTTCACATGTGTCGTGTGAACTGTTTGGATTTTTTTGTGTCTAACTGGTGCTAATTTGGATACTAGTTTAGATATATCGTCTAACTAGACACCTAGATGGTGCTAGTTACTGACGAGATGAATTCGAAACACAAAAAATAAAACTTAATAAAACCATAATGTTTGCCGTTACAGCAATTTGGCAATATTTTACAGTAAAGTCTAATGTTATAAAGTCATGATTCGCTGGTTGAGCCACATCTTCTGTCCCACTAACGAATTTGATTCACTGTGCTTCCTCTTTTGAATGCAATTTGTTCAACTGATAAGATGAAATTTTGACAGTGGTGCACTCTTTGGTTAAAGTAGATTAGTTGGAACATGCTTATCTGTAAGTATAACTGTAATCCTATTAGATTTCTGAAACTTTTCTAATGCAAACTGCAGTTTCGAACAAAACTTACATGTTTAGTTAGAACTTTGTATATGATCTGTCCCGTTCTAGACAAAGTTATGTAACTATACTCAAAGCAAAGCTTGCTATGTCATCGATCTAAAAATATCGGCTGTAGGAATTTTATCGGCGCTTTGACAGAAAAAAAGAAGAAGAGCGCACCGATATACCATGTCACACAATGGTGACTCTTCCAAAGATAAAATCATCCCACTCTAGGCGGGATACACACATGAGTGAGAGCTTACACTACAAGCGGCACTATAACAGGATCAACCGAACCAGCACAGAACTCGACCAGGTCGACCAAAGAGCAAACACGATGAGTTAGCAAAAGCACGCGGCTCGAGGGGTACTTCAGATAATAGGTACAGGAAATATCCTTGTTTGAAACAAAAGAAGATAGATACACATGTGTCTAGTTTAATTTAAATGAGGTTTGAAATTTTTGCGGTAGGAATTATTTTGTTATTTACATTTTTTAATCTTATTTCATGTTTTTTTTCATTTGTAGTTTACAAAGTTACCACAATCACACGACTTAAGAGTCGCTTCAAGAGTACAACAAAACTTGAAGCGCTTTATAATGAAAAGCTAGGCATAGTTCAACTAAATTTACACATCAAACAATCAACAGACAAGGCAAATCGGTAACCACCTCTAGTACGTACATTATTGAGACCTCAATTTATCTTCACCTAGGTCTTATACAGAAAATTTCAAAACCAGCCAGCTGTCTTGCAAGACATTTCTGGAATCACTGCATCAATGGGAGTTTTGATCGAATCAATTAATGTTGTATATGGTCACGAAGAGACGATGTTCTTAATCTTTGGTAACTTGCAAGGTACAAAACGTCGCTTGGAATACTTGAATATTGAGCATAGTCAAACGAAAACAAAATTCCGAAAACTTCAGGAGATGCTCGGGGCTTTATAGCTATAATGCCCCGTATATGTAGTTCGCTACAGGGTTGCCAGATGGCTGAAAAACCATGCTTTTTAATGGGACAATGGTCCTAGTAACTCAGGTCCAACTAAAAGGTGGTCCAGTTAAAAAGTGTTCAACCAGCGAATCACGACTGTATACAAGCGACAATCCCAATCTTGTGTTCTCTGTCTACTACTGTGACGTCAGTTACTCTATGCGTAACTCTTCTATTAAAACTTTGGTTAATGTGTGTCTGAAAGTGTTTAATGGTTCTTTGAGATGAAGTATTGACCGATTGTCATTTTTTCGAAAGTTTATCTGAGAAATCATGAAGTTGAATTAGCTTCTTAATCGGAATTTCATAAATATTTCCAATTCAAACCCGTCAACCTCCACAAGGAGATAACCCTGACACCAATCGGCCATCCCCTTTCAGCAGTTTCGCCTCAATTCCCACAACGCTGTTCGATGAGCTGAGCGAGAGAGCCCATCAAGAAACGCTTCAGAGGTGGTCATTTGGGCGAACAAGTCCCATCAACCATCATCGTCGGAAAACATCTCCTCCGCTGGCGTCAGCCGTGTTGTAATTGATGAACGAGGAAAGCCTCATAAATCATTCCGCGTGTCAATGAATGAACGAACTAACCCTCAGCCGGCCCGTGGGCATGGATTCGGCATAGGTAAGTTTGACTGTGAATGAGAGTGACGTGTTAACTAGTTTGAAGGGTACAAATCCTATCCGGAAAGAAAAAAAAACTGGAATGAGTGCCGAAAATCGAGGAGATGGACCAGACCGAGTCGATCTGACCGCTCCCTCACCCCCTACTCGCGGATGGCCTGGTCAGGTTATTTATGCAAGCGAATTCACCGAAGCGTGCCAGCTTTTCACGGCACACTGGCAAATGTGTGTGGAATACTGCCAACGCTTGGAAGCCGCGCTAGGTCGTCGGGCTCGTGGGGTTTCATGCTCTCTTTCCTCGAGTAGGTATCTGCTAGTGGATGGAGGCACTGCTGGTAGACAGTAGAGATGTTTTTCAATAAAGTTCATGGCATTTTTCGTGATAAATAAGTAGGTGGTACAGTCGAGTCCTGTTTTGTGAAAACTGGAAAGATACAAACTTACGAAACTGGAGCTTCATTGTTCATCAATGCTTAATCCCTCTGGATGAATACTCGACATGTCTATCATTTGTTGACCATTTAACTGTCAGTGTCAAACTAATCGAGCACAAGCTCTGTCAGAAGCACTCAATTCGAAGAGAAAATAAATGTGACGTAGTGTAAATATTAGTGGCCTTATAGAACATGGCATGGAGATGTATATCCTCACTTTTCTGACAGGAGAGCTTGTTTACTTGGACTTCTACCCAGTGCAAGAAACTTTGTTCGGATTCTAACACCATGTAAAGTTCGCTGAGCTGTCATTTTTTCGAGCAGTTTTACCAGGGGTAGTTGTTGTCCAATCACATATGTTTTGCGCATACCTAACATTTCGGCTCGGTCCAGCACTCCAGACCCCGTTTTTTGGTTACTTCACCCCAAAAAGAGAATATAGGGTAAGCGCTTTCGCATGTCTCGTGTACTAGTCGTTGACATATTTGTAAAAGGTACTATTTATTGCTAGTTAACCGTAATAATCAGGTCCGGTCCAGCTGATGTTGGGTACGGAATACTTGCTAGACAGCGTCCCCCTGATTTTTACTTAGATGAAGTTAGCTTGCAATGTTCTATCAGTTTACAGTCGTGATTCGCTGCTTGGGTCACAGCCTCTGTCCAACTATCGAATTTGATTCGCTATATAGTTTTAATGCATCTTTCGGAATTTTCATTCGGAATACCGCCTTGTAGATAAGAATTCCAAACCTTATCCATTTATAAATAACTTGTTTTTCCCGCTTTCCATCAAAAATTTTCTAAATGAAAACACAAAAACTTTCGTTAAGTATCGGCTGGAAGTTTTTCCCGTACCTTTTCTACCGTCTTCAAGCTCACTAACGCCGTCCGATATTTCTACGATGACATGCTTGAAATTTACAAAATTTCGCAAACCTCTCAAAATTTCATGAAATTTGTAAAATTTCACAAAATTAACAAAATTTCATAAATTTGACAAAACTTATAAATTTTGACAAAATTTGATGAATTGTCCAAAAATGTCAAATTTTATAGAATTTCAAAAAATTTATTAAATTTCATCAATTTTACAAACTTTCATGAAAATCACAAAATTAAATGAATGTCGTAAATTCACAAAATTTTACAATATTTCACCAAATTCCACGAATTTAAAAAAAAAAACGAAATTTCACGAAATCTACAAATTTTGACCCTTTCATGTCCAACATTTTTCTTGTGCATACAGAGATCCAAAACTATTTTTCCTTGAAAATTGTGGGGTCAAAAAACACGAAAAACCTTTTTCCATAATGATAGGTGCTTCCATTGCAGTGTCAGAAGCTGCACAAGTTTTACCTTCCATTGCTTCTTACAATTTTCCTAGAATTTTTACTATAGTCCAATTATTTGTAAAATGTAGTTGAAGACGGTCTAAATTGATAGGTTTTATCAGTTTTCAATAATATTGCAAAATATCGAAGATATATCAAAATTTCAATTTTCATCGTCAAGGTAAACTGTCCCTGGCAGCACTGCTCCATCGGAATCCAATCAGGCTAATTTCAATAACTTCAGTTTTAGAGCTAATACTTGTAACTTTTAGTGTTCAAATGGAAGGTAATAGTCACATTTATTAGCCTTACTTGTTTTTAGGAGCAAATCTTGCCTAAACCAAAAGTTATAGCTGCTTAAAAACGTTGTTGTGCACAAACAACATGGGCATGAATAGGTTAACAAAGTTTACAAATTTTTACGAAATTTACAAAATGTAACAAATTTCATCACATTTATCAAATTTTACAAATTTTACGATATTTTCAAAATCTCACTATATTAACTATATTAACTTTATAAAAACTCACAGTGTTGTTAAATTCACAAAATTTTCGCAAAATTTAGCAAAACTTGACCAAATTCACAAAATTTCACAAAACTTAACAAAATTATTCAAGATTCACAGAAATTTCATGAAAATCACAAATTTTGACGAAATTTACATAACCACCGAAATTTACAAAATTTCCCAAAATTGGCACAATTTTTAAATTTCAGACAATTTCACATCGTTTCACAAAAATTATAAAATTTAAAAAAAATCACGAAATTAATTTTGACAAATTTCACGAAATGCATAAAATTTTGCGGAATGCACAAAATTTACTAAATTTTACGACATTCACAAAATTTCACGAAAAGCACAAATATTGAAATATTCACGAAATTTTACAGTATTTCACAAAATTTAAAATATACAAAATTTCCCGAAATAAAAAAAAACGGAATTTACTTAATGTTCACGACGCGACGATGTTTCACAAAATTTAACAAATTTCGAAAAAATTACAAAATTTCTGATATTTGCATATTTCTCGCGTGTTTTTTGAGAAGGGCCAACAAGCATGCTGTCAAAATCCACTTTGAGAGGAAATTCCGGACAAACCATTAATCACCGACACAGCAACAGACGAAAGAGAAAACTTTTCTCTTTCATAAAATGTTAACATCCATTCTCGACGAGTTACGGTTTGTCCGGAATTTTCTTTCAAGGTGAATTTTAACAGTATGCTTATTGGCCCTTCTCAAAAAACATGCGAGATTTTAACAATTTTGACAAGTTTACCAAATTTTATGAAATATATAAGATTTCAAAAAATACACAAAAAATGCAAACTTAACAAAATATTACAAAATGTTATACAACTAACAAAATTTCACGAAATTTGGACAAAATTTACAAATTTTTGCGAAATTTCACAAAATTTAATCAAAATTCACGTTTACAGAATTTACAAAATTTCATTGAACTCACAAAATTTTAAATTTCATGAAACTAAAATTTACAACATTTCACTAAATTCACAAAAATTTACAACATTTCGCAAAACTTACGAAACTCACATATTTTACTAAATTTACAAAATTCTACGGAACTTTCCCACAGTTTACAAAATTTCACAGAAATAACAATTTCACGAAATTTGAAAATGTTTACGAAAATCATTAAATTTTACGAACTTTATAAAATTTCACGATACTGTGAAGACCTGATTTTATGAGTCACCGATTTTATTAGCTTCTTGACCCGATTTTGTCCGTATTGTATGAAATTATGTTTGAGCTCTATCGGATGAAGCAAATGAAATCCATGTAAAATCTTTCTTAAGAATATTTTTTTTGCCTTAGATGCAAAATATGCGAAAATATTAAAATCATTTTTTTTTAAATTTTTTACTGAAAGACCCCTTTAAGAGAAATGTATGCCAAATAATTAGAAAAGGTTATAAGGCTATGTCTAGGGACTGTAGAGGAATATTTTAACAGCTTCGAAAGAAAAAAATATATTCCGATTTCGTCAAAATCTGCATTTTGTCAGCCTAACCAAGGAGCTGATAAAAACGAGTCTTCGCTGTATTAAAAAAATGTCACAAAATTCAGCTTACGATTTTCACAAAAAATTTCTAAGTTTCACGAAATTCTTAGAATTTTATGAAATTCACGAATCTTTACAAAATTTACGAATTTCTTGCGAAATTCATAGAACTTTGCGAAATTTCACAAAGTTGCAAAATTTCACAAAGTTGCGAAATTTCACAAAGGTGACAAATTTTGAACGAAATAATAAAATAAACATTTCACGAAATTCAGAAAATTTCACTGAATCCGCAAATTTCCACACGTCGCGAATTTCACAAAAAAAATTAAAAATTCACAAAATTTCACGAAATTTACAAAACTTTTCAAAATTTACAAATCTTTACGTAATTCACAAAATTTGACGAAGTTCAAAAAATTCCACGAAATTCACAAATTTTGTCAAAGTCCACAAAATCTTACAAAATTTCACCAAAATAAAAAATTCACAACATTTCACGAAATTCACAAAATTTTACAAAATCGGTGAATTTTACAAAAGTTTTGCTAAAGTTACAAAAATTGTACAATTTTACGAAATTAACAAGATTATACCAAAATAATAACATTTAAAAACATTTCTCGAAATTTCATTAAATTCACAATATTTTATTTAACTTACAAAATTTCACAGAATTAACTGGATTTTACGAAAGTCACAAATTTTACGAAATTCACAAATTTAATGAAATTTGCAAAATTTTACGAAATTGTTAAAAAATTTACAAAATTGAAATGTTACACAATTTTCAAAACTTCACAAATTCCGCAATTTCACGAAATTCAAATTATATGAAATTTACCAAATTTTAGAAAATTCACAAGGTCTTACAAAAAGTAAAAAAAAAATCACACGATTACTTCACGAAAGCCACAAAATTTGACAAAATTTAGAAGCACATAAAATTCAGATTCTCACGAAATTTCGCAAAATTCACGAAATTTCACAAAAATGCTGAAATTTCATGGGGGACACAAAGTTTTACCAAATTCACAAAATGGATCAAAATAACCAAATCTCACGAAATTTACAAAATTTCACGAAAATTTCTTGAATTACTGGCAGATACCAAAATTTGGTATAAGGGAATGTTAGTTTAAATGCATCTGTTGACATCGCTAACTATTGTCAATGATTCTCAGAGTGAATTTGACATAAGGTTTCGACATTTACAAAATACAAAATTTTACGAGGTCTACCAAATTGTACAAAATTCACGAAATTTTACGGAACTTTTCACGAAATTCACAAATGTTGACTATATTTACCAAATTTCAATAAATTTGCAAAGTTTACAAAACTTTACGAAATTTGCAAAATTTTACGAAATTTACCAAATTTAACCATATTCATAAGATTTTTACTCAATATCACAAAGATTAATAATAATTAATAATAATAAATTTTACGAATTTAAACAAAAAATAAGAAATTCTCAAAATTTCATGAAATTTTCAAATTTTGTAATAATAACAAAATTTTATAAAAATTACAAAATTATTCGAAATTTACAAAATTTCACGAAATTCTCAAAATTTCGCGAAAGTTACAAAATTTGTCGAAAATTTCAAACTTTTACGAAACGCACAAAATTTACATAATTCGTTAAATTTTACAAAAATCGCTAAATTAAAAAAAAAAATTACAAAATTTAAAAACTTACGAAATCAACAAAATTTTACAAAATTCGACAATTTTCTGAACTACTGACAGATGCAAAAATCTAGTATAAGGGAATGTTATTAGGTTAAATGCATCTGCTGGCATCACTAGCTCTAGAGAGTGATTGTCAAAATGAATTTGACATATAGTTTTAACATTCCGATACTTTTTATACGGACAAAGGTCCAACGAGCGTGGACCGAAACCACGTCCAACCATCCAGCGAATTACAACTGTAATAGTATTTGGGGAATAAATAAAAAGGCAAATTTTGGGTATATCTTCTTTCTCATTTCAATGCAAATAGTTGCACAGATATGCACTTTCATTGCATCCAAAAATGACAGTCGTGGGTTATTTCGCTCTCCTATGTTGTTGTTTTTTATTTCTACTCCCTAATGTCATTCGTAAACGTGGATTTCAATAAAATAACACCCGTTTTGATAGTTTCTGTGTTCTAGGTACTGAAACTTTAAAGCGAATCATTTTTATTACCTTCTGATGGTTGTCAGATGCCAATCATAAACTTTTTTTCTCGCTTATATTTCTACAGTTTTTATTTGCTTTCACTGGCTTTGGATGGTTTGAGAATGTCTTTTTTAATCTATCGACCGAGATAAATGACAACATTAAAATAGAGTTTTTCTCCGAAAAACATAACCAACACGCTTGTTTGTTTCGACCACTAAAATTCATGCCATCGAATCCCCATTCGATTTGACATGTTTTTATAATTCACAAAACCGAAAATTGCTTTTGATACGAGTAGAACGAAAACCAGTCATGTGCAAATGGCACAATCAAGCATTTAGACTGAAATTGGTATCGAATCGCCCACAGCAGCCAACTATGGCCTAACAAACAAACCCCACACGTTACAGTCGGATCCGACGTACGCCATGCGGAGGCAGATGGACGTGGAAACGGGTTATCTAATCGACAATTAAAAGCTGCATCTGGTTTTCAGTTTCAGTGAGCATTTAATTCATTTGTATTGTAATCACAATTAAATCTAACTATCAACACGGGTGATCCGGAATGCGGTCCAAAGCAGCAGAAGGGAAGTTTAAATTGTTTTGTTTGTTTAGTCGTTTATGGCGTTCCGATTGGCAGAGCTAAATTTGCGCTCAGTAGAGTTTTCCTTCGAACTTTCTTTCCACAGACTGCGTTTGGTATTGGAATACCGAACTCCCAGACTTCCCGTTTGAGAAGTCTTACCAGCTGTGCGTACGATAGTGGGTGGAAGAATGTATATGTTAGGTGAGCTTTAACAAAAATATAATATGTGCTTCGCTGGTTGGACACTTTTTAGTTGGACCATTGTCCAATTAGAAAGCATTTGCATGTCAAAATCTCATGTCAAATTCACTTTGACATTCAAACTGACAATAGATAAAGATGTGAACAGATGCATTTCAACTACTAACATCCTGTTTTACCAGTTTTTGATATATGTCAGTCGTTTCAACTAGCGAATCATATTCGTTAGTTGGATAGAGGATGTGGTCCATGTTCATCCTTCGAATTACGACTGTAGTTGCTCAAAGTATTAATGGAGGACGAAGAGAAACAGTAAAACATTGAGCAAACTTCCCCTTATTACCTACTAAAAGAGACTGTAAAAATTGAATTTACAAACGAAAATAACACTTCAAAATAGTCCCAACTTTTCGCCCGTACTATCACGGCAGAAAGTGCCCTTAATACTGACAAACTCCTAGTCGGTCATTGCGTTTTCCGCGAGTTCCGCTAGCATTTCAAACTTTCTAGACGAACTATCTCCAACAGCATAAAAAGCTCTTACTACTAATTCATGATGGTCATTTGAAGCATAGAATTATGAAAAATCATTTTCCATTATAGATAGAGTACCGAATAACGGCAAGTTTCGCCTCATCAGAATATAAACTACCAAGTTTTAATTACTCTTTCATGAAAATAGCGACACTCTATTTCGCACATGTAAATTGCACCAACCAGTGCATCCCTCTCTGGCGCCAGTAACCAAGTGCCGCAATCAAAAAAAAAACGCCTACTACCCCTGCCAGCATGCTGCCTACATTCACTGATCATATACATACTTCCGTGGAAGTTCCGTGCAGGCCCCGGTTGCCTTTCCGTTAGTGCGCAGGAGGTTCCCGTGTTAATGCTAAGGATAGCTTTCAACTTATTTGTCCCTAATGAATGACTTCCTCGTCATGCAAGCCGAATTTCCGGTAGTAATTTGTTCCCTATACCATCTAGGCGTGTATGTACATATGCAGCTTAACCAGCTCCCCCACTGCACCAACCGGTAGCTGCCAATTCCGGTCAATTTCTTCCACTCTGGTGGGATGGCATGCGGGCCAGCATAGTGCGCGCACTAACTGTCGGTCGTGCTCCGAGGAAAAAGTTTCCACTTTACATATGCGGAGTGTGTTTGTTCGTCGGCGTTCATCGCGTTAGTTCCGGCCATTGCTGCACAGCTGCACCACACACTTGAGGCGTGGACCGTCATTAATTTTGTCGGTGAAGCGTTTTGCTAGTGTTTTTACTTGTTTTTTTTTTTGCATAGGAATAATGGTTTGCAATTATTTGGATGATATACACGCACGATTTTGTTATTCTTTTAATGTAAAGTTTATTTTAACACAATGTCAAAATCACATCATAGTACGCTTTGGGAATTGTCAATGTAGATATAGAGTGCTGGAAGAGGAACTTCCCCTAACTAACTAACGCCATTATTTGCTATCGGAATCTCCAAAAGAAATGGTTTGAATCGATTTTCGAATACGATAAATAATGCGTATAAGATACTCCGAGAAGAACACAATAAATGACGAGTAGTTCTCAAAAGTTCCACGTTTCAAATATAATATATTTATGTGCTGTGCTGGTACATCTGTAAAGGGCTAAAATGTTGGTTGTTTACAACCTATCGTAAAACCAATCAATTCTTATTTTATTGCAACAGTTTTTTGTGCTATGTATGAGCTAGCTTAATTACACAGTGCTACAGAATAAAAAAAATGAATGTACTTTAAAAGTGGTCTATTAAAGGTTGTAGATCTCGTCTAATACAACACAAAACCACGTTTGATCAATTTATTATACCCTCAAAATCTTGATTTTTACCAAAAAAAACCATTTCATTGCTTTCGTTTTCTCTTAGTCTTAAATTTGCCGGAGATAGCCAACAAAATTGATACAGTAGAACCTTGCGGCAATTGAAACATAGTAACAAAAAATCATTTTTCAGGATCAGCGCTAAAAAAATTTTTACGCGGCCAACAAACAGATTTTAAATTGTTTAGGTTTTTTGGAAAGAAGAAAAAATGACCTTTTCAACGGTATGCTATTATATACATTTGTTAAAAGTACTATGCGGTTTTGGGGCAACAATATGACACTACCC
This sequence comes from Topomyia yanbarensis, assembly GCF_030247195.1. Classification (NCBI taxonomy): domain Eukaryota; kingdom Metazoa; phylum Arthropoda; class Insecta; order Diptera; family Culicidae; genus Topomyia; species Topomyia yanbarensis. The sequence goes on along the minus strand of NW_026683602.1, from coordinate 258,184 downwards.
ATTATTTTGCGTTTTTTTTTCAATAAAAATATGAAAATTGCTCTACATTTTTATTAGCGTCTTTGTTTAAATAGAAATTTAGGGAGAACAGTTAATTCTGCATTCAACGACTTATTAGTGATCAAAATCGGTTGAAAACTGGCACAGTTATCATTTTTTTTCCCAAATTAGAAACTTACTCGCATGTACTTTTAAGGGGACAGCCTCATACAGGGTGTTTCGTTCATGGTTAAGAACCTTTCGAGGGGGGTTGACTACCATATTTGGAGAAAACTATCGCTCTACACATACCATCAAATCTCAACCGTTACTAAGTCATTGAACTTTTTGTGTTAAAAGCTTAGTGGTCTTAAAATACCTCTAACTCAAAAAGTATACTTTGTATTTCAAATCTTAAATAGTAATAGTCAAGTGAATTTAGTGTTCTTTTAGAAGTAAATTAGATTAAAGTTAGTGGTTTTATTAGCGTTTTCGTTATTTTCCTTAAATATTAAATAATAAACATCATCATTATTATCATGGAATTAAGGTTGCACAGAGAATGCGCAAAATTCGCAAACGAAAAAAGCAGTTTTTTTCCACACCGTATGTCAGATCTTCATAAAAATCAATCAGCAGTACTGTAACAACATTCTACATACGCTGATTGATTTTTATGAAGATCTGACATACGGTGTGGAAAAAAACTGCTTTTTTCGTTTGCGAATTTTGCGCATTCTCTGTGCAACCTTAAGGCATCTCAGCAAGTTCTACAATTCATTCTTTGACGCCATTCAGTTATCTCTTTTTGTTTCGGCGCTGATTTTGAGTTATTTTACTAAGTTACTAATTAATTTATTACACTTAATTAAAGTAATTTATTACACTTAATTAAAAGATATTTGTACATATATTGATAGAAAATTGGTAATAATGACACTTGCAAGTCGATTACAGGAAAAGTTTAGTAATGAAATTAGAAAGAAACGAGAAGAGATAGGAATATGATGTTGAGTAACAAATTATGAATCGTCCTAAAACCCAACTTTTGGATAATAGATATTGCTATAATGATAATTTATTATTATGAGAAAATTAACAAAAACGTCATCAAAAACACTAACTTTTAACTACTTTACAACTAAAAGGTAATTAATACTAATTAAGTGAAAGATGTGAGAAGCCCACATAACTTCAATTGTAATGTATACTTGTACCAAAATTTGATTTAGGAATCTCCATGATTTTGCTTGACAATTGCAACATTTTGATACAAGAGCAAAGTACAAGGTTTTCCTAACAGCAACTTGTAATATATTTTTATAACTCATACTACACTCAGGTTTTTTTCACACGGATTTTCGAATTAACGCGATTTTTTTACGCGGACTTTCCAATTAACGCGTTTTTTACGCGGATTTTCCAATTAACGCGTTTTTGCAGTCCTTTTGAATGCAAAAGACTTAGATAATTTTCGGAAAGATGGAAGAGACGGATCTGGAAGACTCCTTATGGCCCGCACCTCAACAATGTGGAGATGAATTCGAAACACAAAAAATAAAACTTAATTTAAGTTAGGTTTTGTGCCTTTAATGCACAAAGTGGTTCAGTCCAATTTTCCCTTATGGGAATTTAAGATTGCATAAGTTTCTGGTACTTACTCGTCAAGTCCATTCCGAAAATACCCATATTGTTGAGGTGCGGGCCATAAGGAGTCTTCCAGACCCGTCTCTACCGTCTTTCCGAAAATCTTCTAAGTCTTTTGCATTCAAAAGGACTTAGAATATTGTTGCGAGGTCCGCGCAAAAAAAGCTTCCAAAAATATTCTAAGTCGTTTGCTGAGGGTTTTTACGCGGATTTTCGAATTAACGCGGCTTTGTTACGCGGATTTTCCATAAAACGTGTTTTTTACGCGGATTTTTTTTGCACGGTGCGTATTCCCCACGTATAAAAACCTGGTTGAATTTGCAGTCACAAATACAATTTTCTCATTGAATATGATTTTATATGCTATTTCAATTCAAAATGCTCATAACAAAAAAATTATAAAATATAGTAATTTTCGAGATATTTTAATTTCTGTTTTAACAACACAATTATTTTGTTTGATGTTTTTATAAGTTATTCGCGTTTCTCCAGCAGAAAGATTAAACTGGCACAAAAATTTACTTTTTTGCCCAAAATAAACGTGATTGGTTGCTTCTGGTTTACTCACAACATTTTTTGTGAGTTTGTTAGTGGTAAAATATGAAAACTCGATAATGGAAACAATAAATTCAGTAATTAATGCCGTTATCATCATCATCATACCAAAATCTGTAGATACATAGGTTAAGATAAAAGGATTAACATTGCCCAAGACTGCAAATTGATCCTATTTTGCAGTAAAAAGATATTCTAATATAAAGTTATGTGTTGCTTCTATTTTTCGCACATGTTTAGAATAAGAAATTTCCAAAAAATTTGTAGTCCGTAAAAGTTAAATAACTTTGTCAGGGAACCTCCAATCAATATACAATCTTCAACAGAGCTATTAGTTATAAAAAAGCTCAAAGCAATAAACAACAAGCACCACTTTTTTATATATTTTATCGAAATAAAACATTGTTATTCAATGAAACAGTGAAAATAGCAATATTTTCAAGTGACGTGCCCGTAGTTCCGGTTGGAATTTTAATGAAAGAAACAGCTTAAACTTCATGTTTTTGCTTACATTTCTAAAATCTGGTTAGGGCATTATCGGACGAATTTTGTTTTTGCGCCACTCTAATTTTCACATTCACCTCGAAAACAGAAGGACGGATACGGCAATATTTGAAATCAACAACCACTATGTTGAGCTCGAATGTTCGTTTTTGGCTCCAGAAACCTCACCAACAAATCTTCGATTACTGAAACATTGTGTGTGAATTTTCATCACTTGTTTGCAGACTTGTGTTATTAGGCCTATTTTGCAGACGTGCAGAAGTCAATCATTGTAATATTGGCAAATATTATGAAGTTTTCCATGGCCAAGCACGGTGCTCTTCGTTAATTGCTGATTTATAATCATCACATTCTATCTGCCATCTTTCGTTTCATAATGGCATACCGAGTGTTTAAATTGTATGTTAATCAAAGAAGCACAATTTTACAAAGGAATTATGACGCCAGGACTTCGCTTTGCCAAGAAATGCTAAATTAAAATTAAATTAAAGAACATTACAAAACTTGATTTATTGAAAGAGATGATGTTTTCACTAAAAAATGAAGCAATTTTGCAAAAAAATCTGATCAATGAATAACGAGAAAAAAGTTTTGTTTTGTTTGTTTAAAAACACTGGTAATTTAGCGCACAGCCTGGAAAATCCGGGGATTTTTTAAAAATAAGTCGACACCATCGGATCGCAACTCATGGAATCTTATTACCAAAATTTCCGCACCTTCCACAATAACTCAATGCTGTCACATGTGTGTGAGTGCGTTTACAATCTATCGCTTAGGTTTAGGGAAGGCTCAATTGTAGCTAGTTAGTGTTGGATTCTTTTGGTACGAAATCAAAACACAAATTTCATAACTAATCAAGTTATGATAATGTTCAATTAATTGACCAAAATAAAAATATTCATTCTGCAAAACAACCTAAGACGCGTAGTTGAGTGTGACGTAAGAATCAAGATCCCCGGGTATACAAATGACGATAAAATTGAAGTACGATGACATGATCGTATACCGCGTTCCTGCGGTATAGCCATACAAGCATTTCCTAAACATTTCTAATGGTGTTTTTTGGTAAAATTGCGAGCGGCCTGATTCTACAATATAAAGCACAATATAAATATAAAAAATAAAGTTTGATCATTTATTGTACGAAATTGAACTTGACCATTGTGAAGACCTGATGAAATTATTATTTCTTCGCGACTTTTGGAGTGCTTTAACCCAAATGTGTTTGAACTCCTGCATATTCCCAGCTGCTTTACCAGTCTTTTTGAAGCCACTTTTCACAATCACCCAGTAACGTTCGTTGGGCCGAAGTTGAGAGCAATTTGGTGGATTGATGTCTTTTTCTATACCATTTCCGTGAGCCAAGTGAGAGTTTTTTTGGGGTAGTGCGCCGACGCTAAATATGGCCAAAACAGTGGAAGGGTACCATGCTTCTCATATAAAATAGCACACTCATCTGATGACTCTCAGATCGAATGATTTCCGTATACATATTTTATATAGTGTAAAAAAATGCTTGATTCCAAAACTGCAGGAACATATTGCTTGCCATACTAGCACTTCTCGACCAAATTTTTCCACTTGAATGGACCTCTCCACATCGCTTACCTACTTCCCTATGACGGCAATATGTTATTGTGGTCCTGGAAGGATTTTGAATCTTATTTTACATAGTTCTCGTTGTCCAACAAAACATCCGGTCGCTGTAAAAATCACGAATGCAATTCCCGGGCCCTTGTTACAGCAAGTTACTTTTGCTTTGCACTTGGTTTGGCGATTTTCTACTTTCTATAGGTCTTCATTGCGACGGTCGCTCCAGCTTTATTGGCCAAAAGACGTATTGATTTATCCTTCCTAATCAGAGATACCGCTTTCTGCTCCGGTTTCGTGTTGAAAGATTCGGGTGTTCTGACTCTTCCTTCCAGTGCATTCAAAGAATAGCGTTCCCCAAACTTGCTTACGTTTTACACTACCGTGATGAATTCCAAAGCGCTTCTTCAATTTTCGCCTTAGCCAATCAAACGCACAGCATGCTGCGATGAGCCACCACCACAAATACCTGTGTACAACGCAAATGTATATGAATAGCCTATTTCCGATTCAGTCCCCTTGTGCAGATCATTTCACTACAAATCTAACCACCTCCGTTAAAGACCCGCGATTCTGTAAAGCTACGAGCTACCATATTCAACCGTGTCAAATAACCGAATTATATAAAAAACACTAACTGCCTCTTTTTAACCTGAGAGAAGTTGATCGGATAATTTTTCACAACACGCACTACGGATAAAAATCATGGAAAATAATTTTCCGCGCTCACGACCTTTCAATTTTCATGAAAAATGTTGGCGACTTACACTGTCGACGCCTAGTCGGATCTCCAAATTGCTCAACCCTGTCACATCATATACAAAATTAAAATGTCGATACAACTTGTTTTCTTCCCGCATGAATAAACGATTCAATCCCGGCAAAGGAAATGATGTGGGTTTTTCGCGAGCACCGCATTATCAACGAACAAAAAAAAAAACGATTGATAATAGGTACCTCTTGGGAAAATATTGAATGATCGGAACGAAAAAAAAATGTCCTCTGAATGTGGTCCTGTTTACCAGCCGAACGTGCTGAAGTATGCGCCTAACCCGATGCGATGGGTGCGGAAAGCGGTACTGTCACGGGGTACCTCTACCCCCCCTGGCAGTTAATTTGCCGGGTGTAGGTACATCGAACCCGTTCGTTTTTCTGCCTTTGAAATATTGCTCCTCATTGCTGCGGCACATGATGAATGATAAGGTGTAATGATGATGACGCTTGAAAATTGCCGCAGATAGCGGCGTTTTTTTTCAAGTGACCTGTCAATATCGGCGCCTTGGGTCGAGTTTAGTAGGGTAGCCATTTTTAAGAACTGGTAAATAACATTGTTGTGTAAGTAACCATGCGTTTTCGGCAGATTCCTGTTCAGTGGAGACGCGTGGTGTTTTGTGCATTAATCTTGTGAAAGCAAAGTAACCTTGCGCATATCTTGTGCAACTGCACCGAAAAGAGGGATCGATGTGTCACAATATGATATTACCTAATTGATATCCATTATTGGTTAGAAATTAAAATAACTTTACTTTCTCTTGTCGTTTGCAGACCAATTGCCAAAACAAAAAAAAAAAAAAAACAGTCAACAAAGAAAGCAACAATCGAAGTAGGCCAAAGAAAGTAGTGAACGCACGGAAACGATTGACTGACAACCACATACGCCACCAAACACAAGATAGCACACCGCAGAATTATTGATGGAGCGCAAATTACTGTACGCCTTTCGAGGCTGGATTGCCTTCGTAGCGTTTATGGATCTGGGGACAGCGGTGCGGTGCTACATCGAACGAAGAAGCTTTCTAGGGGACCACTCCGAGACGCACTTCATCGAAGGTAGGTTGATGATTCTTTTTTTTCAGGAAACAAAACCTGAGTGCCACTGCATTTTTTATGTCGCTAGTGCTCTGCAAATCACTTGGTTTTAAAATTGTTTCTTCACATTATTTCATTGGCAATTGTCTTCCTCGAAGCTTCGAACAGTGTGCTTTCGAATAGGAAGAAAAAGCCAAGAAATAACTATTATCACGACATATTTATCTTCTCCGAGTCATATAGCTCTAACCGTTACCTTTCGCATTTCCCCTGTTTCTTTCTCTTATTCTTCATGGTTCCGCCAGCAGGAGATTACACCATTTCGAGGATATTGGGAATTTATTGCATTCTGAAAGCAGTCGCCCTGGTGCACTGCACCCTGTATATACACTACAAACCGTAAGTATGACCCAACCTGACCTTCGTGGTCTTATCAGTAGCTTTTGCCAATTGGTTTCACAATTTTCTGTGAATTGAAACGAATGGAAAAACGACGTTGAGATCGATTGAACAAACGTTGAAATTTTCTTTCCAATAACCGAAAACAGAAGGAACCCGCTTCATTCTCTGCCATCCATCGTTTATCAGTTCGATCCATCTCATTGAACCGACCGGTTTCGTTTGTAGTTTTGATGATTTTTTATATTCTACGTCGAATCTACTCACACGAACGTTTTCTTTCATTTCATTTCCGCCCCTACCAACTGACTGCCGTTCGAGTTATAGTTATTTAATCAGTCGATTTTTCGTTATCTTTCAACAGCGTTGTGAGCATGGGCGGCTGCTCACTGGCCATCACTATGATGCTGTACGTGACAGAGGCCCTGTACTTCCGGTCGACGACGCTCAACTTTTACGTCATCTTTCCGTGCATCCTCAACTGTGAGTACACATGTTTATTATAACACTAACAACCAAGCGCTTCCGTCAACAATTTGACTAATGACCGGGCGCCTACCCTTTGATGGTGAACTAGAAAAAAAATTGAAATTGCAAACACAAGAACAAAGACATAGACGTGCTTAGAAAGTGTTTAATCTTTGCACCAAACAAGCAACTACCAGTTGCCAGCCTGTACGGTACAATGCTTTCAGCTACCTAGAGAAAATAGGGCAGGGAAAGTGGGTTTATAAAATACTTCAGAGCTAGGACGAAAAGGGAATGCAATGGGGAAAGGATTGTTAATTTTCAGCGCGTTTCTCTTCGTGAGTCGGTGACGCTGTCCATGACCAAAGAAAACTGTAAGAAACAGCATTCTTACGGCATCTGAAATTTTTAAATTTGCTTGCAATATTGGATTAAGGTTTTCCAAAAATATGTCAGGCTTAAAACCACTTTTTAAGACTATGTGGAAATTAAATCCGTTGTGTCCAGAGTTTGAGAGACATAAATTGAAATTATTTTATTCCCGGAAGTAGTTTCAAGATCTGATCTATCGATTAAGCCAGTTAAGATACTGACGCCTATCATCAGAAGGTACGATGGCACGGTTGGGAAGGTTACAGGTCGAAAGGGTCAAACAAAATGCTCCGTCACTGACGAAACGTCTGTTTTGTCAACTCTGCCAAACGATAGATTACTTTCTGAGGCAAGTGAGACAATGTCGTTGCAACAGTTTTGAAACTTTTCAAATCTTGACCCTTAACGGTTACTCCAGCATCCAAACCGGCACTTGAAGTAGATTTTGGTGACGAAAAAGCGTGAAAAACTGCTTTATGAGCGAGTTTTGAGAATAGAATTTAAAAACAGCTTATAAAAAAACCTAACAAATTTCCGAAAAAGATTATGATTTAGCAAAGAATATGCTGTAGTGGATTTAAAACGCAGCCTTTCATCACACCTTCAACAATTACGTCCAATGTGTACATGGAAAAATGTTCGATGAAACGAGTTTTGCAATTCATACGTTAGACTAAGGGCAAGGTTCTGTTTTGGCCCGATTAGGCCAGCTGTCACCACTCTAATGCTGTGTTAGGGTGGAACGCACTAATTTATAATTTTCACCTTCGAATGCACACGGAAAAAAACCGTTCAAAAATTCATGAACAAAAGATGACGATTTCGTGAACTGAACGATTTTAATATTTGTGTTTCCAAAAAAAAAAATCGAATGTTTGGTTGGGTTACTGTTGTTGTTCCCTGGACATGTTTAATTTTGGTTAGTGTTAGCAACTATCCAAAGAAGGACTAAATTCCAACGCGGATACAAAGATTATTCCGCTTGTTAAAAAGACATAGACGTCAACTCTTCGAAACATCATATCCTTCAAAGTTGGAGTTCTCCCAAAGTACCTTGATACCGCTCTTAACGCAGACACATGGCCGCTGTTCAGGAAATTCGAGGATAGCCGTACCCAGAACATTTGGTGTCCGCCGACTGATATTACTCCGCATTCAGGAGAAGTATGCTCTCCGCTAATGCAACCCGGCCCACCAACGACCCTGCCGAGGACTCCACAACGATTTGCAATGCAACTGTATCAAGCAACACTGCCATTAAGAAGGAGTGTCGCTGCTGAGCGCATACAGAGACGCAACGCAGTTGGTACTATGAAAGCCCTTGACAGTCAAGCAATTGCAGTCTTCAGTCGTCCCGGTCCTGTGTGTAAGATGGATGAAAGGGTCTTCCAATCTGGGGGGAAATGGGAAGTATACATCTGCTACGATCGCTTCAAGCGTTGATGTATTCTTCGGTTCCAGTAATTTTCCGTTACTCCGACATCTTGTGATCAGATATAAACCGTTTCCATCGCCGACGACGATCGTCATATTCTGAGGTGCGACGCAGTTGATTCGGGGTGCCTCGGATCCCCGACCGTCAGCCGTTCCGACACTGTTCGTGGGATTCATGAAAGGACCCTCCAACGCGCTCAAAACGTCAACATGGCTTCGCTATCTGCTGAACCTGATCCGTCCTCCAACAACATCGCCTATCACGCAACCGCGGGCTGCAGTTATGATGTCAACTCCTTGACCGAGACGTGGCTCGCCAACTGTAGTTTGTCTCGCCAGGCGTTTGGTTCAACATTCGATCAGGTGGTTGTGTGCTTATCGGCGTCCATCATGCAATTAAATGCCCGAGTGATCAACGTTGTCTGGTTTTAATAACCTGTACTAGGCTGTGCGACAATTGTGTTTGCAGTCTCAATAAGTGGGTGAATTGCTCTGGTTCTATCGCCAACACCAACAAATCTCTAATCTCTCGAACCGCATTGAGACACATTTTCCGGCTAATTCTGGTCCTTTAGCTCAAAACGGGCTGTTTGTCAACTGATTTCCGAGCGATCTGCCCACTCTAAAAATAAGTCGCGTGAATTACGCTAACAGTCGCGCCACCACAACCGCTGTTTGTATTTGAGCGATTCAGCGGAAATTAAGACAGTTGCTGATGAGCGGCAACAGTTCCGGGTTTATCTGAGCCACCTCGATCCGAGCCATACAATTGCGGTAAGCGTCGCTATGACCTAAGAGTGCCTGGGAATAAACGACACGCCCAAAGGGATCTCACTAAACTGAACATTGTTTCCTTCCTAGTGGAGCTTCCGAGTGTACTGTAGGTCGTTGCACTCGAAGCGTCTACTTGGGCAAATGGAGTGCTAGTTCGCGAATGCAATTTTGACCAGCAAAGACAGCATATATTTCGTCAATATGCTACATCGAATACGCCGCTTGTATTGTGGAAGCCCTCGAGCTCTCCCCCACACATTCCATCTATTGCAGCTAGTGTTCACTAGTCATCCCAGTCCTGCGTGCGGGAGTGGAGAAAGGGTCATCCACACTTCATACAGTGGCAAGTATCCTTTAATTTCAAAAAATTCCTGCTCTAAAGTGTTCTTCGATTCCAGTTCACCGTCAATTGTCCAACTGCGTTGAGTACAACCGTCGGTTTACCGTATCTCCGGTAACCGGGACGCTGTCCCTACGATTAGTAAAAGCGACGATGGATCGGGTGATGTGCTTTGTTCGAGTATCAGGGACATTCTCGAGTCCCTTTGAATCTCAAAGCGGGTTACGGCAAGGTGATGGGCTATCGTGTCTGCTGTTCAACGGTGCGTTAGAAGGTGTATAAGGAGAGCGGGGATAGACACGAGTGGCACGATCTTCAGAAAGTCCGTCCAGCTTCTTGGCTTCGCCGACGACACTGACATAATGGTACGGAAATTTGAGGCGATGTCGGAAACGTACATCAGACTGAAGGCTGAAGCCAGCAGGATTGGACTTGCCATCAACGTTTCGAAGATAAAATACGTGAGAGGAAGAGGTTCTAGAGACGACAATGTGGATCTCCCATCCCGAGTTCGGATTGACGGTGACGAAATCGAGATGGTCGACAAATTCGTGTATTTGGGCTCACTGGTAACCGCCGACAATGATACCAGTAGAGAAATTCAGAGACGGATCTTGGCGGAAAATCGTGCCTACTTTGGACTCCGGAGGACGCTCCGTACCATCTATGGTGGCGTGCAGATGGAAGACGGAACGTGGCGCAGGCGAATGAAACATGAGTTACATCAGCTGCTGGAAGAACCATCCATCGCGCATACCACAAAAATAGGACGTTTGCGGTGGGCTGGACATGTTGTAAGAATGTCGGACGACGACCCGGTCAAGATGGTTCTTGAGGACGACCCTACAGGAACAAGAAGACGGGCGCACAGTGGATCGACCAGATAGAGGACAACCTGCGGATGCTTCGAAGACTGCGAGGCTGGCGACAATCAGCAATGGACCGAGTGGAGTGGAGACGGCTTTTGCATACAGCAAGAGACAACAAGGCTCTAGCCTGAACGATAAGGTAAGGGACGCAATCTCCATCACAGTCGACCGGAACCCTAGCAATGGCCGAAATTCCACTGAAGGTGATGTTGTATTAATATTAGTTAGTCGCAGATTGAAGCACGAGTTGTTGAGAAGACTTGCGTTTTAGTGACTCCGCTTCTTCACATCTGTACAGCATCTATTGCCAGTGGCATTTTTGCATCTTACTGGAAGTCCGGTCCGCGAACATGTTCCTAGTGCCTAGAAAGGGAAATAAGTGAAACGTCAATAAATACCATGGAATTACTTCATTGAGTGCTGTCTCCAAGTTGTTCGATCTGGTGGTTATGGAATTTCTACAGAGTCACTTCAGGCAGTACCTAAGTGACGATCAACATAGCTTCACATCTAGGCGTTCGACAGCGACTCACCTACTATGCTTACATTCTACATAAAAGAGAGTATAAAACGTCACGCTCAGACCGATGTTATTTACGTTTTTGATAAAGTGAACCATGATTTAACAATCGCTAGAATGAGGAGATTTTGAATCAACGGTAGTTTGTTGCAGTTGTTTTGATCCTACCTTATAAATCAAAAAAGAGTGGTGGTCATTGGAGATTATCAGGCATTCACATTTACGTCAGGAGTAACCCAGGGAAGTCACTTGAGACCGCTTATGCTTCCCCTTTACTTTAACGACGTCCATCTAGTTCGTAGGTGGTCTCAAAATGTTTCTTCTGATCTGACTGAAGATTATAGGTTACTACAACAAAAATTTTGAAACCCTCGCTGATTGGTGTAGAACAAACCGCATGTGTGTAAATCCGAAGAAGTGTTTGATGATATCATTCTCACGAAAAAGGTTTTAACAACCGTCTACTAGATACAGAAATAGAACGCGCTAGTCATGTGAAGGATCTAGGAGTGATATTAGACTCGCAATTTTGGTTTAAATAACACGTCTCCTATACCTACAGCTATCAAAGCATCTCCAATGGTGCATCTTCAGGATTTGTCGTGGAGAGATTCTATTCGTCTGCACAGTTACGAAAGCCGGTGCCGGTTGTTTCATGTAGACCCCATGCCTGTTCTAAGGAATACATCAAGGACTTTGTTCGTTTCTGACAAAAACAAAGAACACCCATGATCCAGCGTCAGTCAATCTTGAAACCCGTGGGCGCTTGAGGGGTACAATGATTGCAGGCTTACCTGGCCTCAGCTGTTTCATCGAGCCGAACATAAAATAGCATGAAGAACTGTGTGATCGCTGAAATCAATGAATTTTGTGTTCCTTACGAAATAGTTCAGCGCCTTTTCCTTTTCAGCGGGAATTGAAATGATCCGGTGGCATTCGTTCGATTTCTCCGACCGGTAATGTCGATGTATTCATTGTTGGTTGGATATTTGCTGTGAAGACAGAACCTACTGCTGCAACCAAGGCGCGGACAACAGCTGACGGATTCACTTCTCAACTATGATTATTTTATTTTCACTTTACCACTGAATTATATTTTTATTGCAACAATATTTTTTTCGGCAAAAACACGACAGTTGGAAAAGGACCAACTAGTTTTTATCAAGGCCAACTTTGATCTACGAGAGTCAGAAGTCATGGAGTTGACCCAAAAAGTTGTCAACATTTTCGACACTGCGTAGCAACTGTTGTAGCAATCGACAACAGGAATTAGGTGCGACGTTGTAACCATTGGAAAGCCGTGTCGAGTCCTTATCCAAAACAGAAACTTGGCGGCGGTGAAAGCAGGAATGGCTGCAATACACGTTGTGGGATAATATCTCATACAGGAAGTGGTTTTGAACTGAGTGTCGTGATTGAGAAAATGAATGGGATCTTTATTTGTAGTTGCTACACAGCCCCTAGATGAACTATAAATCAGTTTCATTGGATGCTAGATAGACTTATCCGTGAGCTGATTGAATGAAAGCCGGAAGAGATTTCAACCTCGGAAAAATCAAAGTTTTCAATGTTCAATATCAGACCCACCATGAGCAAAAACTACATGCTGATATGAACAGTAGGTTTATAGTTTGAATGGGCATCTATTCGTTCACCGTTTGTTTACCTCGTAGAAAACTTTTCCAAACTGACTAAAACTTACATTTGTTGACAACGGCAGATAGGTAGGAGAAACACACAGTGATCCTGTTCAGAACAAAAATTTGACTTTAAAAACTGAAAAGAAAAAATAATTTTAAATCACAAAAATCTGGCTTTTTATGTAGGCATACCTAGAAATAAAATTGTGATCCAATTTTAATGTTTCACATTATGCAGAGTTATGATATCCAAGGAATGCTCGCTTCATGAAGCCATATAAGTGAGTAACGACCCGGAGCTTAAAAAAAAACCTGCGGGAATCCATGGAATTGTTCCAACTTCCACTTCCACACCGAAATGAGAAATGTGAATTATAAATTTTCAACCGTCGCCCACACGCTTCCGAGAAGGGACGGTGCACATTTCCATTGCACTTTGCTGCCCTTCGCAATTATAGTGCCAGCTGGCTCGTATAATCGAGTTTAAGTGCAGTAATGAAGGAATTGTGTTCGCCGAATGGCTAACCGCGGGAGTAAAACTCCGATGATCGACCCAACCGATTGTTTTTTTTCGTCGCAATTTTGATTGCTGCGTGAATCGTAAAATAAAATTCAATAACTCATATCTGAAATCTACAAATCGGACCTGTAAGGGCCGATTTCTTCCCTCTCGCTTAGCGCTTAAGCCAGGTTTAAACGTACTGGTGAACCTGGTTTAAAAGTTAAGTGAGGGTGAAGAAATCGGCCCTAATTCCTACAATGTACTAACATTTCTGTTCTGTTATTAAAATACTCTAAATATTGAATCCCGTTTTTTCATTAATTTTTCATCTTCTTTCCTAAAGCAATGACCCTGGTCGGACTGCTGTACATACCACGGAGGCTTCGGCTGTGGCAGCACCGGTCGTCGGATAACGACGACGAAAACTCGCAACTGCTGAAACACATGGGAGGCTTCAAAAAGCGCTCGCGGGCACAGAAAAACAAAACGCCCTGAATCGTTTGGGTGGTGTAGTCCAGTAAAGAATGTTTCATCTTTTCCCATTTTGGCTAAATTTTTGTTTAAAAAGAAGGAACTAGCAGGTAAGTTCGAATCGGTTAGAAAATCGTCTAGTGGATCATGTTTTTATGGCTCGAAAAGACACCATTCTCAAGTTAGGTGCAAACGCAAAATGATTGAAACATAAACTCAATGTGAAATTAAAAAGCTTTAATACATTTATAGAGAATACAGAAAGAGCAAAAAAAAACGAAATTAACAAAACTGAAACCAATTAAGATTAATCACTTGGATCATCACGTAGGGTAATTTGGTAGTTATTTTAAAAATTAATCGATTGAAAAATTGCGATTTCGCACACAAAAGAAGCGAACAAATGGCAAAGAGAATAAATTATCATCATATAGGAACGTAGGATATATCAATTGACAAACGAACCGCTTTTACACTTCCCACTGAAAGCAAATGAAACAAACCACTAACACACGCACACGTGTGGCTAACTAGCAAAATGCACTTTCCCGAATTCAAAAACAAAACACCCACATCGACTCTTACACATTTATCAGACCTTTTGTAGTCCAGTAAATAACCCACCATCGTTTCCCCTTTTTCATGACCCTTTTTAGAAACAATAAAGCGGTTGCCGTAGCAACCAGTAATAAAATCGCAAGTGACAGCGCCGATCCCGGAAGTTGATGTAGGTGCGATTATTTGAATGCGCTTCCGGGGTTATTTTCAACGTGTGTCGGTACGTTGAAGGTAGAATTTAATTCTCTCTCTCGTGGATGTTCGGATTTTCCACCGTACCAAATACACGTTGCTCAAGGGAAAAAGAATGCTCCGTCACTGACGCATCAAAAGTCCGTTAACGCCGTTTCAAAAGTTTGCTAAACCATGGATCAGGGTTACCACATATACAGATTATTCTGTATTTTATAGATTTTTCAAGATAATTTACAACCAAGATTCTGTATATACAGATTACAGATTTTTCGCTAAAATACAGATTTTACAGATTTTCGGTGTAGGTTAGTGGAACCCAGCCTATCAGAATTTCATATAACGCTTAAAAAGCATCCTATGCAGTTAACCGCTAAAGGCTAGTTTACAGTTTGGAAAACGTGTAATGGGATTTGGGTTCCTGTGTTTTTTAAATGGAGCTTGGGTTTTTAAATCCCGTGACTACACAAAAATGACAGTTTTCATGAAGTGTAAACCCAACCGCAGGAAACACCAGGAGATTTTAAAACTCTACACAGAAATTCGGCCGGGAGCAATTCAACACAAATTGTTTCTGACGGGGAAAATTGTATTTTTATGAGGTTTAAAATGTGCTATTTTGATACTGTTGGTGCTTTTTAGAAGAAGCAGAACTTTTGTTTTGACAGTTTGGAGAGATCTCGACGGAAAATTTTCCCTGATCAAATCCTGACACAAATCCTGTGACCGATTTCCCGAACTGTAAACTAGTCATGCAATAAAAACGCCAAATTTAGAATTCATTTGTTCTCCAGATAAAAAAAATCAATCTGATTGTTTTATTTGTGATCGGTTATCACAAATAATTTTTTACTGTCAAAATATTGTTTTTTGGGAACCTTCTAGTTAATTTTTGAATACAGATTTTCGATTCAGAATTTTTCTCTCGCCATACAGATTTCCAGATTTTTTCACGAAAAAATACAGATTCCAATGTGGCAACCCTGCCATGGATTGCTGCCTGTAACGAGCAAGGCAATGTTGTCATGATATTGAATTTGAAACTTTTCAAATTGGATCTGACGCTGCGTCAGTAAAGGACGATACATCAACTTCTGTCAACGTCAACGGAACGTCACCGTTCCGTCACACACAACATCAACGGCACGGAACGTTTTGACGCACGGCACATGTGAACGGGTACAAGAGAAAAGTAGTAAACTTATCCTGACGGAACGGTGACGTTCCGTTGACGTTGACGGAAACTGGTGTCTCGTCTGAATCGTCCTTAAGGAAGCATTCTGTTTGACCCTTAATCATTTCGATGTCCCGGTAAAGTACCTCACTTGCGATTTGATTACAACTCTAATCGAACAGTAAATAATTACGAAAAAAGAAAATCAGGAAAAGTGCTTTTTTCACTATGAATAACATACATCTGTGCGACAGGTTTTATAATAGAAATAAAATACTAAATCTCCCGCTTCAGAGGCCTCAGATGAACTGTAAACAAATATTGCGAATTTTAAACAATACGAAACTTTTAACTTGTACGTGCAGTGACTCAAATTTGAATTCGTGCACCTCTGGTGTATTTATTTAATATTGTTACACGCCTACTTGCGTCATTGAATATAGGTATTCTTTGGTAAATAAGACAGTGGAATTAGCATTTGTAATTTTTCAGCATTTGTAATTTAAAGTTTGCAAGTTTCCGTACACTACACATAAAAATGACAACTTGGTGTTAAAATGCATATTCGAACACCTTTGAAAACTAATTAGTAATTTAAGGCCTGTTATTTCTTTTTTTACTTGAGAAAATGTTATGACAACAGAAATATGTTATCAGTCAGGAATCAGTGGCGACTGGCTCAAATCGCACGTTCCCCATGTTAATTGGAGATTTGTGACTTGCCGTGATTTATCTTTTCATGATTTTCCTGATGGGAAGGATTGGGGAAATGGTAAGGTTAGGGATAATCAAAATAACGACACAGAGACCATAGACAATACGGAAGTATTCTTCACTTCCAAGGGAATAAAATACACTTCTCGATGAAAGGATATATCAAGACCCCCGAGAGGATATTGCGATAACAGAACGACAACACCGCCAAAAAGATACTGTTATTCAAATTCGGCATAAACCGGTTTAGATTTGAAAACTTTCACCGTGACTTTTTGGAAGATTCTATACAATGAGCCGAAGCATTGTTCGAGAGTCCACCTCTGCGATTGTGCTTTTTTCACATTGATTTTATCAAAAAATTTACTTATTTTTAATGTATTAGAAGTGGCACGTTTCTCGTAACTGTCTGTATTTACTGATGGTGGAAGAAGTAACTATTTTACGATTCACCGAAAATCCAAAAAGGAAGCGGAAAGAATCTGCACGGATAAATGGTTTGACCAAAAGAGTGGGAATTTACATTCTAGCAAAGTCCACACAATTAAATCAAATTTGGAACTACCATTTATTCAAAATTGAAATATTACACAGCAGAACTGCACGAGGGTGCTATATCTAGTCGTTTAAATGATCAAAGACGATGTACTTATGATCAGATGGCGATGACTCGAGTTCGTTGGGTACGACCCATGCATAGTACCGTCAGAGCAGCGAGTTACATCTAACGCCACTTCTCTGCCAGATAGTGCAAATGTTGGGGGATTTATATGCAGATTTGTGCTATCTGCTTGAGGGCGGAGAAAGGGTAATTCGGTAAAGAAATCGTTTGTGGCGACACAGAGAGTTTCAATATCCATTTTCCATATAATAATGCCCCAACTGAACAATATTTCCTCAAACCCTCATTCCCTTTTACAAAATACCAGAAATATAGCGATAGACATTAAATCTCCGGAGGCGCCTCTTCGAAAACTTGTTTTCCGATGCACATCATAACTCAATATCTACTACATCAATCGTTTTCAAATTTTGCGTGACGACAGAAGCTTTTTATTTTTTTTTTGATTTTTAGTTTTTCGTAGCACTTTGAAGCCAAAAACTTGACTTTCGCAAAAAAAAGTTAACATGTTAGTGTTATTGTATTGTAAAAACAATAATAATTGTTATTATTATGTATCAGTGTGCAATCGGGCTGTCTCAACAACATATTTCTGCAATCTATGTGCATTAACTGTACGACGGTAGGTTGCCCTTGTCAGTGTGTGCAGTGCTTTATGGTCACACCTATGACCGCGCACCCGGCTTCCCATGAGCGTTACGGCGGTTCTGAGGCTGTCCTTCCATGTTGAATCAACACTTGTACTTGGACTTGTGCTAGTTGTTCTCTGATTTACCTTGAGGGATTTACACTTGTGGGAATCTGCTTTTCGTGGAACGAAGAATTTGCCAAAATCAATTAAATGAAAACGATTCCTATTTAAAGGTGGGCTTCGGGCGAATATACCATTAAAAAAATAAAAATGACTAATAATTGACTGGAAATTTATTTGTCAAGCAAAACAGTAGCTAGGGCTTTGCGTTTCTTCTCAGCTTAGTTACAAATCGGGAGTTACACAAGGAAGCAGTAGGGGAACATTTCTGTACATGTTGTTCTTCAAGGATACAGAACGAATACATGTGGTGTTCGGCGTAATGTAGTTTATGCTAAAAACCTGAATATATACCTTGCTGTTCACTCTTGTGAAAATGCCTGTTAGAGTCTTTAGTGTGACTTTTCGAAATGGCATCTACCGCTAACATAATACGATTATCGAATCATGCGGATTTTAAAACTCTCTCAACTTGAGGTTATGATTTTGCGAATTCTAATTTGAGTCACTGTAATTGAAATTTCGCAGCGTAGAATAGAATGTGTATGCGGATAAGATTTCGATAAAAGCATTTCCTATTGTAGATAAGTATAAGGTTTAAAATTTAACAATTATGCGAAGGGTATTCGAATAGTTTAGCAACCGATGTTTTATGTTGGTAGGTGTCCACCTCCACCCCTAGATTTAGCGGTTTATTTAAAATCAAATGATTGACTAATTGAGAACGTTCGCATTTTAAAAATGAACGGACCAGAGTCTGACATGCGAAGGAGTGTCTCGATATTTTTAGGCATTGTGAATTAGGACCGTACAATATTGATAGTTATGAGTTGGTAGACTACTTTAAAATTAGATTATTCATTGTGCTGCTGAAAATGATGTGTGGTCGATATCAGTTATAATTAAACTCAGGATCCATGAGCTCCAGCTATCAAGTTCTTATCTCGTTTTCTATTCTCAAACTTATCTTAGATCGAAAACAAATATGTTCGTCCACACCTCAAGACCTCTACGGTCAATAGGATTTACATTATTCCAGCTGGTCGAGTTATGATCAAATGTACTGTGATCTTGTGCCGCCAGTCGCCCGACCATGTTCCTCGATTGGGCAGAGCCAACGAGTGCGGGGTCTTCTCCGAAGTCGATGACCTTTTCTAGGTTCTCTAGTGAACATAAGTTTAGCTGGTCTCTCTTCCGGCATTCGAGCTACATTTCCAGCCCATTCTAAACGGGCATGCCTTCCTATGTTAAATTTCTACATCCATATGTTGTTGGATACCTATTTTTCAAATAGCGCATTTGCAACCCAGCGTCAGGAAAATATATACGTCAAAATGCAACCTTTTTCATAACAAAGAAAATAATATATTTTATATGTGAGATTAACTAACCTGATTATGAGTATGTTAAAGTGGAATAACTTTGATAGTTTTAAATTCTGACAGGTTTCAAAAAATCCAATGCCCCACTTTTAACTCACTCTATTCTGCTTCACTATTCAGTTTCGTGTGTCTCCTACCGAATGACCCTATAATGATAACAAATGCATTTTTTTAATCCGCAGCGCTCGAGTAAATTAAATTTAAATAACAGCGGCAAATAAAAATTCACATAAAAAGTTTCGTTCCAAAGTTTTCTATCTTTGAATTGCGGCGTGTAAAGACGACCGTTGTCTGTCTGTTAGTTTAAAGTTGTTTGTTAATTTCATATAATACAGTTGAATGGTTTTTGATGAGCTAGGAAAGAGGAAACATATTATCAGTCGAACTAGATACCACAGAATAATCGAATAATATATCAGTAAGGTTGAGAAGTGAAATTCAAACTAGGTGAGTGCGAAAGAGAACACGATGCGAATGAAGTTGACATCAATCTTATACATATAAAAAAAAACAAAACCGCTTAGCACAAATGAAAGTAAAGACACGTGTTTCCAATTTATAGATTGTGAGGAGTTTCTTTCCTTGGTCGGTCTTTGATGACACAACCCCTTAAGAAAAAAAAAACTAAATTAAAGTCAGTTTTTATTGCCAAAATAAAATAAAATGCACAAGCTGAGAGCTATCGAATACTGAACATATGCGGCAATAGGGTTGTATCAATACGGTAAAAAAAAACAATACAAGCAGACTTGTCTGTTATTTGTTGCGAGAACAGTAAATAAAAGGTACACCATGCATGTGCTGCAATGCCGCAACAACACTCTCGGACCCGGCATAAAAAATACGCTCAAACACATTTGTGGAGTGGATGCATTTTTTGTTTGTAAAGTCCCTGATGAAGACATGGCGAAATCGTGTAGGTAGGTAGATAAACAGATCAAACTCTGTTTCTGACACTGTCTGCGCTTCGTGTGCGATCTGATTAATTTAAAATCAAGTACGGAAGTAAATATGAACCTGTCACCCACATGCCACTGCATATGGCCTAGTAGTAATCCGGTACGGGGGCACAGGCGATGCGTACAAAATCGGCATATCGTACGTGTCCATTGCTGGAAACATTGGCCTCCCTGAAGATGTTATCCACCTGTAATGGAATTCAGTTCAACCATTGTAAACACGAACCCCAGAGATAAGATAACAACCACAAGGGTGAATGAATCACTCACCTCTCGAAAGGACAACCCTTCGCCCCAGTTCTGCAGTAGATGGCGCAGCTGCCGAGCCGGAATTGTACCCCGGCCGCTTTTATCACCAGCTCGGAACGCTTCTATTACCTCATCCGGAAGATTTTCAACGCGCGAATGCTGATACATCACCTCCAGAAAGTCGGCGAAACTCATGCGGCCATTCTTTTTCTTTAGGTACGCTGTCAGCTCCTGGATTGTTGGGGACAATCCGAGCGACCGCATGATTACCGTCAACTCATCCAGCGTAGTGATGTGACCACTTCGAGCGAACAGATAGAAACACTCACGGAATTCTGGAATTATCGAGTGAAAATGGTTAATATTCATGCAGCTCTAGAAGCGTGACACCATTAGAAAGTGTACACGTACCATCGATGTCTTGTTCTTTGAAGTAGCGGGCCTAAAATGATAAAGTCAGCTGGTAATGTTTGAATGCTGCATTAGGAATCGTTCGCCGACTTACCATTTTTCAGTAGGAACCACTTTTGCAGGAAATATTGCAACAAAACCAAATTGCACAAGTGGTCTACGGTGTTTAGAAATATTCGGATGAACCACTTGTTGCTTCACTGCACATGAACAGTTCGATGTTGAACAGACGTCCCACTTTGTGTATAGAAAATTTTCAACATCGTACTGCACCCACCCGCCCATCGTACACGCAGAAAAATCTCTTATGTTATTTAAGGTATGTATTGGATTAAGAGAGAGACAGAGAATGGGCAAAAATCAAAGCAATTTTTTTCCACATCGTTTGTTAGATCTTCATAAAAATCAATCAGCTTATGTAGAATGTTGTTACAGTACTTCCGATTGATTTTTATGAAGATCAAACACACGGTGTGGAAAAAACTGCTTTTTTCGTTTTCGATTTTTGTGCTTTCTCTGTTCAACCTTAAACCAATAAAATGTTTACTCTAGAGACTAATATTTCAGTTATTGAGTTCACCATCCCCATTTTCAATAGTAGTAAAATAATAATAATAAACATAAACAATAACGACCAATTTCTTCACTAGATGAAAATTGGTTTTCGCTCAAAATCAGTTTTCAGGGGGCTAGTTAACAGTTAACCAAAAACCGGTTCATTCAAATGATGAAGATGTCTTGATTGTATTCAATAACATTTTTTTGGTTAAATGTTGGTAAATTTTTCTGCGTGCACCCATAAAGCAACCTCTGTCCAGGTTGCACCCACTGGGCTGGGAGTACAATGCGCAAGATCGATTCTCGTTCTGCAGTAGGCGGTGAGTATTGTGATTTATTTACCGAAAGTATATTTTTATTTCTCTTAAAGCGTAAAGGGATTTTCTGTATTTGTATGTTTTAGTGACGATAAACTTCAATTAACTAATTTAATATGTGCGCGGATTTTCAGAGGTATCTGGGGCGGAGTCCACGTTGGATTTTGTAATGGACAACCATCTGGATGACGGACACCGTCGTGTTTAGTACACTTCATCTGGTAAAAAGGCTTTTGTGACTGGATCTGGAAGACTAAAAGTAAATGAAATGCCAAAAGTAAAGCAGAAAATGATTGGTTATTACTGCAAAAAGAAGGGGCACTTTCGGCGGAACAGCCGGAAATTGGTTCAATATCGACTGATAAAGGAAACGATGGAGAAAGCACACATTGCTTTATATAGCGTTATTTAAGGAGCTCTGTTTGATAACTGGAAGTGTTTTGTGGTAGCTAGATGCTGGTATTACCGCCTACATGATGAACGACGCATCAATGCTTCTGGATGTGGACAGTTCAAGAATGTCCACTGTGTGTCTGGCTCGAATCAACGTTAGACTTGACAGCGTATTCCATGTTTTGACGCTTTCTGGAAACCTGCTCTCTGTGAGTAAAGTTGCCGATTTGGGTTTTACCGTAGTTTTCGAGAAGATTGGTTGTCGAATATTAAGATGAGGGAAAGTTGTGGTAGTGAGACAACATAAAGATGGGTTGTACTTGCACTGGTTGTACCACCTCAAGCAGTTTTCGGAAAAGGTAATGCCCAAGAGAAGAGACGACAACAGGCTTCTTGCTCTTCTTAATTTTATCTACCAGGCCCTGTCGTAATTCCAAAGACAACAAGCATCCATCGTTGCCAGATTCCATTTGCATGATTTTCACAATTGCTGAAAATAATAAATTGTACCTCAAATATCGACCCTCAGTCAAGAATTCGCAATACTAGCTGCATTTAAACATTGAATTTTAAGTTTATTTGTGTCTCTCTTAACAATACACGTAGCTATATCGTCATTCAGGGTATTTATTCAATTCGCATGAAATGTTCATGTATATGAAATGTAGCCAAAATAAATTCAGCAGCACTTTTTCATCCCGTTTGAAAATATTATGAACGCTCTTGACTGGCAAAACGACCAATCAGAAGCTGGTTCAATATTGAGGTTAGGACTGGATCATATTGGCTACGCGATTGTCTTCTCTTCTCTTAGGGTAATACGGGCGTCGCCTCACCACGGCAATCTGTCAACATTTATGACGCCAAAGTCTAGGGCATCGTGATATGCAAGCAGTTTCTCGAATAATCAGCAAACGCTTGGGTATCGGTTTGAAAATCGATACTTGCGATTTGTGGGCCTGAGTCGGAATTCGTTCCCGAGTATTTCTGGTCCATACAGATTTTGGGGGTCTCATGAAAGATACCACACCGCGCAGTAAAAAGGTTTACATGGCGATAGTACATGACTTCGATCGATACATGACGATCTACCAGCTCAACCGGAAATCGGATGAAGAGTTAAAGATTCGAGAGTACTGCAGTCTAATGAATATTCAGTACGATCGTTTTCCTAGAATTATTCGATCAGTTGGAGGTGGCAAGTACTCCATGGAGGTGATGCTTCATCGGTTGCAGTGGTTTCTACTCAGAACGGGGAGCCAATGTTTTTGTTGTAATTGTCCGGGGTGATGCCGGAAGTACCAGATGATACGATAACAGAAATGGTCAAGTCAAGACAAGCTGGTTTCTAAAAGAAGAGATGTTCGCACTTTAACGTTCGTTTCCTTCAAAGTTGGATTGCCTATTGATAAAAAAGACAAATCAATGACTGTTTATATATGGCCCGTTGGTACTCGAATCCGCGAGTTCGAAGATAACACGATCAAGGGGCTTGGGAATCCCACCCCTGAACCGACGGCAGAAACACCGAAAGCAGCAAAGTAGTGCCTGCTCTGCCAGTGTCTCCAAATAAGTCAAGTTTCAAACCGACACTTTTTCTCGCCTGCCCATTCACGTCGCCAATTCCAATCCTAAGTCCGACGGTTTCTTGACGGTCTACTATCCAAATGCTCGAGGAATGAGAACAAAAACTCAGGATTTCTTACAGACGCGTATGATGTTATTGTTCTCACAGAAACCTGGTTGCGCGCTGACATGCATAACTCGGAACATTCAACGAACTACACAACTTACTGTTGCGATCGCAACTCTTCCTCTAGTCAACTTCGTCGCGGGGGCAGTGTTCTTATTGAACTAAAAAATAATCTCACCGGCACTACTAAAAACGTATGATTTTGAATGCTTGGAACAAGTTGTGCGCATTTTACTACTAAATTGCTCTCTGTATATTTGTTGTTTATATCTGCGACCTAACAGCAGTCCAGACCTTTACAATGCCCACTCCTCTGCAGTTCATCAAATTCTGGATAAAGCTAGTAGTTCAGACAGTGTACTCATTGTAGATGATTACAACCTTCCCCATCTCAGATGGATATTCGACGATGATCTCAATTGCTACCTGTCCGAAAATACCACAACAGATTACGGAAACGATAGTAGCTGGGGGACTGTGTCAAATCAACTCACTAACGCAAATGGACAGACGCTCGATCTGGCATTCGTGAACTACACCGATGTAGTCGAACTTCTCGAGCCTTCGACCTCCATACTCAAAGTAGACGCTCGCCATAAACCCGTTGTGCTATGGTTTAAAAACACTTTTGCCGAATCCGTCGACGGTCTCAATTTTGACTTCAATCGCTGCAATTTTGATGAAGTATCTGCGGCTTTCGATGCTGTTCACTGGTTCGATCTGTTAAGTGCAAACGATCTGGATCATGCTGTCGCGGTGTTCTACGGAACTGTACATGAGATACTCCGCCTCATAGTCGCTGAAAAACGTGTCGATAGAAAGACAGACTACAGGTATCCGTGGTGGAATTCCGAGCTTCGTCGTCTACGCAACATTCTGCGACAACAACGCAAGCGATACTTCCGTCACAGGACCGGAGAAAACAAAGCTGTTCTTCGCCAAATCGAACTTCAATACGAAACTGCCCGGAATAGTGCATTCGGCGAGTATATGTCATGTCCAAAGCAACCTTCGGTGCGAAGCATTTTGACGTATTCTGTGCAAGTGTGGGCTCCTCATCACAACGTCCAAATAAACTCTAGAAATTTGCCGTAAAACCTTGCTCATCTAACACTTTATAACAATAGATACATGCTGCTTGAGTTACCGACGATAGAGCTCCGCTGCACATTCTTGCAAAGAATGTTTATATTCGATATGTTGTGTTGTAATATTGACTGCCCAGATATTCCTGCACGGATTAATGTGTTTGTACTTCCGTGTGCTCTAAGAAACTGTCCTCTTTTGTGGATTCTTAGACACCGTACGGTTTATGGTCAAAACAATCCTGTGAACAGTTGCTGTTACAAATTCAACTAAACCTCTCATTTGTTTGATTTTAATGTCACCAAATCTAGTTATAAGTTAGCTATTAGGAATTTTTAATAATTTAGAAGTTAAATAGTATCTATCGAAGATCGGAACAAATTAATTAAAATTAAAATTCATCGCAGATGGAATCAACTCTGCATACAAATTATGACACATGATGAAACCGTCCTATATGCATCTGAGAATATTCGGTTCAGAGACTTATGTGCACATTCCAAAAGAGAAGAGGCATAAGCTTGATCAGACAGCAGAGAAACTATATATTGTTGGCTATGCTGAAGGACGGTAGAACTATCGTTTTCAGGATTTGGAACCGGATTCCATCACATTCAGTAGATATGCAAAATTTCTCCAGCTAAACCTAACCTAAATGAAGCAATGCATCAGCAGCTAATCGAGATCGGAGGTGCTAGGAAAGGAAATTTGGAGGTTCCAAAAAACACACCTAGTTTTAGTAAGGAGAATGAGGAGACTGCGAGTATCAGTCTGACTCTGAGTCGGCCTTCGAGTCGGATCTCGATGCGTCGCAATACGATTGTACAATACTGATGGTGATCGCTCTTTTAGAATGTTTCCCTTGGATGAAATTGCAAGACATTCTGGGCGTGTCACGAAAGGAATACCGCCAACAAGGTTGATCGAGGAGATTTGCTGTTGGAAGTAATCCGGGATCTTGAGGAGAAGTTGGAACCACGAACTTTTCCCGTGCCAATGGCCTCTGAAGGAAAAGAGAAATGGCAAGAGGGTTTGTTATATGAACTCAAATTTCATGCTGATACAGTCGTGATTCACTGGTTGGGCCACAACCCGGTTCAGTTAAAAAATGTCCAACCAGCGAATCACAATTGTAAAATTATTGTTTTTTTTTTTTAATTCAATGGCCTACTAATGTTTTTTTCGAATTCAGATAAATTGTCGAAAAATCTCGCGAACAAACGGAGCGAGTCATGTGTCGTCTCACACACCCAAGTGCTCCTCTTCGTCGAATCGACCATCAAACAGTCATCAAAACAAAGCGGAACGTCAAAATTTTCCCGTGCTGTATTTTGGTGCGCCTCTCGCACGTAACGTAAAGCAGCTGCAATCTGTATTTCGATTATTTTGCTCATGCAGGGCATAGGATTGTGAAAAGAAAATAGTTGCAAACGGTTCTGACCGCACCATCGGCAGTGTTGAAAGTGGACGGTAGCGAGTGTGAAGTTGGGGCAGTGAAACATTTCGGAACACTGAACGGTCTGAGAATTTCGCCATCACTGCGTTTACCAGCAGTATCATCTCGAAAGCAAGAAGGTGGAATGCGATGCTTCAAGTGCAAATCGCTGATGCTGCTTCGCGTTCGTAAAGGAAGAAGAGCAGCGAAAGAGATGAAAACAAACTATTTTTTGGTGAACGAAAAGAAAATCGAAAAAGATTGAAGAGCGAGCTCGGCCATCATCACCATAATCATCATCGTCATCGTCAGGGGTGGCAATAACATAAGCAGCATCTTGCTTGACCGAAAAAATAATAACTGCGAGAGCCACGGCTAAGAAAGAAGAATACTCGAGTACTTTCGGCAGAACAACGAGTGAATGGCTGAAGGGGAACAACTAAGAAACATCATTTCGATCATCACGCGCACCACCAGTACAATAGTTAATCATTTCTCTTTCTTCGTTTTTCTCAAGCTGGGACTGTGGGTCACCTTTTTTCGGTTCATTGGAACTTTCTCGTGCCGAAGGGTTATTTATTGTTACTAATTTTGAGTCGCAAAAATGCTTTCACGCAAGAGCAAGGATAAATCCATCAAAGATGGGGTAGTCGGGAAATACGTCAAACGAGACACGCCACCGGAAATACCAAGTGAGTAGTAATTGAGGTAGCATTAATTTGAGTTGGAGAGAATTATTTTACGGGTCTTTATTTTGCAGTAATCAACGCTTTAACAAGTGAGTCGCATGGCAAGCTTAAGCTAAATAAAAGACGGAGCTCCCAGCAAACCAGTAATGTAGGTCAGAATAACAACATTTATATGCCGGGCCCGTTGATGCCGAACAATAACATTAACAATGTGCAAAAGTTTGGAAACATGAAGGTGACGGCTTCCATGGGAGGTTTAGGTCACGAGGGGAAATATACGCCCAGCAGTAAGATTCCAAATCTGGTGCAGAAATTTGTCAATTTATCACTGCCGAGTGATCAACCGAATATCTTGAATCCAACTAGCAGTGTGATGATGATGGCTAACAATAAGAATCAACTACCACAGCAGCAACAGTCGTTTATGATGCCGACAAAACCGTCTAATTCGAACCTGGCAGCTGCTACAACCAACCCAACAAACCTAAACGTAATTGAACGCCACAACAACAACAGCCACGGCAATTACGTTGACATTGAAACTATCGATCAGATTCTGATGCAGCAAAATGAAGTGGACAAAGCGGCACATCAATACCGTATCCAACTGCAGCTTCAACAAGCTCAACAACAGCAGCACTTGCACCAACAGTATGTCTCGAATTTCGAGCGTAAGTGTTCCTACAATCAGTTACATCACAATGCCAACAGCAACAACTATCGCAATGGGTTCGAAAACTACGGAAATCTGCTGAGAAACAATAGCCCAACGGCAGCGAACAGTAGTGTCAATCTGTCCAGCGATCAGCAGCAACCACTTTTTGCCCGGCAGTACTCAGCACGACAGCAGTTACCTGCTCCGAAAGATCACTATCATATCTATGAGAACCCAACGCAAATCAACAGATCGGAATCTCCGATATATAGCAATACAAACTCGGCTACTGCCATCTACCAGGGTTACAGCAGCAATTCATCACACCAGTCGCTATTCGCGAACCAAAATAACACCTCGAGTAACGTGGCGGCTGTTTCGTCCTCCATTAGCTATCTGGCAGCACGCAGTCAACAGCCGCAACCTCAGCAACCTCTGTACTCCAACGTTGAAAACAACGGTATGACATACGGAGAAGCTCTACTACACAACGCCCGTCATGGTTCCTCGACTGCTGCCATACAACGGCAGCAACACCAGCAGGCCACCTCGGAAAGCAGCAACTCGGCCGTTGAAGAGGAATTGCCACTGCCACCCGGCTGGTCCGTGGATTACACTCTTCGTGGTCGCAAGTACTACATTGATCATAACACCAAAACTACTCACTGGTCCCATCCACTGGAACGGGAAGGACTGCCAACTGGTTGGGAACGGCACGAGTCGGCCCAGCACGGTACCTTCTACTACAAGTAGGACACTTCGCTGCCTCGAGACAAACATGTACAAGCTCGTAATGTTGACTTTTCTAATTATATTTACAGCTGCATCACCGGTCAGGCCCAG
Organism: Topomyia yanbarensis; assembly: GCF_030247195.1. Lineage (NCBI taxonomy): Eukaryota > Metazoa > Arthropoda > Insecta > Diptera > Culicidae > Topomyia > Topomyia yanbarensis. The sequence goes on along the minus strand of NW_026683602.1, from coordinate 229,630 downwards.
GACAGTCACCCGTACTTGACGTCTTGTTATTTGCATCACGCTACTCCGGTAGAAATTCCTCGTCCGTTGATAACGTCGCACACTCATTTCACGCCGCACAGTGCACTGGTACCGGCGAATCCTTACCTTCTGGAAGCGGTTCCCGAATGGCTCGAGTTTTATGCTAAATGTAGGAAGGGCCCAATATGTCGCAGAAAAAAAGAAGCTTAATGTTTTGTTGCTTTGTTTTTGCCTTCTAGCTACACCGGAAAATGATCATAAACTCAAATGGGACATGTTTCAGCTGCAGCAGCTAGAGGGTATCGCTGGAATGCTTACCAAACTGTTTCGGCAGGAGTGCCACCTGATTGTGGTGAAGTACGAGACGTTGAGGTAATTGTTGCATTGATTTTTGAGGGAGCGGATTCGTTTGGGATGGAAGTGATGTCATTCAGAACGATGGTCAACTTGACGTTTTATCAACGGGCCAGAAAACGAATGTCCTCAGGGCTATTTTTCCTAGCCTTCGCAAAAATCGGAACAACCCAATGTAAAAGCATGGGCTAGTGCCACCATATGTTGACTACCGTACTGCCGTCCTCTTCAAGCTGTGTTGACTAATTTGTGTTTTACCATTACAGTTAACCTCGTTTTTTATGGTTTGCTGGCAAAGGGTGTACAGTCGTGATTCGCTGGTTGGTCACTTTTTAACTGGACCGCTTTTTAGTTGGACCTCCGCTAGTTGAACCATTATCCAACTACAGTCGTGATTCGCTGGTTGGGCCACAGCCTCTGTCCAACTAACGAATTTGATTCGCTGGTTGTAACAACTGACAAATCTTGAGCCTTTTTTCAAAACGTCATATCTGCAATGAGTTACTCTCTTTGTTTACTTTCTCTTCTGTTAATAATTCGGTCATTTTAACATTTATCCCTCAACTCTTTGCATAATATGCTAGTTAAAACCACCGTCCATTAAAATTTGTCAATTTAGCGATAAATGTATATACAGGACTAGGGGCAGATCACTTGTGATGCATTTTTGAAAATCAGCGAAATTAAGTGCATTTATTTCCATCAAAATAGAAATTCATAATGTATTTTGCGTTGCGTGTAAGACGTCAAAACCCTACGAAAAAACTAGCCCTACATTCCACAAAACGTCGAACAAAGTGGATCAGCGTAGGACCTTTTTCGAACAAACTTTTCTGCGAGGGAGTGCAAAGTTGATGCAAAAATTAAATTATTAAATGCATTTTTTCTAATTTGATGCAATTTTTTTATACATTCCTAGAGTGATCTGCCCCTAAATACAGGACGTTTCCTCGCCAACTGCATGCTTCTATCATTGCCGTTCACATCTGTATCATAATCTTGGTTACTACCTTGATACTCACGATCAGATGTTCTTCCTTGCTTCTTAACCATACGGGTCACGAGTGTGAACTCTTCATCCTTGGTAGCAGCTTCTTTACTGGTGATACTGATTGTAGAACTTGAAGTTCTTGATGCAGCTTTTGCAGGTGTCATTATTTCATGAAGAGCAGCCACAAATTTAGCAATCGTTTGTGATTTAGGTAGGCATCCTCAGTGGTTTCTGGGCAGGGTTGTACCCGTAATGTGCCGTCTGTTCACAGAACTGAGACGTATTTATTTGTCCATGATATGTACGAAGAGTTCTCTGTGTAATTAATGCTACTAGTGCTACTTGCATTCTCACCACAAAAACACCATTAAAAATACCTGCAAAGTAGTTCCTCTATGTGTCCTCCGTAAATTCCATTTCTCTGAAATATGACATGAATCTTTTAATGACTTTTTGTAGGTGCCAGACAATGCGGTATCGATTTTTCCATTATCCGTCGTTAAGCGCAATGAAATTCTTTACCTGGGCCAACTTGTGGATCCTTGTTTGCACTAATTGTCCAACATGCACGAACTAGATAAAGGTGACTTCCGTAAGCCTAAGCTCCATTCTCACTTTCAACAAATGTTTCACATCGCGTATTATGCGAAAAGATCGAAAGCCGATGGCCACCGTGTTTTATTGCAGTAGTACGTTTACTTGCAAAAACTCAATCATTTTGATAGATCACCACGGCAAGAATAAAAGTAACGGTTGCCCTTATTGTGTGTGTATGTGCGTATTTTTAGAGAGCATTAAAAATCTTTCAAGAAAGCCCTGAGACGGGAAAAAATGTACAAAAACCCAAATGTCTCAGGGAACGGGTTTGGGCTGCTATCACCCGACCCGTTCAAAAACACTGCTATTGCGCAGAACCTGATTCCTCCCCGGCACTACCTTACAGCATTACTTAGTAGTTAGTTCCTTTAGTAGGGTTACAGCCCCATTCCTCGACACACTACCAGTTCTCTACCATCCACACAGACTGGCAATTTCTGCATGGCAGTCGGAAAGCTGGCTGTGAGTCGAGACTTAGTGCTCCTCCCCTACGAAGACAATCTGGGCGGCAAACTTCAGATTCTCTAATTCACCGAGCCCTTGGGCTCTCTTATGTCATGCAGCACCACGACTCGGCTCCCTTGTGCCATTTAGCACCGCAACTCCCTTCTCGCACCATTCAGCGCCAAACTTTAACTCAACTTTGGTAATTCGTTCATGAACTGTACACTGTACACAAAATGAGCTTGAATTACTTCACGAATACAGACTTTAGAGTTAATAAATAACTTTGTTCTCAATTTTTTAGGATAGCGATCCGATCGATGATGGAGGAGAAAAAACGACTGGCTTATCTGAGCAGTACCGACTCAAATGCTTAGTAGAACTGTGCACCGATTGATACAACAACCGTTGATTGTATTTACGAAAGCTATTATAACCTACATGACAATCAAGAGATTATCTATTGTGCCTACACGTGGAACCACGTTTTGATTGCCTAAAAATTGTAAAGCTTGTAATTTTTTAAACAACATTATCAGCACGATTTTAATTATGTATATCCATCGCAGTTCAAAAAAGAAGACTCGAGCGAGGGTTGGTAGCAGTAATTTTTTTAAAACATGCGTTCAGTAACGGTTTTATGTTTCGAAAAATTGTGATATCCAATAGTTCCTTGGTAACTAGGAAAGTATACTATTAACATACAGTACGCCTTCATCAAAACTGGTCAAAAGTAGCAAAATGAAGAACTAACGTTGCACTTTCTGCAAAATGACTGCTAATTAGAGCATAGGCTTTCCGAGTTTTACAGCAAGACAACGGAATATTTTAATGTATGTTTTATTATAATATCGGAAATATATAAAAACTATATCTACAATAAACCTAATAACCGTTGGTTCATTCTGAAACCTTCTTCACGCCTTCTTCCTTCCTTATGATCTCCATGTCTTTCAATTCGTATTCATCCGTTTTCGAAAATCCACTAAACTTTAGAACTTGCGCGTTTGGCAAATTGAGCTGCTTAGCAAACCGGACAGCTAAAATCAAAAGCTTCTTGTTTATTTACTGTATTTCGCTTATGATACACATACGAACCCTGCGGCATAGCTTCCTCCTCGGCCGTTTTGTACCCGTAGTACCTGGCCCAATCGTTCTTGCCGGTGTATACCATGTAGCCAACGAATCCGAGCGCATTCCAGGCCAACAGTCCATAGACGATACTCAGTCTACCCTTCCAACGTGCGGCCTTATCGATTGGCAGTGGGTTCATCCGACGTCGGATCCATCTGCGAAGCCAGCGTGGTTGCTGGAACAGAGTCATTGTTTGCCTGGAACAGGGACATCGGTAAAAGATTCTATTTGAAGTTCTGATTACAGCGAGTTATTTACCTTCGGTTTTTCAACTAGCCATCCGCCTGAACAAAACTCTTGCATAATCAGAGATGTTAGACGATTGTATTTACGTTTAAATTATACCACTTGTTTGACATTTCGTGAATCATCTGAATCTGACATTCGTTGTCATTGTTCTAGAGCACCATCGTCTGATCAGTGTTATTTTTTCGGCTTGGTGTGATTTATTCGTACCAAAAAATGAGAAAAATTCTCGTATTTCCGCTGCTGGCAGCTTTACTAGCACTTCTGCATCGGACAACAGCCGACTCAGCCATCGACGAGTACGATGAAATTGGTCGCTACACTATCGAAGGTAAGGTTTACCCACCGGAACTATTCGGTGGGTCGGATCTGACCTGGCAAATCGATACGCAGATTTCCATCAATGGCGGCGAATACAAAGGTTTCCTTAAGGACGATGGTTCGTTCATTATCTCTTCCATCCCGTCCGGAAGCTACGTGGTAGAAATTATAAATCCCGATTATTACTACGAATCCGTGCGAGTTGAGATTAACCCGAAGGGAAAATTCCGGGCTCGAAAGTTGAATTACGTGCAGCCATCGCAGGTCGTGCAGGTGCCTTATCCACTAAAGCTGAAGGCACTGATGCGCTTCCGCTACTTCCAGCAGCGCGAACAGTGGAAGATTACTGATTTCCTGTTCAACCCGATGGTGCTGATGATGATTCTGCCACTGTTCATCATGCTGGTGCTGCCAAAGATGATGAGCGATCCGGAGACTAAGAAGGAGATGGAGAATTTAAATCTCTCCAAGGTAGGTTTCACACGGAAATAAAGAAAACACCAGAAACAATAAATTCTTTTCGTTACAGATGACGAGTGACATGCCGGAAATCAGCGAGATGATAACATCCTTCTTCACCGGAGGCACACCTTCCGCGAGCGCGGTGAAGGACAAAGAGAAGTCCAAATCTACTGGCAGTAAGCAGAGCAAAAAGAAGAACTAAGTTGCTGGCTTAGAATTAGATGAATAGTAGTGCATAGAGAGGAGTTTTCTGCGTATTTATTGTAACATAGAACGATTTTCTGAGGTACGAATAAATCAATAAACTAAAAATATTTAAATCGCTTTGAGGTAGGAAATCACATTCCGTTTTTTTTATATATAATATGCGAGTAGTCTATCTTTGAGTAAAAATACCAATATTTCATTGTAATTACTTTAATTCAATTGTATATTAAAAACTTCAAAGATTTCGTAAACAAATCGTTACAAAAGACTGAAATAACTTATGCTAACAGCAAAAAGGCTTTCTAGAATTGCTTTTAATTCAAAAATAACTGGAAGCGCCTTACAAATTCTTAAGCAAATCTTCCGCCAACTGAGCCACTTTGCGGTTTCTCTTCTTGCTCTTGTTCCTTTTGGCTTTGTGGCGGCCCACACGTTTGACACCGTTCCGGTGTGCGTTCTTGAAACGATCCGCAAGCAATTGCTGATCCTCATCAGCTGCTTCGATTACTTTAATAGTTGGTAGTTTCGATTCGATCTTCTCCCGGTACTCGTTGATGCGTTGAATCACATCCTTCTCGCCCTCGTCACTCTCCGATGCTTCGCTATCCGACTTGAGTAACTTTTTTGGTTTTACCTTCCGCTCCGGTGGAACCTCCTGAGGAACCGTAGCTCGAAGCAGTTTATTGTTTTGCTTCTGCTTCTTTTTGTAATCTTTTCTGTACTTTGCCGCCGGATCCATAGTCTCATCTTCCTCGTCCTCTTTATCAGCTTGCATTGCAAGGGCTTTCAGTTTTTTCTTATTCAATTTATCTCTCTTTTTGATAGTAACTGAACCGTGGTCCAATTTGCGAATCTTGTTACTCAGCATATCTAGTTCCTGCTCGATGGTTGGACCAGGATCTGGTTCCACCCCGTCTTCCTCCGGCAAAGTTTCGAAGAATCCCATCGTGCTGGTCATTTCATCGACTAGATCACTCTCCATCCGCTCAGTAGCTTTGGCTTTCTTTTTATTTTTCTTAACGACATAATTCGAATTATGTATCATATCCTTGAGCTCATCTTCCTCTTCCTCCTGGTGCCGTTCTACCCACTTTTCCTCGTTTCGCTTTTTCTTCTTGGACTTTTTTCGTTTCTGCACCTGTTGCCAATCGTTATTTTTGATAACCGATTCGAATGACTTGGATTCCAACTCCTGCAGCAATTTGCTATCCTGTGCTTCCACGCGGGCCAACTTACCGGAAAGTGTCAGTCCATGCCGAGCGCCTTTATGTGCCGTTCTACCGCCACAGGCGGCAAATAATTCCTCATCTGTTAAAATCTTCGAGAGAAAAATATAAGGTTTGTCTAGGTCTGTTTTAGTCATATGTCCAAAGCCTCACCTTTGCCGGTTTGAACTCAATATCCTCCGTCTGGATGTGTCCTTCTAAATCTTCCTCTCGACCAACGTTGCCTAACAAGGTCGACGCCTTTAGAAACCCTCCGTAGTTAGCCTTCCCGGAGGCAGTCTTCTGCGCTAACTTTCGAACCGAGTAGCTCTTATTCGATATTTCCACGGCATCTTTCTCCCGTTGGGTAATCTTTCCCGCTGGACCAACCTCGATATTGTTGGCCGCTTCATCGAATACCCGTTCCCACCATTTATTAGTGTGTTCCTTAGCTGGATCGGAACCGAAACCAGTGCTGTTGAATTTGAAGCTAGCCTTGATCGGTTTGACGATTCCGTCCGATTTTTTGCCTAATCCATCACCTAGTTAGACAATACGATGAAAAGAGCTATTACAATTAAACCAGAACAAAGCACAGCCAGGTTACGACCCGTTGCAACTTACCATCTCTCCAGCCGTACTTCTGAAGTATATTTTTGGCGAAATCCATTTTCCAAGCACCACGATTCGTTTTTCAGTGGAAACTATAACATTGATAATTAAATTTTCTAAATAAATATTCCGGAAAAGTCACTTCAAACGAGGATAACGCGTGGCTGTTGTGCACCCTCTTTTGGCAGCAGATGAATTTATTTTGTATTCACTGATCATCCATCAGTGAGCTGCTGTCAAGTTTCAACTTTGTGGAGATGCGAGTAGTGTATCGAACGGAAAGTCCGCAACCCGGAAATTATTGTAACAAAATATTATGGTCTCGTGAGTGTTTTCAACATACAATGTAGTTTTTCTTTAAATTTCTTACTTATATTAATTTGGAAAAATTCTCTCTGATTCGCTAGTTGGACCACCGCAGATATTTCCACACAATACACAATGGACCGTTCTTTAGTTACAGTCGTGATTCGCTGGTTGGCCCACACTAATAGGGCATGTTGTTGACGAGTTACGGCGGGTTGCCTAGAACAATGTTTCAACAGCCTACCGCTCGCCGGCATGAATTTTAACCCGCCCAGTCGCCATTTCGTTTACTGGGGGGCAACAGCCTCTGTCCAACTAACGAATTTGACTTGGAACAACTGACAAATGTCAAAAACTGGTATAAGGAAAAGTTACCCGGTCAAACCATTCGGAATTGGATTCGGAATCCTGAATGGAGTCAGTATGGATTCCAGATCAAACGCAACAACCGATTCTGAAACCGATTGATTCGGAATCGGTTGTTGCATTTGATTTGGAAACCATACTGATTCCATTCAGAAATCCGAACCGGTTCCGGAATGAGTTTTACTGGATAGTAGTGCAAATGCAACTGATCACATCTCTAACTCTTGTCACTTTGACATTTGACATGAGATTTTGACATGCAGATGCTTTTTTATTGTACAATGGACCAATTAGAGGAGGTCCAACTAAAAAACGGTCCAATTAAAGTGTCCAACCAGCGAATCACGACTGAATAACATTAGATTTTATGGTACACTATTGCAAAAAAAAACATTACATGTAATGTTTTGTAACTTCACTTCTCGTATAGAAATGCACAGTAACGAAACCATAATTTTCTGCAGAACACAGATTCAGCAGCTTAACCCATCTCAATTTCCCGGTCAAACCATTCCAAATTTGATTCGGAATCCTGAATGGAATCAGTATGGATTCCAACTCAAATGCAACAACCGATTCTGAAACCGATTGAGTCGGAATCCGTTGTTGCATTTGAGTTGGAATCAATACTGACTCCATTCAGAAATCCGAACCGGTTCCGGAATGAGTTTAACTGGGTACAGCTACGCTGCCAGCACTGCACACATTCCACTGCTCGCATCTTGCCGCAAACAAGTTTTCTGGTATAATTTTGACATCTCTTCGCCATTTTTTCTTCTTTTTTCAACAATAACAATCAGTCATCGAGTGTGTGAAGAGACGTCCGTCAGCAAAGCCGAAAGTGTTGTCCTTGCCGTGTCAAAATTTCAGTCGAATTGTGCATGTTTTTATTTGATTTTGGAATGCGTTGTTGACCAGAAAAAAAACTAACCAACAGCAAATAGTGTAGTATGTTCTAGTGTTGATCTAGTGTAATCGTTCTAAGTTTGTGTCGCGTTAAAGTAAAAGTTTAACTGTTATTCATTACTGGTGAGTCAGCAAGTAGTAGCCGATAAGGGAACCACTCCCTAAGATAAACGCAGTTATTTTTGTTTTCGACGGCAGATAAGGATGTGGAAATCGACAGCGGGTCGCGATATCGACGTCAGCACCCTGGCGCCGGCCGAGGATGACGATTGGGAGACTGATCCGGATTTTGTGAACGACGTAAGCGAGCAGGAACAACGATGGGGCTCAAAAACGGTAGAGGGCTCGGGGCGCAGTGCCGGCGCAATAGATATGCAACAGTTAAGAGAGGAAACCGAGCGGGCTGATGCGGACAAGAAGCAGAAGGATGGTCCCAAATCTTCCCACGGGTATGGTGGCAAGTTTGGCGTCGAGAAGGATCGAATGGACAAGTCGGCTTTGGGACACGATCACCTCGAGAAGCTGGAAAAACACGCCTCGCAGAAAGATTATTCAACCGGGTTCGGTGGTAAATTTGGAGTACAGAAGGATCGGGTTGATGCATGTGCTGCCAGTTGGGATCATAAGGAAAAGGTGGAGAAGCATGCTTCGCAGAAGGACTATTCGGCTGGGTTCGGGGGAAAGTTTGGAGTGCAGAAAGATCGAGTGGACCAGTCGGCCGTTGGCTGGGATCACGTCGAAAAGGTCGATAAGCACGAATCGCAGAAAGACTACAGCAAGGGGTTCGGGGGAAAGTTTGGCGTGGAGTCGGATAGACAGGATAAGTCAGCCGTCGGATGGGATCACGTTGAAGCGCCACAGAAGCATGAAAGTCAGCTGGATCACAAAGTGGTGAGTGTATGGTTTGTGTGGTGAAGTCAAAGTAACATTAAACAGCAATAAAATTGAACAATAATTCAAGGGCTTTGGAGGTAAATTTGGCGTACAGACCGACCGTAAAGATAAATCCGCCCTAGGTTGGGATCATGTCGAGAAGACGCAGATGCATGAGAGCCAGATTGACCATAAGATTGTGAGTAATGATAGAGTTAACCGTTGGCGCTAGTTGATTAGGTGGCGGGTCACAGTCTTTTTTTGGTGGTGGTCTTTAAGTAACATGTTTGTGTTGTTTTAAACCCCTGGATATTGCGTTAAGATTCGAGAGCTTTGTTAGTATGCACGTAGAAGAAATGTAACTTCATTTCCAATCGATTCATTTAAAACTTTCATTTAAATGCTAAAGAAGAAAAAAAAGCTGCTGGAAAAAACTATCGACCTTTCTGAATTCTGCTTTTAGGAAAATAGCTTTGGTTTTTTCACTACACAGTTGTTTCAGCACTACCTGGAGCGATAAAAAATCGCCCTAATTTTTTTGGCTTTGGAAAACATGTTAAAGCAGATAAGAGCATAACCGGTAAGTTCGGCTTGTTAGCTGTAATTTTTAATTTGATTAAGTCGGCTGCCGAATTTCTTCGACAGTGCTTTATCGGTGTTTTGTCAGATCAAAGACGGCACTAATGACCAGAACGACAAGACTTATTTATTTTACTGGCCAGGAAGATTTCCATTTATCCTAACCGCGCTTAATCGGCCCATCGTCTAATTCATGCGGCATCCACTTTCCAATCCGTTGAACATTTTCCCTGCAGACCTCCGAGGAGGCATATATTGCATATACCTCTGCCTGGAAAACTGTAGGCCACGTTCCCATTGATATCGCTTTGGTCTCCATTTTATCTTGAACTGTGGTCAAGACAGGTTCCAACGTGGCTGTGATCTTTCGAGTCTTGAGCATTTGAAGAATCTAGTCCCTTAATCGATTTTTTCACTGCCCTTTTAGCCAGGGCCTTTCAAGCACTCGGGACGTGAAGAAAAGCACAAATTACTAATTCCTTGAAATCGAAAATTTTCTCTATAGCTGTCACTAAGATATGTAGGGCTGTTTCCGTAGATTTGCCCTTTTGATATGCAAACTGGTACTTGTTTAGCGGAACATTCGATAAGTGCTCTGTTCGAATATAGTGAATCCAATAATAATCTGTTTCAGAAGTGTTGATGTCACTGATAGGTCCAATGGCCTTGGGTAGTACCAAGTCTTTTTACCTGATCCTGGAATAAATATTTTCCTAACTTCTCTCCAGCTTACAGCCCAAGAATAAGACTGGATCTTGGGATGTTTAGTAGATCGTCTACCGTCTTTTGTAGACATATTGGAAGAATATTATCAGGGCTGGAGCATTCGTAGTGTTCGAATGTGTAGATAGCTTATTTAATTAGAGATGATGTAAAAATATGACAGGTCAGTTTCTGTGATGCCTCACGAATCCTGTTAGGACGGAGTCTATCATCATTCTGACCTGTAGTCACCAAATGTAACAGGAAAGTAGGTGTTTATTAGAACGTCAAATCTTTCATCATTGCAAATTGTAAGAAAACCATCGTCTTTTTTCACACGCCATAGGCCATTTTGTGATCCCTTGATAAGGCATTTTGAAGGGGAACTGTTCCTGGAAAATTTCCGATGATTTCGCAAAACTCGCGCATTAATTTTTTAGCTTTTCTCAACTCACCGTTGTATTTGATTTGATCCTCTAGTCTGCCCAGTGTAACAGAATTCGTCTAGCTCACCCAAAGCTCAAGAAAGAAATCTCACAAATCAAGGTTATATTAAATGTATGGGAGAAGAAAAGCAAAATGCTCTCACCTACATTACTGCTGGATCAGACGGTCATCATTCGACCGGTGCCTCATAAGTCTGATATCGCCGTGTCGTCACGCAGGTTCAAACGCCACTACTTTCCGTACCAATCTTCTTTCCCGTTGACTCCCGGCCCCGACGTCGGCTGGGTCAGCAGCACTAGTGCACTTTCCTTTCGACCAGGTGAACCCGCTTCCTCTTCTGCGAACACGACACGAAACACTTAGCTGGCGACTTTTCCCGATCGCGCCACTTGCTTGAATCACACAACCTTCCTCAGATTTCACTCTTCGCACGGTTCCGTTTCACCTCCAGAACGCAGCTCCTTGCCCTGGTCATGTACTCTGAACACGACCTCCTCACTCGCGCATCAAAGCGATAAAATGTCCCGAGCACTGTCTCAGGCGGAGGGTGTTGCTTCTCCTTGACCGTGTGCTGGTAGTCCCGTCCTGAGGACCCGAGTTCTCGTACCCGACAACAACCACTAGGCGAGGAATTTCAAAGTCACGTTATCAGCAAAAAGTTCCCCGCTGCCTTGCTAACGTACAGCGTGACCTACCAGAATTACGAGCACCACCGCTTCGCCCGCGCCACTGGCAAGGCCGGCACCAGAAAAAAACGAACTTTATCGTTCGCGCGCTACTGCTTCCAATTCTTTCTTCCACCGAACCACGCGACACGTGCCCTCACGGTGTTCCAAAAAACGACGAAGAGTGACACCATTGTTGCTTTCAAGCAAGCCGTCAAATGCGCACCTCTTGTAGTGCACGTTGATCTCTTATTACTTCCATTGAACATTTAAATTACACATTTTACTGTAACACCAGTTACCAGTTATATTGAACTGGCAGCTTCCTTACTAAGAATTGCTAAATTTTTGTGCCACCAAGGAACTTCGCAGCATACAGGCCTCGTTACAAGAGACCAACTGTCATTACAGGTGGGTCCTCTTTTGTAGGTCATTTGCCGCATTATCCAGATCTACAGAAGATTGGATCTTATCCCGTTTTTTAAAATGTTCCAGGTGTGAGCAGAATACACACCAATTTGTTTGCCTTATTTACATGTGTTTTGTGCTGAGTTTATTGGCGTCTATGGCGAACATTATGTGTCTGATCCGACAGAATAGGTTCGTCAGAAACGTGCCAACTCTTTATCTGCTCCGTTATTTGAGCACTGTTACCTATATTGACAACATTTGACGGAACGAATTCTAGTAGGTATTGATATCCGTACTACTCCTTATTTTGTAACGTGCATTGGCGTCACACTCCATGATGAGATGAAGGCCTTGTTTGTGCTTCTGCAGTACTTTATAAGGGTGCTGTATCCGTATCGATAGGGAAGTAGGCGGATGCGATCACAATCTCTTGCTTGCCCCTAGCCATCGGTACCTCCACTGTGAATGCAACGACGTTGATTATTCCGCATATAAAAACTGCAACTCTTGGAGTGTGCTGTTCTTTTAAGAATATTACCTTGTGAGCTGAGGAATTTAAACCAAAAAATGTGTTTATTCACCCACGGCTCCTCTATAAAAGCGATGTCAAGACGCTCTTTAGTGAACCTCTGGGCATGGACGCTTGTGGCACCTTTTGCGTGATGAAGGTTCACTTGGATACATCGAATGCCGCTCATTGTGCTGGTGTTTATCGGCCGTTGATTCTTGGTGCCAATACTTTGCACCCTTCATTTTGTCGACGGCTGGTCGTTCGTATTATCGCTAGTATTCGTCTTGCCGTTTGTGCACCTTCGCCTACAGGGAATTTCCGATCCTTTCCTCGCGTTTCAGTTCGTGACCCGCTTACGGTAGGGTGCATTTGTGTATAGCTCGTGAGGCGGGGCTGCCTCCGATGCACTCGTTACCGTTGCTGCAGGTTGGCTACGATCATAAGTTCGTCGTGAAGTGTCACACGTTGGGCCACCCACAGGAGATTTTTCTGCCGATGCCTGCTTAGAACTGCCACGTTCGATGAAGATCGGGGCACCCTTCAACTGGCGCATTCTAGCCTTCCTGAATATGTAGTTTAGTTTGTTAACACTAAAACCTTATCTATCGCCAACAGCGTTCTTTGCCGAAATTATCGTTCTGTTTCTGCAAAAGGCTCCATGTTTCTATCGGACCTGTCGATTTTGACAGGAAAATAGAAGATGTACATCGTCTATTTGGAATCTACGACGCTTGAACGACTTTCAATGAAGCGCCTTCCCAGAGCTTGATCGCAGTTGTGGCATCCTGCAGCCATTCAGCTGTATCCGTCTGCCCAGATGATTTCGAGATACCCTTGATTGTGTGTGCACTAGGTCTAAACCTAGGTCTCGTATTGCTTGAGCTCCGCTCTATGGCGCTATCGATCAGTGCGCATCGAGTACCATTAGGGCCCCTTACATGCACAATAAAAGTGTCATTACTAAGTAATGTCATTACTAGAAATGTATGTGAATTTCGTCATTAGTGTCATTAGGTGCCCTATTAGGGCGCCGTACACGAGACGTTAGTAATATCATTACTGAGCAGTAATGTCATTTTTAATGAACGTGTAAGGCGAGTAATGATGGAATTCCCATACAATTCCAATAATGACACTACTTAGTAATGACACTTTTATTGTACGTGTAAGGGCCCCTATTCAGCTGTTCATAGCTGAGGGTATTCGCAGGGTACTTAACCGAAATGATAGTCATCGAGGTCGACTTGCCCATTTTTTTGAATGTTGGGCGGTGCTCCGTTTTGTTTATGGCGATTTAGGATCGTTTTTGGATGGGCTCCTTTCTGTATGTTCGGTTACTCTGTAATATAAAAGTTAGCTATACGCAAATATTGTCCCAAAATTGCCGCAAATCATAAATGGTTTTCAAAGGGGGTAAAAAGAGGTGCACTCAACTTAATAACGTTGGCCGTCGTCATTATACGATCCCGGGTATCGCTTGAGGGTTTTCTCGCCGTTGTGCTCTATGACGTGAAACGCCTGTGCCAGGTTCATGTGTCGTTCGCGATAGAGACGTCTACTTTTGTATCAAGAAAACCATATTTTCACTTAAACGATGTGCCGGTTGCGGGGATATCACTTTTTGCTACCAGAATATTTAGCACTCACGCAAAAAGAAGCCGAAAATGCGGAATTTTCCAAAAAAATAGCTCCGATGACGACGATATGAAAAAAGCACTTCACCAACAGCACGCACTTGCTGCCTCTCATTTTCCATGTTTTTTTTTCCTACCTTTGACCACAGAGAACAGACATATAAGCTAGAAAAACTTTCCCGAAAAACCTGTGTAAACATTTAAATGAAAATACGTTGAAAATCACCATCGCATACAGGTTCGCATGCGTGAGTCACCATTGTATCCAAGTTTGCATACAAGTCCCGTATATCGAATGCTGTCCGATCGCAGCGCCGACCAGTGGCAAGTTGCTACTTGGTGTTGCCATTTCAAAGCGACAGTTTAATTTCTTACACAAGTTGAAAACTTTACTTGTATGTCAGTTCTCAGTGCTTTGACGTTGTTACCTCTACGTCCGGTCTTTGTTGCCCTTGTTGCCAGACAAGTTTTTGGTTCTCAAGCGAGTGTTTTTATTCGAACACCTTTTTGTCGGGTATGCCGTGCACGGTTATCACAATTACCTCAATGAGCCATAATTTAATTTTATCATTTAATTTAATATACACATTGCCTTAGCCATTGTGTGCAAACATAACAACTCGGTGTCCATCAAACGCTGGCGCTTGACTAGTGACTTCCCTATTGGGATTTTTACCAATTTTAGCGCTTCAGCGGGTTTGTAGTCGTTTCTCTGCAGCCACCCATAGCATTTCTTCATCGCTCCGCTTAAGTGACGAATTCTCTGTGTTCCTCTCGTTTTATTTTTAGAGCACTCCGGTCCACTTTCTGCTCCGCAGACTGTCTGTATCCGCCTTGACCGCTGTGCGATCATTCTTCTCTCTAACTATCAATAATACTTACAGGTCTTTTTTCGGAAGTTCGGTATCTCTTTCTTCCTTATAAAACTAATGGCTTGTAGCGGGTATCTTCATTACGTTAACTTTGCTTATCAATTCTTCCAGCGTTTTGATACTATCGTTTGACCACCTCGATGAATCGAATTACCAGCGCGATATGATATCTTTCAATTGTCAGCAAGTGCAGGCAGGGGACATCTTCGTTACAGAAAAAAGTTCGCATCGAGCCAGTTCATTGTCTTTTTTGCCTTCCAGTCGTCGATGTACACCAGGTTGATATATATCATGTAGTGGAAAAATTCTAGGATTGCCTTATAGTTCTCGACCATCTGAAGCGGAAAAAATATTGTGATAGCTGTCACTTTTTATGTTATATATAATCAATCTTTAATTTATGAACACTATGATATATGTCTCCTCAGTGGTGAAAAATTCGGATAAAAACTAGTTTTTCTCCACTAGGGTGAAAATTATTTAAAACCACATGCTCGTGAACAGCATAAACCTATAGTTAAACTTGTTATGAAATTTGCATTCAGAATTCGTCTAATTAAAATGCGACACTACCCACGCTAGCTTCGTTCTGTCACTAAGTTTGTGTCGGATTCTGATGAGACGAAGTCGAGACCATAACATCGTAATCCATGTTATGAGAATTGTCTGACAATAGCTTAAAGGAACATCTTATCTTAGCCTTTGAATTAGCAGTAGTTACAGTCTGAACTGCCTAATGCTAAGTGTGTTTTTTTATAAATAATTAAGCCAATCTAGGAACTATTAACGAACGAAATTTGGATGAAAACAAACGTTCAGCCTATTACATTGACACATTGTTAGCACATACCTAAACCCGACTTTACTTCACCAGGGATTCGGCGGTAAGTTCGGGGTGCAGAGCGATCGGATGGACAAATCGGCTCTAGGTTTTCAGGAGCAGGACAAAATTGGCACCAACTACACGAAAGTTAAGCCGGACATCGGCTCGGCGAAACCATCCAACATTCGAGCTCGGTTCGAGAATTTCGCTGCGGCCGCCGAGGAAGAAACCAGGAAAAAGGCAGAGGAACAGAAGCGACTGCGAGAAGAAAAAGACCGAAAGGACAAGGAGGAGGCCACTAAGCGATTGGTTTGGTCATGTTAAATTGTTTTTAAAATGTGAGTTATAGCCGATGTTTATTTCTAGAATAACGTCACCGAAACCAATGAGCCCAAGAAACCGGAACGAAAGGGGCCGATCAATACTGGTCGCGAACAAGGCGTTGGAAGCACTATCAGCAACTTCAATAAGCAGCCGGATGCTGTACCGGAAACAATAAGGGTCAGTTAGGCTTAGCTTTACCTTTCCAATTCTCACTAATTCCGTCTCACGGAACAGAAGGAGCAAATCGTACTACCAAAGGGAGACCCACAGCCAGTGGTGCAACCGGATGTCATACCGACGACTGTGTTGCCCGTTCAGCATCAGGAACCAGTTAAGCATCAGCTACCAGCTCAACCTCAGGAACCAGTTCAGGTGGAAGAAGTCCCAGCTCAAATACACACTTTCAAAAGCCAGCCGGTTACCGAGCCAGAGCCACAACCAGAACCCGTGCCGACGGCTGTTAGTGTAATAGAGCAACCGGTATTGTCCCAGCCGGAACAACCGCCTCAACCGGAGGTTATGCCCGATCAGGAAGAAGCAGAGGAATTCATTCTGTCCGCAGATAACCCGGGAGTGCAGGCGATTGCCCTGTATGACTACCAGGCTGCAGCAGATGACGAAATTTCATTCGATCCGGACGATCGAATTACTCACATTGAGATGGTGAGTTACGCTATGGTTCTCGTCAGCAAACAACTGTTCGTTGACCGTTTCTTTTTCGTTATTTCAGATTGATGAGGGCTGGTGGAGAGGATTGTGCAACAATCAGTACGGGCTGTTCCCGGCTAATTATGTGCAACTAATTCAGTAGACTTGCACATCGTTGAAGACTCCTCAGCAAGCGCTCAAAGCATTTAACAGGAGTTCTATTATTTATAGGTTTATGTTTAATCAAGCGCACATCTTATTCTTCACAGACACACGCATTTGGACTGATTTGCCACAACGAGTAAGGACTACTGACATTCCGTGACTAATGCGGGCATTTTTATTTTGCAACCATTTTATACTTTATTTTCAAAGATTTTATTTGAAGACATTATTTTAAAGCAGACTGCGTACTCTTTGTTGTGTAACTCGAAATAATCACCATCCCTCTTCCAAGCTTTGTTCTAAACAGTAGGGTAGGCTGCGTCAAAACATTATAATCAGTCAACCAGTCGTATAAACAACGGAACACGAAGAAATACTTATCATATAGTGTAATTTGTTCGAAATATAACTCAAAAATCTTACTTATTAACAATATTGCCCGAACTTATTTTTGATTCATCTAAAATGTTCCGAACTTTAACAGAAACAGACGAACTGTCCCCTAGTATATACAGCGTTATCCGAACCATCAGCACTCCATGAAGCAGTAGAAATCATCTCCGCCAGCCGTGTGTCCACCGCTCAGATGGTCCGTCGAGAAGCAATCGGTGGCAAAATCCCGTGAAGCGTCCTCCAGCAGATTTGCTGTGTCGAACGGATGTTCCGCCAGGACTGGCTGTACGGCCGCTATCGATGGAGTTAGCTCGGGCTGCTGCTGGGGTGGAATATCTGCCAGCATCACCGACAGGTCGTCGTGTGGTTCTTCCTCAATCATGTCTACTACCCGCGATGGTTCCGGGAGACAGAGCGGTGAAGGTGGCGGGGGCGGCGAAAGAGGCACCAGTGGCAACGGTGGCGAGTGCAGCAGAGATTGGGGAATCATTTCCTCTAGTGGTGGATGTAACTCGGAAACGAGCTCATTTGGTTCATCTTCCGCTGATGGTGGATGTGCATTGGCGTAGTGCTTTTTAAGATCCCAAGAAAAGCGAAACTTACTCGAGCAGATTTTGCAACCGTGCGGAAGTTCAGCGGTGTGTATCATCATGTGCGATCGAAGCTGAAACGGATGAGGGAATCGCATTGGACACATTGTACACGGGTGCTTCCGAAAATTTGCGTCGTGTGAGCGAGTGTGTTTGTACAGGATTTCCTTGGTGAAAAACGCTTTTCCACATATTTGGCAGCTGTACCCGCGAACATTCGAATGGCAGTTCATGTGGTCTTTCAATCGGTACTAAAATACAATGAACAAAGATAAAACTGGGTCTGTTCCGTACGGTATTATTTGGTGAATATTTGGCGTAATGATTCCTAATAAGCATTATACAATATGAGATACACTCGATTACACTTACCATTTTGAAGAATTTCTTCTTGCAAATATGACACTCCACTCGTTTGTCCTGCTCATGGAATATCATGTGGGACCTCAGCGAGCTTCGCCCATTGAAGGCTTTTCCACAGACGTGACAAACCGCCCTTTTCGGCACAGCTGGCTTAGTATTCACGGTCTTAGGTTTCGCGCGTTCCCTACTCTTCGGCATGAAATCCAACTGCACCTTGCTATGTTTGTGTCTGTGTACTCGCAGACCCATCAAACTTGGCAGTGATTGACCGCAAATCTCGCACGGAAACGATCCCAATCGTTTTGAGTTAATGGTTCCCACTAGATCACAAGTCTGCCGATGTTTCTTCAGCTTAGTGCAACTTCCAAAGATCTGCTCGCAGTCCAAACAAATCCACTGCAGCTTACCATCGACAACTCGTCGTCGCGAGTCGGCACGTTTTTTAGACTTTTTAGGTGTTGCCTTTTCCTTAGTACTCGGAACTATTTTCGATTTCCTCGTTTCAACATTTTTCTGAACCGGTTTACTCTCATGCTTCGATTCTTCCGTCCCCGAGGAAGAATGTTCCTGGAAATTTTCCAATTCCGGTGCAACTGATTCATCCCTTTCGCCAGAATCTGTTGGTGGACTAAACCCTCCATAGTTTTCATCAGGCTTGCTAAAATCTAAATTGAGAAACTCGGAAATAACTTTTCTCTCGGCCTGTAACGAACTAATGCGCTTCTGAGCTTCCTCACAGCGGCAGCGAAACTCGCGGATGCGGCCCAAGAACTCGACACAGCTAGCGCAAATCTTGGTGCAGCAGGTGCTTGCCTCTATTCCAGCGATGGTCAACTCATTGATCAGCACCAGATGCAGCTCGGAGAGGTCCAACAGTGAAGGTTCCTCTTTGGCACACAGTCGGCAGATGTTAAACAGTAGCGATGCCTGACCTGTGGCATCGTATCCAACAGTCACACCGGAGGTTCCGCGTTTCAGGATCAGCTCATCCACTGCCGATTCGATTATGTTGGTGATGAGGCTGTTGTACTCTGCGATGTTCATGGGCTAGAACAATGGACGATATTGATAGTGACCTATCGGCGGATTGTACTGTATGCCTGTGTCTCACCTGATTCAAATTGTCCATGATGGGCTAGTTTCATTGCAAAACGAACAGGATAGATGAAACGTTTGCTTTCTGCTGCAGTGACAACGATTTGTTTGTTTACTTATTGGTGACGGTTACTTGCGTTTGTGTGCGTATGTTGAATTTGTTTTGATCCGCCAAACGACTTTCTTGGAGGGTATACTGGGGTAAGAGTTTTTTTTACTTAATTATCGTTTTCATTAAAGCTAAAAATTATATATCTTTATTTTCGATTTCTACAAATATTTGTGTTCAATTTTGTTTCTCAATCTTTTTGCTGTTTAGTTACTGTTGTGCATCGAATAATTAAAAAGCACAGTTTAGTTCCAGCTCTTTATTCTACGACTGTCTCTCGAGAACATATTCGTCATTTCCTAGGATACCAATTGCTTCCCGTAGCTTCATTGCTTCCAAGGATTTGTTGAAAGCTTCCATCTGATCAATTGGACAGTACCGAATTGATACAATAACGAAAAACCGCCAAGTTTTAACGTAACAGTACTTGTTGACGTTGTTTGACTTCGGAGAGATCCTGTTCGCCGTCGTAATTATGATGCAGCTGTTGTTTTCTTCATTGTCCACAATGGGCACCGTCGTCTCAAGTCGTCTAGGAATCTTTGCAGGTACCACAGCTCTTGTAAAAACTCCGTTAGTGCTATGCACTCCGCTTTAATGCTTCCTCAGACAACGAGTACACCACTGCACTTGATAATTCAACCGATGTACGACTTTCTGTTGCTAACATAACTAACCCAGTCTGCGTCCACGAAGCATTCCAGTTGAAGCCTGCCACCCAGACGCAGATCGTGATCTGCCATACCTTTGAGATAACGAAGCACCCGCTTCAATTCGTCCCAATCTGGTGTTCTTGGTTTGATGACTGGCTGCCCGAGAATGGATGTCGAGTTCGAAATGTCTGGGCGGATATCGACGAAAATGTACAACAAAGCTCCGATGAGACTTTAAACACGAGACACTTTGCAGTTCTCCATGTTGATCCGCGTTGAGATATTCTGCAAGTACGACTTTTGGCTTAAAATGAACCGACCAGCTTCGTGTCGCATGTGGATTCCCAGCTTGCTGCTCACCCGTCTATAGAAGTTGACGTTCAATATTGGATTATTATTATTATCAATATTCAATATTGGCATATGCCAGCTCTTTTCTTCGTGCATCCTATAGATAAGTTATAGTGTCGGTAAAGATGATTTCAACGGCCTTAGAATTATGTACAGTACTACCCACCAAACAGGTAATCCCCATTCCATATTTTCATGCAACCCGTGCTATGGTAAAATTGTTGAAAGGGTTTAAGATATTCTCAATGATGAACCGAGCTTTGGAAATACCGGGTGACCTCCCCAGTATTAAGCCCTTTCCTGCAAAGATCTTTTTTCGCCGATGATCGCAGATTGGTTGTATTTTCGTTGGATGGGTGACGTTTTATTGAGCTTCGATCATCGAACTTTGGTGCGTACAGACGAACTTGTCTAGAGGTCGTGTCGAGGTCGTGTGGCATTCGACGATTTGAAATATTTCAGTCAAATATTGCTCCCATGTTGAAGGATGCACATGAGAACAGGGATCCCTAAGCCGAAGTGTAGCTCCGTGCCTAAGACTTATTGACTGGAGGGTCTAAAATATGCAAATCCCGAACGCAGCATGATGGGTTTGGCCCCTGTTGTTATGCGAACATGTACGCACTCCAGCCGAACACCTTTAAACGCCACAAATCCGGCTTGATGCCGAATCAGATCTCATACGGCACAGAACAAACCGATGAAGATGGCAGCCGGTTCTGAATGTGCGCCGCCGTGTTCTCCGCTTCCGCCCAAAAACGTCGAGTTAAGTCTGCATCCAACAACATAAATAATCCCATCTCGTTTAACGTCCTCTTTCCACTTTCGACAACGCTGCGAACGTTATCGAGTTGCGAATTCCGCCTTCGAATTCCTTCCGCTGCGTAGAACTTAAGCAAAGCATTTCTGGTGTACTCGCAGGTCTGAACAGATGACCATCGGCTTCCAATTCAAGTTGAGTTTCGGTGAACCTCACATACTCTCGCCGAAGACTGTTGGTAACTTCGAAATTCTCTTTAAAATTAACGACCGTGTAGCGGCTGCGATCATCGATTATCGTCATATAATATCGGCACCCACACGGATACGGCATGGGACCGCAAAAATCACTATGCACGATATTCAACACCGTTTTGGTCTTCTTTTCGGTTGCATGAGGAAACGGGGTCGTGTCATCTTGCCTTCGACGTAACACTAACTGTAGCCTAGCTGTCGGTACCACGTGTGTTAGCAGTTGGCGTTGCGCTACATATCACACCACGAGTATCGGTTTTCCGACTTCATTAAGTTGATAGAAAGCCCACCAGCGCGATCGGCCGTCGCAATTACCAATTAGTCATTAACCAACCGATACTAGTGCACTAATGCCCTATTCAGTAAGTTTGGTCATGAACACCAAATTGCTTTCAGTTTCATGAGCAAAAATTACAACAATCAACGCAATCGGCACTTCTTCATTACGCTCGTTCATGTACTTGATTTTATAGTCACCGACACCTGCCATACGAAGAACAAAATGAAAAGAAGCACTGCTGCTTCACTGCTCTGCATGTCTAACAACGGTTAACGCATACACACAAAAGAAGAAAAAATGCCAAAACCTCGAAGAGGCAGAGAACGCACAAGATAATGCTGAATGCGGATTAGCATTATTCTTTATAGCGTTGCACTACACGGACGGGAATGATCGACTTATCAATCCGAAAGTCACCGTACGAATGAAAGACAACAACATATTGTCAGATGCCTTAGTGATAAAAATGCATCACGTATATCCGATATATGTAACTTGTCTGTCAATAGGCTTATTACCCTAGGCACCTATACACCATCGAAAACTTTTTGACATCAGAATTCCATCCATCTCATCAATCGAACGCAAACACATAACCAGAAAATAATGCACAACTACCGCTTATGTGCAGCATGCACCGTCAGAAACCTATCGTTTCCAAAGCTTGTACGCATCTTACATCAATTCCATTCTTACGAGCTCCAGGCTAAGCACATCTTTGTTTGCGCTTCCTAAGTGAACATCAAAGGATTAAACGACTCTGGGAGTCTTCGCAGCAGTATCAGAGCAATCCTTGAGGCACTCTTGCATCTCGAAACCATAATTTCCGAGATGGGCATACTATTTTTCAATTTCTGCCCGGTAAGTATCCATATTATCATTCACCTTGCAGTTCCGGTTCGTGATCCACAGAAGGGCTTCACGCTGCCCTAACGTAGTTATCGCATAGTGCTCCTTCAGCGCTGTTCGAGTTGCCTTCGTCTTCATCTTGTCATGAATCAGTTCGTATTGGCTCTCATCTACCTTGGTAGTCGAAGTTACAAAAACTTCACAATTTTGGCTCACTGAATCACAGCGAGGAAAAACTCTACTCTAGCGGGGAAATTAAATAGATCAAATGTTTGTTGTATGGTAGCGGCGGTTGTGTGTGAGCTCGCTTTGGAGGCAGTGATACGATCACTGTCCACAATGTGATAATCATGTGTTTTCCTAGGTTTCCCATAGCCCCATAGAGTCCGAAGGGTTGCAGGTTCGAATCCTGCTTCTGGGGTGTTTTTTCACATGATTGCCTTTATTTAACTCACCATTTCGATCTGGTTTCTCTGTTGAATAACTTCAAAAAAGTTTACTAATGAAAAGGTTCTTCTATGTCGTTGCTTTACAGAACGTAGAACACGAAATTTTCGAAAACCTAGTTCTGGGAAGATTTAAACAAACGATGGTGTTTTTAGTAAACTCTACCGCGTGATTCAATGCATTGTATCATTAAGTACTTAATAACAATATTTCACATAGCTCTTGGCAAATCTCAATAACAAAACAGTTTCGATATTTTGAGATATTTTCATGATATTTTTAAGGTATTTTTGTAGTATTTTTATGGCATTTTGAAGGTATGGTATTTAAATAGAATTTTCATGATGCTATTACGGCATTTTTAGGGTACATAGTTTAAAGAGTGGGTCATTTGGTATAAAATTATTTGGCATAAGGTCATTTGGCATACTGAATGTTTAGCATAACGGACATCTGGCATAGCGGATCTGTGCTCCTACATCCAATTCATTATTATCAGAGTAATAGGATCTCACTGTACATACAACATAAGTTCACCATTTTACATACCAAGAAACCATTTTCTAACTCGGAACACATACCGGCGATAATATACTACTGACAAAAAGGCAATTTTGTCTTTACCACAACTACGCTGAATCAATCTGATCTAATTAGATCAGGTTTGCTTGCGAGGGACGATTGCTCAGCGGTCTATTATGCGGCAAAGCCGTATTACACTAGCTACGCCTCAAACACTACAACAGTGAAGCAACCGATGGTTTAGTAGGTGTAAATGTTAATAAATTTGGCAGAACCCATTAATAATAATGCTGTTAATTATCGTACGGGTTAAAGTATATCGTGATTGAGCTGATTGGATAGTATTTTTACACCATATATAATTTGGAAGAACGGCTCATGGCATAAAGAAGGGTAATAAGCAAATAATTTTTGTTATTGACACGCTGTTTTAAAAAGCAACAACTTGCTCTCATAAGGCAAGAGTTTTCGTGATCTGGAGATGTGATACGTTTGCCTACAGCGGGAGCGAGCCGTACGACCATTTCCTGAAGATGCAAATAATTTGCCAAATGACATTTAGTGTGATCATTTAGTAGAATTATGCCAAAAGACCGTTTTCCTTGCCGTTTTCCAGAAATTAAAAATAATTATACAAAATGTCCGTTATGCCAAATCACCCGCAGTGTAGTCACATCTCAAAATTATGCCAAATGTCCGTTATTTGCGCTTACATCCAATCCATTATCATCAGAGTAATAGGGTCCCACTGTACAGACAACATAAAAGCAAAAATTATGCCAAATAACCATTATACCAAATAACCATTATACCAATTAATCGTTATGCCAAATAATATTCTATTTATAATACTTTTGATACATGTTTTCTCAATATTTGTGGTATTTTTGTTATATATTTATGCTACTTTATGGTGTATCGATGGCATGTTTGTTGTATGGTATTTTTATCTTTCTATATTCTCTTCTCATTCAGACCACAACCTAAAAAACGTTCCGCTTGTGAACAGCAAAACAAAAGAACAAATTCTTCCTGTGCCGCTTTGTTACTTACACATTGCAAAAGCAGCAAAGTCCTGCTGCTCACCCCACTGTGAAGTTGAAATAAGCGAACCACAGCGGAAAAACGTATACCCCCTATAGAAAAATATTATTGCGATTGACTGTAAGCAAACTCGCCTTAGACCTACAATACGCGAGGTGAAAATGGAGCTTAAGGAAGTGTTCCACATACAGCTTCATAATACGCGTAATTTTATTCAATACCCTCTAAGAACGGTTGGTTTCAAAATTGTCCAATGAAGGACGTTCGTTGGACCAATTTGGACAACGTCCAAAGAACCGTTCAACGAACGTCCATCGTTGGACCCGTGTTGAACGATTTTGAAACAATTTTTTGGACTTCTCAGTGGGTAGCTTAACTGAGGCAGAGAGCCTAATTGTGAACAACAGCACGCAACACGAGGTCGAGTATGGCAGTATTAAAAGGGCTAAAACCAGGGTCCTCATATATACGAATACGATATATCAACGCGAGCTAACTCAGAGTTTATTAATGTCGTTTTTGCTTGAAGCGAAACTGAATCAGATTCTAACCCCAACTACTGTCAAAATGTATGAACTGGCGTTAGAACCTGACTCAGTTTCAGGGTCAAGCAAAAACGCCATAAAAGAGTCATTCCGAAATATGGTGAAGTGAACTCCGTTACGAAAAATATGTGAAGTCGAAAATGAAAGTTTTCTCCTAATATTGACTATCTCGAGATAATCTAGCATTTTGTCGAGATATTGCTGTATGGGAAACACTCGAGTGCGAACGAAACAAAATGAAACGTCAACATGTTTTCACACTCGCATTGGCGCAAATAGAATGAGCGCGTATTTAGGCGCACGGTCTGATGGCGTATGGCCAAAAAGTCGCAATGTGGATTTTAGAAAAGATTCTCAATAGAAATATTATTTTTTCTCTTCATAAATAATGGTATAAGAATTAGACTAAAATAATGTATATTCAAAAACATATCGAGTTAAGGAGCATATGTGAAAGCGATCGAAATATGAAAGGAAGAGAAAATAAACCAAGAGATGTTTTCAGTTGCAGTTACGCTGATTTGAAAAAAATGGGTTCCATTAGTCGCCAACTGACCAGAAGGTAAGTAGTATACATACTAAAGAATATTTTTAAGCAACCTAATTTTGACCATTTTCAGTTTCGCTAACCTATTGTGAATAGAGCAAATTGGATTTCACAAATCCATACAACCTTCTAGAGCAAATATTTCGTCTTTGTATGTTTTCCGATCTCTCATTCATAAATTCAGCGCCCGGCGTTTTCCACATAGGGTGATGTGCCTATTTTGATAATTTAGCAAGGAAAGTGCTGCACGGTTTCATTAAATACTTGGCCTACACAATTGCTTAGATTTCTAAATAACAATACAATACAATAAGTGGCACAAAAACAACAATAATAAGCTCATCACCCTATTTAGCAGATCACTAACACAATTTGAATACATATATAAATTCTCCAAATTTCGCAAAATCTGTTTTGATTTCATCGGACATTTTATGTTCCATTATAGGTACTACTTGTTATCAGTAAAGTAGCAATTTCTACATTGGTGTGATTCTCGTCATTGTTACCTCACGCTTTGTTGTTATCTAACTTGGTACTGTATAGACTCATTGCTATATACCTATAAATACCAGAGAGTTGATTTGCTTTCTTCTCACCAGTCCGTGTAAGAGCTTCGTGGTTTGGTGTACTATTGTCCGCCCGGAATGCGTACATTCTAGTAAATTTTCTGGATTACTGGAAAAGAAACTTTACTCAGCACAGGCGACCAAATATACAATAGTTTGGCATTTATTTCGATCAATTTATTACCGTCATTCAAACATCAATCTCACCGACAAGATGAGCATTTTCGCTGGAGTAGAAGTTGGGCCACCGATCGAGGTGTTCGCTCTAAATCAGGCCTGCTTAAAGGATACCAACCCGGACAAAGTTAACCTGGGAGTCGGGGGTAAGTTGTAGAAAAAATCGATTGTAAATATGTAAAAGAAAGTGGTCCATTTCTGCCGTATCATATACATATTCTTGGAGTGCGTGAAAACTGTACAAAGGTTATTCAAGGGCAAATACAGGTCAGGTTGGAGAATGAATATGTATATAATTATTATACCACTTTTGCGTAAACTTAATAGCTACTGTTTTGTCACACACTGTGACGAGTATACACAAAAGACTCGAATGCGAATAATAGTCTACCTTGTTTTAAACGAGTATAAATAAGCCAATTGAAATGCCAATAATTGCTGTGTTTAATCATAAATAGATCGGAGAAAAAAGTGACATTCTCTTATCACGCACCTAAGGCCAAACAACAAGTGGGAATTATCATACGGCTTTGACTAAATGAACTCTTCAAGTATCTCCAAATTCTCTGATAAGGTCTAAAATACTCGCACAGAATAACCATAGCAACAAGATGCACTGGATTTTTAATTGCTCTGTTTCATCACAGCTTACCGTACGAATGAAGGTAAACCGTGGATCCTGCCGGTGGTGAAGAAGGCCGAGGCTGCAATCATAGCCGACGGTAGCTTGAATCATGAGTACCTACCGGTGCTAGGAATGGAGAACGTCACGAACGGTGCCAGTACTTTGCTTTTGGGAGATGATTCGGAGGCTATCAAGAGTAAGCGTGCCTTCGGTGTGCAAACACTGTCGGGAACCGGTGCCTTGAGACTGGGCGCCGAGTTTCTGGCGCGGATTCTTCACCGAACCACTTTCTACTATTCATCGCCGACGTGGGAAAACCATCATAAGGTATTTTTGTATGCCGGGTTTACGACGCCGAAGACGTATCGCTACTGGGATCAAGAGCGGCGGGGTATCAACTTTGAAGGCATGATTGCAGATCTGGAAGCGGCACCGGAAGGAGCCGTCATTATACTGCATGCGTGTGCCCATAATCCTACCGGAATTGATCCTACGCGGGAACAGTGGAAACAGATCGCCGATGTTTGTGAACAGAAGAAGCTTTTCCCGTTCTTCGATTCAGCCTACCAAGGATTCGCTAGTGGCGACCCGAATAAGGATGCCTTCGCTGTGCGATATTTTGTGGAACGTGGGTTTGAACTATTTTGCGCTCAGAGTTTCGCCAAGAACTTTGGATTGTATAGTGAGTTATGAATTTTTGTGGTGTCCTGAATATATAATACTAACCCTTGTATCATCTATAACAGACGAACGTATCGGAAATCTTACCGTCGTCCAGAGGGACACAGCAACCAGTTCTGCGGTGGCTTCGCAAATCACACTGTTGGTTCGTGGTATGTACTCCAACCCGCCGGCCTTTGGCAGTAGAATCGTGAGCCGGGTGTTGAATGACCCAACACTACGAGCCGAATGGATGGAGTGTATCAAAACGATGAGTTCCCGTATCATCACCATGCGGCAGGCTCTGTACGATGAACTGGTGGCACTGCAAACTCCTGGAACCTGGGAGCACATCACTCAGCAGATTGGCATGTTCTCATATACGGGATTGAATGGTAGGATCTACTAGATAAATTTTAGCAAATTAATTCCAATTGGACGTATTTGTTTTCGACAGAAAAACAAGTGGAAATTCTGATCAAGGAGTACAGCATCTACCTGCTAAAGACCGGTCGGATCAGCATGTGTGGCCTGAACGAGAACAACGTCAAGTACGTTGCTAAGGCAATAAATGATGCGGTTTGTCGAGGCGGGGCAGCATCCAAGATCTAGTTTAGTTGACGGGGGATAGAGAAGATGTCGGTTTTTCTTCGGCTTCCATATAAATTTATATATCGTACCGCTTTTATTTAAGCAAGCATTTTATGTTTCACTTGTTCCTTGTTACAATTATGTATTAGATTTTTTCCCTGTAAAAACATCGGGAGTTTTGGAAGTATTTTTTAAGCACTGAAAAGCAAAGCTTTCATATCTGATTTAATCAAAGCAACCGTAACAAAAATAAACAACAAAGGTCCTCCATATTAACACTTTGAATACACGCTGAACTCATTTGCAATATGAGACCAACAACAAGTAGCGAAGTTTTATGACAAAGTGTACAAATTTTTCTATGGAAATATGATTAATAAACGTAGGCAGATCCGTTTTTCTTGTAATGCAAATATAAAACAATATCATGCTGGGGTGGGCGTAGCGTATTGGTAAAATCGATTGCTTTGTACGCAGCACACCTGGGTTCGAGTCCCGACCCCGCACATAGGGTTAGAAATTTTTCATAAGAGATTTTTCTAACCCGAAGAGGCGAATGACCATAAGGTTAAAACCTCTATAATCGAAGTAAAAAAAATATGCTGAGAGACAACGATTTATATTCCAAATAATTGCAATGAGCATTTAGATATCTCATAAATAGAAACAGACGAAGGGTAACGGTTTTGTCATTAGTAGTTTAGAGAAATTCCCTGCGCAAATACAGATTTCTTAAACCTTTCGTCATATCAGCGATTCCGCCAAAATTGAGCAAATCATACTTCAAGAGAACTTCAATTTGAGAACAATTCCACCAGAAATCTTGAGAAGCTTTTCTTCAGAATCTTGAGATATGTTTATTTTCCAGAATCCTAAACAATCCAATAGAATTCTGAGCAACAAAACGTAGATATACAGATAAGGATTCCTTCGGAATGCTGAGATAGATTTTATCGAAATGCTAAAAAGAGTCTTTAAAAAGTTTCGAATAGAATCCAAGGAAGGACTACTTCAGAATCCAAAGCAGAGCTCCGACAGAATTATAAGATACATGGTAAGTCAGAATCCTATGCGAGTATCAGAAACCGTCTTCAGAGTAAACGATTTTAAATGACATTTTCTGCGTTGAAAAGATAATATAAAACCTGCATGGAGGTGGCTTGAACCCCCTAAACCAGTCCTGGTGCACGGTTCTGATTGGAGTGATACCCGCAGAGTATAGCTTGAAACGGTTCCAAGATCCCATTTTCCAGCAAATATCCTACCGTAAAACTTCCACCATAATTTTCTTGACATACTGATTCCACAGTAATACACTGTGCACTTTACTCCCAGGTATTTTGTGTCTTCGATAGTACGTCTAGACACACTTTCAGTCTGGTGAAAAGTTTTTGTTACAGATCTTATCTGGTAGCTAGCGGCAGCTCAGCTGGATCATACAACAAGCGTGTGTTTACTATTGTAAGGTGAAAGCTTCCACCGCAGATTGTAGAAGATAATTCAAGATGATGTTGCCATGCATGTGAGTTTTTGATGTTTTGAATTACGATGTGTGTTCAAAGATATAAGAACGCGAGGGATATGAATAGAGACTGATACCTGGAACAGTTGGGAATCTTTTAACCTGGAGGTAGTCAATTTCAAATTAATTAAACAAAACACAATTACTATTGAAGGGAAATCGAATTGATCTTAACTTATGAACATGAACATTTCGAATAATACTTTCAAATCTTCTTGGCCTTGTAATCTGAAAGATTTTCTTCAAACAAATTAAACAATACCAAGTTCAAATAGGGTCAACAGAAACCAAACTCTATTCTGTACATATCCGTAAATCCAACACACAGTCACTCGTTCTAACATCCTATCTGTATGCGCCTTTCAGTAGGAATCTATCTGGAAACAAGATCAGCAAGAAATTTTGATTGGGAATCAAACTAGTTCCCAACCAACCATGGAAAGTTCCAACGATAAAACATCAGGTGGTGAGTTGGAATTTTTTCTTAAATATTTGGGACCCCTAACCAGACTAAAGATAATCCCTTTCAGTATCCAACTCGGTAACTTTCGACGATGCCCTCTCGTTGACAAGTAAGTGACAAGATTGTCATTTATTCCAAAATAATGTGTTAGTTACTTCACAGAGTTCGGCCAACTGAACTACGTTCTAATCATCATAGCGGGGACAATTCTTACAGCATTCCTGCTTGAAACTCTAGGAATCAGCTACGTCATCGCGGTGGCCGAGTGTGACCTACAGTTGTCTACCAAGGAGAAGGGAGTGCTCAGTGGGATAGCTTTCGTGGGAGTTATCATCAGTTCACACCTATGGGGATTTCTAGCGGATACTATGGGCCGCCGGAAGGTGATTGTTCCCACGCTTTGTTTGACGTTCGGGACAACTGCTTTGTCCAGTTTCGCCACAGGCTTTTGGTCGATCGTCATTTTACGTTTCTTTGCCGGCTTCTTGTAAGTTTTCGAATGTTTAGTGTATAATTTGAACTAATTCACTTTGAAAATGTCACAGTGTTTCCGGTTCATCGGCAACCATCTACGCGTATCTTGGCGAGTTTCACAACCACCGCAACCGATCTCGTGCCATTATGGGTGCTTCGTTCGTCTTCGGAATAGGTTGTCTGCTACTACCAGCGATAGCTTACGTCGTAATAAATCGGGAGTGGGCGCTTGTTGTGCCGGTGCTGAACATTGTCTACCGTCCGTGGCGATTGTTTCTCGTCGTTTGCAGTCTGCCATGTCTGGTTAGTGGTCTAGCATTGCTTTGGCTACCGGAGAGTCCTAAGTTTATGCTACATCAGGGTGATATGAAAGCAGCGATCGACACCATCCAGTGGATGCATCGTGTCAACTGTGGTAAAACAGTTTCGCCACTTTTCATTGATTTAATTCTCGCGGATGAGGAGGACAAACAATTCGAGGAACGTCGAGCTGTGCTAAGCAGCTCCAAAGGTTTCAGTGCTATGATGAAACTGGTTTGGGATCAAACTGCTCCTCTCTTTCGGAAACCTTACCTGAACATAACAGCGATTGTGTGCTTTCTTCAATTCGGAACATATTTCACCTCGCATGGGCTATACATGTTCTTTCCGGAGATTCTGAACCAATTGGTAGAATCACATGCTGCTGGTGTTGACCGGACCACCGTGTGCAATGTGGTTTATACGCAAAATAGGCTGATCAATTCGGAGGTTGTCGGTGATCAAAGCTGCACACCACAGATGCTGAATGCTACCACATACGGACTTTCGTTCATACTTGAGGTGATTTACGCACTGGGGTTCGCAGTGATAGGTGTGCTCATCAACGTGGTGGGGAAGCTATCGATTTTGGTGTTCGTTTTCGTGGGTTGTGGTTTATCCGGAGCATTGATGGTTGTAGTGGATACGCCTGTTGGTGGTATGTCACTTTACATGATACTGGTGATGGCAGGGTTTGGTGGAAGTGTGGTTACTGCCGCCACTGTAGATCTGTTTCCAACAAATTTAAGGTGAGAAGTGTTTACTGATATCGTTGCCTAGCTTTATTTTCTTCTTCTACCACAGAGCAATGGCTGTCTGTATCGCGCTAATGTTCGGCCGACTTGGAGGGGTAGTCGGGGCAAACATGCTCGGAATGTTGCTGGACACTCACTGTGAGTGGAGTTTTGGGATGTCAGGTGCTATCCTTATGATCTGTACTGTGCTGTCATTCTTCATACCGAACATCAATGTTTGCACGCGGGGGAACGAACCCCTACCGACACTGTCATCGAAACCAGAAAGCTGCGACGAAGTAGGTTACGTGACTCGCAAATCACATCCAACCTGTGAATCTGTTGAAAATATTCAATAAAAGATTTGATCAACACTTGTTTTTGGACACATTTTATTTCGTAGAAACTCAGATCCAGGAACCCTACTTCCAGAATTTATTTTTATTCATTGATTATAAAAATATTCGACATGCTTTCTTTCATATCAGGCTAATGGAACTGTAGCGTATTACTAGATAGTTTTTCGTCCGTCCAGCTAAAATCCCGGAGTTTATTTCTCTCCTGAAACCGTTGCTCGCTGTTCATCACGCCATTTTCGCTGTAAGGCGGTCATGACCTGCGTCACCAGTCTGTTGACCGCGTTCCACGTGTTTATGTCGCTTGTCATTCTGTAGACGGCATTATTCGGGTTGATATCCGGTCCTCCCGTTTCAAGCATCTCCCTGCGTGTCGCTTCGAACCTTACGCATTCGAAGACCATATGCTCCGGTGTTTCCCCGACGTTTATGCACTCCGGACAAAAGGGTGACACCGAGTGTCCGAACCGATGTAGGTACTGTTCACTATGCCTCCTATTTACCCAGGTCGAGAGAACCGGTATGAATCTTCGAGTCCACCTTCCTTATATCGGCCCCCGAGTCAACTCTCAGTGGTTTCCGTATTCCCCTGGTCTCGTTCCGCTTATAGCATTCGTTAACTTCCACTAGGATGACGCCGATCGGGATCATTCCAGCGATAACACAGACTGAGTGAGATAGTCCTGTACGCGCTTGCGACCCGCATGGCCACGAGCCTGAACGTACTACTCAGCTTTACTCCATTCCGCTGTCTACAGCGCCGCAACACAGACAGTGCCTCTGTACCTCAGTATCGATTTTGATACATTAGCCAGAAGACGCCTGCTTGGCCCGGTGTTCGGCATAATTATGGCTAAAGCATTTATAGCTTGTGTTGGAATTCAGTCGAAACTGCGACATCCATCATTACGCCCAGCTATTTCAGTGCCCGCTTAGAAACTGCGACATGGTTTTCAGGGAGCGAATTATCATTTAAGCAAAATACTCGCCTGAGAAGGAAGTTCGAAAGACCCCCTCACGAACTTCAAACGCAGGACCAGGACGACTAAACTGACAGTATGGTCGACATTAACACCAGAAAGGCGGGACAGGATTGTCAATGTCCACCTAACTTACTTATACAGTATTACGCTTGCAAAATTCGCTACAAAAGGACAGTATGCATTTCTAGACGACAGAGAACTTCGGTGGGATGCTTCCTAATGCGGATGAAGCAATACTACCTTTATTTTTGCGTTCCTTTGCCACCAGTAAAAGGATTAGACGACATGGTAAAGCACATATCTGCGACTAAAATTAGGAACGCGCAATTTGAGTAAATTCATTCTGCATATGCGGAGCCTACCATGTTACCATGAGCCTACCAAATCTGTGATAATCACATGTGAATTAACTCATTCCATAGCCAGTGAATTTGACTTACCTGAATCGATTCCATATTGGTGATATTTACTCGCAGAATATTAAGTTTGAATTCCTGCAAGTAAAAAGAAAGAAATATTAAATGAAACACTCTCCACTAACATATTCATTTGCTGGTTTATTCAGTTAATTTATAAATGTTTAGCTCTTGAAATGCATCCTAACAAACGTCTTTGATCAGTACATGTTTTGGCTGGTAGTAAAGAAGAACAAAAGAAAAAACATTCGCAACAGATTATTTTGCAAGCCGTTTGAT
This sequence comes from Topomyia yanbarensis, assembly GCF_030247195.1. NCBI lineage: Eukaryota > Metazoa > Arthropoda > Insecta > Diptera > Culicidae > Topomyia > Topomyia yanbarensis. The sequence goes on along the minus strand of NW_026683602.1, from coordinate 195,874 downwards.
ATATTATCTTATCTTAAACTCCGTTCCAGTGTCCGACTCATATAAAAAACCACCCACTCGAGCTCATCTCTGCGTCTAACTACCAGTAGACCTCTTTTCTAGTTTCGTATCAAAAGTGCTCTTAAACCTAAATCCTGTCACCATTACCATTTATCTGTGTTAAGACGTTGTTCGTATCCTTACTTCAATGTTACGTTTCTTTAACAATCTTAGTCTATGTTTATGCGATAGAAGAAGGGAAAACATGTCTGGTCATGTAGTTTTATTAATAAATAACGATTAAAGAAAAAAGTTGGAATCAAAGCGATTCTGTTGGTTACAGCAGTTTTGCGTCTCATTCGTAATTTCACTTTTCACTTCCCTAGCAGACCCACGGGACTCCCTCAAAACAATAATAATAAATAAGTAGTAATCTAACAATACTTTTCCAGTGGAGGAAATAAGTGCCTGCAGCGCTCATATAGCATATGTGCATAACGCCGAATATTATAAGTTCTTACTTTCATAAAGGTGATCATTATATGATGTGTTAAAGTGCGTTAACTAGTACTATTTCATTAGTTATCTAACGCGAAGACAAAAGGTCCGAGCTAGCTACCAACTATAAAAAGGGACGTCGAAAAAGGCTTACTCCTAGCAAAAGAAGCATTCGTTAATAAATCAATGGTTAAATTAAATACAACAATGTTAAAAATGAGTTATAAAATCAAACAAAAAAGGACAAAATAGTAATAATAGTAATATTAATGGACGCGTTCATCTCACAATTGTGTAAGTTCTGATACTTGTTTTGATTATTTTTACTCGTGGTGCTTATCAGCAATAAATATTTTCCTTTAATTTTAAAGCTACATCTTTTACGCTTCTCAGCCGTGTCTACACTATACAGGAAGAAGGCTGGTATTCGCGTTTGATAAAAGCAAAAATGGAATCATTTCCCACAGAAGCAAACGGAAATGCCGACCTTTTCCATGATGGGGCTGCGCAGCGTCTGCTGCGTTTGCTCCGTGGCGGTGTACAGATCTTCTTCGCTACTGGTGCTGGCCAGAAGCTACCACCAGTCTCACTTGAACTTGGACCGGCCCGGAAGGGTGGGACTGTCCGGTGGCGTACCGGTGCCGGGTGTGTACTGCTGGTGGTGGGGATGATGGTGTTGATGATGATGGGCTAGCACTGGCCCGACCCCGCCGGTCGATGGAACTGGTGGCGGTGCAGTTTTCGGTGGTTTTGTCACCACCGGCTTGAAAGGGTGGTGCAACTTGCGCAGCGGACGCGGCGAAGGTTGTTCCAGGGAAACCGATGCCATCACGGTTTGTTGAGTGACCTCGCGTGCTGTGGCTACCATCTCCGGATGGTGGATCCAGGCTGATGAAGTATTAGGTTAAATGAACAACAATGCTTCTCCTTTGATTTTCTAAAGGAAACAACTTCAAATGGTTGTTATACTTCTGTCTCGAATTTTTTAATTTTAATCCAGATATTTAGCTGAGGGTGAGTGGAAATAACTAGCTTTGTATTCTGTATAGTACGTTAAAAATAAGATGCGAAGTCAACCCTAACAAAAACTCCCAATCTCACGATGGAATTTGGATCTTCAAGAAGGGTCACAAAATCGAGTGTAATAACGATCTTACATGGTCTATAAAGTACTCTTTCGTGTTCCGTTTAGCAGTCTGCGCCCGTTGGTTAAATCTTTTGTCGGCGAATGCCATAGTGAGTTTCGAGAAGGACGATCAACGAACAACCAGATGTTTACCCTATGACAAATCAGGAATATATTTCGAGAATACAACTTGCGCGCTCTCCAACTGTTTGTGGAATTCCACGCGACGTACGATTCAGTGAGAAGAAACGCACTGTGGAAGAGAATGGTTGAACATGGCTTTCGGATAAACTGATTAGACTGATTCGTGTAACGTTGGGTGAGTCAAAACCAAGCATCAAATTAGCTGGAGAGATATCCGACTTGTTTGTGACGTTAGATGGATTGAGGCAGGGTGATGCACTCTCGAATCTATTGTTCAACATAGCGATCTGATGTGCAAGAGAACGGAACATCACGAAATCTCACATGTTTCTTGGTTTCGCGGACAACATCAACATCATAAGCGTTGAGCGTAGAGCAGTGGAAGAGGCATTTGTGTCTTTAAAAAGGGAGGTTGTGAGAATTGAACTGACTATGAACTCTCAGCCAGCCCCTTTGCCCGGAGTGCGTGAATGTCTTCGAATGCCCTAGGTTCGAAGAAATTCGTATGTCTGGTGTGACAATATTGTCGAGGAGATGTGCCACAACGAGCATATCTGGGACGCTGCCAACAGAGAGTTTACGAATATACTCTCCGAGCTGCAGAGAAAGTGACGAAGGGACCAGTAGCGCCGGTGGATAGAAAGCCACCGTGAAATCACAAATTGGGTTTCGAGAGAAATTTCGCCGCCGGGAAACTCTCCGTCGGTGTAGACTAGGTCCACCGGCGGGAACCAGTTGAGTAGTACGCGACGTAGTAGCGGGTACCAGTAAACCGGACGTCAGACTTCACCAGAATTGCCGGACTGACTTCAACACCCTCCACCGCTGGGACTAGATCGAGTAAATCGGGACGAAGCGTGAAGTTAAATGGCTCACGGAAACAAACATCGATACCGGGAGAAATCTACCGCCGTGGAATTCACAGTAAAGTAGATTCACCACCGTGGATTATCCGACTATATCGCGACAAAAAGGGGAGCCAATTGCCTCACGAAACAGAAATCGTTACCGAGAGAAATTCCGCTGCCAGGGAACTCACCGCCGGATAATATACGAGTAGATCTCGATAAATCTGGGAGCCTAATTGTTCGAGGAAGCGGGTATCGATGTCGGGAGAAATTCCTCCGCCAGGGAACTCTCAGTCGGAGTAGGGTGAGTTCACAGCCGGGGTCTATCCGAGTAGATCGTCACAAGTCAGGGAGCTGAATGACTAACGGAAACAGGAGCTAAATCGCTCATGGAATTAGTTCCTAAACGGCTCATTGAAGCGAGAGCTCAACGGCGACGTAAAAGATGGCTACAAGAAGCATGTGAAGAGTCGAGAGTTAAATCGAAACGAAAAGGTCCAGCCATTTAATGGACCAAGTGAGGTTCCGAGATACAGCAGAAGAAATAGGTGCGACGAAAGCACAATGAGTACTCCCACGAAGTAATACCTCGATATAGTTCATTGAAGGAAAAGGCGAAAAAAGAGTAAGAAGTGTTTTTAGTGGTTAGGCACGAAAGTGAATCGTGAATCCCACACAGTGTCAATGCACTACGGACGAAGATCGGGTAACCAGGAAATCTAATACACTTGGTTGAAATACAGAGTACCCGACTTGCTCGGCCACGATGATGATGATGTTCACTTGCTGGAATAAACTTGCCGCGTTCGTGTCGGAAAACCAGAACGTTATCAGACCTCACTGGAATAAATTACGAAAGCTTTTTAAATCAGGATTAATCAAGACTTTAATCACCCACTCGATACTATGTTGCAATCTTGAGGACTTCCAGCAGTTGGGTCATCCATCAACGAATCGGATCCAGAGTTATAACCGAGTAACATAACGATAGAAATGTTTAAAAATCTTTTCGACCGAATTTTCAGAAGAGAAACTCCTGTACAGTTGACTTTACTCTTATCCAATCCAAATTTTTAGTATGTACTTTTACCTCTGTAGTCTGTGAATTGTACTCTATCCACAAACACGATGCCAACCAGACTTTCTGAGATTCATTTGGTTCAAGTGGTTCCAGGTTACATCCACAAGAACCACACTAGCACCCTTTTTGTACTTTACGATTATTATCTCAACTGACAGTTATTCTGGTTTACCCTGTCCTATGACAACAAACCGCGCACGAGATACTTACTCTTGGAAGATGTCCGACTGTGATGATCGATAAGGGCAGCTGCTAGCGGCGCGCCAGCGCTACTCAATCCGCCCGTGCCGGAACCTCCGATAACCCCTCCGGTCACCGCAATCTGCGGTGGAATCGGACTAAAAATCCTCGCGGTAAAGTCCTCGAAGGTGTTACTTTCTTTGTGCCGTAATGCCACCGTGTCCAACGAGCGGTTCCGTTCCTCATAACTAAAAAAAAATTAAAAACCAACGGTCAATGATCTTCAAAACCAACCAAACTATTCAACTTACTACTGCTGATACAGCGAAAGCGAAGTCCTCTTCGCTCGGCTTGCGTTGATCGCCGAAGCTCGAACCAAGCTCGCCAAACAGGAACCACCCACCACCATCTCGTCGGACAGCGGTCCGAACCATGGAACGTCCGGTTTCTTGCTAATCGTCACCCGAAAAAGACCACTTTTCATTGGATATATCACGATCAGTACATCGCAGAATTCCGTAGGCAAAATGTCTCTCCTATAGTCGCGATTGTGTTCGCTCCACACAATGTGAACCTCGTCATTGCCCAGGTGTCGGGTCTTGTTCAACATCGCCTCCGACGTATCGGATGGCATTCGTGTTGACACGTGGTAGATGACTTCCAGGAACGGTGTCGCATAGTACGGGGCAGTCTGGCCGCAGCCCTGCCTAGGTAAACCTCCGAGGAAGCCATTGTGCGATTCCAACTCCACCTCCCAGCCAAGTGCCGATACGAACATTTCATAAGTGCTACTACCGCATGCATTCCTCAAGATACTTCCTTTATCCTCCTGTCCGTTAGCAACGTAGATTACAGCCATTTTGTGCGTTTCACGACACTTCTGATTGTCCAGATTACGAAGTTCGCGCAGAAGTTTGTCCGTTCGCTGCAGCAGATGAGTTCTTTTACGCCGCTCCCAGCCAGCCAAACCCAGCTGGCTAAATAAGATTCGCCCGAACTGGAATGATTTTGTTTCGCTGGAAGAGTTCGTCGATGATCGGTCAACCGAAGTCGTATTATTGAATCTAGTCGTTAATGTTCCACTTGGTCCAAACGGTACCACAGGTAGGTTATCGTCTATGAACGAAGCGTATGCTACGGATCCTCCGAGGTTGTATGCAGGGGACTCACCTAACAGGCCTACGGATGCGTTTTGCCGGGCGATGTACTCCGTTTCAAGCGCTCGTTGATTTAGGATTATTGAGATGGTTTGTGCTTCTAATGGTGGACCAAGAGGCGAAGGGCCGGCGGTGTTTAGAGGTGAACCGCTGGCATCCAGACACTCCGGGCTAGTGTACCCAATGTATTGAAGCAAATCGTCCAGTTGATCTAGATCAGGTGCTAGGTCTTTGGCCACCGGTAATTGATGAACAGGTCTATGTCGGAGGGTATGACGAAGAGGCGCTATCGGAAGCCCCACAGTGGACATCATTGGGTCAATGGAGGCAGCTGCTCCAGCGAATATCCTTGAGAATCCTCCGTCTGTTCGGAAGGGAAATGCTGAGTTTGGCTTTTCAGTGGAAGGGGAAAAGTCTTTTATTTGTCTACTCGTATCTTCAGCGGTAGGACTTGGTTCTTTGTAGAGGATTGATGCGTCCCAACAGGCTTTACCATTTAGGTCTCGAAGCAATAAACGTACTTGTCGGTTGGCTGTGATCAGACCTGCGGTAGCTCCACCTCCTGGTAACTTGAGAGCAGATAATTCAATAAAACTTGCCACCAGTTCTGGACTTAACATCAACAATTGAAGATTCGGAGAAGCCAAGACCTGTGATGCTCCTAAATCCATTGAATCTCGATTACCCCATGAGTTTTCTCGATGCAAAGTACTGGTACTACCGCCAGTTAGATCGTCCTGTTCATCAACCATCGAGCTGAGCCGTGTCGCACCGATACCCATGGGAAAATGACCCAGATTGGTAATCAAATGCATTGCAACCGTTTTGGCACACAATCTAATCGCAGATTGACAATTGGCAATCCATTCCGAGGTTTGGTAGGTGGGCTCCGTGGGAGAATTCTGCTCCCGAACATCATCTACAGTGATTGTCATGTCGAAGTCTTCATCGGTAGTGAATAGCTTGATCCGCTCGCCGTTGTGAACACCCATGGCGATCTTGTAAAGAGCCTTGAATACTACCTGTATAAGCGGTTCGTCGGAATCGGTGCTCTTGGGTCGCTGAAGGGTTTCCACCGAGAAGGACATACAAAATTCACCAAGCGTTAGAAGCAAAGAAGTTAGTACGGTTTTGTCCGAGTCTTTCGGATATGGAACGTTTTGGATTTCCAATGACAGACATATCGTGTCAATAATCAGCTGTGGTAGGCGGTCTATTCGTTCAATGCGTTTTCCTTGTTCAGCGCAAAGTTTGAGCGTTTCAGAGGCTAGCCGGGCGATGATGCGATGCTTAAACTGAAGCGCTTGCAGAATTACTTGGAAGGCTTCACGAATACGGGGACTGAAGGCGCTTTCTTCGCGCGCTGAATTTGACCCGGAATGGTGCAAAGGAATTCGTTGCTTGAAAGAAGTTGATTCTGAAGCGGTGGAGGAATTAGATGAGGACGGATTGGTAAGGTTTTGAAGAATCCACTGGCCGAGAGAAGCTATTGCGATAGAACGAGCTTTGGCTGTAGGTTCCCGGCGTGCACAACGTAGGACAATATTTAATACGTGTTCCTGCAGATCTGGACATTCCATTAGGTCGATGTTGGGCTCCGATGGCTGCAGAACAGGTCCCGGAAGGGATGTTTTTGGAAAACAAAGCAGGGAACCGAGTAGACCTGCAACCTGGGATCTGGGAGCATGTGGTCCAGTTTCCGACGAAGTCAGAACTATCGTTGAAGCGTGAACCAAATCCAACAAGAGTAAGGAATGTCCCGGAAGTAACAAACTCAAAAATCGTGGCCCTCCGAGATATCTCAAGGCAGTGTAGGCCATCGCTCGATCCTCACCGGAAAGAGCCTGATGAAGCGCATGGTAAAACAACGGCAGCTGATTGTTTCCTAATGATGCCCCTGCCTTGACGATTGTACACAGCAACTGCATAGCGTACAGCTTACCTTGGCTGTATTGGCCATCCAGTGTTAAGGCGCCGTAACACCAAGGTGCAACAAGCGCAATTGGTGGAACAAGATTTACCGGAGTAGGGACTACCTGGCCGTCCAACGAGATTCCTTGATTTATTCGAATCTTGATCAAACTTTCCGTTATGTTTACCAGGTACTGAAAAACCTGCGCGTGTAATTTTGGATTCAAGATCTTGTTAACATCCCCCAAAGCTCCAAGCATTCTCCTCCACATAATAGCGGCCACATCCGGTAGCCAACCGCGAGCGGTTCCACCAGCCAAAATGGATCTCCTGTCAGCGGAAACTGCGCTACTCTCATCTTGAGTATCGATGCTAGAGCTATCGGCTGTCAACACATCTATTTGCATGGGAGAATCCTTGATCGAGCCACTCTCAATTCCACTCGAGGCCGTTGGTGACGGACTTCTGGATCCACACCTATAGCTGTCGCTATCATTTCCTATTGCACGACTTTTACCCGGCGTAGGACGAATGGAGTCCAACGAAAGAGCTCTTCGAATAGTTGGTGGTCCCATCATCAACGATTCGTCGCACTGAGAAAACCTTGATAGTTCCAAATTCTCGTTGCTAATGCTCAATCCACCGCCAGAATTATTGGACAGCATCCGATTCAATGAATGCTCTACCGCCATCGGAAGTGAGGCTACATGTTGCTGATTCTGTGCCTGATTCTTGCTTCTTACCCTTCGTCTTGTTCGAGACTTTCGGAATGGTGCCAAGCTACCCTCGCTGTAGCTTCTATTCAGGGACGGTGTCCCTGGAATACTCCTTACCACTTGACCGTGGCCAACGATCCTCACATCATCGCCGACGGTCTCGTCCATGGACATTTTGCCATTGTTATTGCACTGCGTCACCGAACTGTCCGGCTTGTCATTCTGATTCGCGACCGAGTTCTGAGTCCAATTGGAAGGCGTTCCCCGTTTCCTCTTACCCTTTTGTTCCGCCAACCGATCCAGCGGCAAATCCGACAGATTAATGTTGTATACCTGCCTGGCGAGAACACGCGTCAAAGTTTGCATCGTCTTGTCCCATTCAACGATTAGCTCTTCGCGGTGTGTCAACGAAGACAACACTTTCAGGAACTTGTCCCAGAGGCCCGGATTCACCACCACATTCGTGTGGGCCCGAATCCATGTGACGATCAACGTTTGGAAGATGGGTTGGGCTAACCGGCCGCCCAGGTTGTTTTTCTTTGCGTTCGGCGGTGAATTCTGGAGAATTACGGATGTTACCTACGGAGGAGGAAATGAAATGTATTCAAGAGATAACGCATATATTTCCTAGATTGCTTGTCACCCAGAGTAAACAAAATATAACTCACCTGTAACAACACTAACAGCAGTTGCTCCCACGTCTTGCCTTCCATGCGTGTCTTCATTACCATCGTCCGGTAGATGTTCAATACCCGCTTGCAGATATCGGTTTGCTCATCCAGAGGCGTAGCAAAGCCATCGCTATTTGTCTTTGATTGAAAGTGAATGTTCAAGTGCGCCGTATTGATCATGAACACATTTACCGCGTTCGTAACGAACACCTGCAGAACATTCTGTAGTCCAGCTCGGATCATTACATTTTCCTTACTGATGGCTCCCAGGTAGGAATCGGTTCGAAGCCGCTGACTGTTCGGACGTCCTCCCTGATGGAGCTCACCGGAGCTACCACTTAGCGATGCCTCGCTAGTGTCCGGTTCCAGCAGGAACGGTGGTGGCGGAATCGTACTCATCCAATCCCGGTAGACGGAGATCGCAATTCGCATAGCTTCGATTTGACTTTTAGAAGTGAAAGACATCAGGAACGCCTGCCGGTAGATCTCATGAACAAAGTTTACCGTGTCCCGGCTAGAGTAAAGAACATCTCGGACCAGCTGTGTTTGTGTATAGCCCAAGTGTCGTAGATTCGACAGAAGGGATGCATTTTCTCCAACGACTTCATCATCGATTTGTACGTTATCCAGTTTCGTACTGATGTGCCTTTCATGGGTATACTTGGCGATCCAGATTACCAGAACCACTATGCATGAACTCATTACTTCCTCTCGCTTGGAGATATTTCGCATCGCCGGTAGATCGATTTTGGGTTCGTAGATCGAAGTGGAATAGTCAAAGTTTGGGCAGAACACAGGTAGGTACTGCTCCCGAAACTTTGTCAACAGGAAGTTAAAGGTGCGGATATGTTTCTGCGGGTTGTTATCTCTCCACTTAAGACAACCACAGGACTGCACCATACAGTCCAGCAGGATTTCGAGTCCATCGCGCGGATCAGGAGCGGCCGTTCTCTCGTTCGAGCTGGGTGGAATAACGGGCTGAATCTCCGGTGACTTGACCGGATGTGCACCGGTATCGTGAAAAACGGAACCACCTAGCTCGCCCTTCATGTTCGGATGATTCAGAACATCCGTCGCGATGAACTCCGAATCCGACGACAGTGGACCGTTCTTTCCCTTCTGCGGTACCGTTAGTCCGGGAACCAGCTCGGTAAACATGCCGTGAACAAAGTCCGGTGCATTATCACCGAGTGCTTGATACCAAAGGAGAAAGTACCGGACGCCCTCTCGGCGCAGCTTGACACTGTTGCCATAGTGCAGCAGTTTGGCGAGTATTCGACCGAGCGAGTGCACCTGCCAACGGCGGGCGATCAGTTCCGGCAGCAGACAGAGGATTTTGCTCAGCAGCCATAGTGAACCATCCAGTTCCTCGCGGTGCGTTTTGTGGACTGTGTAATTGGTTGGAGTGGAGAAAAAGGAAAAAGAGATAGTTGTAGCTTAGATAGTGGAATGGTAGGCGGAAGCTTCACAATCGAAATAAAGCCCATAAATGCAAAATACTTCAAAAAATACAATTTAAAAGAATTGAATGCGTTTACGATTAATTATTATTGTGAGTGTTCAATTTAATACTAAATTTGAAGGATTTACGCCTTCAATAATATAAAAAAAACATATCCATGCAATTTTTTTGGAATTACCCATTTTGTCAATTAGGAATTTTTTGTACGAGAGGGCACAATACCTAACTTAAAGTTCGTTTTTTCTTCTTTTCCGATTCTCTTCATCAGTTACTAGCATCATTTTGGATCCAGTTAGATGACAAATTTAAACTTGGCACTATTCAGACGCTAAATTCATAAAGTTTCGTCTTGCTTGAACATAAACAACTGGCTGATTCCAAGTTAGGTCTCGGAAGGCAAACACAGAAATTGTGAACTAAAGAAAAACTAAAAAAAAAAATTAAAACGTCAATGTCATTTTTTTTAAATCAATCATTTTTTTCTAACTGGTACCAAGATCATCTTTATGTTTAGATTTATCATCTTTGGTGGGCGTAGGAGAAGACTCGAGTAAGGTGCCTCCAGATCGACCATCCTGAAAAAGGACACTACTTCCGTCCAGAACAGATATAGTTCATGAAACTTCTTTCAAAAGTATACCTAGAGTAGTCTGGAGTAATTTATGAACGAATGTAGTTTTTCATGAGCGAAATGTTTATTAATTTGGTGTTGATGGGCTTATTTGAGTATTTCAATATTAAATGTGTATTAAAAAACCCGTAAAAATCAAATGGGTCTCGGAAAACTTGAAAACTCCCATACATGAGTCAGTCTATTCCGGGCCGAGCTGCCAATAGAGAGCACCTAAGTGACTCTATTAAATACGGTGAAATTGTAAATAGAGATGCCGCGTGCTCGTTTCAATCATGAGTTGCTCGCATGTCAAGCGAGCAACATCATGACTATAACGTCCGGACGGTACAATGAGGAGTAAGGAGTTATGGATTTTCGGCAGTGGTGGCATTAGCACGCACACAGTTAAACCGTGTACGAATTTTCAGGTGCCAGTACCACTTGGGTAGGGTGGGTTGAGATTAAGTTGAACACTGCATCGTGCGGCCAGTGTAAGCTGTTTGCAGCTTGTGAATTTGCGTTGGGATTAATTAATTTATTTTTATGCTTGTGTGTACGTTGCGTTGGAAAATGGCTACTATATTAAACTGTAATGATGGATTTTTTCCGAAGCAGTAATAAGGGGAAAATGTCTATTTGACTCTATTAGGGAAGATGCCTAATTTGGATGGAATGCGTATAAATTGCCCCAATTATCGCCCTGCCATTTCAAATGGGTTGGGTGAAAATTCGTCAGTATGCGTTCTGGCCTCGTACCAGCCGCTGCGTTGTCGTAATAATCAAAAGAGAAAGTAAACAAAGAGAGGCTCTCGATGTAACTTACGTCCTATTCCAAATTTTCTCCAGAATTGATCACACTGAAGGTCATTTGGCATAATTTAATTTATCTCCAGGATAACGGTCATTTGGCATAATTTCTAATTTTGCGTGATTTCGAATTTTGCGAAGTGATTTCAGGTTATTTGGCGTAACAGGTAAAAGTGTAGTTTATCAGATGAATGACCTATAAGGTTAAAGCTGCACTAATCAATAATAATAATGTGTTGATACCCATTACCTGATATTGATTATGTTTCAAGTGAATACATTTTATAACTGATTTTATCTTCTTTTATATACGAGCAGTTCTTTTGAGTTTCATTTTCGAAATTTTTGTGTTTGTTGACATCAGCCGGTCGAGCTGGCCGCCGACCCGCCATCGGAAGCGGCGGCCCCACGCAAGCAAACCTGTGATCCAATCGTTTGCCCGGATTACTTAAACATAAGGGCTGTACATTAGTTTAAATCCGACGGAGCGACAGTGATGTCGAACATCACGCATCCTGAAGCGATATGGCGTAGCCACATTAGGCATAAATGTTATTTATTAATTGGTAAAGTAGAATAAACTAGTTAATTTTGGTTCAAGTTCAATTTTAGTATTATTGGTAAACAAACTAATTTAAATTCATTTAAATGTTTAGGTAGCAGGCATTATGCTTAAAAATTTTAGCTACATGCCAGCTGCTTACAACTGCATAAGTAACTCACCCTCGAACGATGAACATTATTACCAACATACAATCAAAATGCACAATACATACAGGAAGATATACTCAAAAAATATCCTGGTAATTAATAACGTTATGACTACCAAATGACCTTATGCCCAATGACTTTATGCTAACTGACCCAGACTCAGTATTATTTTACTATACCCGGGGAAACTACTCTGCCTTGGTGCAAACTGGAAAAACGTTTTACGTATCATCGCATACGATGTTCCAGTAATAGTTACACAATGATCCGTAGAACTAGATTAATTGAATAACAGGTAGATGTATCACGGGGATTTGGATATTCACATCTGGACCAGTTTATTTTCTAGTCTATTCTATTAAAAGTAATGTCCTGTAACTACGCTCGTTGTCGATTGTTCGGGGTTCAGGGCTTCTTTGTGCACTTTTTATCAATTATTCTATTTTGACGAATTATAACTCCTTTAATAATCGATGGATTTGTATCATATCAGCCAAGATTCAGCCGTCATCGTGTATGTATTATTGATGCCAAATATGAGCAGAATTGCTATAAAAGTGGTATAGCGTTTTTTAATATTTCATATGGACTTGCTGGCTCACAAATGGAGCTCCTTGGTAGTGGACACATCAGTTCTCAGCGTACAAAAAAGGTAAGCACAACAAAACAAAGTAACGAATCGCGGAAACGCTAAGAACAAAAAAACAATGCTAGACCGACAAACACATAATTTGACAAGAAGTAACTACGGCGAGTACCCAGCGGAAAAAGTTTCCTTTTAAGGGTCCTATCGTAACTTTGCAGGAAGTTTATAATAATTTAAATGTATTTATTTCTAGAAAAAAAATGCATTTATCAATTACTTTTATTAAAAAAATGTTAACCAATTCTTAATAAAGGAATAAGCTCTATTGGTGGTGAACGAAGTTTAAATTAAAAATTCTCTTATTTTGCTTTTAAAAATTATTTTCAATTATTCTTTAATTCGATATAAAATAAAAATTAACCAATTTTATTTACTTTTATGGAAATATCATTAATTTATACTGATATCGGAGTTTTTTTTCAACTATATCTATTTATCGTATTTTCTAAAATGAGGGATTCATTTTAATTTAATATTTATAACGGAACTTGTCAAAAAAGAGTGGGTTGATACTGCATATTGTTTTTCGTTTATCTCTAGTATATCAAAATTGGTTTCTAACAGCATTTAATGATTTTTTGTATTATCAATTCTAAAAACCTGTTTTAATCCACCTAGCGGTGCAATTGTGCCTTTCTCATTTCTCTAAACTATGGCACGGAGGCTTTTTATGTTCAACATAATTGTGGAAATGTCCATTACATTCTTAGTACACTTTGCACTTATACACAATGGCATGCCAGCCACGAACTTGATGAGCTACGTGTCGACGGTGAAACACTTGAAACAAAAAAATATCATACTCCATTAGCCTAATCAGCATTAGATCAATGTTATCTGCTTGCTAACTCATTTTGTCATGCGGGGATGGGTATGTGAGGAGGGCGAAAGTCCCATGAATGAACGACTCCCCAGCTTAAATTGGTATGCTTTGTAATATAGTGCTGGTTTAAAGATGATGGGGTTGTAAGGGAGGGGTATGAGGTGGTGGTCTGAGGGGTGATTTAAGGAGATTTTTAAAGGAGGGGAGTGAACAGTAGAGGGGGGGTGTAACCCCTCTCCGTAAACCATCAACTACGCCCCTGTTAAAATCCAGAAACCTTATGCGAGTCGAAAAAAAAATTTGGCCGGGATTAGGTTGACGTTTTTCAGAGTCATTGCATAACCTTTTCTATGAGAAAGGCAAAAATGTGCAAAATCCAAAAAAGTGAATCTTCGTCAAATTTTTTTCGTGTTTGCATCAAATCTCGACGTTTTATGCACCTTGAATACATTTAGCATCAAAAATAAAAATTCTATTTTTAATTTTTCCTATAGTTTTTATGCGAAATTTCTGTGTGGCCGCACTCTGAAACCCGTAATTCCGGAACCAGAATTCCGATCGATCCAAAATTCAATAGCAGCCGATGGGAAGGTTGCACCTTTCATTTGAGACTAAGTTTGGGCAAATCGGTCCAGCCATCTCTGAGAAAAATGAGTGACATTATTTGACACATACGCACATACATACACACACACATACACACACATACATACACACATACACACACATACAGACTTTTTCCGATCTCGACGAACTGAGTCGAATGGGATATGACACTCGGCCCTCCGGTTTTTCAGAGTGATTGCATAACCTTTCTATATGAGAAAGGCAAAAAGGTGCAAAATCGGCAAAGTCCCAAAAAGTCGATTTCTAAAAAAAAAAAATTTCGTGATAACATAAAATCTCGACGTTTCATGCATTTTAAAGATGTTTGGCATCAAAAATACGAATTCGATTTCTGAAATTTCATGGGGTCCCCCCTTTGAAAAAAATTTTGAGTTCCGGCTTATATGGGAATTTCATGTGTGACCGGACCGTTCAGTCTATATTTCCGGAACCATACAAGCGATCCGTGCGAAATTTTACAGACATCTGTGGGGATAATAGAGCTATCATTTGGGACTAAGTTTGTGAAAATCGGCCCAACCATTTCCGAGAAACTGATATGAGTTTGCTAGTTATGAAAGATGGCCGCTTTTCCCGGGCACTTCCGGAACCGTCTATGGTGGTCAATGTAGTCAACGAAAGTTTGTTTGGCCGTCGGTGACCTAGAACTGCAAAGTTAAGTTATTTGAGAGACAATTTAGCGAAATTTTTACCTTTTTTGCTTCCATCGGGGTATCGGTTTGAATCACAATTTGCTATGTGATCGCACGCCACAACCCGTAACTCCGGAACCGGAAGTCGGTTGGGGATAAAATTTAATAGCCATTTACGGGGACGCAACATCTTTCATTTGAGACTAAGTTTGGTTGATTCGGTCTAGCCACCTCCGAGAAACCGATGTGACTGTTAGTCTGAATTTGGATACTTCCGCCGGGGCTTCCGGAACCGATGATGGTGGCCAATGTGACCAAAGAGACTTTGAATGGCTGTTAATGACCTAGTACTACAAATCGAAGCAGTTGTGGTCACATTTTGGAAAATTTTTCACCATTATACATTCATTGCAGAATTTCTTAAAATCGACGTTTTCTGCGTGATCGTACTCATCACCCTGTAATTCCGGAACCGGAAGTCGGATCCATTAGAAATTCAATAGCAGCCTATGGGAACGTTGCACCTTTCATTTGGGACTAAGTTTGTAAAAATCGGTTCATCCATCTCTGAGAAAAGTGAGTGAGATTGTGTTCGCGTACACACACACACAGACGCACATACACACACACATACATACACACACACATACATACACACACAGACATTTGCCGAACTCGACGAACTGAATCGAATGGTATATGTCACTCGGCCCTCCGGGCCTCCGTTAAAAAGACGGTTTTCAGAGCAATTGCAATACCTTTCTATTGAGAAAGGCAAAACGGTGGGATTAAAAATTTTGTAAAAAAAAATTTAAATAAGGGACTATTTATGATGTTCATTTGATTGCTAACTTGATGGCGTAATTAGTACACAAGGCCACGTTCTCAAGTTATGCACTTTTTCAGTCAAGAATTCTGAAATAAAGGTTTGAAACCTTATTTTTCATGGCCAAGATCACATTATTTCGCAACCACCAACTTTGGAGGTCCAATGTATTGGAAGAATTTATACAATATAATACAGTGCATCTCTTGAAAAAAAAGTAATTTTGGTGATTAATCCTCCTGGAAATAATTGTGGAGAATAAACTCGCAACATTATTTAGAGGCTTGGCATCCTCGGTAAAATTGTTGATAATGATATTAAAACAACCTTTTTGAAGACACAAAAATCTTTAAATGCTCGTAAAAAAGCAATCTTATCGTACTAGAAAGCATTTTTCGCCATTTTTCATCATTTTTCTTCTTTCCAAAAAATAGTATGTTGTCTTAATACACTCAAGATTTTCTGTTCTGTCGAGCGGTCTCATTTTACGAGCCTCCAATCACTTTTATCGACCCTTGAAGTGTTTTGTTTTTTTTGGTAAACAGTGTTAAGAAAAATGACAAAAGTCATACGCAACATGGTTGAAAGACATAGCTCTACAAATGTCAAAAGTATAATAAAACTAATAAAAGTGCGTATGTTAGAAAATATTGAAAAACTAAAGTGTACAAAGTAACTCCACATATCCAAAGTAGCGCCGCACGATGGTACTTATCTTATTACCGTTACTAATCTTTTATCACTAGAGCATGTAGCAACATGCTTCTGTAGGATAAACAGGTCTAATACGCCCCCCTTAAGCAAAAATAGCTATATTTCACCATTCGACACTATGATCTCCGCAATAACTACTCTAATTTATTGTTATATTAGTTAGAAATTAGTACCCGTTTAATTTTTTAATTAAAAACATCCTGATACAAGTATTATTAAACATTTTTCAAAGATACCTAAATTTTTTTCTTTCACCCAGGGCAAAATGCCCCCGGTTAAAGTGTAATATGCCCCACAACAAGAGGATGGTATGCCCCACAGCAATCGGTGAGTATGCCCCACAACAATGGGTGGGGCGTTTTAGCCGGTGATGAGCTGTTGTGAATGTATCAATAATTCTACACGCATACATAGTTTTAAGCCAAGCTAAAAACTAAGATAGTAACTATAACATTCTAGTAAGCTACTTGAAATAGTTCTATCAAATCCGACTGTTTCTAATTGGTTGTAATGCTATTGTAAAAAATGGAAGCTTACGTCAAAGTAGCTCTTTTCAAACTTTTGTGTATATTGTTGTTATGCAACATATTAAAAATACCAAACTAACTTAGTACGTTGATTTCATGAAACGATACTGTTATCAGTTATTTTGACTTTTTAGATAGTTCAGGAATCCTGGGAATTGAAGAGGGGCATTTTGTCCCGGTGGAGCGTATTATACCCTTTTACCCTAGATATTTTATAAAGCACGGGCGGACAGAACTGGGGTTGCGCCTACTGAAACGCGTACGTTAGTAGGAGATTTTGGTAGGCGAGGGAATTAAGTTATATTAGAGCAGTTTTAGCAATAATTTATTAAATAGTTGCGATGCTAATGTATAGCGATTCTTGGTAGTCACACCAAAAGTAACATTAGTCAGTAGTCATTAACATTTCGCAGTGAATTTTCTTATTCATTTGGGATATCTCTTATATTTTTTGTACGCTTGCTTTGTACTGTAAACTTTGGAAATAATCATTGAAGTGTTAATAAGAAGCAATACTCCCAATTGCCGGTTGTTCGGAGTTCAAATTGCTCGTTTAGAATTATGGGAAATTGATCGCGAGCGACTTTCGTACATATTGCGATGATCATATTCCCTAGTAACAATTAAGGTTTTATGGTACTCTTGAAGCCTGCCTTAAAATTTAGATTGCACTTGTAGTGTGCTATAAAACTAGAAATGCTACTTGGGATTGTCTATAGATGAGTAGATACCTCTATTATATTCCACACGGCTTTATCCTTTTATGCAACGTCCCGCGGAATAATAATGCTTTTGATAGATTAAAATTCATTCGCGATTTGTATTGCAAGCTCTTGAAAAAAAGTTACATTTTTAATATCATCATGTCCTGTACATAAGCTTGTAATTTTTTTCGATGCTGCGAAATTTCGAGAATCGAGAATAGATGCACGGAATAGAACTTTTATTATCATTTATGCAGATAATTGAGTGATTTTATATTATATACCTACAGATGTTTGAGAAATAGCACACTGATACTTTACACTATGCAAGGTTATAGATAATATAGCTTCACTAAGAAGTTGTTCAAACAATAATACGACTCCCACCTCAATAGGACCAAAATAGGATTAGTACCCTAAATGAGTTGCGCATGGAATTGCAAACAAGAGAAAAAAAGAGTTAAGGAGCAAAGGCGGCCTACACAGAAAACTTCCATTACTTAGCAGTAGGTAATTTTAAATCTGTGCATCCTACTTCCTCCAACAAAAAACGAAAGAGAGGGAGTCCAAATTTACCCAAAAATAATGTGATCTCGAGTACTTTTGCAAATGGACGTAAGTAACATTGAGAGCCTCTCTTTGTTTATTTTCTCTTTCGTTTATTATAACGTCATTACAACACTTTGGACTAATTTTCCAGTACATATCGAAAGCCGACGGTTTTTACTACAATATTATGCAAAGAGTAGAGTAGTAAATGTTGAAATGGCCGAGTAATGAACAGAAGAGAAAGACCTCAAAGAGAATCTCTCATTGTTACTTACGTCCATTTGAAAAAGTACTCGAGAGATATTCCCCAAAGCCGACTAAACTTCATCCCATTAATTTTGAGTAAAAAAATCATTCCCTCTCGCTTGTTTTCCGGCAGTGAAATAAGGATAGCAAATTAAAATTACCTACTGGTAGGTAATAGATTTTAAGTGTGTAGTTATTGACGGAAGAGAAAGTAAACACAGAGAGGCTCTCATTTGCGACATGCCCTTTTCACATGTTTATCCAGAAGTGACAAAAACATAAATTTGCTGCACTCGTAATAACTTCAATCAACATGTGGACATAAAAATATGAAACGAAATGAATCTACCAAGAAGCGTAAGAATTTACATTTAATTTAATGCGAAGATCGGTGATGTCAAAACAGACAGAGTCAAATCAAAACAGCGAAACCATCATGCAGGCCACATTAGACACTGAAGCTGCAAGTAGCGTCGAAACGAATCATGCTATCAAACGGAACCCATCAAGCCGATGCGGCGGCGGGCAGTCGTGGTGGTGGTTTTGGTGCTGACAGGCTAGATGGATGGGATAAAACGGTAAACAAACGCCAAAAAGCGTGTGGTTCGGTATAATTGTGTGGTGCGGAAAAGAGTGGTGCTTTCAAAATGCAAAACAAAACAAAACACCTCCGCATCTCTTAAGAGACGCAGAACCGATCCGAGCGAAGTAGGTACCAATGCTGCACTTACCGATGTGGAACGATTGTTCTGCAAGGATTTTTTTTGTTTGTTTCAGTTCAATTTTGTTGTTTAGTATTTTTGTGATGCGGCGAAGGCGTTTTTATTCCGTGTTCCGTATTCGGAGTATTCGCCGGGGGCGGTACGGCCACATTTGCATAGAATATCAATTCGACCCGATTCGCCAACGTAGAATTGGTGATGGAAGGCATTTGAATTAAACACCCACGGAAGAAGCAAGAAAGAATAGAACATATAGAACGTATCGCTTCCAGATTATTCGATAAAAGTCGATTTGCGTTTACCCCAAACACATGGAAAATGATGCTGGATAGTTGCACAAATTCGATTACTATAAGAATCAAAAGACACGTTCATATAGACATGGTTTAATATCTTGGTTACTGCGATATTGAGAAAAGTTTGCTTTTTTAATTTCATCGCAGTTAAAACGAATCATGTGGTTTTTAAGTGAGAAAATCACGCATATAGCTATTCTATATGAGTGGGCAATATCAGGAATTAGGCATTAACATTGATTTGAACGGGTTGTACTTGACGCGTCAGGCTTTACAAACAGGTGCGGGACGCAAAAATCTACATCGTATCAGACTGGGGTAAAGAATCGGTTCAATTTAAAATAAACAAAACTTCATAAACTGAAATTGAGTGTCTCACCTCGCTGTCGTAGATTGGTTTCCGCCTGGACGAATGTGTCGTATAGGATGTAGTAGACATGGCTATAGTTGGCTTCAAACAGATTTTTTGCTTCCTCGCCGTCCACGTGCTCTGGGGTTGGGGGAGAGTAAATGATAGGGAAAATAAGTAAATAATTTCACTGGATAGGCAGTTATCATAATTTAATTAATGGGTTGAGGTCGTGATAAAGATTGATTACATCATTTAAAAACAAACAACGGCTCTTATCTTCCTTGTTGACATGTTGTTATCAGACGTAAGAATGTCATAAATCAAGTGTAACTAGCGTGTTCAATTATCGACATCTCCGCTGAGCTATTGATTCTATTCGCCTCACAGTGCTGGTTACAGAAATTTACATAATCACTTTCGTTAAATCAGCCGTTTTCCTTTTATTTGTAAGGCCACAGTTCCTTAAGGTTGGACAGAGAATGGGCAAAAATCGAAAACGAAAAAAGCAGTTTTTTTTCAACACCGTGTGTTAGATCTTCATGAAAATCAATCAGCTTATGCAGAATGTTGTTACAGTACTGCTGATTGATTTTTATGAAGATCTAACACACGGTGTGGAGAAACTACTTTTTTCGTTTTAGATCTTTGGCTATTCTCTGTTCAACCTTAATTCATCTCAACTCCGCAACTCATCTTACCTAACGCATTGGCGCAGATTGTAGAATAAAAAGAGAAGCATTCGATTCGAATTTTTGCTTAACTCAAACACGAGCATTCGACATTATTCACATTAGCTCAGTGCACAGTGGTCCAGGAAGGGAAATTAGCGGGAAACAATCAAAGGAGGACCGGCATGCAATCAAATCACAGATTACCATAAATCGATAGAATAAAAAAAGTTATTCGAACTGATGAGGGGGGAGGGGAAAGAGGCTCTTGGGTAAATCAGAAAAAAAACATTTATAAAGTTCTTTTTACATCAGCCGCATTTGATAGTGTCGATAAAGTAGTTTATTATACACACTCATCACATTTTGCCCATCGCATAGTGTCACTCGAAAACTATAACTGTACTATTCGAGAAATGGTTGTCTGTGGTTAAAATACACCAAATGATCGAAACGATTTGTGGTATGGTACCATGTTTGTTTTGCGTCACGATTTGTCATATTGTAAAAAACATTAAATGAATTGTGTGTAGTGTAAGATTATACTAATCGCACAGCATGGCGAAGAGATGTTTATGGTAGAATGTTTAATGTACCTTGTTATATCCAATAACAATGTAGTACCGCAAAAATGGATTATAAGATCACCATTCCCCTTATAATATACCCTAAAATTTGCTTGAGGAAATTGGCATTTTTGAATGGTAACGTTACTTAACGACCTATTTGGCAAATGGTACAAGTGGCGCTGACCATAAGTGGAATAGTCAATATGATTGCCGGTAGCGTTGGTTCATCGTTTCGCTAATGATAAGAGGAAACTTCAGGGAATGGTTTTTTAAGGTCCAAATACCATCTTACAGGAATGGTCACCAAATATTCGGATGAGAACTGACATGCAAGTAAAGTTTTCAACTTGTGTAAGAAATAAAACTGTCGCTTTGAAATGACAACAGCAAGTAGCAACTTGCCACTGGCCGGCGCTTCGATCGGCCAGCAATCGCTATACGGGACTTGTGTGCAAACTTGGATACAATGGTGACTCACGCATGCGAACCTGTATGCGAGGGTGATTTTCAACGTATTTTCACTTAAATGTTTACACAGGTTTTTCGGGAAAGTTTGTTCAAGCTTATATGTCTGTTCTCTGTGCTTAAAGTTTTCACTTTGTCTAAAATAGATGTCGAACAAGATTCGTCTTCGAATACTTACTATTGAAAATCATACAAATTGACTCCTATATGAGCTTCTTTCAAATCAAAAATAATTCACTAAGTATTCTAAAGAGTTCGAAAGAACTGACGAAAAAATACTCAGTCAAGACGGATACCTCGAAAGTTCACCCAGATAAGCTCTACGTTGTAATATCCAATCTAAAGCAAACAAATTAAATAGCTGTCGACTAGTATTTTATAAAGGGGTTTTCGTGTATATATTCCCGCCCACAAAATTAAGATCGATGGAGAGGTCACCACTTCGAGTTTGTCAGGCGTAGATCTATTGAAGCACGCTGTTTCAAGGACCCCTTCATCAAGTGAGCGAAAGGTTTCGAACGGCAAAGGCTCGGTGTGGCAAGCGCGCAGAGAATCTTTAGAAAGACTCGCATTAGGAATGTTGAAAAACCTGCACTTCTTTGGGGAAAATCCACATGATACATTACCATTCCTCGCGAGCATACACTACCCGGAGAATCTGAAACATTCCCTTAAAAGACACTCAAAGCATTCTTTTGCAGAAAAACTGCAGAATATTTTATGTAGCTAAAATATGCTGCCTTAGCTCAGGAAGAATGAAACTCTGACATCCCCTTGTGGCAACATATGTTACTGCATCTATAATGACATAATTTGATACAAAGCCTAAACAAACAGCCCCTGATCTTAGTAATTCGAAATCCAACGAGGAGTTTTCAGCGCTTCCAGGAACACCCAAAATATCAAATGGCGCAACATTTTATCAAAACATTCAACTTAGTGCAGGCCTGGGAATGCTTAGGTTGAGCTCCGGGCACTTTGTGTTATTACGGAGATTTAAATTCTCAAAGTACGGCATGGAACCTTCTTCACCATTTTTATTTCGATTATAGAAATGTTAATATTAGGGCCATTCGCCCCTTTTTCCGATTGGAAAAATCTCTAAACCCATTGTGCGGATGTGGGAATCAAACCCAGGTGAGCTTGGTACAAGGCAAGCAATTTACCAACTAGGCTATGTTTGTCTCATTTTTTCTCGATGAAGTTTAGTAGGCGGCTTGTTTTGCTGCTCTTGATTGCGGTCTGTCCCATTAGTTTCCGTGAACTTGAGAAAACGAACGATAAATGTTGCAGTAATTGTCGCTATTTTTTTATTTGAAGTCTACATTTGAAATTTTCGTGTCGCGAGACTCAACTACGTTCGTTATTTTTTGTTTATCTATTCTACATTTACATAAATCTGAATGGAAATGACAGGACCGCAACGCGGTCTCCTGGAGCCTTTGGTGGTTGCGCCTTTTTGGTGTTAACATTAGCTGTCTTTCCCAGTTCGGCTTTCGAACATTATTTTAGTGTGTACTTGGAAATGGCTCACTAATTTCGATTTTGTTTAAAACTTATTCCTATTATTATAGGAAAGAGTTTAAGTTTTCAATCAACCCAACTCGTCCCATTTTAGTAAAAATACACTTGTGTCTGTCCTTAACTCCCATTTAATCAGAGATCACTTATGGGTTGTTAACAACAATACATCAGCCGTTATTCTACTCCTCCCAAACAATGCGTATTGCCCATGCATATTAAACTCCCCGGTATCAGTTCCTAGCTTATCGAAGTGAACAACGCTGAATTGTGTACTTTGTGCAGTTGCTTATCAGGTAACTGTCAAGTAATCACTTCTCATTCACAGTTATACATATTAATTTCTATTACATGGCAGGGTGATTGAAACAGAAGATAAGCGACAACCTACCCCCCCCCCCCTCCCAACCGACGGACCACCTACTCATAATGCAAAGAAAACGCAAAAATGTATATTCATAATAAGAAATTTATATTCATAACACGAAATACCTCTAAAATTGTGATCAATCCATACCACAACAAGTTGCTTCGGCTATGACTGTATAGGCATAGCATAACAAATTGAGCAGATTGACGTGACCATCCATCGGTTGGTTGTCGAACGCGAAACATGAATTGGGTGGGTGGCTAGGTAGAGTAGGTTACAAGTATGCGATTGTCCATTCACAGTCTTCTCGTACCACCGTGTATATTTCGTTCTTTGTGTTCCGGACACTTTCAACTATGATTGAGAATTTTGCGTGTGTGCTTTCGATTAATAGTTAGCGTATTTGCGCGAATGCTGGCACTGAACATATGCACACATGAACCGTGTTGGCTATCATTGTTGCCAGTTTTGCTGAAATGATTGTGTTGTGCCCAGAAATTTTTTTTTCGAAGATTCAATCGACCCTGAGTCGATTTCTAGTCCCATTAAGAGAATTTGCTCAAAATTTGAACCATATCAAAAAAGTCGAGCTAGCGGATCAACGTGCGTCATTTGGTATTGATTATGTTCAAAATTACCCAAGCACATTCATTCGTTTCGCAGAACATGAAATACGTCGTCGAATATAATGGCAACAGCAGACACCCTCCAAAAACAATAGAGTAAAACTATGAATAATAAAATCATTAATTGGGCATTCCACGAAACGTTTGGTTTACAATTACAAGAATACATTCAATAAAATAATTTAGCAATATCTAGAAAAAAATAATTCGATTTTTTTTCAATAGATCGTGTTTAACAAAAAAAACGATAGTAATTAACAGAAGATAAACAATAGTTACCCTTACACAAGACGTTAGTAATGTAATTACTGAGCATTTTAATGATCGTGTAAGCCGGGTAATGACAGAATTACCAATGCCAAAAATTCCAGTACTTAGTAATGACACTTTTTGAACTCGTGTAAAGATCCCCTATTTTTTTGGAAAAAAATCATTAAATACGGCTACACTTCTATTCCGTACGGCATCACTGCCTCCAGTCGTTGACGGATAAACCGCGTATACATGTGTGTGTGAAACGCACGGGGAAAAAATCTACATCACAAACATTACACGGGGGCACCGAATCGACGATGCAAAGGGAAAGGTGCGAGAGCCACAATATGTAAATTTTATCCACTTTTGCCAAATATTGGTCCGGATCCGTTTCACTTCGCCCCGAAGGTTCCCCGCATACCGACATGACTCACCTAGGATCGTCTTTAGGTGTCGCAGCCGAGCGGTGGAATCTTTCTTGCTGTCCTGGATTTTCGCCGTCGACTTTTTCAGATCGATGTTTGATTTTTTGGTAAACATCTTTCTTCTCTTCACTTTTCACTGCGAAAACGATGCGTGCAAGTTTCTCAGGACCCCAAATTGCTGCTGTCGACTTTCACATCCTTAACTATCGGACTTCCTGGGTGTTACTTGCGGTTTTCATCGTTTTGCAACCAGCTGCGCGGAAAGGGCAACACAACACACCGAATGTTACGGGATTTTTCACCAGTTTGTGCCGTTTTTTCAATAACACCACTTTCTGCGAAAAAACGCGATTGACATTTTGATGAGCTGCCACACTACTATATCAATAACAGAGAAAAAATCGCTGATCAAAGAGGAGAACGTAAAAAAGTTTCACTTCACGAGTACACACAATAATGCAAGAGCAGGACGAAGACTGGATGTGCTGTCGCGGCGAGTTGTTTTACGAAAAATACTATAGTTTGACAGATCCAATCGGCAGCGATGCCAGATTTACAGACATGTCAGCATTTTTTTTCTGTACTAGACTCTATAATCAAATACAAATTTGTATTTGCCATAATTAACATTGTTTGAACGTGAGTCCTTCCTTTGAAATAGTATTTTGTAAGGGATGCTACATTGAAATCTGTGTTTCGACCAAGAAAATCTTTTTACCATCTATGATGACTAAAACAGGAAAAAAAATCTGTGATAAATTTCCAAAAAATCTGTGAAAAATCACGATAGTTCCAAAAATCTGTGAAATTTTATATTTAAGTGCCAAAAGTCTGGCATCTGTGAAAAAGAATCGTGATCAAAAATTGTGAAAAAAAATCTGCGACATTACAGAAAAATCTGTGAATATGGTAACCCTGATCAAGAGTACTGATTCGAAATGTACAGTCGTGATTCGCTGGTTGGGCCCACCCTTGGTCCAACTAACGAATTCGGTTCTTTAGTTGGACCGACTGGCAGATGTCATGACTGACCAAGGGGTGAGAGTAATAGTACACAATGTACTACAGAAGGTGGAAACATTTTTTATGCGCGTTCGAATTTTTTGTTACATAGTTGACTGTAACTATATGCCTTGAAGTTAACCTTTTTTCAAATCATAGCTAACAAATGTTAACAAACTGAGTTCATTATGCCAATTACAAGCTTTCCTTTTTATCGACTACAAATAATAGAAAAATGTTTACGTGCACATTTAATCGTAAATCCAATTATAGCGTGCTTTGCTTTGCTTCCTGTATTTTATTATCTTCTTTTTTCTTCTGGTTACAAAACTCCGGAACAACTTCCGTGTGTTTGGAACAAACCTAATACATATGTGCCATCTATAAACGGCCGTGTGCTATGTTTATATCTGGGACGATTATATCATCGTCCAATCAATACATGTAGAGGTAATGGTGAAAATAGTCTGTTACGTGCTTTAATTATTTAGTTTAAAAGTTTCATTTTGCACGCTATTTTCTCTTTTTGGTTACACTGAAACTGATAAACAAAAGAAACGAATATGCATCCATGGAAGCGTGAAATAATGTTTTTTGATGTTATGCTAGGTGGCTCGTTTAATGATACATACCAAAATCACAATAACAATGTTCTTGCCACCGACAACCCTAATCTCACTTTGTCATGGGATGTAATTTCTTGGGAATCTGACGTCACAACTTTACTAACCAACACACTTAATGTTACGAATGCTTCCAACCTTTGTCGATCCTTAAGTACAAAATGTAAACACAAATATTATTATTACGTTTTAAAATGGATCGCCCGTCGGGATCAAAGCGAAAACACACAACACTTTCGTTGGTAGAGAAATGGCGAATAATAGAAGAAGCAGAGTCTGGATTAGTTTCTCATGAACAGATTGCTGCAAAACATGGTATTGGAAGGTCATCAGTGAGCAGATTTCTGAAGAACAAAACGGCGATCCAATTTGCAATAGCTAAGTATAGAGAATGTGGACCGAGGATGCAGCGAACACTGAAGGAACAAAGTTTCCCGTTGTTAGAGGAAGCGCTATTCGTGTGGATTCTGCAGCAAAGGGAAGCAAATATCATTGTTCCGTTGGATGTAATGCGAGTGAAGGCAGATTTTTTATTCAAAGCTTTTCAGAGGCATAATTGCTATGTTGACAAGACGTTTCTTGCATCCACCGGATGGGCTCGCCGATTCAAGGATCGTCATGGTTTGCGAATGGTCACAGCTGCAGGAGAGAAAGCATCCGCCGATCTGGAAGCCTATACTAGATTTAAGCCATTGTTGATGCGAAAAATACTCGATATGGGTATTACCGCGTCACAATTATTTAATGCAGATGAATCCGCCATTTTTATTAAACTTATTGCATCTAAAACCGTGGTATTGTGGGATGAAGCAGCAGCCTCTGGTCGGAAACTGAACAGGACCAGGTACACTTTTATGCCTTGTTCCAATCTTGATGGATCCCTTAAACTGAAACTTATGTTCATCGGAAATTCAGAAAATCCTCGAAATTTTGTACGTGGGAAAAATATTGAGCTGCCGGTTTCATATTATTTTTCTAAAAAAGCATGGATGACACGAGTGTTGTTTCGGAAGTGGTTTGAAGGGGAATTTGTACCGTCGGTACGAAAGTTTTGTTGCGAAAAAGGTTTAGAACCAAAGGCGTTGCTAGTTCTTGACAACTGTTCTGCTCACCATGATGCTTGCGATTTGGCGAGTGACGATGGTTTAATTCAGGTAATGTATCTCCCACCAAACGTCACTAGTGAATGTCAACCGATGGATCAGGGTGTTATAAAAGCAATTAAAATGCGTTACAAGAAAAAACTCATGTTGAAACTAGTTTTGGAGGATGAACACTTGTCATTTGATCAGCGCGTGAAAAATATTTCATTAAAAATGTGTCTGGATTGGCTAGCTAGTTCATGGGAGGATATAAGTACTTCAACAATTCGAAATTCGTGGAACAAATTAATTGATGAATTTCCGGGACTCAATGATGAGGAGTTCAGTTTTGACGAACAAGATCTGGTAAAAGAAGATACAAATACTATAAAAGGGCTTATTGCAGCAGCTGATACACTCATTGGTACGCAAACCAGTGAAAATGACATATCTCGATGGTTGAATGACCAAGTTGCAGACTCTAATGGGAATGTGCTCTGTGGGACGAGTCAGATGTACACCGACGAAGAGATAATAAATAATGTTCTTCATGGTTGCGAAGGATCTGGGGACATAAAGGAGGAGTGGTTGGGTGATAGCGACGAGAATATTTCAGGTGACGCATTGGGTTTAGGTCTCATGGCGACCAACGAACAACCACCAACACATCAGAATTTTGGTATCGTACTGCGTTCTCTAGATAACGTTATTGAGTACGTTGAAGACGACGTTTCGGAAGTAATCAGGCTCAAATCACTCCGAAGCAAACTTGTTGAGAGGGAATGGAAAAGACGAAACGAGTAATATGAATTGTTTTTCTTATTTTTCAATAAATTTTTGATGAATTCGACTTAGATCAAATTTCCTAAAACGAAATCCTTGCAATTACTTTTCGGCATACGAAGTGTATAATGCATGTCATTACTCCTTGATATAATCTATGACCGTTCTAGTTAGCACTCCAACTCCACAGACACAACCGGATTCTAATTAAAATCGGTTTTGTCAATGGAGCCGGAATACTAACTAGATGTCAGAATTACGACTCATTTTTCGGCTGAACTTTATTGGGCCAGTTTCACATAAAATTTGGACATTATGTAACTATTAAGTTATTGAATGAGCCGAATATATGTATGTAGTGCATGACGGCGTAACGAGTGCGCATAATGACAAATCACTATGTGAATAATGCCCCCAAACATTGCATCGTTTTGCATCCGCATATAATAACAGGAAAATATATTATCGCAAGCAGAGACTTCGATTTTCAATTGCAATGAAAACAGCTTGTATCTTTGGTATCATTTTTCAATCAAAAAAATTCATCTTAATATTATACCATGTATAAGGAATCTATATATCGATTTTAACATGCAACAATTACCATAGAATATTAAATAATAAAAGGTATTCCACTTAAGGCTTTCTCTTTTCAAAACTTTTGGGTAAATCTCTCTCGGGAATCGGCAACGAATTCCTCTTAATCAGATACTTACATTAACAAGAAAAAAGCCAAGACGCTGAAAAATTATAAATGTTGATACCTTTAGTACTACATCGCGGTAGTATTCTGACATGCAATTGTGCACCCCTTGAGTTGCTGACAGCTTGTTTGTCAAAGTCAATTTGACATGAGATTTTGACATTCAGTTGCTTTTTAGTTGGACGATGGTCCAACCAGCGGAGGTCCAACTAAAAAGCAGTCCAGCTAAAAAGTGTCCAACCAGCGAATCACGACTGTAAAGGTAAACAAAGTTTTTTTTCAGCACATCATGTGATTATTGCATAACTAACGAATACCGGAAACCTGAACTCATTATGCCCTATAACAAGCATTGTACAAAAATTTTGCACTTGAGACCTTTTAAATTAAAAGGACATATGCGTGAAATATTTCAAAACTTCTCCAACTGAATGTTCCAACTCCAACTGAGCTCTATCGGTCAATGAAATAAAAGGAGAATTTTCTGCTTCATTTAATGACCCAATTGATTACTTATACCTGAAATTGCATCATAATATATTTTCAAGTTTATCTTTTAGTTTGGCCGCACTGCATACATACACGCTTAATTAGGTTTTACACAAACCGACGTAACCCCACAAAATGAGCTGGATGAACTTCGTTTGACAATTCTCGGTGGTTTGTTTACATGAAAGTTGCGTGAGTTCGAATCAGAGGGGGAACAACTTGACAGCTCCTATACAAATCGTTGAAACCACTTTTTTTGGGTCTGTGGGTCTAAAATGGCGGATTAATCTTTATTCAAGAGCAATTTCTAAAAAAAACGTAAACTTGTTCACAGTGAAAATTTTCTTGTTCAGATTTTTTTACTTCCGATAATTACGATTTTTGAAGACTTTTTGGATTTGCTGTTGTTTTATTATAAAAATAAAGTATCTTTATTCCGATGCATTATTTTTAAATGATTCATGATTTTTTGGAATCATCAGCAAACAAACAAGCGGCGCTTATGCTAGTTAGTGAGCATCTTCATTTAGTTTTAAGATATTAGGTAATAATATCTGCATTGCAATGCAAACAACACACACAATGATACTGGACTGTTTTTCTCCCTCTCCGATAGAAAATGAGCTGTCATCAGTTCTGAATTTTGTGGAAACCTTTGCACCGTAAATGTCGCATGCTGTCCGAAATAAACAATCGAAGTCAATCCCGCCTTTGTTAAATACGAAGTGAAAAATGATAATCACAAAACTAAATGTATTTAAGATTAACGACAAACTTTCGAGAATTGTCATATACGAAAGATATTTCAAGGGCGGGAGAAGAAAAAGTTCCTACTAGAAGCGCACTCAAATCAAATCATGCATTTTACATTTTACATTCGGCACAATTTGTAATCCTTTTATGAAACTCCAAAATGACGAATTAACTTGTTTGTATTTATATTAAATTATTACGCTGTTTTGAAATGATCATCTTGACTACCGCTTCCGAATATAAATACAGAAAACAAGTTCGTAAAAGACGTCACGGAATTATTTTCACGCATAGAAATTTACAGTATCGCAATTTGTGGACGGCGTTCTATGGTGGCGACATCATTCGA
Source organism: Topomyia yanbarensis (assembly GCF_030247195.1). NCBI lineage: Eukaryota > Metazoa > Arthropoda > Insecta > Diptera > Culicidae > Topomyia > Topomyia yanbarensis. The sequence goes on along the minus strand of NW_026683602.1, from coordinate 165,623 downwards.
AACACGGTGGTTTCATGCAACTTAGGCTAAACGTCAAGTTGCGGGAGGGTTGGTTCGAATGTAATAGATGAGCACCCGTTGCACTCGCACTCACGCAACTGACAAGGTAAACAAACCACCGAGAATTGTCAAACATGAACTTTATTCACCATGAGTTCATTCGTGTCGTCATCTTGTAGAACTCAATATTGTTCTACCGAACCCCAGCTTTTTCGCAACTTTTACCGAGTTTTATACAGCCGAGCTCTCTGCCAACAAAGCTTTTACCGAGATCTCAGTAGAAGTGACGTTTGATTTGCTGTAGCTCGTAAAATATATCGCTAATAATATAATCAATAAATTAAAGCCAATTTTTACTGATAGCTGTGCGGAAAATACCGAACTGAATTGAGTGTTTATGCTTAGTTCGAAGCCAAGAGGTGCAAAACGGGGTCTCATTAGGCACTACTGCTTCAATAATGTTCAACCTTTAAAACTTCTGAATGATTTTTAATTGATTTTCTAAAAAATGTAAACACGTCTTCGTTTGACACTATCGATCTTCCTTGACAGTGAATTTAGCCACATGGGTTAGCATTTTTGACAATTATCCCAGCAAAAGGATAGAGATCAAGATAGTTTAATGGAAGGTGTTGTTGCGATAATTAAATTTTATTTAAAAAAATATTTGTAATTTTGCGCAGTTAAATTGCGTATCTTTAACGTCAGCTGCATTGGAAAAATCGAGAACAGCAGTCCGGAAGTCGCGCTTATGGCCCACTGAACGAGCAGCCGCTGATGCCTTAAGACGAGTTCGCTAGATTTTCAGAGCAGCGTGCACTCAGTGCAATAGCGCGGCTGCCGGAATGTTAATGCCCAATTATTTCAAGTTATTCAACTGATTGTTGATTGCAGAGATTTTAGTTTCATCTGTCAATAAAATTCGACTCGCGACAATATTGCGTATGCAATGTTTGATGTGAAATATTACAAGATGTTAGCCTTCGCACGATTATTTCCTGAGAGCACAATTCTGGAAGCTTTTCTTCTAACAGCTGATGAGGTTCTTTCGTGTGTGTGATTCGTTTTACAAATCAAAAGATGGTGTCCATAATCAAAGGGCATTGCGTTTCAGATTTTTTTTCGAAGCTAATGCAGGCAGAATAGATGCATAGAATAGAACATTCATTTTCGATAATGCTGAAAGTTTTGAACAATTCTGCCAAATAAGCATTGTATAGTTGTTAAACAGTACACTGATAGTTTATTCTGTGAGATTATAGATAATATAGCTGCATTTAAAAGTTGTTCAAAAAAGTTGGCCCTCTCCCTTCTAGGGTACAAATAGGCTCATTACCCATTACCCAACGTGGTTATCGGAGAGACAAGAAACCACGCATGAAAACACGCACAAGTAAAGTATGTTGGTAAAATATTGTGGATAATCTCTGGTGCCTATACTGCTAATACTAATGTCGTTCTCTTTGAAGCGGAATGAGACTAATGTTTGTTTGAGGCGAAACTGAGTCAGTTCCTAACCCCAACTGCTGTCAAAATGTATGAACTGACATCGGTTGGGGTTAGAACCTGACTCAGTTTCAGGTTCAAGCGAAATCGCCATAAGAAGAATGACATATAGATAATAAATTACAAATATAGAACGAAACGATCAGAAGAGAGTGGATTAGCTTAGGGTGTCTTCCAAAAGCACCTAGAATTAACTTACTGCACACCAAGATGCAGCTCGCATAATTGCTACCTATATATCCCAAAATTTACCAGAGCCACACGTATACAACCTCTCAAAAAAGAATGTGTCGAATGCGTGATGCTGCTGCAGAGAATGCAGGTTACTTGCTTCCTCGTGTTCAATGAAATAAAATCGCTACTTTTAGGGGGTATGGGGGTAACACAAACAGCTGAAGTATATTTTTCTTTAATACCATAGATTATCTTACTCGTCATATTCCAAGAAAAAACAGTTATGATTTAAATTTTGAAATCTATTGAAGCACGCAGCTTTGCGAGCGTCATAAAATTTAAATGATGAACAAGGTTTACTCCCCTTCATGTCATTTATACTTCGTTTACACACATTGAATGATGCAAAGTTCGGATAAGAATGCGCAATAAAAAAACTGCATGTTTATTTTTAAAGCCTTACTAAACCTGGAAATCCATCAAGGGATCATACATAAATGACGTAGCATTTTTGAAGTGATTTTTAACACCCCCTCCCCCATCGTAGCATTTCGTCACAAACCTCTAAATACCCCCCTGGCAATTACGTAGCTTGACGGTAACCCTGCCCCCCCTTGTCTCCGTATTTTTTTTTTAAATTCTATTCTATTTCCCTTTAAAAAAGCTACGTAGCATGACATGACCCCCTACCCCCTGTCGTCACACATCATCACAAAATACAAAACTCTCCCCTCCCCCATATAATGCTACGTCATTTATGGATGTCCCCAACAAAAATTAACACCCAGGCGCTCAAACGCTGTTTTAGTATGATTTTTGCCTTTCTCATATTTTTTACCAATATAAGCGTGAGTTCAATGCGTTCAATGAATCTCGACTTGTTCAAAATAATAAAACAAAAATTTCATTGAGCATCGTCATAAGATGTAGAGCTAACCCCCAGTTCCCCTATCAGAATTTTGATTCAAGTTCATGGACTACCGTAACAACTGCAATGTGGAACACAATTCTGACGAGAAAGTAAGTGAATGTTGTTTCGGCAACTTTCACAATGTGGCACTTTTCGGACGTTTCTGGTTTATTTCAAGCTGAACCGGCGCGCGGGAAAGAACGTTCCCAATTTTAAGCGTTGATATTATTTCAAACGCTAAAATTGTTGTGCATTGTGATAAGTGGATGCTGAAAACTTTTGAAAATGTATGGGAAATATTTTATATTTGTGTTTCTACTGTTCGATTGTGGACCTTTGAAATCTGCTGTGATAAAACCGGGGTTTAGACGAGGTGGACTACATTATTTTCAATATGGTCCTGGAATTCATAATTTGTTTGTATATATTCCTGCAATAACGTCAACCACAATAATGTCGACCACAACTAAGGGATCTACAACAACTGTTCTAACCACATCAACAACAATGGGTAGTACATCCACAACGGTTGCACCTACGACTACTACTGTGGCAACAACATCAACAACTGCAGGAACAACATCTACAATAGAAGAACCAACGACAACAACTGTGGCGACAACATCAACAACTGCAGAACCAACAACTACAACTGCTGGATCAACATCAACAACTGTGGTGACAACATCAACAACTGCAAAACCAACAACTACAACAGTGGCGACAACATCAACAACTGCTGGAACAACATCAACAACTGAAGGAACAACATCAATAACTGCTGGAACAACATCGACAACTGCAGGAACAACTTCAACGACTTCAGGAACAATATCAACAACTACAGAACCAACAACTACAACTGTGGCGACAACATCAACAACTGCAGGCACAACATCTACAACTGCAGGAACAACAACTACAACTGCCGGAACAGCTTCAACGACAGAACCAACCACTACATCAGTGGCGACAACATCAACAACTGCAGGAACAACATCAACGACAGCAGAACCAACGACAACAACTGTGGCGACAACATTAACAACTGCAGGAACAATATCAACGACAGCAGAACCAACAACTACAACAGTGGCGACAACATCAACAACTGCAGGCACAACATCAACAACTGCAGGCACAACATCAACAACTGCAGGCACAACATCTACAACTGCAGGAACAACAACTACAACTGCAGGAACAACAACTACAACTGCCGGAACAGCTTCAACGACAGAACCAACCACTACATCAGTGGCGACAACATCAACAACTGCAGGAACAACATCAACAACTGCAGGAACAACATCAACGACAGCAGAACCAACGACAACAACTGTGGCGACAACATCAACAACTGCAGGAACAACATCAACGACAGCAGAACCAACAACATCAACAGTGGTGACAACATCAACAACTGCAGGAACAACATCAACAACTGAAGGAACAACATCAACAACTGCTGGAACAACATCGACAACTGCAGGAACAACCTCAACGACTTCAGAAACAACATCAACTGCAGGAACAACATCAACAACTGCAGAACCAACAACTACAACTGTGGCGACAACATCAACAACTGCAGGCACAACATCTCCAACTGTAGGAACAACATCTACAACAGAACCAACCACTACAACAGTGGCGACAACATCAACAACTGCAGGAACAACATCAACGACAGCAGAACCAACGACAACAACTGTGACAACATCAACAACTGCTGGAACAACATCAACGATTGCAGAACCAACGACAACAACTGTGGCAACAACATCAACAACTGCAGGAACAACATCAACAACTGCCGGAATATCTTCAACAACAACAGAACCAACCACTACAATAGTAGCTACAACATCAACAACTGCAAGAACAACATCAACAACTGCAGAACCAACAACTACAACTGTGGCAAAAACATCAACAACTGCAGGCACAATATCTACAACTGCCGGAACAACATCTACAACAGAACCAACCACTACAACAGTGGCGACAACATCAACAACTGCAGGAACAACATCAACAACTGCAGAAACAACATCAACGACAGCAGAACCAACGACAACAACTGTGGCGACAACATCAACAACTACTGGAACAACATCAACGACAGCAGAACCAACGACAACAACTGTGGCGACAACATCAACAACTACTGGAACAACATCAACGACAGCAGAACCAACGACAACAACTGTGGCGACAACATCAACAACTACTGGAACAACATCAACGACAGCAGAACCAACGACAACAACAGTGGCGACAACATCAACAACTGCAGAAACAACATCAACGACAGCAGAACCAACGACAACAACTGTGGCGACAACATCAACAACTACTGGAACAACATCAACGACAGCAGAACCAACGACAACAACTGTGGCGACAACATCAACAACTGCTGGAACAACATTAACAACTGCCGGTATATCTTCAACAACAGAACCAACCACTACAATAGTAGCGACAACATCAACAACTGAAGGAACAACATCAACAACAGCAGAACCAACGACAACAACTGCGGTGACAACATCAACAACTGCTGGAACAACATCAACGACAGCAGAACCAACAACTACAACTGTGGCGACAACATCAACAACTGCAGGAACAACATCAAACACAGCAGAACCAATGACAACAACTGTGGCGACAACATCAACAACTTTAGGAAGTACATCAACAACAGCAGAACCAACGACAACTGTGGCGACAATATCAACAACTACAACTGCTGGATCAACATCAACAACTGCAGGAACAACATCAACAACTGAAGGAACAACATCAACAACTGCTGGAACAACATCGACAACTGCAGGAACAACCTCAACGACTTCAGAAACAACATCAACTGCAGGAACAACATCCACAACTGCCGAACCAACAACTACAACTGTGGCGACAACATCAACAACTGCAGGAACAACATCTACAACTGCCGGAACAACTTCAACAACAGAACCACCCACTACAACAGCGGTGACAACATCAACAACTGCTGGAACAACATCAACGACAGCAGAACCAACGACAACAACTGTGGCGACAACATCAACAACTGCAGGAACAACATCAACAACTGAAGGAACAACATCAATAACTGCTGGAACAACATCGACAACTGCAGGAACAACCTCAACGACTTCAGGAACAACATCAACTGCAGGAACAACATCAACAACTACAGAACCAACAACAACTACAACTGTGACGACAACATCAACAACTGCAGGCACAACATCTACAATTGCAGGAACAACAACTACAACTGCCGGAACAGCTTCAACAACAGAACCAACCACTACATCAGTGGCGACAACATCAACAACTGCAGGAACAACATCAACGACAACAGAACCAACGACAACAACTGTGGCGACAACATCAACAACTGCAGGAACAACATCAACGACAGCAGAACCAACGACAACTGTGGCGACAACATCAACAACTGCAGAAACAACATCAACAACTGCAGAACCAACTACTACTGTGGCGACAACATCAACAACTGCAGGAACAACATCTACAACTGCCGGAACAACTTCAACAACAGAACCAACCACTACAACAGTGGCGACAACATCAACAACTGCAGGAACAACATCAACAACAGCAGAACCAACGACAACAACTGTGGCGACAACATCAACAACTGCTGGAACAACATCAACGACAGCAGAACCAACAACTACAGCAGTGGAGACAACATCAACAACTGAAGGAACAACATCAACAACTACTGGAACAACATCGACAACTGCAGGAACAACCTCAACGACTTCAGGAACAACATCAACTGCAGGAACAACATCAACAACTGCAGAACCAACAACGACAACTGTGGCAACAACATCAACAGCTGCAGGCACAACATCTACAACTGCCGGAACAACATCTACAACAGAACCAACCACTACAACAGTGGCGACATCATCAACAACTGCAGAAACAACATCAACGACAGCAGAACCAACGACAACAACTGTGGCGACAACATCAACAACTACTGGAACAACATCAACGACAGCAGAACCAACGACAACAACTGTGGCGACAACATCAACAACTACTGGAACAACATCAACGACAGCAGAACCAACGACAACAACTGTGGCGACAACATCAACACCTGCTGGAACAACATCAACAACTGCCGGTATATCTTCAACAACAACAGAACCAACCACTACAATAGTAGCGACAACATCAACAACTGCAGGAACAACATCAACAACAGTAGAACCAACGACAACAACTGTGGTGACAACATCAACAACTGCAGGAACAACATCAAGCACAGCAGAACCAACGACCACATCAACAACTTCAACTGCTGGATCAACATCAACAACTGTGGTGACAACATCAACAACTGCAGAACCAACAACTACAACAGTGGCGACAACATCAACAACTGCAGGAACAACATCAACAACTGAAGGAACAACATCAACAACTGCTGGAACAACATCGACAACTGCAGGAACAACCTCAACGACTTTTGAAACAACATCAACTGCAGGAACAACATCAACAACTGCGGAACCAACAACTACAACTGTGGCGACAACATCAACAACTGCAGGAACAACATCTACAACTGCCGGAACAACTTCAACAACAGAACCACCCACTACAACAGCGGAGACAACATCAACAACTGCAGGAACAACATCAAGCACAGCAGAACCAACGACCACATCAACAACTTCAACTGCTGGATCAACATCAACAACTGTGGCGACAACATCAACAACTGCAGGAACAACATCTACAACTGCCGGAACAACTTCAACAACAGAACCACCCACTACAACAGCGGTGACAACATCAACAACTGCAGGAACAACATCAACGACAGCAGAACCAACGACAACAACTGTGGCGACATCATCAACAACTGCAGGAACAACATCAACAACAGCAGAACCAACGACAACAACTGTGGTGACAACATCAACAACTGCTGGAACAACATCAACGACAGCAGAACCAACAACTACAACAGCAACACTACAACAGCGGTGACAACATCAATAACTGCTGGAACAACATCGACAACTGCAGGAACAACCTCAACGACTTCAGGAACAACATCAACTGCAGGAACAACATCAACAACTACAGAACCAACAACTACAACTGTGACGACAACATCAACAACTGCAGGCACAACATCTACAATTGCAGGAACAACAACTACAACTGCCGGAACAGCTTCAACAACAGAACCAACCACTACATCAGTGGCGACAACATCAACAACTGCAGGAACAACATCAACGACAACAGAACCAACGACAACAACTGTGGCGACAACATCAACAACTGCAGGAACAACATCAACGACAGCAGAACCAACGACAACTGTGGCGACAACATCAACAACTGCAGAAACAACATCAACAACTGCAGAACCAACTACTACTGTGGCGACAACATCAACAACTGCAGGTAAAACATCTACAACTGCCGGAACAACTTCAACAACAGAACCAACCACTACAACAGTGGCGACAACATCAACAACTGCAGGAACAACATCAACAACAGCAGAACCAACGACAACAACTGTGGCGACAACATCAACAACTGCTGGAACAACATCAACGACAGCAGAACCAACAACTACAGCAGTGGCGACAACATCAACAACTGAAGGAACAACATCAACAACTGCTGGAACAACATCGACAACTGCAGGAACAACCTCAACGACTTCAGGAACAACATCAACTGCAGGAACAACATCAACAACTGCAGAACCAACAACGACAACTGTGGCAACAACATCAACAGCTGCAGGCACAACATCTACAACTGCCGGAACAACATCTACAACAGAACCAACCACTACAACAGTGGCGACAACATCAACAACTGCAGAAACAACATCAACGACAGCAGAACCAACGACAACAACTGTGGCGACAACATCAACAACTACTGGAACAACATCAACGACAGCAGAACCAACGACAACAACTGTGGCGACAACATCAACAACTACTGGAACAACATCAACGACAGCAGAACCAACGACAACAACTGTGGCGACAACATCAACACCTGCTGGAACAACATCAACAACTGCCGGCATATCTTCAACAACAACAGAACCAACCACTACAATAGTAGCGACAACATCAACAACTGCAGGAACAACATCAACAACAGTAGAACCAACGACAACAACTGTGGTGACAACATCAACAACTGCAGGAACAACATCAAGCACAGCAGAACCAACGACAACATCAACAACTTCAACTGCTGGATCAACATCAACAACTGTGGTGACAACATCAACAACTGCAGAACCAACAACTACAACAGTGGCGACAACATCAACAACTGCAGGAACAACATCAACAACTGAAGGAACAACATCAACAACTGCTGGAACAACATCGACAACTGCAGGAACAACCTCAACGACTTTTGAAACAACATCAACTGCAGGAACAACATCAACAACTGCGGAACCAACAACTACAACTGTGGCGACAACATCAACAACTGCAGGAACAACATCTACAACTGCCGGAACAACTTCAACAACAGAACCACCCACTACAACAGCGGTGACAACATCAACAACTGCAGGAACAACATCAACAACAGCAGAACCAACGACAACAACTGTGGTGACAACATCAACAACTGCTGGAACAACATCAACGACAGCAGAACCAACAACTACAACAGTGGCGACAACATCAACAACTGCAGGAACAACATCAAACACAGCAGAACCAATGACAACAACTGTGGCGACAACATCAACAACTTTAGGAAGTACATCAACAACAGCAGAACCAACGACAACTGTGGCGACAATATCAACAACTACAACTGCTGGATCAACAGCAACAACTGCAGGAACAACATCAACAACTGAAGGAACAACATCAACAACTGCTGGAACAACATCGACAACTGCAGGAACAACCTCAACGACTTTTGAAACAACATCAACTGCAGGAACAACATCCACAACTGCCGAACCAACAACTACGACTGTGGCGACAACATCAACAACTGCAGGAACAACATCTACAACTGCCGGAACAACTTCAACAACAGAACCACCCACTACAACAGCGGTGACAACATCAATAACTGCTGGAACAACATCGACAACTGCAGGAACAACCTCAACGACTTCAGGAACAACATCAACTGCAGGAACAACATCAACAACTACAGAACCAACAACTACAACTGTGACGACAACATCAACAACTGCAGGCACAACATCTACAATTGCAGGAACAACAACTACAACTGCCGGAACAGCTTCAACAACAGAACCAACCACTACATCAGTGGCGACAACATCAACAACTGCAGGAACAACATCAACGACAACAGAACCAACGACAACAACTGTGGCGACAACATCAACAACTGCAGGAACAACATCAACGACAGCAGAACCAACGACAACAACTGTGGCGACATCATCAACAACTGCAGGAACAACATCAACAACAGCAGAACCAACGACAACAACTGTGGTGACAACATCAACAACTGCTGGAACAACATCAACGACAGCAGAACCAACAACTACAACAGTGGCGACAACATCAACAACTGCAGGAACAACATCAAACACAGCAGAACCAATGACAACAACTGTGGCGACAACATCAACAACTTTAGGAAGTACATCAACAACAGCAGAACCAACGACAACTGTGGCGACAATATCAACAACTACAACTGCTGGATCAACAGCAACAACTGCAGGAACAACATCAACAACTGAAGGAACAACATCAACAACTGCTGGAACAACATCGACAACTGCAGGAACAACCTCAACGACTTTTGAAACAACATCAACTGCAGGAACAACATCCACAACTGCCGAACCAACAACTACGACTGTGGCGACAACATCAACAACTGCAGGAACAACATCTACAACTGCCGGAACAACTTCAACAACAGAACCACCCACTACAACAGCGGTGACAACATCAATAACTGCTGGAACAACATCGACAACTGCAGGAACAACCTCAACGACTTCAGGAACAACATCAACTGCAGGAACAACATCAACAACTACAGAACCAACAACTACAACTGTGACGACAACATCAACAACTGCAGGCACAACATCTACAATTGCAGGAACAACAACTACAACTGCCGGAACAGCTTCAACAACAGAACCAACCACTACATCAGTGGCGACAACATCAACAACTGCAGGAACAACATCAACGACAACAGAACCAACGACAACAACTGTGGCGACAACATCAACAACTGCAGGAACAACATCAACGACAGCAGAACCAACGACAACTGTGGCGACAACATCAACAACTGCAGAAACAACATCAACAACTGCAGAACCAACTACTACTGTGGCGACAACATCAACAACTGCAGGTAAAACATCTACAACTGCCGGAACAACTTCAACAACAGAACCAACCACTACAACAGTGGCGACAACATCAACAACTGCAGGAACAACATCAACAACAGCAGAACCAACGACAACAACTGTGGCGACAACATCAACAACTGCTGGAACAACATCAACGACAGCAGAACCAACAACTACAGCAGTGGCGACAACATCAACAACTGAAGGAACAACATCAACAACTGCTGGAACAACATCGACAACTGCAGGAACAACCTCAACGACTTCAGGAACAACATCAACTGCAGGAACAACATCAACAACTGCAGAACCAACAACGACAACTGTGGCAACAACATCAACAGCTGCAGGCACAACATCTACAACTGCCGGAACAACATCTACAACAGAACCAACCACTACAACAGTGGCGACAACATCAACAACTGCAGAAACAACATCAACGACAGCAGAACCAACGACAACAACTGTGGCGACAACATCAACAACTACTGGAACAACATCAACGACAGCAGAACCAACGACAACAACTGTGGCGACAACATCAACAACTACTGGAACAACATCAACGACAGCAGAACCAACGACAACAACTGTGGCGACAACATCAACACCTGCTGGAACAACATCAACAACTGCCGGCATATCTTCAACAACAACAGAACCAACCACTACAATAGTAGCGACAACATCAACAACTGCAGGAACAACATCAACAACAGTAGAACCAACGACAACAACTGTGGTGACAACATCAACAACTGCAGGAACAACATCAAGCACAGCAGAACCAACGACAACATCAACAACTTCAACTGCTGGATCAACATCAACAACTGTGGTGACAACATCAACAACTGCAGAACCAACAACTACAACAGTGGCGACAACATCAACAACTGCAGGAACAACATCAACAACTGAAGGAACAACATCAACAACTGCTGGAACAACATCGACAACTGCAGGAACAACCTCAACGACTTTTGAAACAACATCAACTGCAGGAACAACATCAACAACTGCGGAACCAACAACTACAACTGTGGCGACAACATCAACAACTGCAGGAACAACATCTACAACTGCCGGAACAACTTCAACAACAGAACCACCCACTACAACAGCGGTGACAACATCAACAACTGCAGGAACAACATCAACGACAGCAGAACCAACGACAACAACTGTGGCGACATCATCAACAACTGCAGGAACAACATCAACGACAGCAGAACCAACAACTACAACAGTGGCGACATCAACAACTGCTGGAACAACATCAACAACAGAAAGAACAACATCAATAACGGCTGGAACAACATCGACAACTGCAGGAACAACTTCAACGACTTCAGGAAAAACATCAACAACTACAGAACCAACAACTACAACTGTAGCGACAACATCAACAACTGCAGGCACAACATCTACAACTGCAGGAACAACAACTACAACTGCCGGAACAGCTTCAACAACAGAACCAACCACTACATCAGTGGCGACAACATCAACAACTGCAGGAACAACATCAACAACTGCAGGAACAACATCAACGACAGCACAACCAACGACAACAACTGTGGCGACAACATCAACAACTGCAGGCACAACATCAACAACTGCAGGCACAACATCAACAACTGCAGGAACAACATCAACAACTGAAGGAACAACATCAACAACTGCAGAACCAACAACTACAACTGTGACGACAACATCAACAACTGCAGGCACAACATCTACAACTGTAGGAACAACATCTACAACAGAACCAACCACTACAACAGTGGCGACCACATCAACAACTGCAGGAACAACATCAACGACAGCAGAACCAACGACAATAACTGTGACAACATCAACAACTGCTGGAACAACATCAACGATTGCAGAACCAACGACAACAACTGTGGCAACAACATCAACAACTGCAGGAACAACATCAACAACTGCCGGAATATCTTCAACAACAACAGAACCAACCACTACAATAGTAGCTACAACATCAACAACTGCAAGAACAACATCAACAACTGCAGAACCAACAACTACAACTGTGGCAAAAACATCAACAACTGCAGGCACAATATCTACAACTGCCGGAACAACATCTACAACAGAACCAACGACAACAACTGTGGCGACAACATCAACAACTACTGGAACAACATCAACGACAGCAGAACCAACGACAACAACTGTGGCGACAACATCAACAACTACTGGAACAACATCAACGACAGCAGAACCAACGACAACAACTGTGGCGACAACATCAACAACTGCTGGAACAACATCAACAACTGCCGGTATATCTTCAACAACAGAACCAACCACTACAATAGTAGCGACAACATCAACAACTGCAGGAACAACATCAACAACAGCAGAACCAACGACAACAACTGTGGTGACAACATCAACAACTGCTGGAACAACATCAACGACAGCAGAACCAACAACTACAACTGTGGCGACAACATCAACAACTGCAGGAACAACATCAAACACAGCAGAACCAATGACAACAACTGTGGCGACAACATCAACAACTTTAGGAAGTACATCAACAACAGCAGAACCAACGACAACTGTGGCGACAATATCAACAACTACAACTGCTGGATCAACATCAACAACTGCAGGAACAACATCAACAACTGAAGGAACAACATCAACAACTGCTGGAACAACATCGACAACTGCAGGAACAACCTCAACGACTTTTGAAACAACATCAACTGCAGGAACAACATCAACAACTGCCGAACCAACAACTACAACTGTGGCGACAACATCAACAACTGCAGGCACAACATCTACAACTGCAGGAACAACAACTACAACTGCCGGAACAGCTTCAACAACAGAACCAACCACTACATCAGTGGCGACAACATCAACAACTGCAGGAACAACATCAACGACAGCAGAACCAACGACAACAACTGTGGCGACAACATCAACAACTACAGGAACAACATCAAGGACAGCAGAACCAACAACTACAACAGTGGCGACAACATCAACAACTGCTGGACCAATATCAACAACTGAAGGAACAACATCAACAACTGCTGGAACAACATCGACTGCAGGAACAACATCAACAACTGCAGAATCAACAACTACAGCTGTGGCGACAACATCAACTGCAGGAACAACATCTACAACTGCAGGAACAATATCTACAGCTGCCGGAACAACTACAACAACAGAACCAACCACTACAACAGTGGCGACAACATCAACAACTGCAGGAACAACATCAACGACAGCAGAACCAACAACTACAACTTCATCAGTGGCGACAACATCAACAACTGCAGGAACAACATCAACAACTGAAGGAACAACAACAACTGCTGGACCAACATCGACAACTGGAGGAACAACCTCAAAGACTTCAGGAACAACATCAACTGCAGGAACAACATCAACAACTGCAGAACCAACAACTACAACTGTGGCAACAACATCAACAACTGCATGAACAACATCAACAACTGCAGGTACAACATCTACAACTGCCGGAACAACTTCAACAACAGAACCAACAACTACAACAGTGGCGACAACATCAACAACTGCAGGAACAACATCAACGACAGCAGAACCAACGACAACAACTGTGGCGACAACATCAACAACTGCAGGAACAACATCAACGACAGCAGAACCAACAACTACAACAGTGGCGACAACATCAACAATTGCAGGAACAACATCAACAACTGAAGGAACAACATCAACAACTGTTGGAACAACATCGACAACTGGAGGAACAACCTCAAAGACTTCAGGAACAACATCAACTGCAGGAACAACATCAACAACTGCAGAACCAACAACTACTACTGTGGCAACAACATCAACAACTGCAGGAACAACATCAACAACTGCAGGTACAACATCTACAACTGCCGGAACAACTTCAACAACAGAACCAACAACTACAACAGTGGCGACAACATCAACAACTGCAGGAACAACATCAACGACAGCAGAACCAACGACAACAACTGTGGCGACAACATCAACAACTGCAGGAACAACATCAACGACAGCAGAACCAACAACTACAACAGTGGCGACAACATCAACAATTGCAGGAACAACATCAACAACTGAAGGAACAACATCAACAACTGTTGGAACAACATGGACAACTGTAGGAACAACATCAACGACTTCAGGAACAACATCAACTGCAGGAACAACATCAACAACTACAGAACCAACAACTACAACTGTGGCGACAACATCAACAACTGCAGGCGCAACATCAACAACTGCAGGTACAACATCTACAACTGCCGGAACAACTTCAACAACAGAACCAACAACTACAACAGTGGCGACAACATCAACAACTGCAGGAACAACATCAACGACAGCAGAACCAACGACAACAACTGTGGCGACAACATCAACAACTGCAGGAACAACATCAACGACAGCAGAACCAACAACTACAACAGTGGCGACAACATCAACAATTGCAGGAACAACATCAACAACTGAAGGAACAACATCAACAACTGTTGGAACAACATCGACAACTGGAGGAACAACCTCAAAGACTTCAGGAACAACATCAACTGCAGGAACAACATCAACAACTGCAGAACCAACAACTACTACTGTGGCAACAACATCAACAACTGCAGGAACAACATCAACAACTGCAGGAACAACATCTACAACTGCCGGAACATCTTCAACATCAACAGAACTAACCACTACAATAGTAGCTACAACATCAACTGCAGGAACAACATCAACAACAGAAGAACCAACGATAACAACTGTGGCGACATCAACAACTGCAGAACCAACAACTACAACTGCTGGATCAACATCGACAAGTGCAGGAACAACCTCAACGACTTCAGGAACAACATCAACTGCAGGAACAACATCACCAACTGCAGAACCAACAACTACAACTGTGGCGACAACATCAACGACTGCAGGAACGACATCAACGACAGCAGAACCAACGACAACAACTGTGGCGACAACATCAACATCTGCAGGAACAACATCAACGACAGTAGAACCAACAACTACAACAGTGGCGACAACATCAACAACTGCTGGAACAACATCAACAACTGAAGGAACAACATCAACAACTGCTGGAACAACATCGACAACTGCAGGAACAACCTCAACGACTTCAGGAACAACGTCAATTGCTGGAACAACATCAACAACTGCAGAACCAACGACAACAACTGTGGCGACAACATCAACAACTGCAGGAACAACATCAACAACTGCTGGAACAACATCGACAACTGCAGGAACAACCTCAACGACTTCAGGAACAACATCAACTGCAGGAACAACATCAACAACTGCAGAACCAACAACTACAACTGTGGCGACAACATCAACGACTGCCGGAACGACATCAACGGCAGCAGAACCAACGACAACAACTGTGGCGACAACATCAATAACTTTAGGAAGTACACCAACAACAGCAGAACCAACCACTACAACAGTGGTGACAACATCTACAACTGCTGGAACAACATCAACAATAGCCGGATTAACAACAACTGTAGGAACATCAACAACAGCAGAACCAACGACAACAACTGTAGTGACAACATCAACAACTGCTGGAATAATATCAACGACAGCAGAACCAACCACTACAACTGTGGCGACAACATCAACTGCTGGAACGTTATCAACGACAGTAGAACCAACAACTACAACAGTGGCGTTAACATCAACTGCTGGAACATCATCAACAACAGCAGAACCTACAACTACAACCACACTCACAACATCAACAACTGTAGAACCGACAACTACAAGCGCAGGACCAACAACATCTGCTCAACCTACAACTACGACAACTGCTAAACCTATAACTACGACAACTGCCGAACCAACAACTACAACTTTGAGTACAACATCAACGATTGCAGAACCCACAACTACGATAACCGGTGAACCTACTACTACAACCGCAGGCGCAACATCAACGACTGCAGAACCTACAACTACAGCTGAAACAACAACATCAACGGCCGAACCTTCAACTACGACAACAGCTAAACCTACAATTACAACTGTGAGTACAACATCAACGACTGGAGAACCTACAACAACGAACGCAGGCACAACATCAACTGCAGATCCTACAACTACGACAACTTCAGAACCTACAACTACAACCACAGACGCAACCTCAACGACTGCAGAACCTACAACGACAACAGCTGAACCTGCAACTACAAGCACAGCATCAACAACTGCAGAATCTACAACTACGGCAATTGTAGAATCTACAACTGGAACTCTGAGTACAACATCAACAACTGCAGAACCTATAACAACGACAACTGCAGAACCTACGACTACAACCGCATTCACATCAACAACTGCAGAACATACAACTTCTACAACTGTAGAACCTACAACTACAACCGCAGGCACAACATCAACGACTGCAGAACCTACAACTACAACAGCAGGCACAACTTCACCAACTGCAAAACCTACAACACCAACAACTACTGAACCTACAACTACAACTACAGCCTCAACGACGACTGCAGAACCAACAACTGTGACAACTGTAGAACCTACAACTACAACTGTAGCAACACCATCATCAACGGCCGAGCCTACAACTACGACAACAGCTGGACCTACAACTACAACAGTGAGTACATCAACGACTGTAGAAACTACAACTACGACAACTGCAGCACCTACAACTACAACCGCAGGCACAACATCGATGACTGCAAAACCTACAATAACGACAACAGCAGAACTTACATCTACAACTGCAGCCGCAACCTCAACAACTGTAGAACCTACAACGACGACAACTGCAGCATTTACAACTACAGCCACAACCTCAACGACTGCAGAACCTACGACATCGACTGAAGCTATAACTACAGTAACCGGCACAACATCAACGACTGCAGAACCTACAACTACGACAACTGCAGAACCTACGACTACAACCGCATTCACATCAACAACTGCAGAACCTACTACTACTACAACTGTAGAACCTACAACTACAACCGCAGGCACAACATCAACGACTGCAGAACCTACAACTACAACAGCAGGCACAACTTCACCAACTGCAGAACCTACAACGACAACAACTACTGAACCTACAACTACAACCGCTGGTGCAACATCAACAACTGCAGAACCTACAACTACGACAACTGCAGAACCTATGACTACAACCGCAGGAACATCATCAACAACTGCAGAACCTACAACTACGACCGCAAGCGCAACATCAACAACTGCAGAAACTACGACTTCAACCGCAGGCACATCATCAACTGTTGAACCTACAACTACGAAAACTGCAGAACTTACAACTACGACCACAGAGACAACCTCAACGAGTGCAGAACCTACAACGACGATATCTGCTGAAGCTATAACTACAACCGCAGGAACAACATCAACAACTGCAGAATCTACAACTGCAGAACCTATAACTACAGCCGCAGGCACATCAACAACAACAACAGAACCTACAACTACTACAACTGTAGAACCTACAACTACAACCGCAGGCTCAACATCAACGACTGCAGAACCTACAACATCAACAACTGCGGAACCTACAACTACGACAACTGCAGAACCTACGACTACAACAGCAGGCACATCATCAACAACTGCAGAACCTACAACTACAACCGTAGGCGCAACATCAACAACTGCAGAATCTACAACTATTACAACTGTAGAACCTACGACTACAACTACAGCCGCAACAACGACTGCAGAACCAACAACTACGCCTACAACTACAACTGTAGTAACACCATAATCAAGTGCCGAGCCTACAACTACGACAACAGCTGGACCTACAACTACGACAGTGAGTACATGAACGACTGTAGAATCTACGACTACAACAAATGTAGAACTTACAACTACAACCATTGGTACAACATCAACGGCCGAACCTACAACTTCGACAACTACCGAGCCTACAACTACAACCGCAGGCACAACATCAACGACTACAGAACCTGCAACTACGATAACAGCTGAACCTTCAACTACAACCGTAGGCGCAACATCGTCGACTGCAGATCCTACAACCACAGTCACAAGCTCAACGACTGCAGAACCTACAACTAAACCATACACCGGCGCCGATAATGTCTGCTCAAATGCCTCAGGCCAAATATGAGCACATTTCGTTTTCTTGTTGTTCGCTCACCTATATTTAGTTTTCACGGTATTATGTATATAAAATCGGAATATAATCGATCAAACAATAAAAAGTTACATAGATAAAATTCACATCTTTAATCTACAATCCGGATAGTTCACATTTGTTTAACTTTGCATATTGATTCTAGACTACAGGTAAAAGTAGTTCATAACCTCCAACCTTATGTGCTGGTTTGGGAATCGGGCTTATATTTTCACTTGCAAAACAAAAACATTTGTGAGCGCACCAGCATGGTGATTGCGATTGGCACAAGATTTACAGAACCCATTTATTCTCAATTGAAAAAAATTAATGTTTGTGTCCTGCTGCAAACGCATCCTCAGACGCAACATTAACGACTACAGAACCTACAATAGCAACAACGGCGGAGCAGAAAACTGCGACAACTTTTTCATTGATAAAAATTCCAACAAGAACCACTCATACAAGTGATTTGAAAATATTGCAGTATTCACAGTTTCACCGAGTTAACCCTGTTTCATTTCGACAAAATATGTCGACAAAGATAGTAATTATTGTTTATTGCGTTGAGTATTATTTATTTAAACTTTGAAGTATGTTTGTTAGTTACCAAAACTCAGAAAAAAATAGCTGAAAATGACTATTCTCGGGTATATAAAGAATGCATCATTGAGAAAGTTTGACATCCAATGTGAACATTTATGTCGCTGTATAGTTATATGTCATAGTGTGCTCGAGCTCTACCAACATTCAGAATTTTTCGATCACTTTGAAAAATTACATACATTTCCCATACAAATCTTCAATCACTTTGGGGCACATGTTAAAATGCTCCAATTTCACACAAGGAACTCGATTCGAAACGCTTTTAAGTGCTAACACCTTGTAAAGAAGCTCGCTGAACTGTAATTTTGTTCCAATCCAGACTATTCCAATCCCAATCTTATTAATTTTTATTTTGAAGGGATTGTTTATTCAAAATAATAAATATTAAGTTTATTGCATCAGAAAATTATGGAGCGTCGTTCCCCGCGGATTGGATAGATTTGTTGTACAGTCGTGATTCGCTGGTTTGCTACGTTTTAAATGGGCCGCTTTTTAGTTGGATCATCGCTAGTTGGGCCGTTAACCAACTAACAAGCTTCTGAACGGCAAATTCATTTTGACAAGCAAATTGTTAGAGATGTGACCAGATGCATATAAACTACTAACATCCCCTTATTGCAGTGGTTGACATATCTTGGTCGGCAGCGCGAAATTAGCGAATCAAATTCATTAGTTGGACAGAGGCTGAGGCCCAACTAGGAAATCACGATTCTAAATCATATATGTAGGTTACTACCGAGGTATTACGGGGATTCTTCAAACATGTTAACGCTAAGCAATTTTCGGTAACCTCCAAATACTACAATTTTACAAAAAGGTTGCTTTATTGCACGCTAAATCTGGGCGCTTATTTGAACTTTACGATCTATCCAGGCTCGACTGACTACCGGTCGATCCCATCAGTTCTTTCACCTTGACGCCGGAAATGTTCAAACAACCCAGTTCGTGAGTCGTCTCGTTAATTCCGACGACCTGTCTAAGCTGACCGATGTTGCAACTGGGATGGTACTCGTTCAACAGGACGCAACTTCCGTTGTAGAACACCAGTGAACCGTTCGGATACCGTGGGTTGTAGCACTGGTTCGGGATGCAATCTGGATGTTTCGCTTTTGGGGCCAGATAAATCATGGTACCGTTCTCGCAGTATCCCTGGGTGTACATTTCGTAGCACTGGCGCGTCGGTGGATGGTAGACGTAGGCTGGTTGGAAAAAAGAATGATCATAGAATTAAACGTGCTATCAGGCATTCGCATGTATGTACACTCAAGAAGCTGTTCACGCGGGGAAAACATTCAAAACCTTAAAAAACAGTTCAAAAACTTTTCATTGGCTAAAAATCTAAAAAACGAAAAACTAACTCGGAAATAACCGCGTTGAAAGCAACTTGAGTATCGTACCGATGATGGAATGATAGAAATATGCCTTTATAAAAATTTCTCATGAAAATGAAGTATGTACTTGAATACCTATTATAAGAATTGGAAAAATAGGAGTGTGTGCGTAAGATTTCCACCCAATTTAACTCCATTTGTCAAAAATTCCACCTGATTTAACCTATTCTCGCACTAAAATAACTGCACGGGGATTGTCATGGCTCTAAACACGGCACACAGTAAAAGTCAATTTGTTTCGACTTATCAGTCGACATCGTCGCCATGCAAATCGATGTTTCACATTCATCCAATGCAGGTACTTTGTTCGACGTTGTGCGACTTTCAATAGATCGTTCAACAAGTCTCCATTATAGGACCTGTGTTAAACGATTTTGAAACTATTTTTCGGGCAGTGGTTACGAACTTAAGAAAATTTTCTCTACTATAGGCTCTAGCGAAAAACTAGCAAGCAACCATCGTTGCCAGAACCTTTTTGCATGCTTTTCACAATTACTGAAAATGATTGTACCTCAAAGATCGCACCTAAACCAAGGATTCATAAATCTAGCTGCATTTAAAAATCAAATTTTATTTTTATTCGTCTCTCTTAACAATATACTATGTATATCGTCGTTTAAGATTTTCATTCACTTTAAATAATATGTTAATGTGCATGAAAAGTGCCCAGAATAAATCCAGCAAAACCGTTATATAACCCTTTTGTAAATATAATCAACGCTCTTGATTGACAAAACGACCAATCAGAAACTGGTTCAATATTGAGGATAGGACTTGATCAAACTAGCTCGCGGTTGTCTTCTCTTCTCTTAGGTAGAAACAAGGCAATGTAGGCGATTATCAAAATTAGGATTGTTTACGTATTAAGAACAGTATTTCTGTTCAACACATCGACACAAATGTTTGGATGAAAAGAGAAGGTTTTAAAGTCGAATTTTCGCTTCACTCAAACAAGAGCGTTAGAAAAAAACTGCATGCGCTTAAAATCGAGCCCGTATGGGCAGATCACAGTATTGACTACTTTATTCATCCAACCATAATATCAGATAGTTATCAGTAGATAAAAGTCATATATAAACACTCGGACGATTTCACGAATAATGAAAAAAGTGATGGGACGCACACCAGATTTGAACTCATGCTCTTGCGCATCATAGCATTGACTATTGGCACTGTTCTATTCTTGCACATGAGAATGGAGTGTTAAAACTCGTACAATCAGCACATCCGCGATTCGACGCTATCTTGTGTGTAATGAATGAGCCTCAATAGTGCGATTAATGACGTTGGTGAGGAATGAATAAAAAGCAGACGGTAAATAAAAACTCGCGGTGCGTTGCTATACCAACCAGCATAGGCACGTGAATGTGGTGACAATCCTTTGACAGTTGTGTTGAAGAAACGCATATACATATAGCAAGAGATGAAGTGTTTTTATATGCTTGCAAAAATTGCTAGCGATGCTAACATTATTTATAAGTGATTGTCGCTTGCAATTATTGTAAGAGATTTTAGTGTTGGGTGTAGGGATACCAAATGGGCTAAGAGCAATCCAGAATTTTAACCGATTTTCGCCGGTATTTCGGTTCATAGGACACAGAGAAAGAGACGTTCACATTATGTGTAAAAAAATTGTGTTCTTCACTTTATTGACAAAAAAGTGCTGGAAGAAAGTGGCCAATAAAAGAACACAGAATATTGCTAATCTTTTCTAACAACCATATCGCGACTTTTTAGACATGCGCCACCGGGCTGTGCTCCGAATTACGCGCCCATGCATTTTGTATCAGTACAACCGAAAAACGTTATGACTGTGCTTTATTTCTCCTTAGTGGAGAAAAAAATTAGGTAACAAATATTACAGTTCCACTAAAGAGTGAATTGTTCTGAATCACATTTGAGATTCAAAGACACAAAGTCTATAAATAAATTAAATATGGAATTTGCGTTTCGACTTCACTAAGTTAGTGTCGGATTATGATGAGACGAAGCTTCGTCTCATCAGAACTCGCCACTTACTTTGCGACAGGACTAGACTAGTGCCGGATTGACGCTACCTCTGAAAACGAAAACACTATTAGCGATGTCCAGCAAGAAAAGGAGTTCTGATTAAGCTGATGAGCATAAATGAAGTCAAAACTTGTCCTTAGTGCGCAAATGTGGTTGAAAACAATTTTGTCCTTGGTAGAAAATAGTTTTTACATGCATTTTTCTCCGCTAAGGAGAAATATAGCATAGTGCATATTGCATTGGCTTGCTAAGCCAAACCAAGTTTCGACTTCATTAATTCTCATTAGCTTAATCGGAACTCCTTTTCTTGATGAATATCATGCAGGAGTAGGGGTTTGCTCAGA
The DNA here is from genome assembly GCF_030247195.1 of Topomyia yanbarensis. NCBI lineage: Eukaryota > Metazoa > Arthropoda > Insecta > Diptera > Culicidae > Topomyia > Topomyia yanbarensis. Next base: position 142,024 of record NW_026683602.1, on the reverse strand, counting down.
AACACAAATAGTGTTTTCGTTTTTGGAGCTAGCGTCAATCCAGCGCTAGATTAGTCCCGTCACTAGGTTAGTATCGGATTCTGATGAGACGACATTTGAATGTTTATTTTCGCTTCGCTCGCAGTCCAATCTTTCCCATACTACAAAAACTCTGTGCAATGCTAGATTCTCGCAGTGTTGACAATATTGATACCAATTTAAACGCAATCTATTGGTTAAAGGTTGAGTGGTTAATGGTAAAATAAGGCACTCCTACTGGTGAGATGAGTAAGGGACCATCTACCGTACATAACAAACATCCAACTTTTGTTGGATTTTACTTATTATTGAGAATGAAATTCATATTCGTATACGTGCCTAATCACACTGTTTACTCGGTTTACTCAAACGCCTGACTAATGCCATAAATAAATGATTCATTATGTTTTAACGTGGTCTTTTCGCAATCAATATTTCACAGCACAAACTCAAAACCAAATCAGATACCTACTCAATTAAAGTGCCAAATAGTCCTCAGTTGAAGAACTATATCAACAAAATGACTCAATATACATATAAGTATGATAGTGTTGATAATTAAGACAAACACAATTAAGTCTCGTAGCCATCGTAGCACGTTAAGATAAATTTGCTTGCGAAATGAAACATTACTATCTGCCATCCGGAATACGCTAATTTTCGTTACCCGAATCCAGGCGAACCATCTTGTTTGTAATTAACGAAATATGCGTTAAATTCCAGTACAGAATATTTCAAAGAGTAACGAAACAGAAACAATCGGAGATTACAGAGTTCAGGTCATGGTGGTATAAGCAGTCAGTCACTCAGCGGCAATGTAGTAGTGTTATTACTTACTTGGTTTGCAATCACAGACCCAGTCTCTTTCCTGGTCGCCTGGGTAAAGTATTTCATTTTTCTGACATTTGTTCGGGATATACACCGGGGTTCGATTCTGCAACAAACTTTCGTGACCTTAGCACCTCATTAGATTATCATCGATGCGAATTAATTGATACTTACTCTAGCATTGTGCATCGATTCGATCATTGACGGATCAGCAGGAAATGCAAACAATTCCGAATTCCCGTCCGGTCCCTCACGTTGTCCGTCCTTGTACGGTGATTGAGGACGGCTAGGAGTCACTAAAACATACAACAGTGCTAAAGTAAGATGCAATAAGTCAGAATATTCAACCTGAAATCGGTAGAGAAGCCACATTTCAAGGTTTAGAAAAGGTATGATATGAATCACCGCTTTGATCGCGTCTGCGATAAGAAGAGAAGGCTTCGGAGTCGTTGTTTTACTACGTCTGTTTTGCACTTACGAAAATTCCCTTGAATTTGGCCGTTAAATTGTGCTCTGGGAGCAGGCGAGACCGTGCACAAATTGATAACAACGACACAGGCTGCGATGAAGCATAATATGTCGCACCGGATCATCTCGACTTGCTTCCGTGTGTTCCGTCACTTTGCACTGACGTTGGTTGCTGACTAGAATCGATTAAGCGGTGGTATACTTGCCGCTCTGGGTTTTCCCCAAACCGATCACTACTTGCACAGTATAATTGTATTGAACTTGATCGTGCGGCGAGACGAACCTGCCTAACTTGATTCGATCGTTCGTGCTGTCGAGGATGACGGAGATGGGAAGAGAGAAAAAAAGAATGAGCGCGGACGATCGTGCGTAAAGAAAAGAGCCTTCTCCCGACTAGATCTGCGACATTACTGAAGGCCTGACCGGACTAGATCGTCCATCCACCGGACGACAAAAAAAATTCGCTCGACCGGAGCAATCGTCCCATCTTTATCAATCAATTTCTTGTCCACCGAAGTAAACAACAACAAAAACAATGCTGATGATGATGATGATCATCTATAGGGAGTCGAGAGCGTTCTTTTCGGTCGATGCTGCTGCCCGATTCCAGGTACGTCACAGTACAAACGGTTTCAGTTGTGAAAAACGAGATTTTTGATGTGGGTAGAAGAGCTATTCGGATAATTTCAATAGTAATAGTAAAAGCAACTTTTACATTCTGTCATCGAACTTGGTCTAGTGCAACAATTTTATTTACACTAAGAATACTGTCTGAGCAGAATTCGTACATATGGCGAACATTCGCAGAGTAACAGTCCGGGTGCTCCGACTCGGTGAGATTCTAATCAAATTACAAATTACAGCAGGTTTGTACACTTGACATACTACCGCTCTACGCATAATTGTCCCATGTTCTATAGGATTCCCTATATATATATATATATATATATATATATATATATATATATATATATATATATATATATATATATATATATATATATATATATATATATATATATATATATATATATATATATATATATATATATATATATATATATATATATATATATATATATATATAATTTTGAATTTTGACAACGCAAGCAATTTGATGCTATGAACAAAATGGCGCTCATTTTAATCTAAATAGTTTACAGCTTTGTTCGGTGGATATTATAACGGGTGAACGCTTTGATATGTTACTGGTTGTTCAGTAGGTATAATTTTTACTGATTTTTCTACATTACAAAAGTTATGTCAAAACATATTTGGTACTCAATAACAACGAGCTCAATTTTAGCAGAACATCCGATGTTTATCAGTTAATAAGAAAATAGCGGAAGCAGTAATTGCCGATCTGCAAAATAAAGAAAATAAGTGTGTACGCAGCTGACTAAATATAACAAAGCACATTATTTTTTTTACTGCACTTTGTTCATTACGATATTCAAAGACGCGAAATTATCGTGCTCGAAGCTGTATCTTCTCGTAGTTTCTTCATAGATTAAAAAAAAATTGGTTATTGTCCTGCTACTAATAAAGAAAAAGATGTGCGACAAACTGCTTGCCATGGTAATGGGCACAAAAACGATCAGAATTAATTGAATACAAAGAATGTAATATTTTACATGAATTACTTAGAGATGACCTAAGTGTAATTGAATCCCATATTGGCAATGCCCGTAGTTATATTTTTTCCTTATGTCCCGAAACTTAGTAGGATCTAGTACCGAATGTCAGGGTACGTAATAGCAAATAGACAATTCGTCAAGCTGGATGAGAATGGCCATTTGTTTGGAATTAGAGTATCATGGGCTTCAATAAGTGCCAATACCTTAAAATGATTTAGAAGCCAGCGTACAACGCAGAGAAGAGGCGATGAAAATGTCTATCAAAACAAGCAACGTATCGTCATAAAACCGGACTAGAAGGGATTTCTGGTTGGTAGATACGCGAGTCATGGTTATCACGTTTCCTACATTCGCTGGAAATTCACACAGACAAAGCCGAGAGAGTCATTAGTTCGGTCAGCGAGCAAGTAATATAGCTTCTCACCATAAACGATCGTTGATGACGACATGTTTGCCAGAATACCGGATTGGCGATGGATTTCGTCAGAAAGTTGTGAAGATTTGAATTTATGAATAGTTTCCAGCATCAATATGGACTTCTTTTGGAGCATCGCTCAAACAAATGCAGTGAGTTCCACAATTATTTGGAGAAAGATAAACTCGTTCCAATACAATGTTTACTAACTAGATTATCAAAATTTGTGCTTATGTGAAAATATATGGAAAATCGATGAAGAAAATTTGGTTAGAATTTGCAAGCTTAAACCGAAATTATCCGCCTATACGGAAGCACGATAATCATATACCAATAGTCGCGTGCTGTATGGAATAAATATTCTTTCAAAAATCCCTGTTACTCATTCAATTGAATAAAGGTCTATTTACACCCTCGGTGAAAACGAACGTGAACTTTATGCGCGACAAATTGTTTTTTTTAATATCTCAATTATAAGTGCATAGAAATTGATTAAAATGGAACTAAACGATATGTACTGTACACTTTGGGAATTTGATCACGCAGTTTGGGCCGGGATTTTCTGCCGGATTTTGATCGCGAACATTTTTTCGCCGTTTTCTCTCCTCGGTTGCTTCTAAAAATTACTACAGGTTTCAGGAAGACGCAGATTTTCAAATAAAATAAAAAGCAACAATTTTTCCGTTGTAAACAATTCATGTTGAATTGTTTCCGACCGGATTGTTGGTTTGGAAAAAAATTAAAATCCGTGGCGTTTGTCGCGGTTGGGTTCACACTTCGGGAATCTTAATTTTCCGTGTAGACTTTTTCCGCCACGGAAAATCGAATAATCTAAGATTCCTGAAAAGTAAATCTAATTTTGATAAATCTCCAAATTAAAATTCCGACCGGAAACAATTCAACGTGAATTATTTCCGACGGGAAAATTGTTGGATTTATTATGTTTGAAAATCTGCACTGTTCTAAATATAAAATACCTGCCTTTTTAGAAGCAGCAGAAGTTCTATTTTGACAGTTTGGAGGGATCACGGCGGAAAATTTGCCGTGATCAAAAGCCGGCACAAAGTCCTGGCCTAGGGGCAGATCACTCTAGGAATGTATAACAAATTTGCATCAAATTAATAAAAATCTCGACAAACATATTACGGTTTAAAAGCCAACTGTCAAAATTCACTTCGAGTGGAAATTCTGGACAAACCGTTACTCACCAATCACATATGTTGGTAGTAAACAAAAGAGAAACGTTTTCTCTTTCATCAACTGCTGTGAACTGTGTGTGACCAGATACTGTTTGCCCGGAATTTCCTTTCAAAGAGAATTTTGACAGTTGACTTGCAGAAATGAATTTAATTTCCATTTTTGCATCAACTTTGCACTCCCTCGCAGAAAAGTTTGTTTAACAAACGTCCTACGCTGATCCACTTTGCTCGACCCAATGTGTGGAAAGCTCTACAGTCGTAATTCGCTGGTTGGGTCACGCCTCTGTCCAACTAACGAATTTGATTCGCTAGTTGATTCGACTGTTGATTGTTAGATAGATTGTCACAGTAAATTTGACGTGAAATTTTGGCGTTCAGATACTTTTTAGTTGGACAATGGTCCAACTAGCGGAGGTCCAACTAAAAAGTGTCCAAGCAGCAAATCACGACTGTATTCTAAGTTTTATCTTTTTCAGATTGAAACTGCTCAGATTTTTTTTGCAGATTCAGATTTAATAGATTCAAATTACCTAGTACAGTCGTGGTACGCTGGTTTGGCCACAATCTCTGTCCAACGAACGAATTTCAGTCGGTAGGTGGGACAACTGATAAATGTCAAAAACTGGTATAAGGGGAGTTTAAATGTAAGCGCACGTATCAATTTGAGAAAGTCATGCAAAGCATCCGAATAATCTCGAAAGTTGCCAGTGTACATAATATTTTTTGATCATAGATACGAATATCCTGCCTATCACATGTTTGCTATGTAAATCCGTCAGATAGCACTGCATTGAATTTTCTCCACAACGAAATAAGCTAGGATCGTAAATAATCATGATAAGGCCACAGCTTGGTCAACTATTATGTTCACGATCCAAACGACAGGATGAGTGAGAGGTCAACTTTATTACGAAATCTGATGTAATTCTGAACTATTTACTGTAATAAATGCAAGTTAATGGAAAGCTCCAGAAACAGTAAGGCTTTCGACATTGCCGGAGTAACTTAGTCTAGTGTGGCAGATCACAACGTAAAGATGCCAGGCAAGTAAAAATCCGAGAGACTAATAGTCGTATTCTGTAATATGATGTTTGTTTTCAGAGGAGAAGCAGATCAGTGTAACATTCGACGAAGCCCTCTCTATGGGAAGTGAGTTTAAATACGTTTCGACAGTTATGGATACCTAAAGTTAAATGAGCTGTACATTCCAGAGTTTGGCAAGTGCAACTACATCCTTATTCTAGTTGCGGGAGCGATCGTATCTGCTGTTTTGTTCGAAACTATAGGTACAAGTTTCGTGATAGCAGTCGCAGGATGCGACCTACAAATGACTACACTACAGAAAGGAGTGCTCAGTGCCGTAGTGTTCTTAGGTTGGCATCACCTCAACTACAGTGAAGCTTGTCGATTATTAATCCCTCATTTACAGGCATCATCGTCAGCTCTCACCTCTGGGGATTTCTGGCAGATACCCAGGGCCGAAAAAAGGTTATCGTTTCAACACTATTTCTGACATTCGCTACGACTTTCGTCTCCAGTTTTGCCAACTCCTTTTGGACGATAACTGTTGGTCGATTTTTTGCTGGATTTTTGTGAGTATACACGCCGTTAGGCAGCGATCGTATAAGTAACGGAACGTTAACACAAATAGCATCTCTGGACCATCGGCAACTATTTACGCCTACCTCGGAGAATTTCACAACCATCGCAACGGGTCTCGAGCCATTATGGGGGCAGCTTTCGTATCGGGGATCGGATGCCTATTTTTGCCCGTGATCGCATGGCTCATAATCAACCAGAATTGGGAACTTCCGATTCCTTTTCTTGACATTGTTTACCGTCCGTGGCGCTTGTTTCTGGTAGCCTGTGGTCTTCTAGGTCTGATAAGTGGTTTTGCTTTACTGTGGCTACCGGAAAGTCCAAAATTTGTGTACCACCATGGTAATCTAGAGCAAACTATCCGAACTATCCAGTGGATGCATCGTATGAATTTAGGTCGGAGGGAACCATCTCTCCAGATCAACTCGATCGTAGTGGACGAAGAGGATCAACAGTTCGAGGAACGTCTACGTCAGATGAGCAACGCCAAAGGATTCCGAGCTTTTATGAAATTAATCTGGGATAAGACCGCTCCATTGTTTAGAGTCCCGTACTGGACAAAAACAGTACTCGTGTGTTTCCTTCACTTCGGTGCATATTTGACCTCTCACGGCATGTTTATGTTCTATCCGGATATAGTGAACCAGCTGATGGAAATTCACGAAACCGGTATCAATAGGACGACTGTGTGCGAAGCCGTCTACACTCGTAGGTATCTGGCTCAGTCGGAATTCGCAGAGCTAGGTTGCTCGCAGCAGTTGGACCTGGCCGCGTACGAATATACACTGATACTGGAGGTGCTATTTACTGTGCTATTCGTACTGATCTGGATGTTGATTAACGTAGTGCAGAAACTTACCATTTTGGCAGTTAGTTTCTCCTGTTGCGGTCTCGCGGGACTGATGATAATTTTTGTTGACATTCCGGTAGTTTCCATATGGTTGTACACTGTGATGCTCTTAGCTGCCGCTTGCGGGTATGTGATAAATGCCTTCATAGTGGAACTGTTCCCGACTAACATTAGGGCATTGGCCGTGTGTATTTCCTTGATGTTTGGACGGCTGGGAACTGTCGTTGGAACGAATATGCTCGGGCTGTTGCTGGACAGTTACTGCGAGTTCACTTTTGCGATTAATGGGATGTTATTGCTGGTGTGTGCTGTACTATCCTTTTGCATCTCTAAAAGTCATAATCGCAAAGAATCTGAGTTTAAGCCGAACTCGAAGCAGAATTCTTCGGGGGATTAGCAAATACATTTCAATGAGTGATCATTTAAATGCAACAATACTTAAGTGGTTTGCACTCATTCCAAATTTACTACATGTTACCGCAACGTAGATGAAATCGTTTGGAAACTTCGTCCGGCAATAAGATATCCGTGTGAATAGGGTCGTTAAGCCACGTGTTTTTGTTCATTTCCGATGCATCCAACACTAATGATATTAATCAATTTTTTGTGTATGAAGTGATAAATAATAAATATTTTTTGTAATTCAATAACCATTCAACTCCCTTGATGCCTTTGTTTTTACAGTCGTGATTCGCTGATTGGACACTTTTGAACTGGACTGCTTTTTAGTTGCACCTCCGCTAGTTAGACCATTGTCCAATTAAAAAGCATCTAAATGTCAACATCTCATGTCAAATTCAATTTGACAAGCAAACTGACGAGAGTGATCAGACACATTTAAACTACACGCAGCCATAAAATAACCTACAGAATAAGTTCTTTTAACTTAAATTTAGGTACTTTTGAGCTGTGCGTCGCTTTCGCACTTATTAGTGTTGTCAAAAACAAAACGAGAGATTCGACTCAGTCGAGGTCTTCCGTGCAATAAGGTACTTTTAAGTTGTTTGTGGTATACTCAAAATTAGGTAAATTCAACTTAAATTTAAGTAAATTAAACTCAAGGTTGAGTTATTATTTTTGCCGTAGTTAAATGGAAACTACCTTCAACACAGTTTTTACCTTCCTGCACGATACCACGAGATTGAGTCAAAAGTACTGAATTATAGGTAGTTTATCGGTGGCGTGTAGAGTCTGTGGTATTATAAGGTCTGTTCCAGTACCAGGAGAAACTGGAAGTACTCCGGAGCAAGCATGGGAAAAATCGCATCGTGAACCGATCGTTCGCGCTTCGCAAGCAAGCTTTCTTCAGTTGTGATGCATTCTGTTAGCTTCGAAAATGATACCTAGCAACCTGTCGTTACGGACACATGCGATTCAAAGCTATAACAACCAACGAAGAAGCACATCAGTTTTGCTTTAATTCTTTCCTTCCCCAACGCGGATGGCTTCGTTCGCGAAGCTCTTCTCGAGCGGTTCGCGGTTTGCATAGGATTTCCATTATACAGTTTTATTTCATTTTCATATTCGCACAATATAATTAATACTTAGAAAACCATACACCATTTTAAAACTAGCTGATAATCAATGGTTTTAAAAATTTGCAACAATGCACTGCTAACAAATAGGCCGCAAGGAACTTCAGTAGATCAAATTGCTAGTAGTGTATCACAACACTACCCATAACGCGATCTGTCAGCAAAAAATCCAGTGCAAAAATAGATACTATGTTTTAATCATGCATGAAGAAACCTTTGTGAGCTTCGCGAAGCTACGTGACAAACATTCACGAGCGAAGAATTGACGCTGCTTTTAAATTTTTTAAGCTTCACTTTTGATTCGCAGTTTGCCCATCTAGTGACCTGCTCTGAAGTTATTAGACTTCTCCCTTCGTGCGTTGATTATGGTTAATTAGTGAGCACAAAATTTTGACTACTTTGTGATCCACAGTTAGCAACAGTCGCGCGAGTGAACGAATTTTCCCATGCCTGCTCCGGAGAAAATCGTTCCTGTACTCTCTTCTTCTCTTTTTTCTTCTTCTGGTAGCAAACCGGAGTAAAAAGGAGCAAAGATTTTTTGCTCCTGTTTACTCCGGAGTGACTTCCGTGTACTGGAACAAACCTATAGAGTCCCGCGCAACAGTGCTTAAAATGATGCCCTCTTCTTTGTTCCTGGCACCCACAGTTTTTGCTGTAACTTTGAGTGACTTCACCAGAGTTAAAAAATGGAGTTAATTGAAAACCTACTGCTTCATGGCTTATAGCACTTTATTCATAATACTATTCCATGTAATTTATTTTATATTGTTACTAAAAAGTAAAATAAACTGTATACAGTTCAGGCGGTTGAAATATTTCGCCATGATATTATTTTGCTCAACACAAATACTTTTCTTGCATGTTCTCCGAAAGAAGAATGTTTGTTTACTTTGCACGATAGGTAGCCATCTGACTGTTCGATAGGTAAATCCCCTCATACCAGTTTTTGACATTTATTAGTTCTTATTACACTGAGAAATAAAAATATTCACAGTTAGCATACTTTCTATGCCCGTCTCTTTTCTTCTGCTGTGATTTTTCTGCATTCTCTAGCATATACTTCTAGTAAGCATACAATGAGTGGATAGACCGAATATGTCCAATGCATAAAATTTACAGCAGAAGAAACGAGAGGCCGATAGAAAAGTATACTATCGATGCATAAATAAAAATCAGCGTGTAGCGAATCGTCTCTACTAGTTGGACAGAGTCTGTGGCCCAACCAGCGAATAACGACTGTACTTCCTGTTCCTCCTGGTACTGGAACAAACCTATAACTACCCCATCAGCAAAGTAAATATTAAACATAAAATATTCATATTTCAAAAGCTACAAACATTTTTGGCCACACTTTTTCGAGAAGATCGGCGTTCACTGATAGCAATCGATCGACCAATGAAACAGCGATTAAATGAGAAAGAGAGAATACCACAAGAACCGATTACTTCTGATGGCTTCGTTTTCGATCGTTGCCAGCCCACCATCGTCATAATCATCATTGATGGCAACGACGATCGGTCGGGAACTTCGAATCTAATGAGGATTGTGGTAGTGCTTAGTGCATATTTGGAAGATGACCCAAAAGGAAGTGTTGCTCGCTGCCGTCGTAGTTATTCTTCTAGTCACCGGGATCGGTTTGGCATCCGGGGACGACCTATTTGGGTACAAGGAGGATCCAGAAGACAATCCTTCTCGAATTAATACCGAGGTAAGTGTAATAGATGCTAGAATTAGTACTTTTACATCTAGAACGGTGTGATGGCTGAGAACTAAAGTTCTATCTTTTCCTTTTATAAGAATGATATTCTGTTTTGTTTAAACAGTACGATCATGATCGCAAGCTCATCTGTTTAGATTGGGGTATTTACTATACGTTCAGCTAGGGATGGCGAGTTTAGCAGGCGACAAAGGTCATGCTGATAGCCCTGGTAATGATATGGTTTGACAACATCACAGATCGACAGAAGGCGCAACCGAAATCACATTAGTAAAACAGTTATGTACCTATATAATTATAAAAATGTGCCCGGCGATATTTTTTTAAACCGAAAAATCTTTATTTGAATTAAAATAAGCTCATCGCAAACATTTTCAGGGTCGAGCTCCTATCTACATTCCGAACCATTGCGGCGAAAACGAAATCCTTTATCCAGGGGACCGAGGCAATGATTGGGTCTGCGACTGCCGCCCAGGTAAAAATCCTTTTTTGTACAGAGAAAAAGCAAATTTCTATCCGTTCTATTTTAGCGCACGTTTACCATCCTGCCACGCGTTCTTGCTTTCCACTGTACACCAAAGCCTACTGCGAAAGTGGACAGTATGTTGAAATACCGAGCGGTGCTAAGTTGCCCCAGTGCACCGACAATATTTGCAAGGAGAGAGAAGTTCCGTACAATGGAAAGTGCGTCTTGTTGAACAAAAACAACGAGGGAACCTGTCCAACGGTTCAGCGAATTCGGTATGTGATCGGTGTCAACGAAACCACCCTGCAGCTAGGCTGTATCGCTCATGGTCCGATTGACCTGAAGCGAGCCACGTCACAACGTGGAGACTACACCACTATTGGCGAGCAGACGATTCTAACCAATGAGGGAACGATACTATTCCTGGCGGCGGTTAAGTGTGCCCCGGGATCAGCTGCCCGGTTTAATGGGACTTGTTCCGAGTGATTTTTAAAATTAATTTGATTGCCGTGGGCCTGGTTTGGTGTGGTGTATGTCGTACTTCCTGACAAATGAAGTCGTGGTCATAGAATTATGGTAAACTATCAATAAAGCTATAACTGAGCAAATGATCCAGACTATCCATGCAGGAGTAATATTACTGATCTTTAAACAAGTTGACATTCAAAGAGTTCAATAATCGCTAATCATTTCGATAAAGTATCAGTTCCTACTTTTACAGAAACTAACTCAACTTTTTCTCATTTTTTCATCAAACGCCCTTGAATTTATAAGTAGATATTCGCAGGAGTTTCAGTTCTTCTCAATTGTGGAACCACCACAGAACTACCACTTTTGTAACACTGGGAATTTATCTCTCCCGAGAACACATTTTCATTCGCTTCAAATACAAAGAACATACCCACAAATCGTGGTGGTTTGATTTACCCCTGTTAAATAATTTTTAGGAAAAGTACGGCGAATTCAATCGCCGCTCGTCTCTCTTTGATTAGCCTATGACAATACGATTAACTCTCCTCTAAACCGATTCTTGGAGGATTCTAAAATAACTGTGGATCCAACTAAAACGATTTTTGGAATTTATGAGATTTCAGTAACATTTTAACAACGTGGCGAATGTACCGAAAATCGAACTAATAAAATAATTATGATTCTACTTTGATCCGACTGATAAAATCATTTAGAGGGATTACAATATAATGAAGAAAACTAAGTAACATATATCTGAGGGTAAATACGCAGCCTGAGACTTTCCGTGTTTTTTGTAGAATTTTGTTTTCCCACAGGATAACAGACGTTCGATCAGCAGCGTGTGATTTTATACCAGGAATTTCACAAGTAGAACTAAAGCTTAACCCTTAAATGCATGAATTCCATTTTTATTTGGCGCCTATTTTTCACAACAAATAATACTTTTTTTTGCATTTTGGCAATTACTTTTCACCATATCCAAAATATTAATCAACATAACTGTTTTGCATGAGCATGATGACCGTACAATTTATAGTTGCTATACCTTGATTGCCCAGAATAAGAAAAAAATGTACAGCGAATCAACGAATGGAGCCTGAGAGTAGCTGTCCATACTCAATGTGCCCGGTTGGAGGGTTCTATAGGGAAGACTGAGGACACTTGATCACCGGGGAGACTTGATCCCATCATCGTAACTCAAAGGTGGATCAGAATTCATTAATAGAATATACTATAAAGTTGCGTAGTTTTATCTGAACATATATTTCATTAATTGAAAAAAAGAAATTGTATGGATCTGAAAAAGATTTATTTTCTAAATTTTCAAACTTTTATTGAATTGATTAAATCATACATACTATACTTTTGCATGCAGAATTACAGGAGAATGCCAATTATGTGAATTCGTTATGATTGAGTTGATATTTTAGTTCAACTATATTTTTACTAAAGTTTGCCGAAATAAATGCTATGGGTTCACTTGATCCCTTCAAATTCATGGATTCGCCATGATTCATACACACAACTGAACATAACGGCAAACGCTATTATAACCAAAGGCTTCAAATGGGTAGGGTGATAATAGAAGTAGGGCAAACATATACTCATTACCCTACATGCTCTTTTAAACACGTTTTCAAAGAGGAATCAAGTATCCCCAAATTATGGATCGAGTCTTCACTAATCTAAGAATTTTCCATTTGTTTGTGTTTTCCAGAAATGCTCATAGCTCCTGTCATGTGTAATATTTCCATGTAATTTTTTAATGATTATCAGTCATCGCTAGAAACTACATAAAACTACAAAAATACTTAGTTTTTTTTTATCATTTCACGGAGTTGGATTGAAAAATAAAAAAGGAGATCAAGTCTCCTCAGTCTCCTCTACAGTTTGCACTTAAAACGTATGTTTTACGCTTGAGGAATATACACGGATACGAAAAACTACCCAAAGTTAAGCTCTTTTGACTGAATCTCGGGGTATCGTGGAATAAGGTAAAATAAGGTAAACCGTGCTGAAGGTAGTTTCCCTTTAACCAAGCCAAAAATCACAACTCATTGATAGGTTTTTATACTCAACCTTGAGTTAAATATACTTAAATTTAAGTTTAATCTACCTAATTTTGAGTATACCTCAAACAACTCAAAAGTACCTTATTCCACGGAAGACCTCTGCTTTGTTTTTGACAACACTAATAAGTGCGAAAGCGATGCAAAACTCAAAAATACCTAAATTTAAGTTAAAGGAACTTATTCTGTGGGTTGTTTCATTTTTCCCTGTACAGTCTAGATTCGCTGGTTAGGGCATGTTCAGGAGCGTTTTATTTTATATAGGAGTTTCAAAGTAGAACTGGAACTGAAACTTTCACATCCCCAGCAGAGCGTTTTGTTTTATTATTTCGAACAGATTTGTTTCAAAATTTAAAACTGTTATACGACGCCGTTCTATTTGTTGCTGATTTTAAAACACGTTTAGAACTGTGTTTTAAATACATGCAAAGTTTTCAGCAGAGACACTTAGAACAGATGGACTGGGGAAAATAAATTTGAATGCAGTAACGCTGAACGCATGGCGAGCCATGAATTTTAAAGTGAATAGAACACCCGCTAAAACTGCTGCTGGGGAGAGAAAGTTCCAGTTTTAAAATTTTCAGTTTTATATTATAGAACTGTCAAAATTATAAATCTAAAACTGAGACTCTCCTGAACATGCTCTTAGGCACTTTTTAACTGGACCGCTTTTTATTTGGACCTCCGCTAGTTGGACTATTGTTCAATTAAAAAGCATTTAAATGTCAAAATCTCATGTCAAATTCACTTTGATAAGCAGACTGACAAGAGTTAGAGATGTGATCAGATACATTTAAACTAAAGTCGTAATTCGTTGACTAGGCCACAGCCTATGTTCAACTAACGAGGTTGACTCGCTAATTGGAACAATTGACAAATGTCAAAACCTGGTTTAAAGGATGTTAGTAGTTTAAATGCATCTGATTACATCTTTATCTTCTGTCAGTTTGCTTGTCAAAACGAATTTGACATGAGATTTTGACCTTCACATGCTTTTTAATTGGACAATGGAACTAGCTGAGTCCTAACTAAAAAGGGGTCCAGTTAAAAAGTTACAACCAGCGAATCAGTGCTGTACCCGAGGCGAACGACACTCCGTGATTTGTTGATGAAATAAAGTTACAATTTGATATTCTGATTGGATTGATAAAGATTGGCATTAGTTCGGAATATATTCTAATATTCTATTCTAATTACTATAAAATGGTAAACAACAATAGTAATTGTAACCATCTAGCAATTTTTAAAACACCAGTTATATAGTACTTCTGACCATTGGATGGTAATGTAGAAATTGTACAAAATACCAAAAATAGTATCACAACATAGTAAGAAATACCATGTCTCTATGCCAGAATGAGCATGGTATAAATGACAGGAATCATATTTAACCCATTCATGCCCATGTTGTTTGTGGACAACAACGTTTTTAAACAGCTATAACTTTTAATTGAGGCGAGATTTGTTCACAAAAACAAGTAAGACTCATTAATGTGATTATTGCCTTTAATTTGAGTATTAACAGTTACAAGGATCAGCTCTAGAACTGAAGTTATTGCAATTAGTCTGATTGGATTCCGATAGAGCAGTGCTGCCAGAGACAGTTTACGTTGACGACGGAAAATGATTTTTTCATATGTCTTCGTTATGATTCAATATTATTAAAAACTGATAAAACTTATCAATTTAGACTGTCGTTGGCTACGTTTTCCACGTAATTGGACTATTGTAAATATTCTATGAGAATTGTATTGAGCATTAGAAGGTAAAAATTGACCAGCTTCTAGCACTGACATGGAAGCACCTAACTTTATGAAAATAGGCTTTTCGTGTGTCTTGACCCCACCGTTTTCAAGGAAAAATAGTTTTGAAGCCCTACATGCGCTAGAAAAAAGTTGGGCATGAAAGGGTTAAGTCAAGCATGATATATTGTCTACCAAAATTCACTGGAACACCCTTTTTAATTTGAACCTCTAATATAGTAGTTTATACCATGATCTTTGTTTCAGTGTACTTTTGAGTCGAAAGAAAAACTTTTAAATTATTCTATAATAATAATCAAAATAAAAGTTTTCCTTTCAAGTTATAGCATAATAGTAATCAAAATAAACGTTTTATTTTAAAACTAAGCATGTGTTGGTTGTTTTTGCTAAGAGCAAAAAATTCTTATTTTTACTAACATTTTTTTTTCTGTGTGTAGGGAGAGCAAATTCCGAAACGCATACAAAAAAGATAAGTCCAATTGTCTGAGAATCTGTCAAACGTGTTATAAATCTGGAATCACTGCATCACATCAGCTGATTTCAAAATTTGATTGGTTATGTTCTGAGAGGTTGAAATTATGCTCAGTTATGTTTTTGTTTACATACGTATCGGCTAGTGAGGCATATTGTGCATCAAAATGCATTCTAGAATTTCGGTGGTAAAATTACTTTTCAGGATAAACGCTGTCCCTGAGAACATTCGAAGACAGCTCGCCTCGGAACCGTTGAGGCAGAAAAAGAAAAAATCATTTATAAATGAACCTGTTGATGGAACATCAACAACGACCAACGGAAGTCGTATCCTGAAGGAAATGAAAGAATATTTCAAATCCATTGGAAACATAACGATACTAGGGAAATTTCCGCCCGAGCTGCTCACAAGAAATAAAAAACACCTCGAGCGGTTTTACCTAGCACATACGGAAAGTGCGGAACTAGTAGCGAAGCACATCACCGCAGGTCTCTCCCCGGATATGCTACTGGTCGAGATAAATCCCGGTCCGGGTTTGCTTACCCGAGAGCTGCTAAAGTGCGATATCAAGAAGCTACTGCTAGTAGAAAGCGAAAGCCACTTCGAAAGTGACCTACAAAAACTGATGGCCACCAAAATGAAAAGCGAGTGGGACTTGATGCTAGCTCATTTCAATGGAAACTGTAAACTGTCGTATCAAAACAGAGGAATAAAACTAGAACAACTTTTAGCAGAACAATCACAGAAGCAAGATGAGGTGAAATTTAAGCTGTTTTCCGCCGTGGATTCACTTAAGTTTTTCAAATCGCTCACTGGTTCCGTAGCTTCCCAAACGGGACTTTTCTCGTTGGCCAGGTGGGAGATGGTGGTAGCAGTTCCACCGCTCATTTTTATGGTAGCAAACATCTAGCGTAAATTTGGGTTCAATTTAAAATTTACTGATTATTTTTACGGTTCCAGCAATTGACGTGTAGCAGAAACGCCGGTTACGGAATGTACCGCAGGCACACGGTATTGTTTCAGATATTTTTCGAGCATGAGTTGCTGGCCACAATTCCACGACGGCACATGCTTCCGTGGCCACCGAGGGCAATGAAACGAAAACCGTACACCGTTCGCATGCGATACGAGCTGGAACACGCGGATGAGTGGTATTTGGTGCGAATAATTCCTCGAGGAAATCTTCTAGATCTATGCCCACCGGATGACTTAAAAGCGCTAGTTTTTTTCATCAGTCAAAGTCTGGCCTGTCGGACGAACCGCATTATTCCGACGATGGAGTAAGAATTCATTGATTCAGTGCGCATTATTTTTTTAACTCGTTTTATTTTCAGACAATGGATCCCCTATAGCGGAGCCCGATTGATTCTGAATCAAAACTACGTTCCATCGACAACGGAGGCACCCGTCATCGAAGCGGAAGATTCGCAACCAACAGTTAATCGAAAATCGTCATTCTTTCGGAAGAATGACCTTCCCGAACGGATAACGATTTTTACCGAGTTTGGTGAACTTACTCCCTCACAGATGCTCAGCTTATTCAACGAGTTCAAAAGTTGGCCCGAATACCGACAGTCACACTTTCTAACGACGATGGAACAACACGATTCGAAAGATCATGCACTTTCGAATGTCGAAGGGGCAACTGAGACAGACACAGCGGAGGCAGCTGACGTCGAAGATACGGGGATTGTAAAGCCGTCGGTGGTTAAGCAAGCGAAAATTGAAGATCCTGACTCGTAGGAAATGTACTCGGTTGTTGCGAATAAAACGTTTAATGTTGATTACTGGTTGATTTACTCAATACGTAGTTTGATTGTATTTATGTTATTGATTTTATTTTCTTTTGCTCTTACGTAGTAAAATCACAAACTTTTTTACTTTCAACTTTCTCACTTCGGTTATCCCTTTTTGGTTTGGTTCTTGTATTTCTTTACTCTGTAGGGATTGTGTCAGTTTTTTATGTCCGTCACAAGAAATAATGGTCGATTTTTTGCTTATTCTCTTTTATATTAATGCATTAATCCGCAACATCGTGACAACGGGTTGTGTTGCAACAGTTCTAATAGTTTCGACAGGCACACGTACCGTCAACTTAATCACAGTACAGCTCGTATCTCTTATCTTGGTTTTTAAACCTTTGCATTTTTATTTTTTTTTGTTGAAAAATTCAAACATTTACCGCCATACGATAACTACACTGAAGCACTTCATTGCAATTAGGGTTAGCTCATAATGGCCAATTCAAATAAATTTAAAGTGAAAATAAAAAAAAAGAAAATAGGATGTCGAAAAATGAGTGATAAAAAATGTTTCCAAAACGTGCTTCGATATCTAAAAACCCTTAAACATAATTTCGATAGCAAAACAAAAAATAAAACCTTTTTTCTGCTTCCGGTGGTATTGGATAGGTAAAGTTTGCTGTTCGCCTGAACATTTCTTTTTTTTTCCTTAGACTTTCCAGACTCAGTAATCTTTGCTCTTCGTGTTATCCCGGATCCCCCGTCGTGTGGTAATAAGATTCGTTGAACGTTTCTTGCGAGAGTAGGACCGTAGCTTACGATCCGACACGGTTACTTCCCGCAAATTTCGAAATTTCCGAGTATCTACAACAGATTCAAAATTATTTAAAAATAACGTTATTATTCATTGGGGACGGCTAATTAACTTACTTGGGGTCTGCGCTTGCTCGTACGACTTAAGCATTTTACTTTGTTCCTTTAGTTTCCGTAAAAGAACTTCATTCTTCTGTCGCTCCATGCTAAGCTCTAGACAGAGCTGGGCTTTACTTTTGGAGTCAATGGGAGACAGAACTCTGAGAAAAAAATAAAACAGAATTACCATCACAATTCACGAACTTTTCAAAATGCAGTCGATATACTCACGAATGATTGAAAATAGTAGACGACGTTGGTCGCTTGTCCGGATCCGGATGCATCATCAACTTGATTAGTTCATTGAACTCACGACTGATCCTGGGTAAATCGGGAAAGGTCCCATTCCGCAGCACATGCCACCCGAGACCGTTTTTCGGCAGAGGACCACCACCCGCTGCTTCGTAGAGGGTGATTCCCAGCGAAAAAATATCCGCTTTCGGTAGATGGGAAAAGTCCTCCTGCAGAATTTCGTTCGGCAGGTAGCGACAATCACCCTCCTCCACCTGTGGATCGTTAACCGAGGTTACGTGGCCAAGGTCACCGATTTTAAACGTGATCAGGTACTCATTATCCAGATCTTCATAGATGTCTTCAAACCCATCGTCCGTGCTGTCAGGATGATGGACCGTTCCGGAGCAAGACGAGCGAATTGGCACTTTGGTGAGGAAAATGTTTCCTGCCTTCAGATCCATGTGAACGAGCTCATTCGAGTGAATGTATTTCAGTCCTTCGGCGACGTGCAGCAACAGCATACGGAGCTCCGATTCTTTCAAGGACCTTTCCTGTAGTAAAGTTTGTAAACTCCCTCCATTGCAGTACTCATTCTGAATTAGCATGTGATTGTTTTCCGCCCATGCTGAGTAATATCGCACGACGTTGTCATGTTTTCCCAGAACCGCATGGGCATACACTTCGTTCAAAGCCGTCTTTTCAAAGGAACTTCCTGCTACCGGTTTAATGCTTTTCTTGATTGCATAAACGCAGCCATCCAACCGATTTATACACTGGTAAACTTCTCCAAACTCTCCGACGCCGAGCAGGGACAGCTCGAGGAACTCTTTCTCATACCGGGAGATGTTCGAATCTTGAAGTGCCAATCGCTTTGGAGCCTGGCGTACTTCACCGAAATCATCCTGTAGCAAGTTGCACGTTTTAAGTGCAGTATCAACATTTTTCTCCGTCTGAAAAAAGCCCCAACTCTGCCGTGTCGATTGTCTGACAACCTTGTTGCAGGGGAAAGCTGATGGGAAGCTAACATTCATCAGATTTTCGTTCCCATCCTGACCGGAACGCGTCCGTTTTTTTGTTCTCATAAACATCCCCGGAGGCGTAAAAGGATTGACGTTTGCCGATGGAATCACATTCTCATAATTTCGGTGCAACGGAACCGCTCGAGGTTTCTCGTAAATCACTTGCCCATTAGTGTCGATTGGTTTGACCAACAAGTCCCCATCTTTGGTGGAAGCATCGGCCAGTGCTTTCGCAAAGTTACTTTCCGACTTTTGAATGATGGTTTTTGGTGTAGCTGGCGAATCGAATAGCCGCAGTGCACGAACTTTCCGGTACGGTGGTGATATTGACGGTTGCTTCCGAGGGCTGACGGCCAACGCAGTACGACGGAAATTGCCACCGTCGGGCGAAGTTCCAAAGGTTAACTTTCGGGGTATTACGGTAAATCGATCTGGGGACGGTAGCTCGACGCTTGAATTCATATCAGGCGACGAATTGACGCCTCTGCTTTCGTTAAAAATATCCATTGACCTGAAAGTAATTGTTTAGATACTTGATATTTTCCGGGTGGAGTAATTACTTACTTCTTATATTTGTGTGAATTCAGAAATTTAACAATTAACAATAATTATTATTTAACAAAGGAAGCCTGGCTACGAAGCAAGCAAAACATCTTCCGTGAACTAACCGAACAGAAAACGAAATGTTCGACGCTATCGCTAATGACGTCTAGTGGTGAGCACACAAGTTCGCCGTCTGACGACAAAACCACACACAGATGGTGCGACAACTATCCCATGATATCCCAGTCAAAAAGAAGGCGGAGAAACACATGCGATTTGCGTATGCAATTAAAAAGCGATTTCAACACTTAAGCGGACCCTACACGAGACAGAAATATTATCAATAAATATATTGACAAGACTGCTTCAATCCATCAATCCCATTTAAATTCTACAGAATCAATATTTTCAACATGACCTTACACCAGGTGGTTATGTATCTTAACATTAAAAAAATCAATTTTTCTACATACATTTTTTCTCGAAAACAGTAAAATTTAATGTGAATGCACTGTATCAGTTTTTTGCTGAACAGTGAAATTTATTGTTACATGAAATTTTATTGTAAATCTACTTTGTTTGTAGGGTAAATGCTATTGTAAAATTCTATCCGGGCCGCTTTACGACCGATTTTCACCGAAAACCAATTTTCAGATTGCCGGTTAATCATTGGCCGAAAATCGGTTTTCAGCAAAAACCGGGTTTCATCCAGGTTAAACCAATTCTCTGGCGTTTGAAATTTTTTCGTAAATAATTGTTATTTGCACTTTCCATACAGGTGATTTAAATTGGTGCGATAAAGGGCGCATTCGGAAGGCGATTTAAGGGCGTGTAGCGTGGCTAAAAAATTTCGGCGGCAAATTGCCCAAATGTTGCAGTTGAGATCGCCCCCTATTTGCCGACAAATCCGAGTTGGCAAAAAGCACCCGTTAGCCAGCAACTTGCCCTTTTTGACAAAACAACATGACAAACTGGATGAATTTCCGTATAAATTCGATCGTGAACCGACAAATGCGCGAAACTAACAAATGTACACAAACAGAGATTTGATTAATATCTGAAAGAGGAGTAAAAATACTTTATAAAAAATATAAAAAACTCATTTATAAATATTTCACACTTCATGAAAATCAATAAAAAACAAAACGGCGGATCCGACTTTCGACTGTAAACAAAAAGCCAGGCGGGTTACGCCTCTGCATTTCTAAGGTAGTGTATACAGGCGAAATTGACAGCATCATTGTTTACAAGGTCCGTAAACAGAATCGCCCTAAAGAAAAACCAAGTGCTTGTTACGCCCAGGGGGAATAACAAATTTTCCCCTCCAGCGAGCACGGCGAAAGCCACATTTGATTTTTGATTTTTGGCGACACTGCAGGGCGAAATTGAGAGTCGTCAAAACAAGAGGGCGACTCAAAAATGGCCTAATCAACATTTCATAACAACACTCGGCGAAATAATCTGTTTTCAATTTTATCAACGAAAACGTTATTATATAAAACATTTTAGTTATGCTTCCGAAAACTAGTATTGTTTCAAAGTGTTTCAATACATTTGAAGGCGCAGTATGCAAACACTGTTAAAATACGATTTAATTTTCTGAACCGAATTTTCAAAGCTATTTTTCTCGATTCGATATCATTGCGACTTCGGCCCTTTGGTCGATTCATGAGCGAATTATTTGCAGATATTGACCACACTGTTAAAGATCTGAACATAAGCTTTATGTACTCCATGCACAAGATAGGAATGAGTGTAAAAATAAAAAAAAAGATTAGTCGCTCACATAAATTTGTTGCGGAATCTGCTATATGTTTTTATGTGATAAACACAGGAGTGACTGTATCGATTTTGTTGGCTATTTTCGGCAAATTTAAGACTAAGAGAAACGAAAGTAATGCAGTTGAAACACATACTAACAGACATAACACTATGAGGGAATTCCCACAAAAACATCGATCCGGCCGTTTTCCCAACACAACACTAGCTCCACCTTTTATTCACAGTCCCAAACACTCATTTGGTTTGGGAACAATTTTTCACTAGTTGTCTATCCCCCATATGCTTGTTCATATGTCGGTGGCGCCATAATTTCAAATGTGGCCACAGTCCCAACTACAAATATATTTAAAATGACCGTTAAAGCGGGCGAAGCATTGTTTTCGAGTGTTATGTCTGTTAGTCTGTGGTCAAACTGTTTAAATCGCCTGACCATGTTCGTCCGCATTTTTTTGACCGGGCAGATTATAAAACATTTCGACTACAGCGCCGCCTATGTGTTGTTTCGTCCTTTGGCAGCAAAGCAATTGAACAAAAACATCGCACACTGTTTACATATTGAAACACTTTTAGATGAAAATTCAATTTAAATACTGAGTTAAAATGATTAATAGAAATTTGGCAATTCTCATTATTTCTGACTGAAACAACTTGCGTCAAATTACCTACTGATATATTATTGGTACCGAATCTCCTCGTAACAAAACACATTGTTTAGCTGGAAACTTTGCAGCCCATAATAAGCAATTATAGGTGTACCTGTTCAATCGGTTACTTGTTGACAAAGCTCCCAGAGCTAGTTTGTCAGAGCCTCCAAGGCAGCAACAACATCACCTCGATGTACCCGCAATGTTTCCTCCGCTTTCGACCGACTAATTTCCATCTCCTTTATCTGAAATGTTTATGTTCAGCGGAATCTTATAGTCAAGAGCACCTTTACAACTTACTATCAGCTCTATATCCTCTTTTTTAACGTGCACTTTCTGAAGTTCTCGTTCTTTGGCTAATTTTTCCTCGTTTTCCTTGATTCGCTTTTCCTCAAACATATTAGCCGCCTGAAAAGAAGGCAATATTTGGATTCCAGTTTGTCCATCACCGAACAAAAATAAGGTTAGGTTTGCTGCTTACTTACATTAGTGATCTCCTTGGATGTGATTTCTTTTTCCTCGGCATAGTCAGTCACTCGCTCAAGATCCGCTGCCCCGCTATCGTGTTTGGAGGCTTTCTTTTGTTTCTTATCGCCAGCATCATCGATACCGTTGACTTCTTCCTGATCGGCCATGGTTTTCACAGAAAACGTAAGAAAACTATTCCAGCTGAAGAATTTGTTGAAGAACACTTCGAATTTTTCGTGTCCTGGTGGTTTATTATTACTTTACTACACTGAACCAAAGCGCCCATTAAATTTTAGCGAAAATAGAACACTGTGCGATGTTTTAACACGTGCGTCAGCTGTCTAGAATAGGGTGACCAGACGTATCGATAGTTTCTTAACCTTAACCTGCCCTGCCGGCCTAACACAACATGAGACTAGAAAACTCTACATGCCACCGAAAAACTACCTAAAATTTAGTACTTTTGACTAGAAAAACTCTAGAAAGCGAACTGCGGAGACTCCATTTTGGATCGATTGGATTCGCGTTTAGCTGTCAAAAAACGAATCCAATCGAACATTGCCTATCCTTATAACATTGGACGTGTTGCCATACAATGCCGGGGCATACGTTGCCAAAAATGCTGTTTTTCTCTCCGCAGTTCTCTTACTATGAGTTTATCTACTTTTGACTCAATTTCGTGGTATCGTGCAGGAAGGTAAAATTAGGTAAACCGTGTTGAAGGTAGTTTCCATTTAACTATGGCAAAAATAATAATCCAACCTTGAGTTTAATTTACTTAAATTTAAGTTGAATTTACCTAATTTTGAGTATACCCCAAACAACTTAAAAGTACCTTACTGCACGGAAGACCTCGACTGAGTCGAATCTCTCGTTTTGTTTTTGACAACACTAATAAGTGCGAAAGAGACGCACAGCTCAAAAGGACCAAAATTTAAGCTAAAAGAACTTATTCTGTAGGTTATTTAATGGTTGCGTGAACTAAGGAGACTCCATTTTGGATCGATTGGATTGGCGTTTAGCTGCCAAAAATCAAATCCAATCAAACATTGCCTATCCTTCTTATTATAACATTGGACGTGTTGCCATACAATGCCGGGGTATAAGTTGCCAAAAATGCTGTTTTTCTCTCCGCAGTTCTCTTATTAGTTTTTTTTAAACTGTGCCAAAAAAAAAATTATATTTGAATATTTCAATTATTAAGCGAAAAAATCGAAGAAAGTATATGAAAATCGAAATTTATTACATAATAAAGTTACACAAGTCGAGCGAGTGAGTAATAGCATTGGCTTTTTATTTTGCATATTTTTGTTTCTCAGTGTAGGTCAGTATTGACCTTTCTATTCCCGTTGAAAAAGAAAAGGCGCTGAATATTATTTCGTGATGAAAACAAAATATTTTGCACTGCAAAAATCGATTGAGGTTAGGTATTTTGTGATGAAAACAAACCAATTTCCTTTGACTTGCATCTGTGGTTGCAAATGAGTTGTCAGAAATCTTAATAGTACAACACTCAAATTCAAAGACGCCAGATGGCTCCCAAAATCTCATTACTAGTCGTCTACTCTTAGTTTCTACCGAAAACTACGTAAATTAATTTTGGGTACATCATATTACACCATTATTTATTTTTTATTCAGGTTCGGTTTAAAATCTCAATTATTTGAGCGTCTTCAATGGGTCAGTTATCGTTTTCGCGGTTTCAATATTTTAACCCATTCATGCCCATGTTGTTTGTGGACAACAACGTTTTTAAATAGCTATAACTTTTTATTGAGGCAAGATTTGCTCAGAAAAACAAGTAAGACTAATAAATTTGTTTATTGCCTTTTATTTGAGCATTAACAGTTACAAGGATCAGCTCTACAACTGAAGTTATTGCAATTAGTCTGATTGGATTCCGATGAAACAGTGCTGCCAGGGACAGTTTCCGTTGACGACGGAAAACGATTTTTTCATATATCTTCGTTACGGTGCAATATTTTTGAAAACTGATTAAACTTATCAATTTAGATTGTCTTTGGCTACGTTTTCCAGGCAATTGTACTATTGTAAATATTCTAGGAGAATTGTATTGAGCATTGGAAGGTAAAAACTCAGCAGCTTCTAGCACTGCAAGAGAAGCACCTATCTTTATGAAAAAAGGCTTTTCGTGTTTCTTAATCTCACTGTTTTCAGGGGAAAAAGTTTTTGAAACCCTACATGCACTAGGAAAAAGTTGGGCATGAAAGGGTTAAATGCCATGTCAATACTGCATTTTTGGAACAAAAATACTTCTTTCGATAACTATTTATCGATAAACTTTATAAGTCTACCGATATAACGAATTCAGTCTGGCCACCCTGGTATAAAATCGTCGATTTGTTTTTTTAAACTGTCAAACGTTGATTGCGCTATTATAACGAGTGAAACATAAACAACACATTAACATTATTTGAGAATTTACGATTTTTCCGCTGTGTCCTGTAGGATTTAGTTAAAAAGTGATACTAAAGCATTTTTGCAAACATGTCAGCTGCGTTCAGATTGGCAAAGAAAAAATATACGCAGCAAGATCTGCGGCGGATTATGAATGAAACTAAAGCTGGTTCTGGAAAACAGACGGATACTACGACTAAAAAGATCGATTCTCCACTGGCTAAATATCCTTTTGAAAGATTTTTTTTATAGATAATAATATTTGTAATTATAATTTTATTAAATACGATATTGTAATTTATTTATCAGCAGAACGAAAACTTGTCAGTTACATAAACTTTGTATCAAGTCAAGGAAAAATATTTGATATTCTGTCGGTTTACACCTAGTATTAGGACAAGGAAATGTACTTTGTACGATATAAGTTAGTAGGTTAGAGAAAAATTTTAAAACTATTTTCCTTAACCAATTATAAACCTACACGTACAACGAGGCCGGTCAACTCACTTGTGTTTTGTGTCGATCGATTGTCCGCTCGGAAGCTGTGTGGAAGGTTCACATCAACTCAAAACAACACAAGGAAAACATCGAGGAAGCCAAGAAACTGAAAAATAAAACGGCACAATCTGCATCTGCTGCTGCCCAGTTAAAATCACAACCAACTCCAGGATCAACTCCACCACCACCTGGTGCCTTCAAGCGACCATCATCACCTTCAGTCTCCCAGATAAATGCCAACAGTAGCAAGAAGCTGAAAGGAATTCTGAAACATTCGACCAATGAGCCGAAACATCCCGATGCTGGCGTTCTTCCTGAGGATTTTTTCGAATCAGGTGCACCCATCAGAAAAGATCTAGTCAACATTCGACTGCCGAGCGGCAGTAGGCTGAAAGAGGAAACTAAAGAAACGGAAGCAGTCCCGGTAGAGCCCCCGCTGGAAGATGAAAAGATCCCGGAGGGTTTCTTCGATGATCCGAAGGCGGACGCGAAGGCGAGGAACATCGAGTACAAGGATCCTAACGATGAGGAGT
Source organism: Topomyia yanbarensis (assembly GCF_030247195.1). Classification (NCBI taxonomy): domain Eukaryota; kingdom Metazoa; phylum Arthropoda; class Insecta; order Diptera; family Culicidae; genus Topomyia; species Topomyia yanbarensis. The sequence continues at coordinate 115,724 of NW_026683602.1, read as the reverse complement.
GGGATCGCTTCCAGAAGGAAATCAAGGAAGCAACGACCGAATCGATGGCTATCATCAGTGAGGAGCAGGAGGAATCTACGGTTGAGCGCCAGATAAGCGAAATCGATGAACAGATTCGGAACTGGTCACGGGTGCTGAGTTTGGAGAAGAAGAAGGATGAGGTAAGACACAGGACGGCGACGGCACTGGAAGCCGGCGAAAGGATGGTCAATGTGAAGAAGGAGAAACGCGAGCGTGACAGTGAGGATGAAGATGATGACGGGGATTTTGACGAGTTTCCGGACTGGAGAGCGAAAAAGTCGTTCAAATGATTGTCGTTAACGTTTATCAGTATATATGAGGTTGTAATTATATAAGAATAAAACTGTTGCATAGAAAGGTTAGAACATGAATGTCTCGATTTTATCGGTCCTCCTTTCTGACGATTTTACCTACTTTTGCGCCAATATTCAAATTCTAGGATTCGTCACCTAGTGACGAGTAAATTTTGTTGTTTTGTTTTGTTCCCGAGCCAAAAGACAAGAGTTCGTTTTCGCTTTCTCGTCAGCAAACCTAAGCTTCTGTGCTTGCTTCCCGGGACATCACTCGGGACAAGTCAGTTGCTTTGAAGTTCACATGTGTCGTGGAACTGTTTGGAATTTTTTTTGTGTCATAACTAGTGCTAATTTGGGTACTAGTTTAGATACATCGTCTAACTAGACACCCAGATGGTGCTAGTTACTGACGAGATGAATTCGAAACACAAAAAATAAAACTTAATTTAAGGAAATGTTGTTCTAGTCACTGGGTGACGTGACTGTGAGAATAGGGCCCCTGCATATCAATCCTTAGAAGGAATCTATCACGCAGAGAATATGTCGTTGTCATTGTCATTTATCAGTCCTCGCTCTTGCAGATCTTGGCATTCTCTATATAACCTTTTGTTTGATAGCCCGTTTGACAGCAATGATGACACTTCGTTAGTCTATGTGTAAAGAGTATGCAGAGTAATGAAATTCTTCATTTTCTACTGTGCTGTCGAGTACTGAACTCAGAATTTTCCTCTCAAACACACCCAGCAGTAGGTAGTCTGCTCCCTTCAATGCCATACAGAGCAAAAGGGAGTACCAGCGATTTGTATAGAGCAAGTTTCGAGCACACTTAAACAATTTTCGTATGTATTCTGGTTGCAGTTGAAAATCGAAATATTAAACCTTTCGCTTTTTTTCCTTATTTGCAGATAAGGCAACTAATGCGCATATTGTGTACATGTTAGAGAATCAACTTGTGCATCACCTACATCAGTTACGCTTTAGTTGCGTACGCTGAAAATAGGAGAAAAACAAAAAGGCCCAAGTTCACTATTTTGATTTTCAACTGCAACCAGAATATAATTAAACACCTGAAAATTCTAAGTATTTTTATTTTTAGAGATTTATTATGAAAACTTCTAGGAAAACTGAGTTTTTTACCTTTTTTTCAGAGTAATTACACACTAATTTTTTTATGTACTAGTGGCATATTTGATTTTCCATAACCATTTAAGAGTCATTTGACTCTTGTACTCCACGCGTGAGTTTAACTTCTTTCGCCAGCTCTGGTTCTATTCGCAGACGTTACGCGGCTAGTCACTATTGCTCCGTCATATGCTTTTCACCGAAGATTAGCACGCGACGGAATCGAACCAAAATAGCGAAAGAATTGAAAATATATGCTGTTGGCTCCAACCGCAAAGTTTAGAACAAACATCGGGCAAAATAGAGGCCCTGTTGGTCAGAAATCGGATGGTCATGAATTGACAGTTCATGGATTTATTCACATCTTTACTACCTGCTGATCGAAAATTTGAAACTACTTGTTACTATTTATTCAGTACCCATGTAATTTATTGATACCCCATTATTGAGCTTTTTTCATTCCCCACACGATTCCTTTGCATCCTCTTAAGCTTTTTTCTTGGTTCAAGACCAATAGTCGTTCGAGAACTGATCGTATATCGATCTTTTTTTCTGCTTTGTAACATTGCGGAATTGAATGGTTAAATCTTTAAAATTGCCTTGTACGCAGCTCACCTGGGTTCTATCCCCAAGCCAGCACGTGGGGTTAGATATTTTTCTACAGAGATTGTTTTAACCCGAAAAAAGCGATGAATGAGCCTAAAGTTCAAACTTTAATTAAAATAATAAGAAAATCGAGAGAACAACTCCATGCCATACCGTGAGAATTGAAGTTTTTCCGAGTATCGGAAGGTGTTTCGCAATAACACAATGTGGCCGGTGTCTAAGCTTAGCCCATCGGGTTCTGCGCTAGGTTGAATCTCTGATTGAAATTTGAGGTTTTTGGTGTTCCTGGAAGCACTGGAAGCTCCTCGTTTGATCTAGAATTACTAAGATCAGAGACGGTTTTCTTATGATTGTATCAGTGTTTCCTCGAACTGTTATATTTAGTGCACCACCCCTCCCGCTTATTATTTTTGGGTACAGTAAAAAGGGGATGTCAGATTCGCATTCTCGCTGATCCAACAGCTCATAATATTGTACCGAGGTTGAAGCGGCTTATAAATATTATTTAACGTTAGCCGGTGATGGCGCCGTTGATCTATACTTTGTAGGCTGAACTGTAGACACGGTAGCCCTCTATACAATACTTGTTATCAGTAATATAGTTTACTTGCTTTAGATAAAACATAGCTTATTTGTGATATCCGTCGCGATTGAATATTTCTGTATCAGCTCTTTGGAATATCTCTTTTTCCGGCTAGTTCATTCATGCACGAACCCTGAGCCCGGTGCATTGTTTAGGAGACAGGGGACGAGAGATATAAGAAATTGAAAGACGAGTCAGGCGATAGTACAGCAAAAATGTGGTCATCGATCTTTCGACTAGATGCTACCGATAAAGATGGACGGCTAGATGCTACCGATATCAAATGGCATAACCGACAACAAATGGTGTGAAGAAAGTGGTCTTGATAGGCGCCCTTATTTTTGTTTACGACGAATGCGAGATTCGTTCAAAAGTGGCTCGAACGAATAGTGAGCCCATTTGATTTTGCTGTCGTAAACGATAATACGAACCACTTCCGTTCGAATCCCACTTTTGACGTAAACAAGAGTAAGGTTAGCGCTGAACTGAGGTGCGAACAGGAACAAATATTTTTAAAAATCTCTTCGATTTTTTCTACGATTGAGGCGGGTTTAATTGCCCAATAAATAGTCTACTCAGTTAAGGTTGGACAGAGAAAAGGTAAAATTCGCAAACGAAAAAAGCAGTTTTTTTCCACACTGTATGTCAGATCTTCATAAAAATCAATCAGCAGTACAGTAACAACATTCTACATACGCTGATTGATTTTTATGAAGATCTGACATACGGTGTGGAAAAAAACTGCTTTTTTCGTTTGCGAATTTTACGCATTCTCTGTGCAACCTTAATCGATTTACCTGTAGGCTCCAGAAAAATTGCTTTGTTCGTCGCCGTCAGACACTTTGCGTCAACTGATTTCACAGTCTTCCTAGAAAATGGCCGCCTAGTAGGGGTAGGATTGTCTAGTAAACTGCATAGTAACGATGCTTTTACTGCTCCTCCTAATTCACGAATGATCTTTGTCCTATCGAAGTGAAAGTCTTGTTCATCCATTTTGTGTCAGTGGAATGTTATTCATAAAATATGATTCATGTATACCTAGTATGATAGTCATGACTTACCATCCGTGGTTGTAAAATAGTTCACGAAATCATCCATGTATTCGGGAACTGGATCATAATTCATAGTACATGCTTTATAATCTATTTTATTTACTAGTGATATTTAGAAGATATCCCTAATCATTTTCAATTTCATGTAACACAGTAATGAAATTTTCATGTTAACTACTTCACAAAATTTGAAGTAATATTCGTGGAATCATTTTTGTTCGTTGCGCTTTTTCATGAAATGATTGATTGATTGTATATTGTCTTCGATTAAAATATTACATCGCACAGACGAAAGAACTATAATCTAACTATAAACTATTTTTTAATTTGAAAGACTCTTTACTTATACTAAAATCAAAAAGTGGATAAACGTTGTTGAAGAGCTGGCAGCAAACATCCAAAGGATTATTGTGGCCGTATAAAGGGGGGAACACGAACGTATTGCTACACCGAAAATGTCATTCCAATTTTCTTATAATGTTTAAAATCAAACCAAAATTTTAGGGTAGTTTTATACATATATTTACTTCAAAAATCAGAAGAAAAGTTAGTCGATGGAGCCTTGAGTGTAAAATTGAACGCATTTTCGCTTGATGCCCTCCATCAAAGTCTTTACAGTGTCATCCGGTACCAGTTTCTCAGTTTTTTTTCCATTTTCTTAACATGTCCTTCTCGTCTTTGACTGTCTTCTTGCTCCTCCGAAGTTCCCGCTTCATCATTGCCCAGTCCTGCTCCACCGGGCGCAGCTCCGGACAGTTTGGCGGATTCATGTCCTGTGGAACAAAATGGACAGAATTGGCTTCATACCACTCCAGGACACTTTTAGAAAAGTGGCATGATGCCAAATCTGGCCAAAATAGCGGAGCATCGTCGTGCTGTTGCAAGAACTGCAAAAGGCGCTTCTCGAGGCACTCAGATTTGTAGATCTCGCCATTTACTGTGCCCTTTGTCACGAAAGGTTAACTCCTCAGTCCGCAAGAGCAGATGGCCTGCCAAATGAGATATTTGGAGGCGAACTTCGACATTTTCTTCTTCTTAAATTTGTCGTCCACATAGAACTTGCTCTTGCCTATGAAAAACTCCAACCCCGGAATTTGCTTATATACGTTTCGTCGTCCATCACACAGCATCCATATTTTGTCAGCATCTTCTCGTAGAGCTTCCGTGCCCTAGTTTTAGCCGTCGATTGTTGCCGCTCATCGCGGTTTGGGAAGTTCGGTACCTTTTATGTATGTAGTCCAGCTCTCTTCTTTGCATTCTGGACGTAGCTCTGCGACGTGCCGATATTTTTAGCCAAATCACGGCTTGAGACGTTGGGATTTGCTTTCACCATCCGCTTCACCTTTCCCTCCGTCTTGTTGTTCGCCGGTCCCGGTTTTCTTCCAGCTCCTTTACCGTGGTCCAACGTCAACCGCTCCTGGAACCGCTTCAACACTCTGGAGACGGTTGAATGGTGAATGTTCAACATTTTTCCCAACTGCCGGTGCGACAGGTCAGGAAATTCCAGGTGTTTGGAAAGAATTTCCATATCAACTTTTGAATAGGGCTAATAAGATTTGTAAACAAACTTTTGTTTTGCTGATTTCTCTTATTTTGTTATAATTTCAACACAGAAAACATTTGAAATTGAATCTACCAAGGGTAAATATGTTGATTCAAGTATATTTTTCATGAAATTCAACTCGGCAGCGGAATAATGAGCGAAAACAGTTTGTTTACAAAAATCTCATTAGCCCTTTTGAAGAATTAATATTGATTTGTTCTCTCGACTCGCGTTGGTTCACCTCCATTTTCGTTGAATCGAAAAACACGACTTCGAGAAAGTGTGCAAAATTTGGTTGATTTTTACGCAATGGTAAAAAAAGTTATGCCCTGTTGAATGTGTCGCAATAATTTCGTGTTCGCCCTTTAGCGTACCATGTGTTGAGCGCCGAAAAAAATCATTTCTCCGGAAAGATCTTCCTGGAACGCTTAAGTCACGCTTTGCTAAGAGCGCAGGGCAATCTATATTGTCTGTAAGTAAGTCGAAGATGAAGAGTCGTTGAAGAAAGATTCGCCCATTTCGCAGCGTAGGGAGATTAATGAGAGCGCAGCGAACTTCGTATGGAGGTAGTTGTAATCGATTTTGCCAGGGCAAACCTGATGAAGTTCTTCTGTACCCCCGTTCAAGACGATTAATGTGGACGGTGTGATACGGGGCCCAATCAGTAACCCCATATTCCAGAATACTGCGTACCAGTGCGATGTATAGAGATTTTAGACAGTCAGTGAAATCACGGGTGTTGGTGCTTGATGAGTCCAAGTACAGCGTAGGAAAAAATATGCGCGGTAAACCGTAGTTTGCAGTCGAGAGTGATACCTAGATCCTTGACAGATGCGACTCGTTCTACAGGAGCAGAACACATCAGGTATTCGAAAACAATGGGCTCGTGCGAAAGTGCTTATGCTGCATTTCTGGATGTTCACACTCATGCCGTTTCTGTCACACCAATCCATAACCCTTTCGAGGTCCATTTGCAAAGTGCAACAGTCAACCATAGTTTTTATAACACGGTACATTTTCATATTATCAGCATACATGACTTTAGTCGACGACAATTCACTGCAGAGGTCGTTCACGAAGAGTACAAAAAGAAGAAGTCCAATATGGCTTCCTTGAGGAACACCCGATGTAATGTGGAAGGGATCCGATAGTGTAGCTCCAAGTCGCACCGAGGCGCTACGGTTGGCAAGGTACGAGGAGATCCAATTAGTCAGCCGGTCCGGCAATCCAGTCCGCCTTAGCTTTTCCACAGCAAGCTGATGAGGAACACGGTCGAAAGTTCATGAAATCGTGAATTTATGAACGGATTTTTTGCCGTGAAAAGAGGTGTCAAACTGGGGCCTCGCCAAGGGCACCGGAAGACTACGTTACGGCCCTGCCTGCAGCCTGCAGGACACAAATATCTCCTTTACTAGTCTGCGATCAAGTCCAACGATTTCGATGTCATACCCGAAGCATGTGGGAAAGCGTGATGACGGATCCATTTTTTTGCAGGTCAAAACTTCGAATCGTGCACTATGTTGAACAATAAATAATAGAGTGCATCACTCTTCTTCGATTCATCTAACGTCAAAACCCAAAGACGATGTTTTAAATCAAAAGACAGGCGGAGAGAAACAGTAAATTTGGCTGACAATTTTAACTGTTAGTTTTGGCAACCAACAATTTTGTGTAAACATCGAGTGACTAGTAGTTGTGGATGAATGGAGAACAGTGAATCAAGTTATGTACGGTATGCAAAGTAGGCTCGATGGCGTTGTCTAGAATCATATACATTTGGAACAACATCAGATGTTGCTGCAAGCTGTTCTGAACTCTCATTAGACAGTTTGCACGATACCACCCACGTTACTGCTTGGTAAGACCAAACTGGTGTCGATTGTGGTTGTCCGGCGTATCCTTGATGATCACATCATTAGAATTTCGGCCAAAGATCGGCAAACAGCCTCAACTGATTATTGGAATAGAATACAGTAAAGACCCGTTTTTATCAGCCCCTTGGTGAATTTTAGGCTGATAAAACGGGGACATTGACAAAATCGGGACATATATTTTTCTTTGTTTTAAATAAACCGAAGCACTTAAAATATTCTTCTTTTGTCCCTAGATATAGCCTCATAACCTTTTCTGTTTATTTAGTTCAAATTTCCATTAAGGGGGTCTGACAGTGCAAAATTAAAATTTCTCTTTTTGCATATTTCGGATCTTTAAGATAAGAAAAATATGCTCAAGAAAGGATTTATTCGAAATCAACTTGGTTCGTCCTCTAGAGCCCATCCAACTACCAACTACCAATTTTCGTATAAGGCTGACAAAATGGGGTCAAAAAAGCTGATAAAATCGGAGGTAGACAAAATCGGGGGCTGATAAAATCGGATGCTGATAAAATCGGATCTTCACTGTATTAATGTTCAATGAAGAAATTAATTGCATCATCGTTTCAGATAACGTTAAAATGAATTTGACATTCAGATGCTTGTTACTTGGACAATGGTCCAACTAGTGGAGGTCCAACTAAAAAGCGGTCCAGTTAAAAAGTAACCAGCCAGCGAATCACGACTATATTTTATGACTAAGGCCCTGCGGAAAGATCTGCGTCGAAACGACATTTGGACAGGAATTATCACTTTTTGTCAATTAAAACTATTTGTATTAAACTTTTCCTACTACTTTCATATAAAATCAAAAATGCACATTTCAATATAATGCAATAAATACAACTGTTGACGCCTAACAGTCGTCAGACTGCACTACGGAGGAAACATTTCGGCACAAATAAGACTAGACATCGTAGCTGTTTTGTTAGTTTATGTAAAGTAAATATGTTTTTAATAAAAGTTTTAAGTTCTGTAAAGTGATACATCTTAGCTAGTATATATTGTTTTTTTGTTCAACTCATACTTGAATTAATGTCGGTTCTTGATTTAATGTTGTTGTTTTTTTGCTACATGATCTTTGCCTCTACAATATTTTGAAAGTAGAAGTTTTTCGCTTACATTTCCATGTTCAGCTCATCTGCGTGTATCTGTGTAGGTGTGTTTCTTTTGATGCTTCATTTTGTTTGTTCATTGAGAACAAATCTTGATTTTTTGTGTAGCATTGTTTTTGTATTTTTTATCTTTTTTTTTCATTTGTTATAAATAGAAGATAGAACAAGAATAGTCTCAAGATTTTAAATTCATTTTTTTTTGGTTTCGTGTTTTTTAATAATCATAGAAAATAGTTCGATAGCGCATTTGGAGCTAGTATTCTTTGTAGTAAATAAAAGCTTTCGCGCATTTCATATTACATTCGTCGCTTGTCGTAATCCTAATCTATGGCTTCTGATTTCTATTTTAACGTGTGTGGGTGTGTTTTTGTGAGAGTGTTTGCGTGAGAGCTATTGAAACAATCTAAGGATGAGTGAATTCTCGACTATTCAGTGCGAGTGTGTTGTTGCACACGCTAATATTCTATTGTATCTCAAGTCACGCTAATTACCTTCATTTTTGCTTGGAGCAAAACGTGCCAATTTTGAAATTCTTCCCCAAATTTCAAAATTTTAACGTTTTCAACTCAGATTGATGCAGTTTTTTTTTTGGTTCGTGCCTTAGAACTAAACTATTTTCAATTTATATAAGAGAGCTTATTTCTACGAAGCTATTTTGTTTGCTCGCTAGGCAAATCGAGTTGTGGCGTCTTTATTTTCATTTCTTTACTAAGTTAATTATTCTGTTCATAACGAATATTATTTAAATTGATACAGGATAAGGGTTTTAACTCGGTAAGGGAGGTGGTGTTTAACATTGAAAAGGTAATAAGAGTTTTTATGAGTTTCGCCGCTGCGAAAATGAAAGGTATTTAATCTATTTAATGAAATTAGATGTTGATCTCACAATCACAAGATGCTGCTACAATTGAGTCATCTACTGTTTTGTTAGAGTTTCTGTCAAAGCTTTTGTTTTTTTTTATCAACATTTTATCTCTATTAATCAGTTATTCACCATCGATTAAAGCATTTTCGTTCTGTTATTATTTGGTCGATTATTTCTAAAGAATGGAATTAATATACACACACAATTGGAAAAGCATTTGGTAACTGAAGCTGGGTATGGGGGAGTTCGATGCAATAACGTACGGACAGTTGTGTTTACGTCACTGAGATCGATTAGCTCGCTACGGCTGCAATATTGCAATACATATGACTCCGTGGGTTTCGTGAATGATCGAGCACGAGCGAACAAAGCGCATACGGACACAGCAAAGTGCGAAATATTTCTTCCAAAATCTTCCCCTATTTTGGGAGAAACATTCCAGAGATGGCGCTCCGGTTTTGTTTTGTTTGGTCTGTTCATATCGCGGCTTGCTACGGAATGAAGTTTGATGTTTGTGTGAAATTCAATCTGAACTATAGGTAGATTTATTTTTATAATATCACATGCGCTCCACATTGCCAATAGAGTAGTCGTTTTTATAATGTTTTTGCTTAATCAGTGGTAACCAAAGCGCAATTTAAATCAGCGACAAATGAATGTATCTTAAATATTATGTATAGGTTTTCATATTTATCAAAATTTGTTCTTAATTAGAAGTATTTGAACCTTGAAGCACTAGTGCTAAATGTTTTATGCTGTATGTTCACTTTTATGTGACTCTAGGTGTAAAGCAGTCATTGTTCTGTTGTTTAATATACTTTTGTTTTTTTATACAAATAATTTCATATAATTTGTTATGTCCTAGAATCTTTCCATTCAAACGCTATATCAGTAGAAGTAAAAATGTGGTTCTGGTATTAGTTTAAATCATTTTTTTCCATCTTCTGACCTTCCATGTGCGGCATTGCGGCGGTGCTGCCATCTTTCCATCTTGCTATTCCTGTTCGGTAATTCTATAGTTCAGTTGTTGTTTTTATCATGTAATTCGAAGCTTCTGCTACGGACACTACTTCAAAATTGCACTAATTGTTGTCTAGTTGTAATATTTTTTGTTGTATTTTTTTCAAACCGTACCCTACGTAATTCATCTCTTTTCGGATCAATATTAATATGGAATGTCCATTTATTTTTTTGTTTGTTTACACACGATGATGGATTGTCATTTCGATTTGCGCGTGTTTTATCTTTCTGTTCAAGCTTTAAAATGGATCAATATTTACCGCTGCATAAAATATGTCAGCGCATCTAATCTTTTTGGTTTTGTTTCAGATAACAAAACAAACTAGATTCTACATGAATTGGCTGAAGAAAATATATTTGCCCCTACTGATTTTAAATTTTTTTCAATGTCACTAATGGTGCTACCTCTCTCTGGTGATCTGACAGCTAATATATGTTTTACTCTTCTTTTATGGTTTTCAAGATACAATGGCGAGAAACACAAAAACAAACCAAAACTGTTCTAACAATTTTTGTAATAAATTCTGACGCGTAGTCCACTCTAGTACTTCACTAAGGTTCTACTGCCATACTGACTGTGGCCTACTACTACTTGGATAGGCTCAAAACTGGATTACTTGACAAATACAATTCATTCATTTGATGCTACGATATGACGATGATTCTTCGCATCCTACGGTCTAGTACCACTTTATTTATTGCGGTATGCTTTTATCATTTCATAGACTACACACTTCGGAAGATGCCAAGGATAGTTTGTCTCTAGAAATAGCGTTTGTATTCTGTCTATATTTATACTGACAGTTGTTCCTTCGAGTTTCGTGGAAAAAGGTTTCTCTTTGTCGGTCTTTTTACTTAGTAAGCCACGTGGTAAGGATTTCACGATTAGAATTTCTCACTTCGTCGTTAAAGATCACTTGATTGGTTGTGGTGCCTGTTAAAATGGTAGTAGAATGTTATCTATCAGTAAGAATAGCGGTTCGAAACTCTTTTTCTTGCTTCTTCTCTATATCTGTTCTAGGATAATTAGGAATCTAGTATTATAATGGTCCCTAACGAGTCGCGACAAAGTTGATGCAGTCGTAATAGATCGCTTAGGATCGAATCTCGGAAATCTCCACGGTGACGCTTTCATTGTGGTGGTTCGTTCCGTTGTCCTTAGCATGTTGGCTACGATTCGAGCGCATGGAAGCCGCCGAAACGTTACTGCTACCACGTGAACCTCGGCGAGATCCTGCTGTATGAAGTTTCGGGTAACGGTGAAAAAAGAATAAAATAACAGATAGTACAGATTAGAAAAATTTGGTTCAACTACCGAGAATCTCTACTGTTAGAAAATAGAAGTGTGCTGGTCCTGGTTGAAGCATAGCGGAAACATCTACTGAAAACATCTCAACAGGATCATACGCTAGCTGAGTCTTAATCTAGTACTACAATTTACGATAGCAGTTTAGTACGTTACAGAGAGACTAATTATATTGGATAGACTTAGTAAAAAAAGACCACTAGTTTAGAAGAAGTTGTAAAACGATTTTTTCTTATGAAAGTACACTATACTGGCCTCATTGTTCATCCTTTGTTCTTCGATTTGCCGGTATTTCGACAGCCACTGTGTGTGTCGTGTTCGAATTCTCCCCGTTGGGTAGTTTACTTCCTAGAAACGCGTTGACAGTCACAAAATTGTTAGTAAATTTAACCAGTAGGAACCAAAAATAAACACACAACTAGATCACTCAAGACTACAGCTACGGATAGCTGAGTAACTGACAACTGGTACTGTTACATCATCAAAACAGGCTCGAAAAAGATTCAGCTAGCGTTGCAATGTGAGAAGAGCAGCCGCTAGTCGACTTGAAGTGCCGGAGCTTACCAAAACCCACACTACCTGCTAGGATTCCAAATCACGCAAAACGCTCACAGTGCTAGACAACAAACAACCTAAATAACGTCAGTCGGTAACAGTACGCAGTTAGTTCTACGGTAGAAGAACACCAATCTCGAAACTCGCCACAACAAGAACAACAACGAACGATTTGACAGAACAACAATCGGTAGTAGAAATCGGCTTCCCGCATACAGACCTAGCTTACCTATCGATGCGTTCGGTGAGTGGGGACGTAGCGAGGCCATGCTCGGTTGTCGCGACGGCATCCGTACGGACATTCGGGAACCACGGCGTTCCTGGCCGTGGAGCAGCTTGTTCTCCCGTAGTAGCGATACGTTCATCAGCCGGGGGTTCGGGGTGTTGAAGATGGTACGGTTGTCGCGCCAGCGGGCCCTGCAGGAGAAAGAAGATAACATCAGATGATGTTAGAAGCAGGTAAGGGATGACCAGGTGGGCGACATCTATGGTTGTCGATAACTCATTAATTAGTATAGTAATTTGGGAATATATGTTGTCACAAGATGGAATGAACAGCAAACTCCAATTCTGCGCAAGCCGTCATTCATGTTTAATTCTGAGCGTACGGTTCAAATAATGGAAGGAAATTAGCTCCCCTATCGCATTGGCGTCTTCAACTATGCTGCCCATGATCGCATATTTGTCCTATTTTCTATGGGATTTCCTATCTTTATGGGACTGTTTTGCGATCATGGGCAGTATGACACCCTAAGACTTAGTGTCTGGCATGTTCTGTATTTTAGAATTAGAGCTCCTGAACGGTGGCGACTCTTGATCGGGTGGGAACGGGCGTTTGTATGTTGGTGTTTCAGACCGCGTTTTCAATTCGTAAGTGTTAATATGATCAAACCGCCAGGGCGTTTTTATGATAGCGAGTTCGTAGGCGTTGGTATGCGCGAATGACTGCGTTTGCGGCCGCTGTTGTATTATAGCAAAAACATCGAGCGTTTGTATGTTATTATGCGCATTGTTTTTTTCGCGTGAGTGTTTGTATGTCGCGTATGCGCTAGCAAGTTTGTAATTCTGCATGTACCAATGCATTTTTATAATCGTGCGGTCCGATTCACCACTATCAAGACGTATTGCAATCAACATCTTAAAGCAACTTTCTGTTAGAGATCAACATGAAAAGCTACAATTATGTTCAATGACTATTTTTTTGCTGACAAATTAAATTGATATTTACTAGTATTTATTGTTGATAATTGATGCAGTATATCCAATCTGATGCATGCCATATAGGGTGATGAGCCTATTTTCACCATACTAAGCAAGGTGCCTCACTAATTCGGTAATTTCTTGCCTTACAATCAATGAAATGCGTAAAAATTGACATCAACCGCTTTGCTTAGTTGTTAAGAACCAATATAATAACACAAATGCGTTGAAAACAGTAAAATTCTCGTGTTTGAACCCAATGAAAACTCGAATCGAAAACCCCTATTGTTGCGCTACCATTTGACTCAATGCGTTGAACAAAGATGGCAGACACTGCTCTAACCAACGGCTTCAAATGGGTAGGGTGATGATAGAAACATGCCGCAAATAAGCTCATCACCCTATACAACCAAGGGAAGGATTCCAATTTGGTGGCCTATCTTTGAAAAAATAAACCCATGGCAACAACACAGAAACATGAAGATCAACATTTCCTCAACGATAATCTTTTTTTTTGTTTAGACCAGCAAATGCGAAATCCATCCCAACTTCATCAAACCAGGTTTCATTGACGGAAAGAAAAGCTGGTAGGTAAATAATATGGACACAACAACAGCACACTCCGGCTAAGAATGAACATATTTATTCAGTGCGAGATAAATCTGCGGCGATTGTGTGAAATTTGTCAAAAGCTTATCAAGCGGGATTTATTGCGAATGCGAACGAACTAGCTACTAATGCAATATTGTGAAATCCTAAAGCCAGCTAGCATAAACACGACCAAAACAAAATCAGCAAGTGCTGTGGTTAACCAGTTGGAACCACGATTCTATTATGTATACTGTATGGGGAACTGTGGATAAAATTAACCGGTTGTGGGGAAGTAAATAGGTAGCCAAGTGTTGGAAATATTTGTTGAATTATGAAAAAACTAATCAATCTAGTTTACATTTTAACGACATTCAATTAGCTAGAGATTACTGGGTAGGGAAAGTTATGAAAATTAGAGCCATAGTACTCAAGTGAGAGCAAGGATGTGAAGTAAACAGATCGGAAAACTAGAAGTGGCAGTGTCATTATAACAGGCTTAATATCGTACGGGCTTAACTTTTGTCTTTTGCTAATGAGGGTCGAGCTTAGGCAGCATAACTACAAATCACAAGTCCATCTTTACCGTGACAACCGACATAATAGTAAATACCGCTACTTCCATATGGAATACCATACTTTGCAGTATACATCACCAAAAATGGCAACGGCTATTTTAGAGCCACCCTACCCACAATTTAAAATAATAGAAAAGTCTTGTACAGTGACAAATTTTATCGTGAGAACGAAACTATATCTTTTATATTGTATCCCGCGAAATAATTTAAACATATTACCAAGGCTTAATTCAATAAGAACCTAACTTTTGACATTACTTTTGCTGTTTTCTTGTCTTACTAGCATATCCTTTAGATGATTTTCAGAGTTTTTGAAGACGGACATTTTCTTCTAATAAATAAAAACTCTAGCTTCTATTATTAAAAAGACATAAATAGGAGAAACCGGGGCTATTCGAATCTACCTAGGCAAATCGCCATTTTAGGTGGATCGATGTGAAACAATTTATCGGTCAAAGGTCTTAATTGTTAGTTTGAAGCCTCAGCTACATCATCTGAATCATCTGTCAAAATTAATGTTTCAAAATGGCGCTTCCACGAATATGTATGGCAGTCAGAAAGTCTTACGAATTCCTGAGAAATCGAGGTAGTCTGAAATAGCCCCACGGTCTTAATAGCCCCACGCTCCCCTACTTATAATTTCAAAAATTGATTTGTTTAAATAAATGTGAAATCAAAAGAAACAATTTGCAATCGCCTTTTTTGTTCAAATATGTCTCGAATCATGACCTGATATGTATTTGAAAAAAATATGTTTCTTTTAGTCCAATTAGTGATAGTAGAATTGAAGAAAAAAATTGTTAGATATGTTGTACAATGAAAAAAATATTCGCCCTGAAACAATCTTAAAGTTGTCTGAAGATTGCTTCAGTTTTAAATCAATACAGCAAACGTTATATTAATAAAACAGTTTTACTAAGAAACACTACGAAATAGCCTAATTTTAAATATCTTGTAAAATGAAAAGTATTACATAGGGCTAACATGTTTTCAACATACTTTTTTTTAAATTTATTGCTGCTACAACTTTACTGAAGGTAATATGGCTCTATCTAGAATGATCACTAGGTTATTTTTTATCTTGGTGAAATTAGAACCACCCTAACTGTAGTTTTAACAAAATGAAGGAGCTCACAAACTACGAAAACTTTTCCAAAGACTGACCAAAACACTGGATGTGGCGAAGCAAGAATCCTAGATCCAACTCTCTGGTACTGACGGAAGCGTTTCTGAGTCGGTGGCATTACATTAAGTAGGCACTATTTTAACATTCCTGGCCTCCTTTCCTTTTCGAGCGACTTAGTGGAATGACTTATAGCTACTAACGAGATAATCATCAATCGGATACCAAGGCAAAGCATTGTGCTTCGCCACGTAAAGCGTTTAAATGGGCCCAGTTCACGTTGTTATCCAGATTGATTGAGCTATGAATGAAAAATCATTTGTACTTTTATTGAAGTATACCAGTTTGTAAATAAAGGTTTTTGTTTCGGGAAAATATTTGTGATGGAAACTTCATACAAATGTTTCCAGAGAACAACTGATCTGATGTTTTTTTAATGTGCCGTGCGACAGGAATTATCAAGAAATATTCTGCAGTTCTGGAAATCTGAAATTTTACCAGGCGTAGAAAATGCATAGATGAAGCAATTCAACAAATTTAAACTAATACAATTCGAAATAGCATCAATTTAATTTTTTATTAAACGTTTTATTTACTTTAATATTTAAGGTCAACTGAGAAAGCCTTAAAAATGTATTTTTTGCTACTCTTTTTGGGTTAATCGCGAAAATCAATGTATTCGGAGTATTGTTAGAACTCAGCTGATTGGTTTTGAGCCGTCAATGTTTTATTAGCTTAACTCAATTAAAGGCACTTCTTGAATTAACACTCGTAACTTCAAGCCTCAAAATTAGTCGTAACACTATTTCGAGTATCTATATCACCACTGTAGATGGCGTATGACTATCTTTGAGGATTGGGTTAGAAGGTTTCTGCAATTACGCAACGATCTACTCATTATTCAGAGTCTTTGCGTTTTCGAGACATCAGTTGTTTACTTGTACACACAAGTAGTGTTACGTTTTCGATTTAGCGTCCTGAATGATCAAGTCGGTCAGCCAGACACTGACGAGACGAAATAGATGTCCATCACTTACTATACTTTTTTGTACTAAACGTTTGGCAAGCATAGATTCAATTATTTATTATTGTATTTGAAACAACAAGACAACCAATAAAATGTACTTTGTTTCAGATTGTGATCTTTATAGTGAGAATAAGATTCATGAAAAACTGCAAAGAAAGGCTACGTTTTTTGTTTACATGCTTTCGATTTTTCTCTGCCATTCAAATATCTACTGATTGACTCTTCTTATGAAAGCGTTCGCAAGGTCTTTTTCGGTCGGTACCGGCACAAAGTCACTAACCAACGCGCATGGAAACAGATCGGTTCGATTTTTTTATCTTTTCAACAGAAACAGCTCGATGCTTACCATTTGATTGGCAAAAACATGGTGACCGATGAACGTCGGTAAGCACCGAGCCCAGTTGTGTCATTTGCTAGTGGTTAGTTTGCATCGTGCGACCATTGGAATCGGACGTTTCGTTTAGGACGTTTATCTACTACATACAGTCTTCTGTGACGAAGGGGAGTGACCGCGCAACGGCCTGTCAACTTTGTTTCAACGAGTGGTGAAATCAGTATTATAGTACATAGAAGCATTTTTTCGGCTGCCACGAGGTATACCGTTTGGTTTCTGGAGATTAGATATTAATGCGCGGGGTGTTGGTTTGTGACGAGTGTTCACGTCTTAACATAATTAGTATGTAATTGTTGAGACTATTCTGACGATTTGGATGATTGCCAATACGTAGACAGGAGGCACAATTCTTACCGGTTTTTGGATTAGTGAATGAATTAAGAGAAGAGCAGAATGTTTCGTGTTTTTGGGTGTTCCAAAAATCACTTAAATCAGCATACGTTCAAGAAATAAACTTCTTTAGAAGAATGGTTACACTCCAAGATTATTGGCCCTCGTGAAAATAAAGACGTGGGTGAGTGAAAACCGACAAAAAAAATTCTAATGAGGGGTCATAAATAAAATTCAGAAGGGCAGACGATGCTTCGTAAAATTTCTTTAAACTCTATTACAGTGTCCCATTAAAGTCGGCATAAAATGTAGACTGGTTTTCTTCAACAAAAAAATTGCTTAAGCAGCGTGCATTCACAACCGTCAGACTGGAAGAACCTTCATAGTAAAATCCGATTGTCGTCTCAGCCGCATGTCACGGCGGTCGTACGGACCGCTAGCCTTGCGAGCATGTTACGACATGTTTTAACTGGCAATTGTTTTTTGTTTTATCAAAATTGACTTTTTGGAAGTTACCTGATCTAACACCATTTTGACGAAACAAAAGTGGTAGAAGCTCTACCACTTTTGTTTCGTAATCAGCGGTGTGGTGTGGTTCTCACGAACCCATACTGCAATGGAAACATGGTTTGGATGCACGAGAAAGGCACAATCGCACCCCTAGGTGGACCAAAACTGTTTTTTTAATATCTTTACGATACTTATACTTATCTTTACGATACTTTACGATACAATTGATAGGAAACGTAAAACAAATAAACTTTTTCTCGTGCATTATTCGGTGATTTAGTAGCGGTTGATGTTGAAAAAAATGGTTATCAACAAAGTGTGTTAATCAAGGTGTACGCCAATCTATTGCAAACGCATCAATTTTAACATTTATTTTTCTCCACTAGGCTATGTTCTCACGAGGAACTCCAAGTTTCGACTAGTAGCAACATTGAAGACGCTCTTTATCATTACCTATTGATATTCATTTTGCAGAACGCATGCGTGACTGAGATACATCAATATTTAATCATGAAAGGCGACTAAAATGTTGTTTTACAAAAAAAATCAAAGGTCGTAGCAAATTTAGCAAATTCACTCCGAAGGAGAAAGTGGTCCTATCACACTAACCTTTCATGTAAGAAGTGAGCACGATGACTTCTTTTGACATGATGACATTTTGTAACACAATGATGTGGAGATGTAGAGAATTCTCTGGTAGCGACATGTATCGGACTAACATTCCTTCCTTCCCCAAAAGATCTGCATTCGAACATAGCTGGTGTCGGTATTGATCACCATTCACATTTTGTTCTTCTTCGCATATTCTGGTTCTTTTGAAAAAAAACCTAGATCCAATTGGTGCATGTTTTATTCCAAGCACTGGCAGCATGATGCTCTGCCAATGGTTCTTTGTTGCCTTTAGTAATTTGCCAACAACTGATCACAGCATAAAAAGCGCTCTCTTCTGACACTGAAAAAAAAAAAAATTAAAGGGTTGTGTACAGGACACGACCACGGTGACATTAAAAATGTAGCTTTTTTCAAGAGCGTGCAAATGAATTTTATCTATCACACATATCGACTCAAGTTCTTGCTCACTCGCCTGTTTTTTATGTTACAATTTGCTATATACCCTCCCCATTAAAACATAATTTATTGAAGGTCTTTTAACGGTAATCTATTAATTAATCAAGTATCTCACTAGGTCATTGGCATTATTTGGCTAATCCATCTAGTAAAAATAGGCTGGTCTGTCCAGAAAATATATTTAAAAGAAAAGTTCCATATTTAGAACCGTGACGAGGAAGCCCACGCCCAGCAACGGAAATATACAGATTCTTCATGAAATATGAAATTTCATTTTCCATTTAAATTTTCAATAATGTATTAATGAACTTAAGTAAACAATCTTAAGGTTAAGTATTTCTTGATCGATTAGTGGTGAAAAAAATGAAAATATTTGATAAATTACATTGTTATGCAACGTTCGCACTACCAGTTAAAACGGGTTTTATGCTATCTTGGTGACATTTTCTCTTGTTGCTAATTATTAAAACGTGTTATAACTCTGTAGTGTAAACATTGTATTATTAAACCAATTCTGCAGCGTTTTATGTTATATAGGTGTTTTATGTGGTAATAGGACTGACATAATTATATCTTCAGTACAGCGGTTTGTTGCATAATTTCAAACAGATATATTTTAAAATTTAAATTAGTATACCTAACCGTTCTATTTGTTGTATACTTTAAAACGCAATTAGAACTGTGTTTTAACTACATAGGACAGGACAGATACTCTGACTGGATAAACTGGGAAAACAATTAAACAAAAGTGTTTGAAATTAGAAAACAAAAAGTTCTGCTGGGAATGTGATTGTTTCCGATGCAATTACACTCAGGTTTTTTTACGCAGGGGATACAGGCCGTGCAAATGAAAACCGCCTAAATTTCAAAAAAACGCGTAAATGAAAACCGCGGAAATTTCAAAATTCGCGTAAAAAATACCGCGTAATAAAACCTGAGTGTACTCCCCTATATAAAATACTACGCTGCTGAACAGTGCAATAACTACAGAAGCACGTTGTCAGATGCCTTACTGATAAAAAACATATAACCAAAATATGAAACATATGAAAACCAATAGGCTCTTTACCCTAGGCAGCTACAATGCGCCGTAAACATGGATTAACAAGTTACAACGCACCCGCATGCATAAAAATAAATATATTTTATTCAAACGCAACACTCTTAAGCAGCACACACCGTATTGAATTAAATCCAAACCACCCCACCCACCCACTTTGCAAATCATTCTGTGACACCGTGCTGGTACCCGAAAAATCCGCACACGGCCACCGCTGCCGAAAATGCATAGCGTCTACCGCTTATTGTAGTGCCCACACGCTGCAGCCATGATCTTACCCGTTCGACATAAGAATAAAAACTGATTCAAACGGGTACGCGTCACCTCTATTTATAAACTAACCGTATATGGTTTAGTCACATAGGTGCGAGTGTGTGCAAATGCCAACGTTGCCGAAAATCGATAGCGCTTATTGCATCGCCCGGAGACGATGTTGTTCGTATGAGACAAGAGCAACAACTGATTTAAACGGACATGCGTTGCTTCTATTTATGACTTTTCGTGTTTCATTGAGCAACTAAGCTGCCCTCTTTTGACGGCTGTGTCTGAGAAATCTGCCTCACGAATGGTATTTTTCCCGTTTTTCGTGAACTTTTTAATTTTACCAATTTCCAAAAGTCTACTTTTATTGGGGAGATATTAAATTATTACCAATATTTAAGTTAGGTGTTTCTGAATCGGTTGGTGTATGAATGATTAAAATCCATCTAGTAATATCGGAGTTATAAGCGTGCAAACCTTACATAGTTTCGTTACATGGGAGATAGTTTAGATTTTAGAATGACACCTAGCCCCAGATAGTGGAGTAAGACATTTTTAATGTCAAAAGTTCAATGTTCTCTCATAAACGCAACGCCTGCTTCTCTCCATCTCTCAACTGTAACGCGCGTATGAATGAGAGAATGGAGTATTTATGCTGCTCGCTCTATTCACTTGCTATGCCGTAGCTATATTTTGAGGTGGCGTCGCTCTTACCGCAAAACGGTCAGCCAGTCATAGTGCAGTCATCGTTCGCCGAGGTAAGACAGAGTAGATTTTAGCTGGTGGCTCGTCTGTTCGGTTTTCTCCGTCTGACCCATTTTATGATGGGCTAAGAAATCGAAAGTGTTTTTTTGTTGTAAATAACTGTAGATGTAGAAAGATTTGTTATTTTTCAGGAAACAAAGTGGACATTTTTTTAATCTTCTTTTAAAACAATAATTGAATCAAGAAATCAAGTTCAAGCCGAGTCATGCTCACAGGAATACATTTCATAACTGAAACAGTAGATTCAGTGAATTAATTGACATGCTTTTTCGTATAGTTGTTCAGTTAACACGGCTCAATGCACGAGCTTTACGGAGCCGTACTTTGCTTACATATTTGCATTGGTGAATAATTTTCTTAACTTCATCAGTTCAGCGTGACATTATTCATGCAATTTAAATATGCTGTATTTCATATAAATGATTTTTTTGTTTTGTCATACCGAACTCAACTAACCCAAACAACTCACATGAGTCGTGTAGGTGCAAACAAGCACACCCGCCTAACTATAATTGCTTTCCATGTGTAACAATGTGATTCCCACAACATTCAATGACATACTTAACCGGTAGTTTCCCATCTATTCACACAGATCATTTGCCAGTAGTCGCCACAACACACGATGAACCGGGACAAAGAATTCAGCAAAAACAAAAAGGAAAACCCAGTTCGAAATGCGTCCTTCCTGTCGCGGCGGACCTTCTGGTGGTTGAAGGAAATTTTCCGAGCCGGTTTACGGAACGAGATCACGGAAGATCTACTGTACGCCACACTACCCGAACACAAAAGTAACCGCTTGTCGGTCAAATTCCAGCGACTGTGGACCGAGGAGCTTCAGCGGCCCCAACCTAGCCTGTTGCGAACGTTTTTCCGAGCGTACGGAAAGGCTACGCTATTCTGGGGATTGTTGGTCTCGGCAATCGAAATTGCCAATCAAGTGGCTCAACCGCTCTTCCTCGGTGCGCTGGTTTCCTACTTTTCACCGGGACAGACGGAGATTAGTGAACGTGAGGCGTACTTTTATGCTGCCGGAGTGATTTTCTGGTCGCTCGTTCCTGTACTGACATTCCATCCGTATATGTTATACATTTCCGAGATCGGCATGAAGCTTCGCATCGGTAGCTCCAGCTTGATTTACAGCAAGGTTAGTAAGGTTATCTAAATAATCCATGGTGTCGCGTGTCAGTCAACCGAAGATAACGCGCACGGTAAATATTAAAGTTCTGTGCAAATTATGAACTCGTTGTTGACTGAACCGTACTGGAAGTTATCTGTATCTTCTACCAACTAAAACTACCTGTTTTTCAGTCGATGAAGCTGACGAAGTCGGCAGCCGGCACCGATGGTCTTAGCGGAAAGATCATCAACCTTCTATCCAATGATGTTAGTAGATTCGACATCGCTCTCTTCTTCCTTCACGATCTTTGGAAAGGACCGATCGCATGTCTGTTGTTGGGATATTTCATCTATCTGGAGATAGGCTACTCCGGTCTGCTCGGAATGGCATTCCTGCTTAGTTTTATTCCCCTGCAAGGTAAGTTCTCGGATCTTGACTGATTTTCTTTTGTCACTTATTGTTGTTGTTTTCCCTCAGCCTGGATCGGTAAAATGGCCGCCACCTACAGGATGAAGGCAGCCAAACGAACGGACAGCCGGGTGCGCTTCATGAATGAAATCATCCAGGGTATTCAGGTGATTAAAATGTACACCTGGGAGAGTTCTTTCGCTAAGATGGTGAAACAGGTTCGACGCAAAGAAATCAACGCCATCCGGGGTGGAGCCTACGTACGAGCTACGCTGACCTCCTTCTTTGTGATATCACGAGTTTCGATCTTTCTTAGCTTGCTTTCCTACACGTACACGGGAAATCTAATCACGGCTCGTAAGGTGTACATCGTTTCCAGTTACTACAACTTTTTAAATGAATCTATGGTGTTCTTCTGGCCGCTGGCAATCACTTTCTGTGCGGAAGGCTACATTTCGGTGAAACGAATTAAGGATTTCCTGCTGATGGTGGAGGGAAAACCAAAAAGCGACGCAGCTTCGAACGGTCAAGAGCCTACGGTGAAAAGTAGTGTGTTGATTGAGAATGAAGAGAAGAAGTCTGCGGCGAATAATGGAATGGTTGAGCATAGTGAGGAAGCAGAACGGTTACTCATAGCGAGGAGGGTTGTGAATTTGAATAGCGAGAAGAAAGGGATTGTAATGGAAGACGTTACGGCTAGATGGTTTATGAGTGAAGAAGAGTCAAACGTTGGCGTAACTTCGGTGACTACTACGATCGAAGCAGGCCGGCTATGCGTAGTGATTGGACCGGTTGGTTCAGGAAAGACCACTCTTCTACAAGTTATGTTAGGAGAGTTGGAGGTAGATGAGGGATTGGTACAGATAAATGGAACGATAAGTTATGCAGCACAGGAACCGTGGCTGTTTGGAGATAGCATACGGAACAATATTCTGTTTGTTGAAGAGTACGACGAACAAAGGTACTTAACAGTGATCAAGATATGTGCATTGGAGCGAGACTTTGAGATGTTACCGCATGGAGATCAAACGATCGTCGGAGAACGTGGCATTAGTCTCAGTGGAGGACAGAAGGCAAGAGTCAGTCTGGCACGGGCTGTCTACAAAAAGAGCGACATCTACTTACTAGATGATCCACTATCGGCTGTCGATACTCATGTTGGCAAGCACATATTTGAAATGTGCATCCGCGATTTTCTAGCCGATAAGGTTTGCGTGTTGGTGACGCATCAATTGCAGTATTTAAAGGACGTACAGCACGTTTTACTAATGGAATCAGGAACGGTAGAGACACAGGGAACGTTCCGAGAGTTAAAAAGGACACGGCTCGATTCAATCACGTCGCTGAGTTCGGAGGAATCGGAAAATAAATTTGAGGAAGACTTCAAAAAAGTGACAGCTCATAGCGAAACCACGGCTCTGGATGAAGAAAAGCAAGAAGAAGAAAAAGAATCTCAAGGAGAGGGTACAGTGAAGCTGTCAGTGTACAAAACCTACATCACAGCGATCGACAGCTACTTGTGGATATTTTTCATCACATTATTTATAATCTTAGCACAATTGGCTATGAGCGGGCTTGACTACTTCGTAGCTGAGTGGGTCAACTGGGAGGAATCACTGGGTGCCAACTCAATCTCGCTAAAGGATAATCAAACCATTGAGGGTCTACTAGATACCAACGTAACACTAGAAACGGAAGCTTCGCCCAATCACGATGAAGAAAGGCAACAGTATATACTAATATATGCGGTCCTACTTGGGGCGTTTGTTTATCTGATAGTTCAGCGCACTTTCTCATTCTACTATGGATGTTTACGAATCTCAAAGAGACTTCACGATCGTATGTTCCGTGGCTTAACCCGAGCAACAATGCATTTCTTCAACACTAACCCTTCGGGGCGAATCCTGAACCGCTTTTCCAAGGATATTGGAGCAATCGACACCTCCTTACCATTGTCTCTTTTCGAATGTTGTGTGGTAAGTATATGGACCAAGTTATTATTTATTAAGTTGGTACTTACCCATTTATTCCAAACAGTTCATACTGGACATGATCACCGTAATATCACTAGTCTCGATCGTCAACTATTGGTTCCTTCTACCCACGGTTATCGCTGCCGTCATCATGTACTACTTCCGCCGGATTTACCTCACCAGTTCGCGGGTTGTCAAACGCATCGAATCGGTCAACCGATCGCCACTCTTCTCCCAGACGAACGCAACTCTACAGGGTCTGTCGACGATTCGCGCCTTTCAAGCACAGGACACGCTGATCCATGAATTCAACGAACAAATGGATGTCAACACGTCCGCCTGGTACATTTTCATTACCACAACGAGGGCGTTTGCTTTCTGGCTGGACTTTCTATGTGTGATGTATATAGCGGTTGTCACTTTAACCTTCGTCAAGTGGGGACAGAATGTACTTGGAGGAAGCGTTGGTCTAGCGATTACCCAATCGATGGGCTTGATAGGAATGTGTCAGTGGGGTATGCGGCAATCGGCCGAGCTCGAGAATCAAATGGTTTCGGTAGAGAGGGTAATTGAATATACGCAGCTGAAATCAGAACCTCCGCTGGAGACGGAATCCAAATACAAACCGCAAAGGAATTGGCCCGAGGGCGGCGTCGTGAAGTTTGTGGATGTGGAGCTAAGCTACTCGGATGACGGGGAAAAGGTTTTGAAGGATTTGAACTTTTCCATTCAGCCAAATGAGAAGATTGGGATAGTCGGTCGGACAGGAGCTGGAAAATCTTCGCTTATTCAGGCGCTGTTCCGGCTCGCTCCCTATGAAGGAGTGATAGAGATCGATGGTATCGACACGAAAACGCTTGGTCTGAAGGATTTGAGAAGCAAAATATCGATCATTCCACAGGATCCAATTTTGTTTTCCGGGACTCTACGCAGTAATTTGGATCCGTTTGAGGAGAAGAACGATGAAGAACTATGGAATGCTTTGGATCAGGTGGAATTGAAAGAGGCTGTTACCTCTCTGGCAGGTGGATTGGAATGTAAGATGTCCGACGGGGGCAGTAACTTCAGCATGGGCCAACGACAGCTGGTTTGTCTAGCCAGAGCAATGCTTAGGAGGAACAAAATTCTAGTTTTAGATGAAGCTACCGCCAACGTAGACCCGGAGTAAGTATTCCTACTGCTTAATACTTTTGATATGAAAATAACCAATTCGATCACCCGTAGGACGGATAAACTAATTCAAACTACGATTCGCACTCAATTCGCGGACTGCACAGTATTAACCATCGCTCACCGGTTGCACACGGTCATGGATAGTGACAGGGTACTGGTGATGGATGCCGGTCGAATGGTGGAGTTCGGCCACCCTCACAGTTTGATGCAAGAAGCGACCGGCTATCTGAGGAGGCTGGTGGAACAAACCGGAGTTGCAACGGCCGCTTTGTTGATGCGGATTGCCGACGAGAACCATAAAATTAAAGTTAAAATGTAGTCACTAAATAGTAGCACAGCTGAACATAACTTGAACACAGGAGCTGCCTTTATTAATCAGGATAGGTAAAGGACAAAAGTGCTTAAAAATTGTTACGAATTTGTTTTATAGAACCTCAATTTTACACTGTCTTAAGACATAGAAAGTATGATCATCAATATAGTTTAAATGAACCTGTCAATTATTGAATGTACAATACATAAATAGTAGTCAAAAAACAGACAATAAGCTTTTTTCCTTTTTATACGAAATACACGACACGGTGTAATTTGGTTAATATTTACATTTATTTCTGGAAACTTTTCCGTTGTACTGTGCTATATCTCTCACTGAGAAGAACATTGGGTTGAACTAGTTGTGCAGGTCGTTGGAGACTCATCAGTACTTCCACCGTCTACATTGCCGTACAGTCTAGGTGGCCATGCGGTTGAGTCGAGCTTCAGGAAAAGGCCATTCACGATAATTTTCAATTTGTCAGCGAAAATTTCAGCTGGCGTCTTTGGACCCTTGATCTTGGCCGTTACGACATGGTATGCGTTGCCCCAGGGTTTAGCGTGTGCTTCTCTGCATTCAAAAAAAATTCATCTCGGGTTTTTGGAAATCCCAAACATCGGGTAGTTACGATTTTTATTCGGAGCCAAACAAAAATTTCTTCAGTTTGGTTTCGAGGAGCCTGGGCCCTTCGGGCTCTGTGACTGGCTACGTCCTTTCCCGATTTGGCTCAAATTTGAAGCAGACGCAATCGACTCATCATCACATTATTATCACTTTATCATAGCCCAGTATGTCCATTTCAGATAGATTTAGAAATGATACTGTATTATACTTATACCGAAAACTCGGCCGTAATACCTCTATGGTAATAAGAAAAAATGCTCTAATATCAAGACTGTTAATACTAAAACGGTCCCAACAAAAATTCAAAGTCAAATCCTCTCTGCGTCGCGCTCATGTTTTATCAGTTCTTATACACAAAATATTATTGTCATTGTACGGCGCATCAAGCAAAGCGAACACAATGTGGATAAAGACGAGTTTCGATTTTCTCTACACGACATTTTTCGTATTTGAAGATCGGCTCACACTCGGCTATCGTCAAAGCACAGTCAGAAAAAACCGACTCGGAATAATAGTGGTGATGCTACTAGTACAGATTTATCTAGAAAAGTAGAGATTTTTTAAGCGTTTTTGATACAGATTCTGTACGGTACAGATTACAGATATTTGTACGAAAGTAAAGATTAGAACAGATTTCTTTACATTACATTAGGGTAAAAAAATTAACCCCGCGTTGCATTCCAGTAAACAGCAGATAAAGCCGGTTGTCACGGTAAAGATAGATACGTCTACCTTTATCAGGACACATGTTAGTGAACTCGGGCGATTCGTAGTTATGCTGCCTAAGCTCGACCCTCATTATCAGAAGGCAAAGATTAAGCCTGTACGATATTAAGCCTGTTCTAATGACCCTGCCACTTCTAGTTTTCCGATCTGTTTACTTCACATCCTTGCTCTCACTTGAGTACTATGGCTCTAAGTTTCATAACTTTCCCTACCCATTAATCTCTAGCTAATTGAATGTCGTTAAAACGTAAAAAAGAAAATGTGACTAACATAGTCGAAATAAAAAAGGAAAAAAGATAAACGTTGAGTAAGACAGCTGACAGAGTGATGGCGAGAATCTGAAGTGTAGCTGGTACTGACTGAGCTGGAATTAAAGCTGACATTAGAATGCGATATGCGAGAAGCCTGTTTCCAGTAAATCAAAAGGATGAAGTCTGAGTGAAAGCTGAGCGAATCTTCTCGGAGTGCCTACGTTTACTCTGACATGCTCCATTTGATTTACTGCAAGCAGGTTTCTCGCACCTTTTGATATTGCCCGCCCCATCTCAGCTTCTTGCAGCCACTCTGTTGGCCACCTTAGGTTGCGAACAAAGTGGCGGCGAGAATTTGAGCTGGAGCTGATATCGACATTACCTAGGCAAACTCATCCCGCATTCTGACTGGTTTCTTGTGGAATTCCAGTGCAAATAAAACAATCGAGTCGCCTTGTCATTGTATGGGTACAGAATCCGGTACAGATTTTTCTATAGAAGAGTACAGATAGAAAAGATTTTTCAGCTCCCGATGCAGATTTAATTGTGGCAACACTGTGGGGTATTTCGGTCGGTGTTCAATTGAAATTTCTTTTCTACCCCGGACAACAACAGCAAGGTGGTGACTGCACACCACATGAACAGTCTTTCCCGTCATGTACGGGAAGCAAGACCTACGGTTTGGATCCACGTATCCGAACCGAGCACCAAGTTTGGGCCTGGTTCAGGTCCGGACTTGGTAAGGGAAAAAAGGGATGGGCTAGATTAGGGGGCTGGTCCGGATCCGGGAACTTATCCAGATCAGGGTACTGGTTTATATCCGAAAACTGCCTAAAATTTTTATTTCACGATCCAATCTACACAGTAAAAAAGTAATCCTACATGCACTCGAAAAATACCGTTAATACCGCAATGCAAAATTGCGTGGTCTGTTACCAAAAAGACAATAGAATATTACCCAAAAGTAAAAGAAACATACCCGTCGGATTTTGGGTGTTGTTAATCGACACTTTAGTACTTTCAAACACTGGCTTTAGTGTTTTCAAAAATTCTAACGGAGATCCTTGAAAATGAATACAAGCTCCATTCAAAGGCGTGTTGTAACGTACTATTATAAACAACGAGCATCCAGCTCAAACCGGTTCCCCAAATAAATGTGTATCTTATCAGCAGAACTGCCCGATTGCTGTTATTTGAACGGCATAAACAAGGTGACGGCTGTACATAAATACGTAGCTGCCAACAATGGGAGAGCCCATTTGTGAGCATTATTCTATAGTGGGGTCAGTTTGCATCATTCCACGAACGGAATCGGTCACGTTCAGAAAGTATTTGTCTACAAGCTGTTGGATATCTACGTTGTTTCAGCGAGTTGTGAAATCCGATAGGAACACATTCGCGATTCTTTTGGCACGTGATAAGTAGCGAGCTAATAGATGTTAAAGAAAGTAGTTCTAGGTATGCATCAAAAGTGTGTCTTTATAGTTATTGTTGAGTATTGCTTCCGCTGTAAATTAGCTGTACCATAGTGCATTTCGACGATTGTCAATATGAGTGATAAGAGAACAGCATTCTTATCAGCTGTCATCAGATAAGTTAATCGATTATGAGCAACTAGGATCCGTGAGTTCAAAGAAGAATAATATCTTCATAATAGATAGGAATTCTCGGTTAAACCCATTCCAGTGGTGTTGAACCAGAAATGCGGTTGGTCAACACACCGAGTGGCGAACCAAAAACTTGTTGGACCAGGCTGCAATATATGTACTGTTTCCAAAAGTTAAATTTGGGCGCCAACCCGAGAAGTCCTTCTTCGGGACATTTCAAATCATTCTTTGTTTAAATTAAGAAATAAAATCTCGAAATGAAAAAATATATAACAAATCTTAATTTGTGAAATTGAATTTTCAATGTCACCCTATCGAACGACGGAATGAAAATAGCATCAACAAGAAGTGTTGCCAACACGAACGCTACACTAGTTGCGTCGTCGGTGTCGGCGGCGGCAGAAGACAGAGCAACTTCGTTCGTCGTTGGTTCAACCGGTGAATTCCAGATCTGTGTGAAGCGACGACGCCTGCTACGGAACAATCCTGCCTCCAGACTTGGTTGGAAATCGCGTCGCAGTAGCCGAAACGAATTGTGAATCGTGATTTGTTAGGATTTCGCTAACAAGTTTGGTGATGATAAAATTAGTTCTACAGTGATTTGGAGGTGAATTGTTTTTTTCGCTCAAAAAGATGAAATTTCAAATTTTTACTATGCTGCGATATCCGACTACAGGTCAGATGTATTCCGCGATGATGGGAATTTTCACCAACAAAGAACAGCTCCCTTCCTTGGAGTAAGCAAGATGCTAAGGGCACAACAAAAAAGGTTTTGCGCTGCTTTCGCCAGTTGAACGTGAAAAAGCCGGCCCAAACCAGCGCAAGGCGAAAACTATGCAACCGGGCAGCATGAATGCAGCATAGAAAGAGAGCGCTCGTCTGACCCTGAAAAAAAGTTCAATGTTCTCTCAAAACACTACGCCTTCTTTGTATTCTCACCCGTGCGTGAGAATGAGAGAATGGGGCGCATTTATGCTACTCGCTTGCTACGTCCGGTGTATGCTACACACAGTGGGGTGGCGTCGCTCTTGCCGCGAGCACGACACAGTCAGTCAGTCATAGTGAAGTTATCGTTCGCCGAGGCAAGACCGAGTGAATTTTTGCGCGTGCTCGTCAGTCCGGTTTCCTCCGGTTCGACCCATATTCTGATGGGTTTAGGGATAGACAGCTGTTTCTCTTTTCTGCTAGACTGCGTGTAAGTGCAATGACTTTCCAAGTATCAACAAATCGGCGCAGTGGCGACGTTTATAGCTTTGCGGGCTGGCAGGGGATGGGATGTGAAGTGAACCTTTCTAAACGCAGACAAAACATGTGGGGAAGTGTGTGAGGCGTGTTTGGTATGACGACGCGTCATTCGAACGCAAGAATTTTCTTTCACAGAATGATTTAATCGATAAGCGGAGTCGTGATTCGGGGTGCAATTTTCGTGTAAACGGCAAACTATTGGGAACGGGAACAATTATTCAGCATAATACTGCGAAATCCAGTGCTGTTGTAATGATGAGCTTCCGCATTGAAACGAGTGAAAAAGTAGTGGTCAGCAAATCGGTTCGATCCAGTAGTCCAAACGAGTGCACATCACTGATGGCGATTGCATGTATTTCGCGGAATTCAGTCAAATCGCCGCTCCCGCGTCCACTCGTGGCAATGAACTTATGGATGATGCTTTTATGTCTGTTATATCGTACCGTGCCTACCGTTGTGTACAATCGGTCACACCTATCTAATTACCATTGCTTTTCAATTGTAAAAAATGTGATTGCCATAACATCTAATGCCGAACCTCTCCATCTATTCGCGTAGATCAATCACCCGTACCAATAGCCGCCATTTCACCACACAATGAACCGGGACAAAGAATACAACAAGAACAAACCGGAAAACCCGATTCGTAATGCGTCCTTCCTGTCGCGACAGACCTTCTGGTGGTTGAAGGAAATTTTCCGGGCCGGTTTGCGGAACGAGATCACGGAAGATCTACTGTATGCTACACTGCCCGAGCATAAAAGTGGCCGCCTGACGATCAAATTCGAGCGACTGTGGGCCGAGGAGCTTCAGCGGCAGCAACCTAGCCTGTTGCGGACGTTTTTCCGAGCGTACGGGAAGGCTACGCTGTTCTGGGGACTGCTGTTCTCTGTGCTTGAAACGGCCAATCGGGTGGCTCAAGTGTTGTTCCTCGGGGCGTTGGTATCGTACTTTTCGCCCGGTCAAACGGACATCAGTGAACGCCATGCCTACTACTACGCTGCGGGAGTGATTTTCTGCTCGCTTGTTCCTGTAATTACATTCCATCCATTTATTCTGTACATTTTCGAGATCGGTATGAAGCTTCGCATCGGTGCCTCCTGCCTGATCTACAGCAAGGTGAGTAACCGAGTAAGCTTATCTAAATAATAGCCTGGTGTCGCGTGTCATCAATCATGTGCGTAGATAAAGCGAATGGTAAATATTGCAGATTCTCGGAAATTAGAGCACCGTTGCTAACTGGGCCGTGTTGGGAGTTATTATCTAACAGCTTTTTTTTTGTTATTTCCAGTCAATGAAGCTAACGAAATCGGCAGCCAATACCGACGGGCTAAGTGGAAAAATCATCAATCTCCTATCCAATGATGTGGGCCGATTCGATATTGCTCTCTGCTTCGTTCACGATCTTTGGAAAGGACCCGCCGAATGTTTTCTGCTGGGATACTTCATCTATCTGGAGGTGGGATATTCCGGCTTGCTCGGGATGGCATTCCTGCTCAGTTTTATTCCACTGCAAGGTATGATGTACATTATGAATAAGGTATGCATTAAAAATGGACTTATTTCGGATGGCGATGAAAAAACAACAACAAAAGATAGTTCAATGGATCAAATTTTCCTTAAAACTTACACTTGTTACGCCTGCTACAATAAAATTTTGCCCTGCCGAGTAGTCTTGCGGTAGTTAGCTGGAACCTTAGCCGTGACCGACGAAAAGATGGATGTCAGCAGGTTCTCAGGTCATCCGTGGCCTCTGCGATCAGCGATATTGGAGTAGATCTAGAAAGAGGAAGCTATAAAAGCCGGGTCGACCGTATCCGGCGGACACGCTGTTCCTCACGATGTCCAACTTCTTCACTCAGGGGTGGATCTGGCACTACGAACAATCCATCGAACGTAGTTGTTCCTCGTCATTACAGCTGAATATATCGTCGTGGTTCGTCAAGGCTGTTGAAAATTAACTGATAACTTTTTGATTTTTTCCGCACAAAATAGGATTGCTACGAATCCATTTTTTAATGCATGCCTTACCAGCACATTCCGATTGTCACTCTAACTGTCGTTATTCTCCCGCAGCCTGGATCGGTAAAAAGGCCGCCACCTACAGGATGAAGGCAGCCAAACGAACGGACAGCCGGGTGCGCTTCATGAATGAAATCATCCAGGGTATTCAGGTGATTAAGATGTACACCTGGGAAAGCTCATTCGCTAAGATGGTGAAGCAGATTCGGCGCAAAGAAATCAACGCCATCCGGGGTGGAGCCTACGTACGAGCTACGCTGACCTCGTTCTTTGTGATATCACGAGTTTCGATCTTCCTTAGCTTGCTATCTTACACGTACACGGGAAATCTAATCACTGCTCGGAAGGTGTTCATCGTGTCCAGGTTCTACACTATCTTGAATGATTCGATGGTGCATTTTTGGCCGATGGCAATTACTTTCTGTGCGGAAGGATACATTTCGGTGAAACGAACGCAGGATTTCCTGCTGACGATGGAGGGAAAGGCGAAAACCAAAGCGACAGAAATTGCCCAGAAAATTACGGCTAATAGTAGTGTTTTGATTGAGAATGAAGAGAAGAAGTCTGCGGCGAATAATGGAATGGTTGAGCACAGTGAGGAAGCAGAACGGTTACTCATAGCGAGGAGGGTTGTGAATTTCAATAGCGAGAAGAAAGGGATTGTAATGGAAGACGTTACGGCTAGATGGTTTATGAGTGAAGAAGAGTCAAACGTTGGCGTGACTTCGGTGACTACTACGATCGAAGCAGGCCGGCTATGCGTAGTGATTGGACCGGTTGGTTCAGGAAAGACCACTCTTCTACAAGTTATGTTAGGAGAGTTGGAGGTAGATGAGGGATTGGTACAGATAAATGGAACGATAAGTTATGCAGCACAGGAACCGTGGCTGTTTGGAGATAGCATACGGAACAATATTCTGTTTGTTGAAGAGTACGACGAACAAAGGTACTTAACAGTGATCAAGATATGTGCATTGGAGCGAGACTTTGAGATGTTACCGCATGGAGATCAAACGATCGTCGGAGAACGTGGCATTAGTCTCAGTGGAGGACAGAAGGCAAGAGTCAGTCTGGCACGGGCTGTCTACAAAAAGAGCGACATCTACCTCCTGGACGATCCACTATCGGCTGTTGACACTCATGTTGGCAAACACATATTCGAAATGTGCATCCGCGATTTTCTAGCCGATAAAGTTTGCGTGTTGGTGACGCATCAGTTGCAGTATTTAAAGGACGTACAACACGTTTTGTTAATGGAAGCAGGATCGGTAGAGACACAGGGAACGTTCCGAGAGTTGAAAAGGACACGGCTCGATTCAATCACGTCGCTGAGTTCGGAGGACTCTTCGACGGAGAATAAATTTGAGGAAGACTTCAAAAAAGTGACAGCTCACAGCGAAAGCATGGTTCTGGATGATGAAAAGCAAGAGGAAGAGAAAGAATCTCAAGGACAGGGTACAGTGAAGCTGTCAGTGTACAAAACCTACATCACAGCGATCGACAGCTACTTGTGGATATTTTTCATTGCATTGTTTATAATCCTAGCACAATTCGCTACGAGTGGTGTTGACTACTTCGTAGCTGAGTGGGTTAACTGGGAAGAATCGTTGGGTGCCAGCACAGTCTCGTTTAAGAATAATCAATCCATTGGG
Source organism: Topomyia yanbarensis (assembly GCF_030247195.1). NCBI lineage: Eukaryota > Metazoa > Arthropoda > Insecta > Diptera > Culicidae > Topomyia > Topomyia yanbarensis. The sequence continues at coordinate 81,754 of NW_026683602.1, read as the reverse complement.
GATCTACTAGATACCAACGAAACACTAGACACGGAAGCGACGGGAAATCACAACGATGAAAGATGGGAGTACATTCACACTTACGCCATTCTACTTGGTCTGTTTGTTTATCTGATTGTCCAGCGCACCTTCTCATTCTATCACGCGTGCTTACGAATCTCAATGAAATTTCACGATCGAATGTTCCGTGGCTTAACCCGAGCAACAATGCGGTTCTTTAATACTAACCCTTCGGGGCGAATTTTAAATCGCTTTTCCAAGGATATTGGATCAATCGATACCTCCCTACCATTATCTCTATTCGAATGTTGTGTGGTAAGTATGCGGAACAAGTTATCATTCAATACGTTGACACTTATCCATTTATTCTAAACAGTTCATACTGGACATGATTACCGTAGTATCACTAGTGTCGATCGTCAATTACTGGTTCCTTCTACCGACGGTTATAGCTGCCATCGTCATGTACTACTTCCGCCGGATTTACCTCACCAGTTCGCGGGTTGTCAAACGCATCGAATCGGTCAATCGATCGCCACTCTTCTCCCAGACGAACGCAACACTCCAGGGCCTGTCGACGATTCGTGCCTTTCAGGCGCAGGACACGCTGGTCCGAGAATTCAACGAACAAATGGATGCTAACACATCCGCCTGGTACATTTTCATTACCACAACAAGGGCGTTCGCTTTCTGGTTGGACTTTCTGTGTGTGATCTACATAGCGGTTATCACCTTAACCTTCGTCATGTGGGGACAGAACGTACTTGGAGGAAGCGTTGGTTTAGCGATTACCCAAACTATGGGCCTGATAGGAATGTGCCAGTGGGGTTTTCGACAATCGGCCGAGCTTGAAAATCAAATGGTCTCAGTGGAGAGAGCGGTCGAGTATACGAACTTAAAATCAGAGCCGCCGCTGGAATCAGCACATAAGTACAGACCGCAAAGGAATTGGCCCGAGGACGGTATGGTGAAGTTTGTGAATGTGGAGCTAAGCTACTCGGAAGACGGGGAAAAGGTTTTGAAGGATTTGAACTTTTCCATTCAGCCTAATGAGAAGATTGGGATAGTCGGTCGGACAGGAGCTGGCAAGTCTTCACTCATTCAGGCATTGTTCCGACTAGCTCCCTATGAAGGAGTGATCGAGATCGATGGTATTGATACGAAGACACTTGGGTTGAAGGATCTGAGAAGCAAGATATCGATCATTCCGCAGGATCCGATTTTGTTTTCCGGGACTCTACGAAGTAATTTGGATCCGTGCGAGGAGAAGACCGACGAAGAACTGTGGAATGCTTTGGATCAGGTGGAATTGAAAGAGGCTGTTTCCTCTCTGGCTGGCGGATTGGAATGTAAGATGTCCGACGGTGGCAGCAACTTCAGCATGGGCCAACGACAGCTGGTTTGTCTAGCTAGAGCCATACTTAGGAAGAACAAAATTCTAGTTTTAGATGAAGCTACCGCCAACGTTGACCCGGAGTAAGTATTTCTACTGCTATATACTGTTGATATGAAAATAACCAAATCGATCATCCGTAGGACGGATAAACTAATTCAAACTACGATTCGCACACAATTCGCCGACTGCACAGTATTAACCATCGCTCACCGGCTGCACACGGTCATGGATAGTGACAGGGTGCTGGTGATGGATGCCGGTCGAGTGGTAGAATTTGGACACCCTCATAAGTTAATGCACGGAGCAACCGGCTATCTGCGAAGGCTGGTAGAGCAAACCGGAGTGGCAACGGCCGCTTCGTTGATACGGATTGCCGACGAGAGCCATAAAATTAAAATCAAAATGTAGTGGCGAAGTAGAAGCGTACCCTGACACCACTTAAAAACAGGAACTGCCTCAATCAACTAGAAAACTTAAGGGACTAAAGTGCTTACAAACTTTTTTTACGAAATTTAGCTGCTAGCTTTTACAACCTAGACCACAATTTTATACTGTTAGAGAAGAGATAAATAATTAGTACAAAAATGGCGTCGTTTCTAATGTCACAGCCTTTACCGCAGTGCATTTTTGTATTAATTGAATCCGTCGTTCTGTTCTGGCGATTCATAGAGTAAGGCACTCATCATGTGCGCGTACGATCGTAGCACTACTCCTACAATTGTCCTTTATACTAATAACCGGCTGTCGAAATAGAAGGTATTGTAGTACCAAGGTTTTGCCTTTTAAATCCGTCAATCATTGAATTTGTTCCCGTTCAAATGGTACTGATGGACCTTTGATACCATGTCAGTAGTTTCACTTTCAGAATGACGAAGTTTGCCAACAAACAACAATCATTCATTCGGTCCTTGATTGGCATGCGATTAATAGGCTGTAATTGGCTTTGTCTCCCGTTTTTTTAGTGGATGGATGTGAGTTTCATTTGTCTGCGCACAGTTCATGGCGAACACAACGGATTCGTGTGTGATGATCGTACATGTAGAAAGAGCGTATGAATGAATGGAAGCCAGGACCGGTTCGAAAACAAATAACAAGATAACCTTTTGATTTCCTCTTTGCTATGGTTCGCCGCCGCATTACGAATGGTATCTCGTTTAGGCGGAAAATCTACGCACAATGGAATTGCTATTTTTAGAAATATTACACTGTGTTTGGCAGCCGAAGCGCGCTTTGGTTTGGCTCTGTTTATCGGAAATTCTTCTTGACCCTTTAAGCACCAGTTGCATCATATTTTGGGGGAAAACGTAGTTGAATGTTCCGCGGCCTCAGGGACCAGATGGGGATACGGCACTAAAGCCCCACTTCGAAATTTTTCAAAAATAACAACAAACAAATTATTTCCAGCCACCAAAGACAACATCACGCTTCTGTTTCTGCTCGAGTCATCGCGAAACGAACGATAAAGGCAGTTACTTTTATATGTGCCTTGTCACACTGACAAAAGAAACTGTTACTTTGTTTCGTCCCGATTCTCGTGATTTATCGAAAAAGGATGAAAAAATATAAAAAAAAACTGAGGCCATAATAAAGTTTGATATTAAAATGACAAGTTTTTAAATTGCACACAAAACCGTGATGTTTTTAACAATCAGGGCCAAAAGTGGTAAAACTTCGTTTTTACTGAGATGCTAGTTCTTTTACTCACGAATTAAATACATTGGTACATCGGATGCCAATTGCTGCTAAAACATATTAATCAATCAATCAAATATGTATCTATCAATGTTTGGTTCCCATTTTCGCTCTTGGATTTCGGTCGATTTCTACAGTTAATATTTAATGTCGGTAGAAGTTTCAAAACAACATGACGATATAGCAAACAGACATCAATAAGCGACCAAGGAGAGCGACTAAAATGTTGCGACTGGTTGAATCTATAAGACAATAATGTTTGGATTCTATGTATCCAGTATGTGATAGTCTCTAGTTTTTTATGCTTTATGGAATAAAAAGAGAAAGTTGGATACTGTCGAAAATTGAAGATCTTTTCATGCCAACAGCATAAAAAACAAAGCTTTAAGACTACCTTATTTTATTAGCTACAGGAGACAGAGTTTTTATGCGTACTACAATGTTGCTGGATTTTAATTCTTCTAAAATTTTGCACGTTGTATCTCTTCGAACAAAAAGCTTGTTTCTGCCACGTCTTTTCAATAATATCTGGAATATGATCGTAAACTCCAAAGGAAGCTCTACAAACTCTTGTTATGATACCAAATAGCTAAAATTAGTAGTTCGGACACAGTGAGGGAAAGTTAAAAAAATTGTATATAATTTCTGGAGAAATTTTAGAATAGGACGTAAGTAACGATGAGAGATTCTCTTTGAGGTATTTCTCTTTTCCTCATTACACCGTCATTTCGCCATTTACTACTCCACTCTTGGTGTAATATTCTGATAAAAACCGTCGGTGTTCGATATATACTGGAAAATTAGTGCACAGTGACGTTGTAATAATCGAAAGAGAAGGAAACAAAGAGAGGCTCTGAAGGTTACTTACGTCCTATTTTGAATTTTCTCCAGATTTGACCACCATTAGCAGTGGTATCAGAATAATTGAATATTTCGCCAATAGGTTTTTGCTTATTATCTTCTTCCGCAAGCGTTGGAGCGTTTTACGGTCTTCGAAACTGCGTTTTCTTATTAAATCTCATATGAATAGCATATATCGATTTATTTTTAGGAGGCAATGGGAGGAATTATTTTGTAAAAGTTAATTTTCTCGAGCGAAATCCCATGTAGCAAATAATTTTACCAGTCATGCTCAAATTTTGCACAGATATTCTAGGACCCAAATTCAATGTAGTATGATTTAGATTACAAATATCAAAAAAACGAGTAAGCGCCAAATTCACGCGATTGCACAGAATAGGAGTAAAGCCATGTCAAGTGATCCTCGATTTTTTCGCAAAATCACCGATCTTCTTAAGGTATATTTTATTGTATAGGGATTATGGTGAATAGCTTTTGGTATTAATATTTCGTTACAATTCCTTTTTTTCTTTAAGATATTAACCCTTAAACTTTATTGCATGATAAAATTGAAAATTTTATATCTCAAAAACTACTGAAGATAATTCAATGAATTTTTGCATACTTATGGAATGATATTTGCACTATCTTATAAAAATATTTTTACTTTATAATTGCGTGAATAACGGTACTTTGCATCTATTTAAAATTTTCAATTGTATTTTTTCTTGTGTTCTTCACGCTAAAAATTTTCAAAACGTATGTTAAGTTATGCGGCAATCTTTCACCTTCAATAATCTGTATTTATAATTTTTCATTTTTGTTCCTATCGAGAGTTATGGAGGATTTTGTAACAGTGCGCTGTTTCAACGCACGGCCCACTTTGATGCAGCCCGCGAGAACGTTCATATTGGCAACGTCGCACGTCACTACGTCAGAAAGCGCATCGTGTAGGAAGTGCGCATCGCATGACTAAAAGAAACCATATCTCTCGATTAGCGCAAAAGGGCAAACTTTTCAATACGAATTATCGAAGGTAATTTTTTTCCGGATATTTTGAGATGCGTTAAATTTTTTTGACTGAAGTGCACAACGAAAATTATAGTTGTTAAATATATTTTATATTATTATAATTTAACGCTACTAACGATTAACATCTTTAAAAACACTTTTGTTAGTCAAAATACATCTACGTTATATCCAAATTCTTTTTTAGTCTACAACATTACTATATGAAAGTGGAAAATCTTATGCCAACAGCATTTTATTTCACGTTTTTATTTTCACCGAGTGAACAACGATGTGTCTTTTGAAAAAAGTTTACGTAAAATCTGTTGTTCAATCGCATCGATGTTGGGGTTTTTTATCACTATTGCTTCTGTTAATTCTGTTGATTGGTGGTTCTCCAAGTTCTGGTACGATATTATTTATTTTTGTCGAATTTCAATTATTCATCAACGATCTTTATTTCAAAATCCTCGTTACAGTTTTCCGCATGTACCTGTTGAGTCATCGAATATTCCAGTTCCATTACTTTGGCAAACACTATAAGAAGAAAAATTAAACGCGTAAATTTTCCTATATTTTAAACGCGTTATAGAGGAACCCATTACTATAAACATTGGATGTAAAATCGAAAATTTAAGGAAAATTGTGTTTTGTTCATGTCCATATTTATTTTCGTTGTATTTTTTGCGCCCATTACGACATATGCTACACATGTGTTGACCAATATAATTTTTAAATTTATCACTCCACATGGATGCCATAAAAACAAGATACGACGAACATATTTATGAATTTTTTTTAACGGAATACATCATTCGTGTGATCGACCCATATTTATAACATAAATCAATCGAATGTTTTTTTGAGCAAATATTGTATATCTTGAGATAATATAGCATTTCGTCCAGTTCTCTCTATATGGGAAACGCCCAAGTGCGATCGAAACAAAAACAAACGTCAAAACGTTTTCTCACTCGCACTGATGCAAATTAAATGAGCGCGTAATTTAACGCACGACCCGATGACGCATGGCTGAAAAGGCGCTATGTGGATTTAAGAAAAGATTCACAATCTACCTCTTAGACAAAACCAAGTGAAAATAAAACGTGGTGAAATATGTCAATTTGTGAAAAATATGCTAACGCAGATTAAAACATGCCCACTGCTCAACTTTGCTCATCGGCTGGCAATAACCGAGCGCACTTGTCCGAGGTATTGAGTGACAGAAAATTAAATAACTCTTGAACAATATAATAACGCTAAAGAGCATGCAAATTACTCAGAAAAAATTCACTTTCAATTATCCATAAAGAAAAGCTTGTCTTTTTGCTTTAATCTCAGAGATGCCATTTTTGAACATGAGATACGCTCCTTCAAAGCGATGCGCATTAGGACGTTGCGACGTGCGGCATTGCCAATAGGTACGTTCTCGCGGGTTGCATCAAAATGAGCCATGCGTTGAAACAGCGCACAGTTACAAAATCCTCTATAACTCTCGATAGGAACAAAAATGAAAAATTATAAATACAGATTATTGAAGGTAAAAGATTTTCGCATAATTTGACATAAGTTTTGAAAATTTTTAGCGTGAAGAACACAAGCAGAAATACAACTGAAAACTTTAAATAGATGCAAAGTACCGTTATTTACACAATTATAAACCAAAAACATTTTTATAAGATAGTGCAAATATCATTCCATAAGTGTGCAAAAATTCATTGAATTATCTTCAGTAGTTTTTGAGATACAAAATTTTCAATTTTATCATGCAATAAAGTTTAAGGGTTAATATCTTAAAGAAAAAAAGGAATTGTAACGAAATATTTATACCAAAAGCTAATCACCATAATCCCTATACAATAAATTATACCTCATGAAGATCGGTGATTTTGCGAAAAATTCGAGGATCACTTGACATGGCTTTACTCATAGGTAAAATAAGCGTTGAATCGTTCCTCCACCTCTACAAATCGCCTACGAGAGCAGAAATTTCCGGGCAAATTTGACATTCTCTTCTCTCGGACATTCAGCATCAGAATTGATACATTTTCGCATTAATTTTTTAAACCGCGCAGTTTTTAAAAAAATCTGCACACATTAGGTATTGTTTTAAATAACACTTGAAGACGAGAAACGTCAGAATATTTATCACAATTCTTCGTCCACTTGGATTTTGAATCATTTAATTTCAACAGCAGCGTGGTTGTCATCCCCTAGGAGATAGATAACATTCCATTGTCTTTCTTCGTGTAGTACTCGGCGGTTAGAAATATCACAGCCAAGAATTGATCCATTGCTGGATTGCTACTTCTATGCCGTAGAAGCGGGCCCGTAGCATTATTATAAAATTGTTACAGCCCTACCCAGAGCCAACCAGTCCTACACTAACTTCAATCCCTGGTTGAAATGTCACCTGAGATTTTTGATGTCTCTGGAAATGAATTGTTTCATTTTAAATTTCCAAGACCTGGAACTGTTTCTTCGACTGCTTCCTTGGGCTAGTATACTTACAAGCACTCTCATCTGCTTATTACTTTAAGCAGCAGTAAAAGATGTCCCCACATGGTGGATATCCTGTGCCAAGAGAACATAATAATTTGTCATGGTGAGTGGTGAATCTCTTTTCAATATTTCTGCAAAATAGTATTAGAGCGTTGTGTAAAGGAACGTTTACGATTCCTCGAGTGCCGTGTTGGATGGGAAATATCAATTTCTTCTATTCAGTACGATTGCAATTCAAAATCTGCGCTCACTGGAGCAAGCAGGTTTTGATACAGGCAACCCGGTGCCTCCGTAGATGCATGCATTAAAAACTGGAATCGGTGACGACACCGTCGATCGCCACGTTGTGAACGGGCATGTACACGTGGTAGTCCTTCATAGAGGGCTTGGCGTCAGTAACGTCATTTGCTTGATTTTTGTGATGGTATCCAACGGGGAAAACAGATCGAAATGGTGAGTTAAACATAAGCAATTATGTGAAAACATTCCCCCTAGAGGCAGGATTCAAATCTGCAACCCTCGAAACTCCGGCCCAATGCAGAAGCCCTTATGTGATCTGTGGACTATGATGACGTCCCAGAAAGAACACATGATGATCGCATTGGCGACAGTGATCGTGTGACCTCGCTCTAGACACGGACAAAAAACACCGATTGACTCTTTGAATATTCATAAAACAATTTCGCCGATGAAATATGTTGGAGTTGAGTTGAGACTAGGGCTTGCAAAGACAGCTTTTAATATTTTTGTTGCCAAATGTTTTTCTGAAAAATGTTCCCCGCTTAGTGCTTTTAATATTTAAAGTGAGATTTTCAAAAGATTTTTTTTTCTTGAATTGACACGTTTAAAGCGTTTTTAAAACAATTGGCATACAAACATTAAAAGCTGCATTTCCAAGCTCAAGTCTCATTTTAACTCAAAAAAAATTCCATATCCCAGACAGGCATTTTTTTAGAGATTATGTGAAAAAATTTCCCGCAGGGTATCTAGCGGGAAAATTAAATAGATGTAATGCGTTGGGTGGCCGCGGCTACCCAACACATTACATCTATTTAATTTTCCCGCTAGATAGAATTTTTTCACATAATCTCTAAAAAATGCCTGTCTGGGATATGGAAATTTTTTGAGTTAAGATGAGACTTGAGCTTGGGAATGCAGCTTTTAATGTTTGTATGCCAATTGTTTTAAAAACGCTTTAAACGTGTCAATTCAAGAAAAAAACTCAGTTTAAATATTAAAAACAACATTTTTCAGAAAAACATTTGGCAACAAAAATATTAAAAGCTGTCTCCTAAAACCCAAGTCTCAACTCAACTCCAACATATTTCATGGACGAAATTGTTTTATGAATATTCAAAGAGTCAATTGGTGTTTTTCACAAGTGAAAATTTATGCACGACCACTTTGCTCAACCCCTTAATCATGTCTGATTGAGCTCAACTTTTTCATAGAGACTGTTTTCTAGATGCTAATGCTGCTGATGTGTGTCCGGTTACAAAATTCGATGATCACTTTTTCCTCATACATGCCATTGGCATCCTAATATATACAGTTTCCTGAATAGATGCACACTCTGTCGCCTTCAAACACCTAGCGTCGAATGATTTTGTGAATATACAGTTGAAGATTTGCGGCTGGAATTAACATAAAATGAGCGACAAACTAACACGAACATCGGTCGAATTAGTTTGAAATATGGCGTGGGAATTTATGGAAATAAACATAACAATTGGTGAAGAAACAAATATTCAAATAAATTCTTCGTATTTTTGTGTAGCCTCTATGATGGATTGCCCTTAATGCGCAAATTGGTCTCATTCAATTTTCCCTTTTGGGAATTAATATTGCATAGTGCTAGGCGTTTGGTTCCCTAACCAAACAACAGAAGTTCGTTCCCGCTTTCTCATCGGCTAACCAGTGCTTCTGTGTTTACTTCCCGGGACATCACTAGGGACAAACAAGTTGCTTTAGGCGTTTACGCGTGTTGTGTGAACTGTTTTTGTGTCTAACTAGTGTTCATTTGGGTACTAGTTTAGATACATTGTGTAACTAGAGACCCAGTTGGTGCTATTTACCACCCTACTTGGGACCAGCCAGTTGATTAAGTGTTCACACAAGACATGTGATTTTTTGAATTTAGTGTGTAAGTGGTGCCAAGATTGTGTCAGTTACTGAAGAGGAGTCGCAGAAACTTTCATGTGTAGATCTGAAAAAAGCACATTTGGTACATATTGATATGACGTTTTACAGAAGAAATACGTCCAATTTTTCATGCAAGGTACATGAATACATCAACAAAAGGACGTACCACATCTGAATAAAATTCACATAAAAAGTCATAGTAGAATCAAAAAAACATTTTCTCCGCTCCCATGACTGCAAGGGTTGACCGGAATGATTTGGTAAACCAAGCGCACACGGAAGCTTGCTGAACCCCACCCTCTGTCCGCACAGCTCGGAAGTGGGGCACGCGAAATCCAACATGACGCCACTCGGAATCGATTCGAACCCGTTTCGGACCAGTCAAAATAGTGCTTGATGTTGATGTGTGCACTATTGCTCTTCATGTTTGCTGCTAGCTACAGTAGGGAAGTAGGGTTGATGTACCAATTGTCACATGCTTATGGAAAACTTTTGTTAAAATCGATGAAAAGATCTACGGTCACTGTTTATATGTTAAACGAAACGCTTTCAATCCCTATTTCCTAGAAAAAAATATAAAGACTGCTTACTAAGCAATTTATGTATTTGAAACCGCTTGTACTGCTATAGGAATGCATGTACCAATAGTTGTCCCATAGCTAATTTCGGTTCCTATTGTTCCTTAATTAGGCATACTATTGGTACACCTCAACTGTAGGAGCACCCACCCTACTAAAAAGTTGAGAATGATTTTTGTACCACTGCCACTTTGACTGTGGATTACGCCCCGATCAAGTCGACCTTGACTGAGTGATGACGAGTAGATTTCGGGTGGAATAAAATTGACGTATACATTCGGTAGGTAGATACAGAACAACACACCTACACAGACGAACGGATGGTGACTTTGTTGTCGTCGTCGTCGTTGGTCGTGAGGAACGAACACGGTGAAGGTCGCGCTCGCGGATCAACGCATTCCGAAACGGTGGGTGATGGGTTTCATTAACAGTATTTTTTGTTTTGGGTTTTTATCGGGCAGGTATCAACCGGGCCGCCGGTGGCACAATCCCACCGATACTATCAGCTCTTGTGCTTCGGATTTATGCGTAATTGGTGTTGATGGTTGGATTTGACAGCGGAACGCGATAATGAATTTATAGATTGGAATAATTTGGACTTGGAGGATTATTGCGTGTATGTAGGTGGGAAGGTGGATTGTGATGGCCATCTAAGCGGTTTCTGGACATTAAACGCATTGATTGAGACGGCGTCGATTCTATTGTTCTTCATGGCATCAAAAACTGAATTTTGTTCTGGTAACTGTATGTCACCAACCGAAATGTAGGGGATGCATGCTCATCTTACCTCCAGTTTCCCTAGGACGTGATACGGTTAAACAATGCTATCTCAAAATACCGCGAGTTCTAAATACGCTTGAACGTTGATAATTAACCAACCGAAATCAGCAGGACAATTAAGGCGGGTGAATTAAAATGAGGTTAATTAAAAAAATATGTAAAATTTGTAGATAGTGTATAAGTTGCCCTACCGTACCTCTCGGCCCTTTCCGATGGAAACGCATGGCCGTTCACTGACCAACTGTGGTTCCAAGCGTCTCCATCCGAGTTAAGTAGAGAAAAAACTTATCGCATCATATTTCAACGAGTGGATAGCGAAAGTACATCACTATGCAGAAAGTCACTGCTCGTTGAGAATGAGTCGGGTCGGAAGTCCTGTAAATCAAGCTTAAAAATGGTGCCCTCAATTGAGCTCTCGTACATCTGCCAAAGTTGCGATATCTTCTCGTCCCATTCCTTCAACATCAGTGGTTTTCCTATGGTCTTACATTGGCGGACGAAAGAGGATACATGGTAGGAGAGGGTCTGGTTTGCACGTAGAAATCACAAACATACAAAAAAATAGCTGCAATGCGACATTCGTTTTCCCGTACGTTCGGAGTTCGTTTCAGCGGTGGCAGTGGCAAGTAGTCAGTGTAGTTTCAACGTGCTACCAACTGGCGCCACGTGTTTGCCAGGGAGTTTGTGCATGGTGACAGTTTCTTTGTGTTCAAACATGACTCAAAATGACACGAGTGTGTGTACGTGAGCTGCACCCATACCAAAAAACGAGCAAAAGTCTGCTTTCCCGTCGATGGCTTATATTAGAATGAATTTAGTGAAAATAGACAAACAACAAATCAGCTGTTTTTAGCGAACAATGTAAGATCTTCATTCGCTCTCAAACAACCATCAGTGGAGCTCAGACAAACAGCTCAGCGACCGTTTGTATTTTCGCACTCGCTGAACAAAAGAGCGAGAGAGTATCCAGACACCGCAATCTGCGAGAGCGATGATTAGTCGCAGCTCTTCCTTCGCTGGGAGCTGGATGGTGAAGAGGGTCCACACCGGTCGACTATGAGTTAGTTGCTATTAATAAGCGGTTCCGAATTCGCGCATTTTTCGTGACACCGTTTCACGCGATTTCGCGGAGCCGCGAAGACAATTTTCGTAGGAAACAAAAACCAAAAAAAAACACCCTTATCACATCTTCGGCGAATGAGTACGTAGTGTTAAAATCTTATTATTTGCAGATCATATTAAACAAAAACAGGCTGGTATCTGCAGTGGCTTCAGCAGCTTCATTCGTGTGAAAGTGACCCTCATGTTGTGCACCAAAAAAAAAAAGAATGGAATTTCGATTCTACTAATTAATTTGTTGTGACGCTGTAGATTGGATCACAAGACATAGCAATTAGATTCAATTGATTCGCGACGATTGACTGAATCAACAACCGATGATGGTTTTGGTGGCCGGCATGCCCGCATGGTTGCGCACATCTACGAAGTGAAGATGACAGATGAGCAGAGGTCACTCTGTGCGGTTATGGTCTGTGGTCACATAATTTCGCAGAGAAATTTCGGTCCGTCTCGTTATCAACTGCGCCGATGGGATGGGATGGTTTGGAAATGCGTTAACGAAATTCTAGCTTTCTGTAGATAATTGAAATGGAAAAAACCGTAAATGTGTGTGTGATAATTCGAGCAGGAAGAGTAATTAAGACCTCTTTTTTTATCGTGGTGACGTGCAGTATGAAGGGGTATTTTTTGGATAAGCAGCTTTATCTGGTGCACGGCGGCTTTAACCGGTTGTTTGGGTGTTAGGAATGCGGTGATGCTGTTTTTCCAGAGAAATGATTTTCTTATGGGAGCTGCGCATTCTTTTTTGTTTGAATAAATTGCGTTATAAAACCGGTCTTCTTAGTAGATAAAATAACAACCAATTGTAGCAAGAATCAACGGGAGAAACAGTTTGGATCGCTTTTGATTGCGATATTATCCAATCACTTGAAAATTAGATAATATTTTCCAATGTTAGGCCCGATTGTTGTCATGAAAGAAGGACGTATTATTCGATTTGAAGTATATGAGCGTAACGTTTTAGATATTCTTTGCACCGGAAGAATGCGTGTAAATGTCTCTGTTTACGAGTCCACTTACCCTACTTTAACCTTTTGATAATGTGGATAATATGAAAGTTACCTGATAAACAAACTCAAACAAACTTTCATCCACTGGTAATGCATATACAAGATCCGATGGACAGATAGCTAAATTCGATTTATGTATTTTTATTTACACATCGCAAGTATTAAAAGAACCACGGCTCAGTAAAGGTAATACATTAAGACGTGTCAAATGAATGAACTTTAAAAAAACAAGCTCCCAAGTAAAAATTCATATCCGTGCTTGAGTCCAAACCTAACTACAAGTTCGAGTTCGAATCCAAGTTCAAATCCAAGTATGAGACCAAATCCGGGTTGAAATTAAAATCCAAGCACAAATCTAAGTCCGAGTCCGATTGCAAACCGGTACGTAGTTCGTGCCGAGTTGAAATTCGAGTTCCGATCCAAGTATAAGCCAAAGCTCAAGTGCAAGCAGAGTTACAAATATTCATATTCACTGAATGAAAATTGAAGATATTCAACCGCATTCATTTTCAATGTTCAGTGGCGCTACCGAATACGTCAAACAAGCCAACTGTCCATTCACTCACTGCAGGTTTTCATTCGTCTCCGTTTATTGCACGAAGCGAACGTGCAACAAGGAATCGAACGCATCAAAGTAGGCGCAGGCACAATGTAAGCGATGATAATTATAAATTTATATACCTTTCCAACTTTTGAAACATTTTCCTAGATGCTCAGTGAAATGAATATTATTGTACGATATTCGATTGAATGAATAACATGGATTTTTGAATGAATAATTTTTCTGTTCATCACGAGTAGCATCATGTTCATTTTCAGCCGTCAAAAAAGTGTTTCGATTGTTTTTAACTCTGGGTCCGATTCCAAGTCCGAGTGCGTGTCTACTCGGTGTCTAAGTCCAACGAAGTTCAAGTCCAAGTCCATGTTCAAGTCCAGATCCATTTTCAAGTTCAAACTCAAATCCAATACCAACTCCATGTTCAAATCTGAGTCAAAGTCCACGTTCTAGTCCCAGTGTAAGTCCATGTCTAAGCCGCTGTCGAAGTCCTATTTTAAATCTGAATCTAGTCCGAGTCCGTGTTCATGTCCAAATTTAAAACTGATCCCCCGTCTATGTTGAAAGCCGAGTTCGATTCCATACCGGAGCCGAGTTCGTCTCAAGTTCAAGAATGACGTGCAATATCCCAGCCCAGCTTCATATCCATGGCCAACTCCAAATCCAAGTCCATGTCCATGTTCAAGTCGCAATCCAAGACAAAGACCAAGTTTAGGTTCAAGACCAAGTCAGAGTCCACGTTCCAGTACAAGTCCGAATCTAAGTTCAAGTCCAAATTCGTATCCTAGACTAACTTCAAGTTCAAATCTGAATCCAAGTTGAAATACAAGTCTAAATGTAAGTCTAATTCCAAATCCAAGTTCATATCCAAGTCCAAGTTCAAGTTCAAATTCAAGTTCAAGTCTCAGTTCAAGTCCAAGTCAAAGTCGAAGTCCAAGTCTAAATCCAAGCGGAAGCCCAAGTCCTAGTCCAAGTTCGAGTCCAAGTCCAAGTTCGAGTCCATGTTCGAGTCCAAGTTCGAGTCCAAGTCCAAGTCCAAGTCTAAGTCGAAATCTAAGTCCAAGTCTAAGTACAAACCCAAGATCGAATCCAAATCCAAGTCCAAGACCAACCCGTAGGCTATATCCAAGTCCACATCCAATTCCGAGTTCAAATTCGAATCCCAATTGCAACCTGGACCGAAATCATGTCCAATTTCGATTTCAGTTCCAAGTCTAAGTTCGAGACCGATTCTAAGTTTGAGTCCGTGTTCAAGTCCAAATTCATGTTCAAATCTGAGTCAACGTTCAAGTTCTAGTCGTAGTGTAAGTCCATGCCCAAGCCACTGTCTAAATTCTTCTTTCAATCCGAGTCTGTCCAAATTCAAACCTTAGCCCACGTACAAGTCCAAGGCAAAATCCGATTCCGAACCCGAGCCTGTGTTGTGTCAAGTTCGAGAGCAGATCGAAGTCTGAGTCTAAGAGGCCTGAGATCAGGAGTTCAAGACCCATTTCACAGAGCCACACATATGAATGTTCCAAGAGTAGACGTCCAACCATTTCCATGTCGAGGTACGCCGCGGGGAACACGATAACTCTTAACAAAATTGTCTGAAAATTCAATAAGATTTGTAAAGATTAGACTTGTAGTTACTCGATGAACCAAAAAAAAAAAATAGAAAAAAAGTTCGAGTTTCGGAAAATGGCTTCGTAAAAACCGAAACATCTCTTATTCTACTGCAAAATTTAAATTAAAGGGTGACCCACATCAAATTGCATCACGCAGTAAACCATAAATCTTGAAAATGTGGGTAGAAGTAGTTAAGAGTGTATTGTTTAAACTGTATTTTTATCGCTGTCAGTTTTCCAAAAATTGTTACCGATAGATTGAAATCTGCGTGCGTTATAGCAAATACGGGCGAGGAATGCATGGTTGTTTAAAACAAAAGAAGTTCAGCATGGCAACCGAGATTGTGGGAGACTATTTTAGAGGTTCAATACTAACAATTAGGTGGATAAAAGAGAAGTAAATTTTTTGCCCACGATCACCAGACGCCCCCTTAAACCAATTTGTGCATTGAGGGTACAGGACCTAACATAAATTGAGTTGGATTTTTGTGTTTCGAGTTCCTTTCTTCGGTAACTAGCATCAACTTGGGGCCAAATTAGACGATGTATCTGAACTCGTACCGAAATTAACACTATTTAGACAGTATCACTCATTGTTGGCAAAAGTAAAACAAGAGACACGATCCAGTTCCGATATTCAGCAAAGCCGGAAGCGATTCATTTCATTCTTCGGTTTTTGTGATTGTTTAGAAAAATGACTCTTTTTCAATTATTCGCTTTTTTAACCCATTCATGCCCATGTTGTTTGTGAACAGTTATAACATTTGATTGAGGCAAGATTTTCGCAAAAAAAAACCAAAATAGCTCATAAATGTGACTATTGCCTTTCGTTACAAGGATCAGCCCTAGAACTAAAGTTATTGTAATTAGTCTGATTGGATACCGATGAAGCAGTGCTGCCAGACAGTTTACTTTGACGACTGAACATGAATTTTTCATATATCTTCGTTATGTAGCAATATTATTGAAAACTGATAAAATCTATCACTTTAGACCGTCTTTGGCTTCGTTTTCTACGCAATTGAACTATTGTAAATATTTTAGGAGAATTGTATTGAGCATTGGAAGGTAAAAATTGAGCAGCTTCTATCACTGCGAGGAAAGCACCTATCTTTATGAAAAAAAGGCCTTTCGTGTTGCTTGACCTCACCGTTTTTAAGGAAAAATAATTTTGAAACCCTACATGCGCTAGAAAAAATTGGGCATGAAAGGGTTAATTTATAATTCACTATTGTTGTGTTCCTTATATGTCGTTTAATTTTTAAACTTTATTCATATCTTCTTTTTTCGTTTAAGTTATTATTCAATAAGATAAATTTAGGTGGTCCTCATGAAAGGTAGTTTATTTTCAACTACGGCAAAGCACAACCCGTTGTTAAGTTCCTTTATACTCACCTTTGGGTTAATTGATCTCAAAATTCAGTTAAATTGTGTGTGCGTGCAAACCTTCCAAATCCTACTGTGCGTGAGAAATTTTTTTTGAATCTGGTCTAGCTATCTCATGTAAACAACCTAGGTTCGGGACGTAGTAGATGTTAGCGCTATCGATTTTCCAATGACTCATCGCTGCAAACGCCGAGGCCATTTTACCGTTGGCAAACCCCAATTATTTATAATACGAGAGTCAAATTTCACCATTCTAATATCACAATGGATGTTATGTTGGATGCGATAGTGTTTTTAAAGCACGTGTCTCAAAATGGCTCTTGGTCCTCTTTGACTTAATACAGGCCATTTATTACAAGCATAATATTCAGTATATTCATGATACGCTTGTATCTATGTTGCTAATTAGTTTTATTACAATCTAAACATGCATTAGGGAACACTCATAAATTACATAACGCAAAAATTGATCAAGATTGACTCCCACCTCCCCCCTTGTAACAAATTGTCACAAATTTATCTATCCTGCTCTCCCCTATTACGACACGAATTCCTAAAAAAATTTCTTCACTAAAAACATGTTACGTAATGTTCTAGCTTACTCCCCCACCCCCAAATGTCACAACACGTAACACTTTGTCATAGACCACCCCCCCCCCCCCCCAAAAGCGTTACGTAATTTATCGTAATTTATTTTAAATCAATCATTCCATGCAATTTCATTATATTTACACGCGCACCACAACTGAAAAACCGAAAGGAAATGGATCAAAACTGTACTATATCAACACAGTAGTGATCAATTTCAAGCAAATTTAATCCGTTCAACAGTCCGTGCACAGTTACTGATGACAGAAATCCGCGTAGAGATGGATAAAGTCTTCGCTCCAACACTATTTCCCATTAGGAATGTAAAACCTATACGTTCGCGTCATATAACCAGCACGAAAGTCTGCGCTGATTTTGCCCGGATTCGGTCGGCGTTTAAGTTCGGCTCGGATCGGAACACATTTTTCTATATCATACGCTCCCAGCTGCTGTTTACCGTACTTGACGTCGGTGCTTTCTACCTCGAATTAGTAGGTCTGAAAGTATCGCACATTCATCTTTGCATTTTGTTTTGTGCATTAAATAGCCACATCGACGTTTTGATTACTCCGTTTTTTTTGTATTTCTCGAGTATCTATTCTCATTGGCAGTTTTCCATCATACTGGAAATCTGCGTACATATTTCTGGAGTTCTCATTGTGCTTTCAACGAGAGAGGACGCGTAGCACCGTGGATTCGCGTCGTTTCTAGTTAGATCAGGGAAGTGGTGTTCCGGATAGTGCGTTTGAGGTTTAAGAATAAAAAAAACTGACATCTTTCGGTTTTGGAGCACTGAGATTGTCAAGTGTAGAAATATGGCAAATATTGTTGCCAAGTGTTGTGTTTGGCGGTTTTGGTTGTGTGTCCAGTGGCGCCATGCATGAAGAACATAAACCAACTGTGAATATTGAGTGATATGGAGTGCAAAAGGGAGTATTTTTCTATGATTTTTTTATATTGTATATGTACACTATTTCTTAGCTCGATCTAAAGTAGGATGATGACATGAATATGTGGTGTCGTGGAAGTTTTTTTTTTCTAAAAAAAGAGTGGCGTTGGAGATACGGTACGCAAGAGCTTCAATCTTTTGTTTCTGCTTTACATACCATTTACACGATTCGTTGGTGTTCTGCCACCGGCACAGCACGCCAAAAGTAGTTGCATGCACCGCTCATGTAAGCGTCGAACACGATCGATTTTTTTAACGTACGTAACGTGTAAGTGCGCGCAAGAGAAATATAACCTTATCCTGGCGGAACTGTGACGTGACGTGCGACGCTCTGTTCCATTGAGGGAAATGTATGTGTAGTGTGAAGCGTACTTTGAGCGTTGCTAGCTGCGCGGAAGAAATCGTATTTTTTGCTTGGTCTTCTTCGGATTGCTGTGGTCTAGTACACGTGTGATGGTGTTGGTGCCATTGTGATTGAATCGAAGGAAAATTGGAGAGGGTTTGATGGAATGGGCTCGAGCGCTCTCACTTCGTGTGCATGCGTGCTCAGTCACTGCAACAGTGTTCAGTCCATGGAAGCGAGACATCGTGTGCGTAACGTGGAAGAGATGATAGAGAGAGTACGTCTGTGTATGTATGTATGTATTGAGTGGTTTAAACCGAACTCTTACCGAGTGTGATAATATTGAGTGCGTGTTCGGGCTTGCAGTGAACACTTTTCGAGTTTTGTATGATTTTTGTACCATTTTTTTCACGTAGGGTAGGCGTATGTACATGATGTTTCGGCTTATGAGAGGGATTTTGCCAGAGCCCGCTCTGCTTCGAGCATGTACCATACCATAGCTTTGCTGAGATCATATGTACAGTACAAGCGTGTGGTTGAGACGGTCCAAGTCGCGAGGCAAGTGTGCGTTGAAAATGCGGGAGTTAATTTTGCTTTTGTTTCTACTGCAAGCGAGGATTGAGTGATTGTGCTGGTTGTGTATGTCAACGAGTGAACGCGAAGAACGCCGTTGCTACGGCCACTTTATACACAGACTGCACTGGCAAAGTGTCAGGGAGTGCATCACTCAATATTTTATCTCCACAAGCTGAATCTGTAACGATTACCGTTAGCTTTGGGTAGTTTATAGTGTGCGTCATTTGGGGTACCAATGAGTTTTTGCGATGTGTGTTACCACTGAGTGTCGAAGCTTAATATACAGGCATGTCATTAGGGCCCCTTACACGAGACGTTAGTAATGTCATTACTGAGCAGTAATGTCACTTTTAATGAACGTGTAAGGCGAGTAATGATGGAATTCCCATACGATTCCAGTAATGATACTACTTAGTAATGACACTTTTATTGCGCGTGTAAGGGCCCCTATTGGAATAACAGTTTTCACTTTCTGTTGGAAGTTATCGTGTGGGGTATACAGTGTCATTGTTCTTTCACAACAATGAAATTGGGTGTAAACCTTTATAATAAACCGATGAACAGTTTCCACTCTATTGCCTGATTCGATCTGTTCCTTTTATCTGAAAATCTTGCATTCATGCGATTATCTATCTTGATAGTAGTTTAAAAACTGTATCTGTATCTACTATCTTGTTACACCGGAAGTAGTTGTGTTAATGCAAACTGCTATGTGGCAGAATGCGCTCTTTCTTACCTCTCGACATTCTTATTGGAAAAGGAACCATCCGAGACATGAGACGAGTTACTCTTTTTTCGAACTGCATTTGTTTTCCGTTTCTTAAATTTAGTTCTCAAAAGTCTCCCATCTCATGCCTCCACACGAGTTTAAGTCTATTGATGACATTTTGTCCTTAGACCGGCGACGCCTGGGTGCTATCAGCCTTCTGCCGATAGTAGCAGAATGAGAGGGTGCGAACAAGATCTAATCAAGGAAACACAGCCGTAAAAATGAATATCTGATCGGAAATCAGCCGCAACATGACTTTAATTTGATTAATATCAATCATCGCGCGTCAATACAACTGAAAATTCGCCGTATCTGTTTTTATTAATCTAATTTCAAGTTTCGTCATTGCTAACCAGCCCGTGTATCAGGTTAACAAGTCCTTGTATTTCCCTTCATGGTCGTTATTATCGCTCGTATACGTGTATTTACAAATCATTCGATACGTAAAATAGGAAATACATACCTTGATTTATAACATCTCGCGCTATCATAACTCGTCTGTATAAAGTGTTATCACTCGGTAGTTTTCAACTAAATAAATATATCGTAGAGGAGAAGTAGCGAATTCTGTCTAAATACCGTTATAATAGATAATGATTCGGCCCATATATGATTAGCTTTTCTAGGCAATACTCCCACGGTCGGCTGTGTGGAGTTCAAATTGCTTTTATTTAGGGAACATAGGATACTTTCGGTAGCCGGCTACCCAGAGTTTAAAAAAACCATAAACTAAACAAAATATTTTCTTTTTCGAGTGATCGCGTACTCGAAGACTAACTAAACAGCTACCTAATAAAATATGCTTTTTAGGTCGCATCGCTTGCTTGGAGCGAATCCTAGACCTTATACCCTCCTAAACCACCAACTCCGCGACACCTATGGAAGAGTCTGATGAATCGTCGTCCTTCCGTTAAGTAGGTGGAGCATCAACACTTCCCGTCTACCTTATCCTTTATCCTTCCCCGTGAACGATGGAGATGGGGGCGGCCGGCAATGATGGCTATCATGTGTTGAGGTTTTAATCAGTGTTGCTGAACTCGTAAAAATAACTCCTATATTTCTCATTCGCGTGTTCTCATTGCGCCCAACACTCATATCCGAGTGTTCTCCATGCATGCTTTTCTTTCGTTCACTCCCCAGCCGGGTAGAATTTCTGCGAGTGCCAGTCGGCCAAAAGCCACTCAAATTGCACATATTGAAACCCACTCTTTCGTTCGCACCCACCCACTGGCGCGCACTCCTACTGCTGCTACCACTCGTCCATGCTCTCGCTCGCCCATGCTCCCACTCGCCCATGCTCCCACTCGTCCGTACTCCCACTCGTAGCCACTCGCGCTCTTTAACACAATCGTATCCACTCGCACTCTTTCAGTCGCTAGCGCTCTCGCTCCCACTCGCATTTCGTTCTTCGGTGGTAGACCAAGAATGTTAAATGAAAATGAATTTATTCGTATATTTTATGTACAAAGTACAAGCCGCGGCTGTTCGAAGATCGATTTGCACAATACGTCTGGCTTTCGTCACCGGTACAGCACGTCACGGGAACGTCAAAATTAGTTAAATGGAGGTATTCACACACAACATCAACAGCACGGAATGCTTTGACGTACGGAAAGTGTGAACGAGAGACGCATTCAACTCATCTTGATGGAACGGTGACGTGGCGTTGAGGGACATTTACGTTGATGGAAGCTGATGTATCGTCTGGATCGAGGTTGATATGACACTGGTATAACGGAAAAGGAAATGGCGCGGGAAATTCTCGATTCATCGATTCACTTTTTGTACAACGAAGTCATAAACGTATCCGTTTTTAAATTTACGTAATGCGGTCGCATTAAAACGTAAATTTAAAAAAAAAACTGCAGAATCGCTTGGATTACCACTTGTAAATATGTGGAACCTAAACATGTCAAATATGTACAATTCCCTTCAATGTTACAGGGAAAAAAATATTTTATAATTTTAAATTTATTTTCATGCACATATTTGGAGCATGAATAAAATTGTAAAATTAAGTTCCACCACAAATTCACACAACTTGTGGTGCTTTCTTCAACAAATTTTATTATAATTTTACACGTTGATTGAAGATTACAGTTTCATTAAACGGGATGCCAATGGACTTTAATGTATTTTTAATCCAACATTGCTGTAAAATAAATGACATGTAATATTATACGAACGAAAGTGTAAAATCATATGCTTTTTGATGCTCCAATTGAGTGCAACGAATTCAACTTAACTTTCAATCAAATTTTTGATTCAAGCTTTGTGTGTTTACATACGTATTGGTTTACATGTCGTTTAAATTTCATTATTTTTTGGTGTGGTATGCATTAGTTTATTGATCAAAAATACCTGTATTGAAGTTTGAGATTTTTTGTGGGATAATGAAGTCCAGTTTTTATTGTCAAATCTGTCACTGAAAGAATATATGCATAAAATTGAATAGTTACTACAAGAGTGAAGCTAATTTTTCATGATTATCGCGAACAAAAAATACCGCATTCAATCAAGTACTCAATAATGGTGAGATGTTTGAAATAAAATCCATTTTTCCAGATCGATCCCTTTAATTAAATAAAAAAATGGTATTGTCAAACATCGACCTTAAAAGATCGAGGAAAAAAATATTTATAATTGAACACGAAAACTTTTCTAAGATGAACGAAAATAAATTCGTGCAAACAACGATATCGTTAGTAATACACACAAACCTTTTTTTAAATAACGAATCATTTCGTTTCATTCACGAAATATAATTTCTATATCGTGCAACGTACACGTAATATGCAAAATTTAACAAAAATTAAAATTTGTAAATGAAATGAACGAAATCTACTATTTACAATGCACGAAAATAATTCGTTGTAGAAAACGACGAATGAACACTGCCTATGATCGCAAGTCAGTCCCATAAAGATAGGAAATCCCATATAAAACGGGACAAATATGCGATCATGGGTAGTATACATCTATGACCATTCCTGGTACATTCTGCATAAAATGAATCGGATCAAGACCTGTGCTTGATATTCGGATTAAATACATGGTTTCTAGATAAACGCATTTAATGCGGTTCACTACAAAAAATCAGACCCAATAACAAACATTGGCTTGTATAGAATATGTATGTAGGAGATCGACTACCGTCATAAAGTGAATTTCTAAACATAAGTACTTAATTTCTTGAAAATTTTGTGACCAATACCAATATACGCTGTACTTATCCTCCAAATTACGCGGACTCAGAGCAAATCTATCAGCTGTAAGAAAAGTACTGTATGCGTTATATATTTTAAAGAATTCGTTCACAGTCCCAAATTGAAACAGCCAGCAGACTGTATTAGAAGAAATCTCTAGTAAATGATTTTGCGCACTTCTCATTAACTTGAACTCCACACTGTGCGAGTAATCAAGCTGCTACTGAAAACTGCGACCTGTCAAAACACATGTATTTGAAGTTATAGAGATGGTACTCTCATAGATAGGCCAGTCGAACTAACCAGTCTATGAGCTAAATTTATTAGTAGAATGTTAAGTGCGTAATACGGTTCGAATCGAGTTTTTGTGCCACAAGCAATACTAGCATTAAAATAGTAATTTTTACTTGCTCGTCGACTTCTCACGCTAGCTTTCCCAGATATTTTTTTGCCGAATTAAGTAAAAAAAGTCATTTTCAATGGTAATGAAATAGTATAATGGATGATTTAATATTTAAATTTGACCAAAAGCATGGATGCGGGATGAAAAATTATAGAATTAATTGTCAAATTGTAAAGAATAGTTAAGGGAATTATTAAAATCAAACTTAAATGAAAATAGTTTCTCTTAGAGCGTCTTGGTAGGGTACTGAAAATGAAAATTTTGAAAATGCTGAATTTAAATGAAAATCAAAATGCCTGAAGAAACGAAATATCTCTGAATTAATTCCTACTATCGTGATTCACTTGCTTCTCTTATTCATACACATAATCTTAGGATTAGATAATTTTAACAAACATATAGCAAAAGTTTTGTAAATTTGTACTAATTGAGATTTGAACCTGACTGAACAACATTGTTTTCGGTAATACTGATTCTTCTTGACGAAAACAACAGTTTGCACAATACTGTTAAAATAATTATTCACGATAATTTACTATATACTAATGAGACGGAACTTTATTCCATTTACCATCTCAGTAAAATTGGTAGTAGCAGATTATTTTGTTTAACTTTTGCAATAAATTATATTGAATTCATGTTTCCAATTTTCATTGTTCAAAAAAGAAACTATCCTTAAAAAGTTTTAGATTTCATTGCTGGATATCACATACATCCTTCCCTTCTGCTCAGAAGTGCGTAATATACGCCCGTCACTTCTACTCAGAAGTGCATAATCGTTACAAACATGCAAACCGATTAGCCAGTATGGGCTGTTATAGAATATGTGGTATCATTTTCTTAAGGTGGTGTAGTGGGAAAAACATCAATATTTTTTTATTCGTTTAATTGTTAGTATTGAACCTCTAGAAAAGCCCGGCGGAATCTCGGTGGCCACACTGATCTTCTTTTGTACTAAACAACGATGCGTTTCAATGATTTCAGTCTATCGCCAACTTTAATAGCGTCTTTCTCGAAACCGCCTTTTTCAAATTGCCGATGACTCAAAAACCATTCAACGAATTGACTTGATTATTTATGAGAATGCATAACATGTGTAGTCAGTCGATGAACTAAGGGAAAATGGAATACAAAAATCTTCCTCGTTATTTTGAAGAAAAGTGAACGAATTTTATTTTTCGGGTTTTCTTATGCCATTTTCCGAAATTCCAACGGTTTTTTTTGGTTCATAGAGTAACTACAAGTCTATGTTTCAAAAATCTTATTGAATTTCCTATTTCAGACAATTGTATCAAGAGTTATCATGCCCACCGCGGCACTCCTTGATATGGAAATGGTTGAACGTCTTCTCTTAGAACGCTCGTGTGTGGCTTTGCCTGACTTCAAATTTGTCATTCATAATGAATGTATATTGTGCCTTGCAGGATAATCGCTCGATATGCGATTATATGAAAGCTCAATTGAGATAGGCGCGTGACAGCCGCCTATATAAATGTATAGGCAGCTTTTTCCTTGAAGCTTTCGAAAAGCACACAGTTGGCAGAAAAATAAAGCTCCACTGAAATCTGCTTGCGGAGCAACTGCGGCTATATTTGATGCGCCTTTCAGACGCCCGCAATGTGAGATTTTATTATAAGCGCGACAATACATAAACCTTAACGAGAGGTCCATTGTCACCTTGCCATCAAAATCGTATAACAAAATTACTTTCAGTTTGAGCTGTTTATAGTAGTCGCCCCTTAAAAGACAAGTTTTATTTAAGACACCGCACTTATAATTTGTTTACATATTTAAAAAAAAAATAAGAAAAACAATATATTTAATTTGTTCTTTAAATACGACCGGCATAAACCTGTATAGACAGATAACGTATGTAATGCAATAACAATTTAATGCGAACACGCGCACTGTTAGTTTAGTTAGTTTTTGCTTGCACTGTTCTAGGATTTCATCAGAATGCCGTATTCGTTCCCTTCGCTCCTTTACGAGCGCTCCCAGTTGCTAAAAGAGTGTATGCGTGCTGTTCTAATAAACATCTTCAGAGCTGTAAAGAGTGCTTAGCACACGGGAGTGGCTGGCATGCAGTAAAAACTCGCTGCCGAGGAGTCCCATCATGGGAACCCACTCGCCGTTAGAGCTGATATGCAGCGAGCGGACAAGAGTGCGAGTGACACACGAGCCTATAGTGAAGGCAGATAACTCACATGAATCAAACATAATTGCCACTCGTGCTGATTGTCACATAGTTGAGAGTTCTTCGAAAACGTGTGTACAGCAGTAGGGAGCATACAGTGTGAGTCTCGCGCTCGCAGGCGAACGAGGAGGATATGTTGGCTTCTCGCTCTTTTAGCAACACTGGTTTTAATATGAGTCGGATTGGTATGAATTCCTACTTATCTCTTCCTAAGCAACTCTTATTAGATAATTAGCAGTCATACATGATGAAGTCAGTGTGCAATCCGCCAAAATCATCGTCACAACGCAACGCAACGCAACGCAATACTGGAAATCTGCGTACATATTTCTAGTCCACAAAGAAAAGCTAAACGAGATGTCGGTGATTGTTTTGGAATTGATTTATCGAGTCGATCAGCATGCCTTTAAATATAGATGTTCGACTAATCTGTTGTTTAATTTATACATAACAGAGAGTATGGAACGTCAAGCTCAAACCGATGGTATTAAACCCGATTTATTTTTTCAGTAAAATGGAGACAGTTTGAAGCAACATTAGTTTTTTGCAGTTTCTTCCTACGTGGCAGATGTAGTGATTGTCATTGGTGATTGCCAGGCACCCACAGTACAGTTACTTCTATGTCAGGAATACCTCAAGGAAGCCACTTGGGACCAGTGATGTTTCTGCTTTAATTCAATGCGTGCATCTAGTACTGAAGATTTCAAGCTTTGCCATCGAAGACTCCAGTTTTTTCGTCTCATCTACTCAATTGAAGATACTGTATCGATTTTGTTGGTTATTTTCGGCAAATTTGTTTAATCCTACTTAGCAGAAGGCAAATAATTCTTCACATTTCCTTTCGATCATGTCCATATGAGCCTGCCTAGTCCTAGTTTTCCGTTCTAAGTTTATAACTGATTCGCTCTAGAATACCTATCCGTCTTTCAATTTCATTGCTTTCGTTTCTCTTAGTCTCAAATTTGCCGAAAATAACCAACAAAATCGATACAGTAGAACCTTGCGGCAATTAAAACATAGTAATCAATTGAAGATAGCAGATTTCCCAAAATAGCTTGAAACCTATGATCCGGTTTGTTTTGACTATCGTCCACTGGATGCACCGTTCTTTGTCGCGGTCAATGCTGGAAGATTACCCAAATTAATAGCTAAATAGCAGCATTAAGGAAAATGAGTCAGTGTATCGTAGCTGTGCACGTTTTTTCGCAGCCCCAGCTACGAAAGCCAATGTCAGCTGATGCACTGATTCCGAACCCCTGTTTGTTCGAAGGAATACAGCAAACCTGACACTTTACAAGGTCACCTAGGACGCGCAGCTATTTTGAAATAGAATAACATAAGCGTCACAACTATATTCTATCCAGTTACTAAAATTTTCCAATTATAAGATTAGTGAATATTTTTTAAAGATTTTTGTGTTTGTCTATATTTCTTATATTTTCACATACAAATTCTAGAAAATTTTGTACGAAAACCCACCGGTAACGAAGGAAGTTCATATTCTGCATATCGTTTGGGTAATCTATTTCCATTCGAATTAACCGCATTCCGAAAGTCAATATTTGTACTGATCCAATTATAATTGTATTCTTTGTGTGGCTCATCCCTTAGAACGATTGCTTTGGTGCGGTGTTTGATAACAGCAATGCTAAGATTAAGTAAATCTAAATTTAATTAATATTACACAGTATGCTGAGCCGATTCAAAGGAAAAATAAACACAAAATCGTTCGAAAAACACCGGAAGTTTGCTAATCTGAAATAAGCCCAACTTGTTGAAATATGCAGTTTGACGAGTTAGCAAAATTTTCGCAGTGGTTGAATGTGCTAATTATTTTTGGTTTGCGGTGGACTTAACCCTCAACAGTCCCGTCGGTAATTGATTCAATGAATAAAAACTTGAATCAAATTCCACTTAGGACTTAAACAAATTCTCTACATTGAAAATTAACGTTTGGAGTATACTTCGAAAAGATATCTTCTTATGTGCATTGACTTGTAAAAAGCCTGATTGCAAACAGAAGCGATTTTCGCGTGATCAGCTTAAACTTTTAGATCAATATTTTCAATTAACAAGTTTCAAAAAGCAGAACCAACCGTGAAAAATTTGCCATCTGATGAATGGTTTGAGGAGGCACCATTATAATAGCAGTCTGCTAACAGATAAAGTCTATAAAAAAATCCAAGCCAAATATGAAAGCGTTACTTAATTTAATGACACGAAACCCCGTCCAACAACCCACAACATCTGGGGACTAATCTAAATATTCCAGCAATAAGTCACCGACGAATCTGCTACTATCACATCAGTTGAAAAACCATTTTCAATGCCGGCCGGTCGGGACGGTGCGGTGCAGTGAAGCGTGCGTTTAATTTCTCCCCAAAAAGAAACGCTCAATTGGTGTTGGTATTAATAATTCAGTGAAGTAATTGTGTGTTTGTAAAGCTCTGATAGGGCAGCGCATCGAGCACTGCGCATCCCGCGGATTGTTTACTACGCAACTAACATCAGCACCGTTACCACCACCGCTCCGGGGACCATCTTTGTATGCTCACAGCAAGCATGCTGTTGTGGTTGGACAGCGAAGGGGAAAACACGGCGCACAGTGGGCTAAATCGAAAATAATATGGACAATGTACTTTTCATGGTTTCAATAGTAAAATGCTATTATTTGGGTGTCTTTAGAAAAAAATTTATGAAAAAGTTTTGCGCATATTTCGTATTGTTTAGGATTCAATTCTCATTTGGAAAATTGTTGTTTAAACCCCTAGTAACAATTAAGGTTTTATGATAGTTTTATAGCCACTGATTAATCTTAGATTGCACTTATAGCGTGCTATAAAACTTCAATTGTTACTTGGGACGTTATGTGGACGTACCTTTTAAGGTTTCAATTAATGAAATTCCCATATCCATAGGTGGAAATTGAAACTTTGTGACAACCCAGAAGTCAAGCTTTTGGGTTAATAACATTGTTGATATAGTAAGGAGGGAGTGAGGAGGGCTCCTGAATTTTTCTACTACGTAACACGTAATTTTCCTATATATTGCGGGATAAGCTTAAACATGTGAAGTTCATATGAGCGACCGAAAATAAAAGTCGCAAGGACAGAGCATGCCTCATAAAACCCACTTTCAATATTTTAGGATATAAAAATCGGAAATAACCTTCAGGCGTAAAAATCGGACAGATATCGTACACCTATTAAAAAGTTCTCATCCGCAAAGCTCGGCAAGAATGAACCTCTAGTGCAGTTGTTTTCAACCTTTTTCGTTCCATGTACCCCTTTCCGAACATTGATCACCATGATGTACCCCTTTCTGAAAGTTGTTTACCATCACTACCCTGCTAGAAAAAATGGTTTTCAATTGGCTGAAAACCATAATTTTACAATAATAGACTTATTCCTGAGCACTCGCAGTGACCATCTCAATTCTTGACAGACTGAAAAAAATATAAAAACAAATAGCCGACGGGAATGTTAGGATAACTAGTAAAAAATTTTCCCGCATTATTCACCCCCTACATTAGTCTAATTTACCGCTGGGGGTGAATTAACCGCCGGTTGAACACCACTGTTTTAAAGGTTCGAATCTAGCAATAGCTCTATGCATATTGGTCTCATGTGTATAGGGAGTTTCCATAGCACATGGGTCACTAGGTGACTCAGATTATCATGAATTTCGAGATATTTTCGAAATGATCACACGAGAGCACGATAACGTTAAGGCCAAGATCCCCATGTATATAGAGGATAGTGCAGTCGGGGTACGATTACACGATCTGTCTCCGCGTACACCTGTTGGCGCAGAGGTGCAGACAATAAGGAAGGTTTCACGACTGTAGTCAGTAAATCTAGACAGCAGTAGCGCCGATAGTGTCGGCAAATGCTACCAAATGATCTTTAGGCGACGCTGAAAATGCTTCACCATCATGAAAAAGAATCACCACACGCAATGATAAGTTGCATGCGCAGGATTTAATGACCACACATTGAGCTTGTTTTAATATTTATTTGTTGCAAATATACAACCGGACAACCGGTTCTTTTAAAATCCGACCATATCTAATCTGCTTTCGGATCAACAATAATTCGCTGATATTCTAAAGATTTCGAAAGAACTGTCGCAGAAATATTCAGCCATGACAGGTATCTTGAAAGTTCGCCTAGATCATAAGCTGTGTGATATCTTGTCTAAAGCAAGCAAATTATGTTAATTGGCGACAAGACGCGTCTAGATACCCGCTCACAAAGTTGCGATCGACGGTGTGGTCACCGATTCGAGTTTATTGGTTCAGTGAGTGAAGATTTCGCAAGATTTCGCATTGCATGGGACAAAATTGTGTGACCCTTCAAACTTACATCGGGGATCTTTTGTCGGACTGCTTTACCTGTTTATGTCTTCGTTGGCAAAGGTCGACAGCCTGTTCGGCTGTTTGTGTCGCACACCATGCATTGAACTAAATACAAGCAAAGGGGCCACTGCAGCGATATGGACCGTTGTGGTAAATGCGCAGAGAATCATGAGGATGACTTTTGCATTGAGAATGCTGAAAAGTGTGCCTATTGTGGGTAGTATCCACATGATAAATAACAACGCCCGAAGAATCTGAAGCATTCCCTTGAAAAACGTTCATTTGCACAAATACTAAAAAGAGTTATTCTACTGACTACGATAATGAAGGGGCTGGACTGCTTTATTGCACATTATCCCAGCTTTGTCCCATTTGTGCTTATATGAAGCACTTTCGTTAACTATTCTTTTATCAACTTAATATTTGAGAATAACACCATGAATTGTGAATATTGTGACTGATAGGGCCGTAGCGTGTTCTTCTGGTGCTTAAAGTAAAGTCAACAGAACATTGGCTTTCTCTTTCAGTTCGACTTTCACATAATAATTTGGTGTGAATATGGAAATGGCACACTTATCCTAACTTATTGCATAACTTATCCTCAATTATTTTAGAGAGCAAATCAAATTAGACACCCTTGGCGGTAGCCACCCCGGCCAATAGCACGCTACGGGCCTAAGTGAACATATACAACAAACCTTTCGTTCGGGATTCGAGATATACTTGCACACGAATAGGACATCAACCGGACTATAAGTTCGAAATATTCAAGCACAGTAATAAATTGTATAGGTATTAGACCGGAAACTTTTTTGAGCTTTTTTCGAAACACTGCTAAATAAAGTGGTAATAAGCTCTACAAACTATATGTCAAATATGAGCTTTTCCTACAGCTCTAGTTTAGATGTTTCTATGGTGAAATATATGGAAAATCGGCAATAAAAATCAAAATTCAATCAAAACTCCCACCGTTTTTCTGATTACCTCAAAACTTCAGGTGGTGCAGCCTTTTCAATAACGAGTAACTTTGTTGAAAGTTGTATAATGGTTGAAGGTTACTGGACAAAGTTATTTAGCTTCGAAGATTAAAAGAATTTTTGAAAATGTCTTATTCTAAATATGTGCGAGAAAGAGAGAGGCAGCATTTAACATTATATTAGAATATCTTTTTACCACAAAGTCGGATCAATTTGCAGTCTTCTGCAATGTTGATACTTTCATTTCCAGCTGTACATCTGAGAATTTTGGGGTGCATTAGATGATTCTGGCATTTACTACTAAATTTGTTTCCATTGCCGATATTTCATGTATTTTTACATACAAAAAATATAAAATATCGGCAATGGAAACAAAAAAAGTCAATTTTTGTACCGGGTGTTCCAAAAAAGTCAATTTTTGTACCGGTCTAATAGGTATGCCAATTAAGTCCCGAAATGGGTCGATAGTTTTGATAGATGTGTTCTATTTTTAATGTCACCATGGTCGTATCTTGTACACAACTCCTTTATTTTTTTATTGTTTGTCAACGAAAGTTTTTCTTACAACAGCTTTAAACAAATTTTTAAATTTTAACTTTGCGGGACAAAAATATTTTAAATTTAATTTCAACAAACATAATCAGTTCGTGAACAACAACCTAAAAGTAACTTTAAAAATTTAGAGTACTCGCAAATAAAAAAAATTTATATGATGATTCCAAAAATTATTTAATTTTTTCCAAGAATATACCCTTTTTTAATGTGATTATGTATTTTTTTCAAATCTACAGCTGATCAGCTTTTTCAATTGACTTTTGACCACCTTGTTTTTATTTTTTTAATTGGGCCCACTGTGCCGCCATCGCCCCGCGTCCGCCGTTGACTATAGTGAAAATTTTGTTTACTTTCGTTCCATCGGCGGCACAGCAGTGTTATTATTTAATCGGTAGAGATAGGAGTGCTTCGCTGCTCTGTACAGAATAGTAGTAGGTACAAAATTTAGTGTAATGTGCGCGGCTAGGTTAGTGTGGTCTTTGACATTGAACCGAACGTTGAATATCATTGCGATAGCACAAAAAAATCCCAGTTTCCGGGGACATCTGTAGCACGGACAACGGCGTGGCGAAATTTGGCAGGACGCTATCGTTTTTTATTTTGGTTTTCTTATATGTTACACGCTAGCGCTCAGCTAGCATCGTCAAGTCCATTATGTTCAAGGCGATTGATTGCTAGGCTGAGAAGGTAGGATTCAAGAAGAGATAGAGGGTGGTACTTCAAGGTGATAATTTACGGTAATATGTGGATGTGACAGTGAGAATTTTGAATTGAACGCTTAAAAGGCAAATATGGTTTGAAACGCCTTCTAACTGCTTGGAAAGGCGTCAAAAGACTTGAAAAGATTTAAAGAGCCTAAATCGCTTAAAAGAACTGAACTGAAGGAAAAGAGGTGTGGAATTTTTAAATTCATCTCATCAGTAACTAGTACCTACTAGGGGCGAGTTAGACGACAAATCCAAACAAGCACCGAATTGGCATCATTTAAACACTTAATCCAAACAGTCACACAACTTGTGTGAATGCCTAAAGCAATTGGCTGGTTTTGACTGATGTCTCGGATGTAAAGCTCTGGTTTGCTTATCAGAAAGTAAAAACGAAATATTGTTGTTTGGCTTGGAATCTAAACGTGCTCGCAAAAGCGAAGAACGTTAGATTAAACCAATTGGTGCATAAAAGCAGAACGCCTAACTTGGACAATGGTGGACTTATGAGTTTCAAACTTATATCTTCAGTAATTAGCACCAAGTTGGTGCTAGTTACTGTTGAGTTGAGTTCAAAACACGAAATTGTTTATAAACATAGCCAATTTGTTTTCTCATGAGGGATTAATCACTGTAACGACAACATCTAATTGGAGGTCTTGAATCATCAGAAGACATCAATCTTGTAAATTTTGCCTCCTGGCGTAAGTGAAGTTTAAAAAAATTGCGATGAGCGTTTTGTCAAATGAGTAAAAATTGCGATACCTGATAACAGCCTGCATAAAGTTCATTTGCGATGATCGTTTATCTCTCGTCTTAACCTGCACGCGAAACCGCCCTGATAAGAGCTCTTTCTTTACATATTTCCCACTTTGCACGCGGACAGAAAGTTGCATAATCCCGAACAGCTGGAAGCTTTACCAGATCACGTAGGGAGATGAACCTAGCCAGTGTTGAATATCTTCATCAATCTCATCACCAACAGCAGCAGCACTACAAGCAGCAATGAATCCAACTCAGTACGCCGAAGATCCCAGCATCCACCAGCTTCGCCGATTGGTGAACCCGGTTAGCAAAGCAAATCCCGTGGCTCGTTTTACCTTCTGGTGGCTGCGGGAGGTATTTCAAACGGGCCTCAAACGCCCCATCGAAGAATCGGACATCTACGAAACGTTGTCTTCGCACCAAAGCGAACAGCTGTCCTATCTGTTCGATAACCGATGGCGGCTGGAACTGAAGAAGCAGAAGGCCAGTTTCCTGCGGGTGATCTGTGGCATCTATGGCTGGACGATGATTACCCGCGGGTTGATGTACACTACGGTGGATTCGTTTTCAAGGTAAGATTAGCTCCGATGAACCGTTGCAGTGCTTGGGTTGGGGTTGAAAGATTTTGCTTTCGATTAACAGAGTATTCCAACCGTTGTGTCTCGGTGGGCTGGTGTCCTACTTTGCGCCCGGTCAGACCACGATCAGCCGGACGGAGGCGTACTACTATGCGGCCGGAATCGTTTTCTGCTCACTGGTACCGGTGGTGATTTTTCATCACTTCATTCTGTACATCTACCAGATTGGGATGAAGATCCGCGTGGCGTGCTGTTCGCTGCTGTACAAGAAGGTGAGATTATTTTGGGTGTTTATTCGTTTTTGGGTTACTACTTCAAGATTGACGTATGACGGCGCTGGTAGTTGAGTGGTAAGCGTTACCGCTTCTCGCACCAGTGGGTCTGGGTTCAATCCCAGGCGAGGTCAGCTCTCTGGCGTCGGTGATCGGCACTCAGTGCGGACAGAGGTCGACGATAAATAAACATTAAATATATTGATGTTTTGTTATTTACTTGTCTTAAAAACAATAGTTATCTGATGTGGAATCATTCTTCGAAATAGTTTCAAAGCATCAAATAATTCAGAACGAAGCCAAAAGTTTGAATGGATTAAAAAACAAAATAAAAGTTGAATCAAATCATGTATCAATTGATAGGAACAATACACTACTCAAAAAACAAAATCTGAACCTGTCGGCACGACCACCGTCGAATGGCCATAGCAAGCAAAGGGGCCGGCATGTTTTTGATAAATAAGTTATTACCAGCCTCCATTTGTGTTTTTTTTTCGCTCTCTCTCACAGGCCCTCCGGATCACGAAAGCGGCCGGCACGGACGGACTGACCGGACAGGTGATCAACTTGATGTCCAACGATGTCGCTAAATTTGATACGGCCGCCAGCTTCGTGCATGACACCTGGAAGGGACCAATCGAGCTGGTGGTGTTCGGGTACCTGATCTACCGGCAGATTGGTGTGGCGGGACTAATCGGCATCGCCTTCCTGCTGAGTTTCATCCCACTGCAAGGTGAGTACAGAATTGAAACAATCGATTGAAAGTGAAACGTAACTTTTCAACCTACTTCACACCTCTCGGAAGCAGACACGGGATTCTCTAGTGAACGCTTCCCAAGAGGATAGAGGGTGCCAATTTACGGAATTAACACCCTCTTCAGATGCTTGTAGTTTTTAATAATTCAGAGAGAATGATCCGAGTTTTTATTGACCAACTTTGGGAGCACGTTTGAGAGCGTCACGTTTCGCTAATGGTTGAAAATGGGTGGTGAATAGTGGAAATATAAAACCGAGTCACAGCGGTTGTTTTGTGATGCTATTTTATTTTATGTGCTTTCTTCTGGCTATGTTATGACACAACCAAAGTGCTTTTCGCAAACAAACTTGAAGATATTTGTTTCACACAAATATTGCTATTAGCTTCTAGAAAGAAAAATTTGAAAGATAACTTCTTTGGTCGAAATTATTAACAACCAGTACAGCTCACAATTAAAATATGCCGAACACAAACAAAACACTCTTGTACAGCTGAAAAAAATCGTTAAAATTTTTGTTAAACTCAGAACCGACAAACAACTCAGACAAAGGCAGAATATGAGCGTCAGCGAGACGCATTAAATTGGTATAAGGCTAAAAATTGACATACACCGGTTGGCAAGGGGTTACAGCTGATGCCCGACCCCGCCATTTGGTGGGTTACGGGAAAATCGCTACAAAATATTCAAAATACGATTGTATGTTGTCACTCCTACGAACACTTCTTTGCAATATTCGCACCAATCATAAAAATCTCTATTGTTCGCCATAAAATCGTTATATTGAAACCATTCAACGTTGAAAGTTGCCTATTTGAAGAAATCAACAAAACTATATTTTGGATGGCAGCGCGGTTTAGTTAAAAAAAATACAGTTTTATAAAACTTTTTGAGAAAATATGAAAATCTTTCTAAGAGGTTAACCGGTAGTAAATACGTACTTCTAGTGGTTCTCTGTAGTTGTGAAGTTCTGTTGTGAACGGTGTGGTAATAAAAATCTCCAGCAAAATGTCTTAACCCGTCAAGTACCAGTGTTGGGCTTTTTTTAATGGAAAGTCCGTAACTTTCATGTACTGGCAAGAAGTTTTTCGGTTTTCTCATTACAAAAACAATTTACAATAGCTTTTTCAACCAAAACTAAAAATTAGGGTTAACTATATCGACTAGAATAGCTAAAAATAAGAAGATGTTGATGATTTCAGGAGGTTAGTCACGATTACCGTAACTTCTCTGTGCGTTGGACATACTGATCCTTGAGTTCGAATGTGGGGTAAGGTGACTCATGTTCAATATTTTAGAAGTTTTTCTTATTATTATTTAAAAAATTTGAATTCCACGAAGATCTGTTCGAAAATCTTTAAAATCCTGTCCGACCATCTTAGATTCCGATGAAACTTTACACGTCTCACCGGTATGGAATAATAAATATTTTCCACAGTCAATCAGATTATTTTGACTCAAGAGCATGTTGGCGTGAAAGTTTCTACTTGTAGCATTTTCGACAAAAAATGTTCGATTACCGTATTTTATATAACAAAACTATCTGAGAACGGGTTACAGGGGATGAATACTTCTGTATGAAAAACATACACTGAAAAAAAAGTATCATTTTTCACAACAATTTATGTTAAAAATTTAAATGGCAAAAACCCATGTTTTTAATTGTTTTTATTTTATCAACAAAAACCTAAAGAGAAAAGAAACCTTCTAAATGTGATTGCATGATGGAGAACTTATCGGTAAAAAAGTTTTTTAGCGATAACTTTATACATGGTTTTAAATTTCATACTAATTATTGACATAGAAAACTATAATTTTATTACAGAATATGATTCTAAATATCATTATAATTCAAAATAGATTTAACAAAAATCTTCCAAAATGCAATAGTTGTCGAGGAATTTCGCTCGAACAAAATTCGTGTAATTATGCCCTTTTAAAAAGTTATTCGCGTTTACCCACCTTAAAGTGTCAACAATCTAATGTTTATCGTTTTAAATACGTAAAAGAGGAGCTAATGGGATAGGTAAAGGTCCATGTTCCCCTATCCTGGGTTTTTACTCGACTGATATGGTCACCTTAATCTACTATTACAATTTTACTTTCTTGATCGAATTGAATTTGTTTCAATTATCGAGTTGCCCTATCGGATTCTAAAAAACAAAGCAAAACCTTGTTAGAGCTACATTGTCCTCCTATTTGGATAGA
This sequence comes from Topomyia yanbarensis, assembly GCF_030247195.1. Taxonomy (NCBI): domain Eukaryota; kingdom Metazoa; phylum Arthropoda; class Insecta; order Diptera; family Culicidae; genus Topomyia; species Topomyia yanbarensis. Next base: position 44,939 of record NW_026683602.1, on the reverse strand, counting down.
CTGAACAGCTGGACAGTGGTAGCGCCAGGACAATGTACTATGATCCTTCTTTCTGGTTGACGCTATAATGCGATAAAACATCGAAAAGTTAAGCAGCTTGTTTCTTTTTAGCTGGAAGGCAGGCGGCGGGAAGTTTGTCTACAACTGCGAGACCAAAGTGCAAAGTGAAATAAAAATCCACTTCAACGTACAACGAACAACAAAGTACGAAAAGTCATTCGACGCTGCCCAGCCATTTTACGACTAGGGTTAGAATATGGGGTAGTGGAAAGCTTTAAGCTCAAAGCTAGTACAACTGACGACCCGTATTAGGACAGTGCCCAAATCAGCACCCGAATTTAGAGCGTGCAGTAAGTTTATTTTCCAAATCCGGCCAGTCTATACTGGGGGAAATGGGTGTAGCGGCGAGCGGGAGCTGTGAAATAAATGAATTGCGTGTCCGTTCAAAGTTGGCCTATCTAGTTTCGGTGGCGGCAAATTGAATGCCGATTAAATGAGGGTAGTTATTAGCTTCCGATGAATTTTGTTTTTGTTTGTTTTCGTCGGAAAGGTTCCCCATTTGCTTGTTTTTTATGAGGTACCCAAAGTCTGTTGTCTCGCAGCCCTAGCGAAGATCCGCCTTCATATAAGTGTTATTTTGTTTTGCTAACAGAAATGTTACACGAAGGGACGGTAGTTGAATCCTGTTTATCATATTTGAGAACCCAACGAACATGCTTACGTATTAAGTAAAGACGCTGAATCTCTGAATAAAGACCAGGCATCTCAATCGATTGTTTACTATTCTTCTGTCAGTGTTATTTCAATCGAGCATGAGATCTGTCACTCAACCCTAGGAAAATTTCTCCAAATCCTCGTTCCGGCGGGGTCTATTGGCAGGTTTCGTGCTCGATTGGAATGACACTGTCAGATAAATGGTAAACAAACGATAGTGATGGTGAGTCTTTATACCAGAAAGATTCAGCCCTACACAATACAAAAACATTGTCAATATTGACAAGAGTGCCGTAATATCCTTTTGCATTCGTTAGAAAAAAAAAATGTTTCCATATACCCTCACACCACCAAAATACATATTGATCAATAAATTGTTTTTATTTTGAGTTCTAGTTCTATAATTCATGCGGCCTTCTTTCTCCCCCTCCATTGCAGCATGGGTCGGCAAAAAGGCAGCCTCCTATCGGCTGAAAACGGCCATTCGCACGGATCGGCGCGTACGCTTCATGAATGAAATCATCCAGGGCATCCAGGTGATTAAGATGTACGCGTGGGAGCATAGCTTCAGCCGCATGGTGGACACCATTCGCCGCAAGGAGATCACCGGTATCCGGGGCACGTTGTTCATACGTGCCGGGCTGCTGTCGTTCAATCTGGTATCGAGGCTGTCGATTTTCCTCAGCCTGGTAGGCTACTGCTATTCGGGCAATGTGTTCACCGCCAAGCAGGTATTCATTGTGACGTCCTACTTCAATCTGCTGTACAGCTCGATGCTACACTTTTGGCCTCTGTCGTTGACTTCCGTGGCCGAGGGGCTGATCTCGATTAGGCGGATTGAGGAGTTTTTGCTGCTACCGGAACGGAAAATGGTGCAGGTGCCGATGGGGAGGGCGGCAGCCGCTAATGGACACTCGGGTACCGAGGAAAGTGAAATTAAGCTGATGGAAAACGTGAAGATGGCCAACGGCGATGGTGCGATAAAGCTTGACAGTTTGGCGCTGGCAACGGGGAAGGTTCACAGTAAGCGGTTTGTCAATAAGAAGGGATTCGCTCGGAGGGGTATTTTCATGCGTGATGGAACTGCTTGCTGGAGCAAGGAGTCGAGTGGAGAGCGAAGGAAGGGTGAGTTTTAATTAATAATTTTTCAGAAATGGATGGTGTTGATTTCAAAGAATTTATTTAGTTGTAGGGATTCGGGAGGTGAACCTGTCGGTAGAGAAGTCGAAAATGTGTGCCATTGTTGGCCCGGTTGGAAGTGGCAAATCAACCCTGCTCCAGGTTATTCTTGGGGAGTTGGAGCTGGACGATGGACGACTGGAAATCAGCGGCGATATCAGCTATGCATCACAGGAACCTTGGCTTTTCGAGGGATCGGTGAAGAACAACATTGTGTTTACGGAAGACTTTCACGAGAAACGATATCGAGAAGTGGTGAAGGTATGTGCCCTGGAAAAGGATTTTCAGTTACTGCCGCATGGTGATGATACTATTGTGGGTGAACGAGGAATCAGTCTAAGTGGAGGACAGCGTGCCCGAGTAGGTTTGGCACGGGCGATCTATAGAAAAGCTGATATTTATTTGCTAGATGATCCGCTGTCTGCGGTGGACACCCACGTGGGGAAACACATCTTCGAGGAGTGTATAAGAGATTACTTGAACGTGAGTAGTTATGACTGTCTTTTGTCTATCTCGGGTGTTGAAGAAAGTTTTAATTAAGTAATGCCAACAGTTCTAACACTAAAAACTCCACCCGTCATCATCATCTCATAGGCCAATCCTATCCCTTATCGCCGTGAGCTAACTTTCATTCAATTTAGAGTGTGTTCCGTGAACGTTTCACCTTGCACGGCATTTACTATTGTGTTCGTGTTTTTTTTTTCCTTTTTCTTTTCTTCCTCTCTGCTGCCGCCGGTTTGCAGGATAAGGTTTGCGTGTTGGTGACCCACCAGCTCCAGTACCTGAAGAACGTCGAGCATATCGTGCTAATGAATATGGGATCGGCGGAGGCCCAGGGAACGTACCGTAGCCTGGAGGCGGCCAACACGTTTCCCATGCTGGCCGCTATGGAGCAGGAGCAGCTGGCACAGCGGGACAAACAGATGGCGGATTTCGTTGATCCCGAAGGAGAACGGGAGCGGCAGCAGCGGAAGGTAAGGAAAGGTTGCTTGTCTTGCTGTGATTTTTTTTGCACAAGATTGACGACAACGGCATGGCTATGAGAGGCTTTACTTACAAAATGGAGTTTAAAACTGTCTATGTTCACAGTATCAATTAAACTGCGGATCATTAACTAGTTCAAACAAATAGCTTGCTTTACTTACATATGCGTATGTGTTAGTACCGTAAAAAAGAGCACACTCACCTGAAAAGAAAAAAAAGAAAAATGGTTGTTACAGTAGTGATAATGACAAACAAATAAATTTCATAGTTGAAAAAATGTCTTCAAAATTACTCTCAAAGAGCTCAATTTTATTCAGAATCTAGACTAATACAAAAGCTTTAACCGCCTTAAAGGGCCCAAATCATTTTCAATTGGTTTAAATGTTTTAAAATATAAAATAAAAATGATCCACTTGGACATAATACTGCGTATTTTCTCGCATATTTGACATTAAAAGCGTATTTAACAAACAATGAGACGATTTTGGATGCATTCTTTCAAGTGCATCAGCCCCTTGACCGTTCTGGTTGTCATGCTTTCCACACGAGACAATTGCCTGCCAAATCGTGTTTTTTTTTTTTTGAAAACTCAGGTGTCTAAATTTGTCAAAAATTACACGATCTGCTATCTAACTTTCTCAGGGACGCGTTAGTTATGACAAGAAGCGAAAAAAGGAGCCCAGCAAGCTGCCGGAAGTCTGATTTCACATAAATCTCGTCATCCAAGACGAGACAATGCAGTAGCTTCCACAGCTGAGTATAGAGCTTCCAAGCACGCGATCTCCCCACTGTATTCTACCATTCTTTGCTATTCCCTTTTAGACTTTGTAAGTGTGTCATCTCTTACGTTCATTTACATCTTGAACAAAAGTTTTGCTTATGCAGTTTTGTCACCACCTCTTTCATTGAACTATTGGGATTCCTCTTGAAAACTTCGGCTATACACTTGATATCCGTCACACAATATGGAGACCTATTTTGGTATCTTTTTTCCTTCCTATCGGCGGTCAAACGTTCGTTTGACCGTTTCAAAACACGACTTAACGTAGATTGGATCATTTACTATTTTTTTTATTGTTTATTTGACACGGTTCAATGCGTTAGCATAACTGAGCCGTGGGTCACTTAAGCTTTTTACAATAAGTAAAAATTAAAATTAAGTTTCAACTGTCCATCCTGAAATCCTTTTCCATGGTGGTGAAACGTTAGGTGCGTTGTCTGCCGCGCCTTGGGGGTCATTTGGTCCGTCTTCTCTCGCGTTTTCGTTCACGTCCATGTCGTCATCTGTATTGCATTCATGATGCTCACGGTCGAATGTTCTTGTTTGTTTCTTGTACTTATGGGCAGCTGTTTTAGTGGTACTGGGCCCGATCGTTGTTGTATTGGTGTTTGTTGCTGCCCGGTCCGCAGTCGTTGGTTTTGTCGGACGCATTCTCACCACACGAACGCCGTTGCGAAGTCCTGGGAGGTAGTTCCTCGTGAGCAATATTTGTTTACGCCACTGATACTCTTCTGACTCCATTTTCGCAATGATTGTTTGACTTACAGAATGTAAATTTCAACCAAAATTCCAATAAATGGTAATAGCAATTTGACACCCTTTAGGTGTCCAGATCATGCACGCCAACGTATGATTGGTAAAACGAATCATTCTACTTTTTTCAGCCGATCAAAACAAACTTTAACATCATGAGCCTCACCAGCTGTTAGAAAATGAGTGCCCAGTATTGCACTCGTAGAAAATAATCATGCGAAGGCTAATGACTAGTTTCACATCAAACATTGCATTGTCCCGAGTCTATTTTTATATCCAGATTTACCTGAAATTACATTACAATATATTTTGGTTTGATCTCACTGCTGATTCTTTCCTGTGTGCAGAATGCAAGAAGATTTTTTGATTGTGGTAGAGTATCGGAAAAAAACATGGCGATAATATGTACCACCGTTTTCCTGTATAACTCATATTGCTACACGAGGCCTATCCAAGCGTTTAACGCATTTAAAGTGCAACAATTGTAAATGGATAGTTCTGGCGGAATAACGAGATATAAGGTGTTGATTGTCGGCTCATAGCACATAATTTTACTAAGCACCGTTGCATCCTGTTTCGGTTTACTGTGAATGGGGTGAATTAGACGATATTTCAAGAAAGTGATTTTATTTTAATTAAAAGTTGGATTTAAAGGTTAGTTGTAAATAAATATGGACACATAATACGCACATTACTTTAATCCATGGGTGGTTGCGTAAGTGCGACGGTTGAGATTAAATAAAATAGTGACTTTTTTGTTGGAGACGAACCACTGCGACCAGTATTTAGATCTACTGTGGTAGTGTCTTTAAGTTGAATTAAAGTTTCTGTACGCACACATTCTCATTCCATGTAGGTATTTGTGAAAGCACTTAAAATCCGTGTGCATTTCGTTAGGATTAACTAACTCAATTCTCGACAAACATACGATTCGGGCGAATAAGCGAAATGCCAAAATACTCTTTTCGGACAAATCGTGAAAGAGAAAACTTTTCTTTTTTGTTTACGACCAACGGCTGTAATTGGCGACTAACGGTTTGTCCGTTCTACTCAAAATGAAGTTTGACATTTGGCTTATACGCCCTAATCATATATATGACGAAAATTGATTTTTGGAGAACACCTATCATGTGCACCAAGAGGGTAAACGCATAATATTTCGATTATTATTATACATACAAATATGCTAACAAGTGTATTGATGTTATAATCAAAACATTCTGTATTTAGAAGCGTAGTTCTACGTCACCAGTACATACATCCCCATTGAGGTGTTTTCAATTAGATACCTTCTTTATTTCGTTTTAACCTTAGGATCATTCGCCCCTGTTTTAGGGTTAGAAAAATCCATTTTCGAAAAATCTAACCCTATCTGTGGGGTTAGGAATCGAACACAGGTGAGCTGCGTACAAGGCAATTGATTTACCAACTACGCAATACCTGTCTTTAATTAGATACCCGTTCCTAAACACTCTCAACCAGCATCTTAATTCTTGACTCACTGAAGTAATATATATAAGGCAAATATGCGCCGGAAATGTTCGGAAAATAAGTTATAATATACTTTGCATAATTAACAACCCCAACAATAGACTAAAACACGCCTGGTGGTGAATTAATCCCCCGTTGAAAACCACTGCAATAGTTGGTTGTCAAAAAGTTTTATCAATAGCCAATAGATTAATTCATTCTTTCACTACTCCTGTCCAGATTAATTAACGTTACTTACTACATCCTTTCTATTCTTTCTACATCCCTCTCATCAGCCCCTGATCAGAATGTCCGCCACCGTGCCGCGTTTCAACATTGACAAAGGCTATCAACAGTCCGCGGCGGCATCTACGCCGATAATACCGCCGGCCTACCGAATGGCCCATTCCAACCAATCACTCTACCACCCGTCCCCGTTCTCCTCGTGCAGTATGGTATTCGATGGGTTCGATGATTACCAGGAAAGCACTACTACTGCTGCCGCAGGTCGCCGGCGCCGGAAGGCAAAGCGCCCGGGAACGTCCACCAGTGGTTCCGAAACTGCGGACGACCAACAGCGGGACGAGTGCAATCATTTGGCAACGGAAGGGAGCGGCGGTGGCGATGGCGGAGGAGGAGGAGCAAGCAAGGAATCTCAAATAACCGGAACTATTGGGTTTTCCGTGTACAGGAGCTACTTTGCCTCGGTTGAAAGCGTGACGCTGATCGCACTGGTGGCGGCACTTTTCCTGCTGGCGCAATGTACCATGAGTGGTATCGATTACTTCGTTTCGCAGTGGTGAGTATTGGGGTGTTTTTGGGGAATGGTGAGAGATGAATCCACAATGAAGGCGAGAGTGGGGTGGGGTTTGAGGAAATTGATGTACGATGATAACGCAAAAAGGATTATTTCATCGTGCGTGCGTAAGGAATTGAGAGGAAGGGTAATTTATCAAAGGTTAGCTTGAGTAAGCTGGAGGAGTATCAATTTCAATCGCAAATTTTCCGAGAAAAGTATTCCATTAATGCAGTGAACATTTTTACGGAATAATGACAAACGAATTTTGTCCAAATAGAAATTTGTCAAATTAAACCCAAAAACTGACTCAGTCGTAATTGAATATTCATTTCGTTTGATAGGGTAGCTATCCTTCTCGAAATTTGCTACTTAATGTTGTATATGTTATCTAAAGTGGATTTTTATGCATAGTTATTTCAAGAACAAAATCATCTGAAAACGTGACAGAACGTTCGAATCCTAGATTTGACACCCTTCATCGTACCGGAACATGCCTCGAGTGCTTCTTTCGAAGTAGAGAACAAATAAATAAACAGTCTTCTTTTTTCCAGGGTCAACCAAGAGGAGCATCTTAGCCAGAACGTTACCGGTAGTGACAATTCCACTGCTGTCCCGTCCAAGCTGGAGGGAACCGTTTTCGCAGCCCTCGCCCGTGAACAGTACCTGATGATCTACTCGGGAGCTATGGCCATTATGCTGTGCCTATCGTTGAATCGTTCATTCTCATTTTTTTACCTCTGCCTGCGGGCATCAATTAGGCTACACGATCAACTGTTTCGGGGCATTACCCGAGCCACCATGTACTTCTTCAACACGAATCCTTCCGGCAGAATTTTGAACCGGTTCTCGCGGGATATCGGTTGCATCGATATTTTTCTACCGTCCGCCATGATGGATTGCATTTTGGTAGGCATCATTTGTTGAAACGGGTCAATGGTTCCAGAGCTGGATTGATTTTCCTCCGTTCATTCTATAGTTCTTCGTGGAATTCACTGCCATTATCAGTCTGGTTGCTGTCGTCAACTGCTGGCTGCTGTTGCCAACGGCCGTCATGGGCATCATGTTCTACGGACTGCGGCACATTTACACAAACACGGCTCGCAGTATCAAACGGGTGGAAGCGCTGAGTGAGTACCCACCCACAAGGTCGCGATGCCTTGGATATCATATTCAGTTCACAGTGATAATCTCGACTAATTTTGTTTGTCGTTTTTCTGCTCTTTACTTTTTTCTTATCCCTATAACGACGCAGCACGCAGCCCAATTTTCTCCCACGCAAATGCTTCCTTCCAGGGCCTGACAACGATCCGGGCCTTTGAGGCGGAGAAAATTCTTGCCTACGAGTTCGATAAGCATCAGGATTTAAACACATCGGCGTGGTATTTATTTCTGGCGACGACCCGGGCCTTCGCGCTCTGGCTGGAGTTGGTGTGTGTGCTGTACATCGCCGCTGTCACGTTCAGTTTTTTGATGATGGAAAATAGTGAGTATATGCTGGTTGGTTTAATCTGGGTAGCATGGGCAGGGCCGGCGTAACATTTTTCGCGGCCCGAGGGGGAAGTAAGGTACACATAGGATGGGGGTGACTGTATTACTAGAACTTTGTCGCATTTTTGCTTGCATTACAAACATAAAAAATCATTCGCAATGCGTTTGTTCGATTTAAATCAGTCCACATGATATCTTCGACTTCCGACATCCCCTCAGGCGCAATGAAGGTCGATTTGAATAATCCTATAACGACAAAAATTATGCTGATAAGTGTCCTTTTCGATACAAGTTATATCCATCCAATATAACCTGCCTCTGGATGGTCTACCTCCGAATCAAAGAAAAGCCATTTAACATCATCGATGAATCGCGTGATCTAACTACACAATACGCGGTAGAAGAAGTATCTTGTCTACATGCCTACCTGAGAAGTAGAGATTGATGGTGTAGTCAGACAGGGGTCTTAATTGCGAAGATCGATTGAAGTATGTGATTGGCCCTTTGAAGTATCCATTGCTTCCACTTCAGTGAAAATTCTGGATTGGAAGCAATTGCATTCAACAAAAATCTAGAAATATAAGAAAACAAGTTATTTTGCATCAGCCTTATTTCGAGCCTTTCACTGGATCTGATCTACCGAAAGTTGTTCTTTCAAACTGGAATCGTTTAGCTTGTTCGCCGTTTTTGTGTCCTGAAGCATGAACTGCCGTCATTGCAAATAATTGGGCCATACAGCTACTCAATGTAGAAACAAGGCACGGGGTGTTGAAAATGCGGAGAGAATCATTAAAAGTCTTCCTAGTGTGGAGAGACTCCGCATGATCCCTCGACATATCTCGACGAATTATGTGTGGGAAAAACTGAAGAAATGCTACCATAACTAATTTCTACGCTCCCTTGTTCACTAAACAGCGACAATCCTATTGAGGAAACATCTTCTTATGTGCTTATTCATTTTTGAAAGAGAGAAATAATTTCCTCTCCTAAGCTTCTTCGTAAAGACCAGATAATGTCCCTTCATGGGCCTCCAAATACAATAACTCGAGGAGCTGCGGCCGAAGAAGTATCTTGTCTACATGTCCGCCCAAGAAGTAGAGATTGATGGTGTAGTCTCCGACAGGGGCCTTAATTGCGAACATCTGTTGAAGTATGGGGTTGGTTTTTTCAAGAAACTTTTGCAATTTTCAGTTTTCTACTAAATGGCTCTCTTAGAGAGATCATATCCAACAATGGCTAATTCATCCAGCGAAGTCACGGATTTGATCACTATTTACAGAAGATAATACACTTATTTGAAACATTCAATAAACAACCTGGTTAACTTCCTCAATTTTGACGTTTTTCGCCAGGACCCAGAAAACACAATGGAGGAGTTTTTTGTGGGATCAAAACGTGCAATTCTTTCATTATTGAAGGGAGTTGAAGTAGTCACTTGTCAAGTCTGAATCAAAAGCAAAAACTTATGCATTGCTTCCATATACATTCCACAGTAGCCTTTCAGACAGCACCGAAACCCTGCTCGCACCTCAGCTGGTTTTAGAAGACTTCAATTCTCCCGGTATGGTATGGGGTTGTCTTTACTATGATAACCTTTCTGCATGACCAGCTGAAAAAGGCGATTATTGGCACCGGTTCATCGACGGATTAACGAGAGAAACATTGTTTCGTCTGGTAGTTAGGCCATCCGTTATGTATGTCAAGCTTTGATCGGAATGCACGGAACCATGAAAGCCAGCAGCATTCTATTCGAATCCACATTCGAACAAAAGACGTTCTGCGATGAAAGGATGATACTGTATATAAATGTAATGATTATTCGTTAAACACACACATTTATCTGACAACAAAGATGCTCGTGCTGAGCATTTTAGTGAGCATATCACTGTAACGTTCATCAGATGCATATCTCCGGCATATATGGATCGTGGAGAACGGTCCCTGTGCTCGTGTTGGCTGTTATTGTGACATTAAACATGTTGTCTGGTCGTGTGCCGTGTTCTAGCACCAGATCTCCGTTCGGCCTCGTTCCAGTGCGAGATGTACTGCTAATCCTCGATCTCCTTAATAAGTCTCTCATATACATATGTTTAAATACGATAAATAGCCAAATTTAGTTATCTCTTCACTTTTGGTTAATTTACTAACAGCTACCTGGAAAATGTGGTCCCATAAGAGTTCCCAGTAGATCCATAGAGGACAAGTCGACGATTCGGTTCATGATGTCCTGACAGTGACCTTCCGTTTGTTAAAAAGCTGCAAGTTTGATTTCTTCTTTTCCCTATCATTGTTGTTCACCTTCCCTGATACAGTCTATATCTCGTCTTTTAAAATATTTCTAGCTGCTTCCTTCAGTCTGAAAACCTTATTTAATATTTTTTGGTTAAGGGGAGCTTCTGGTATAAAGTGCTCAAACCGAAGGTTATTTTGTTTTATGATGTTGAAGGCAAGGCAACAATGGATCTTTTATGTAATATCAAGATCTATTTATACATTCATTGTGCACGAAAAAACAATATTTTCAGTTACGCTGAGCCTTACATCCAAGAGTAGACGTCCAACCATTTACACGTCGAACTCTTGATAAAATTGTCTGACACAGAAAATTCAATAAGAATTAGGCTTATAGTTACTCGATGAACCAAGAAAAACAATGTAAAAAAATTCAAGTTTCGGAAAATGGCTCCATGAAAACTTAAAAATCTCATATTTTACTGAAAAATTCGCTAATATTTTTCTTCAAAATCATAGAGAAATATTTTTTTTTTCGATTTTCTGTGGTTCATCGACAGGCTACAAATATTGAAATTTTTTTATTCGAAACCGCTGTAGAAAATGACCCATACGTTATTTTCTCTTGAAAATTTGGGTATAAGTGGTTCAGAATGTATTGTTTACAGTATATTTTTATTGCTGTCAGTTTTTCAAAAATTGTTGCTAATAGATTGCAATCTGCGTGTGTTATAGCAAATACGCGCGAGGAGTGCATGGCTGTTTAAGACAAAAGAAGTTCAGCGTAGCCACCGATATTGCGGGAGACTATTTTAAAAGTTCAATACTAACAATTAAGCGGATAAAAAAGAATTCGTTTTTTGGCCCTCTACACCAGACGTCCCCCTTAAGCGAATTGCTTTCGATTAACTCACAACTTCGATCTATTTTTCCCCGTTGGATGCCACCAGAAAGTCTTAAATAAGGTAGCATAAAGGTTTGTGTATTGGGCCAGAGTCCCAAGGGTTGCATGTTCGAGTATTGTCTCTGGAGGATTTTTTTCACATAAATGCTATAAAAACGTGGATGACCCTAAGGGTTAAATCTATTTAAACAGGCATCTATGAGAAGGTCCATAATAAACAAAAATGAATCATAAAGTTGCTAAATACTCCATAAAATGGAACAGAAAATTCCTGAAATTGTCTTGTATCCATAGAAAACATTTCAACACACACAAAACAAATCCAGAAAATAACATGAATGCTTAACTTATCAACCCACATACCGGTAGATTGTAACATCTCTTTCAAACCCCTTTTCTCTTCCCACCCCGCCAACCAGCAATGAGCGGTAACGTCGGTCTCGCCATCACCCAGGTGTTCAATCTGATCTTCATGTGCCAGTGGGGCATGCGGCAAACGGCCGAGCTGGAGAATCAGATGACCTCGGTCGAACGGGTCGTCGAGTATGCCGAGGTTGAGCCGGAACCACCGCTGGAAACGGTGGATCCGCTGAGAAAACCGGCCGATAATTGGCCCGCCCAGGGGGCTATCAAGTTCGAGTACTTCTCGCTCCGGTACTCGCCGGATAGCGAGCCGGTGCTGAAGGATCTGAATCTGGCAATCGAGGCGAAGGAGAAGATCGGCATAGTGGGAAGGACGGGAGCTGGCAAATCGTCCATCATTCAGGCACTGTTCCGATTGGCCGTCAACGAGGGACTGATCAAGGTGGATGGCGTAGACATTGGAGTGCTGGGGCTGCATGATCTACGGAAGAAGATTTCCATCATTCCGCAGGATCCGGTTCTGTTTTCCGGGCGAGTGCGCGAGAACTTGGATCCATTCGGACAGCACAGCGATGAGGATATGTGGCGGGCACTGGAACAAGTGGAACTGCGCGATTCGGTTCAACGGATGGATGGAGGACTAGACGGAAAGATGTCGGACGGGGGCTCCAATTTCAGTATGGGTCAAAGGCAACTGGTCTGTTTAGCGAGAGCCATTCTCCGAAACAACAAAATTTTAATTTTGGACGAGGCCACTGCCAATGTCGATCCGGAGTGCGTCTTGTACTAAGAACTTGTGTTCATAAATTAAACATTCTCTCTTTCTTTTTATATTAGAACGGACAAACTAATACAAAAAACAATCCGGGTCCAGTTCGGCGACTGCACCGTACTGACGATCGCGCATCGTTTGCACACGGTCATGGACAGCGACCGGGTGCTGGTGATGGATGCCGGCAGGGCGGTAGAATTCGGACATCCGCACGAACTCCTACGACAGTCCAACGGGTTTCTACGAAAGCTGGTCAATCAGACGGGAGAGACGACTGCTGCTCAGTTGACAGCTGTAGCGGAGCGTAACTTCCGGAAGCGCTGCACGGCCGACAGCTAGTTGTCGATTCCGGTTCCGATTACGGGTAGCAGCAAGATAATACCAAAGAATGTGACAGGGAGCGCAATGTTTGATTTGTAATATTCGTGTACTTAGGGCGATAAGATGCTTAGCTAGATTAAGTAAGATTCATATTGTACAAACTGAACGATTCCAATTATTCCACTTTTCTACTGCATGTACAATTTGATACGAATATAGCAATAAAATTAGCTTTTTTGCACGATGAGAAGTCTTATAAAGCGGGGAACCAGTTTCGGCTTTTTTTATCAGATTTGAACTAGCACGTAGCTCTGACTTCTGTGATAACGATTATGCCATCCGAGGAGATACGTCGGCTACGAGGAATGATTTGATTGATTGCATGGTTTAGTAGTGGGGCTGCTGTTGAAGACTTAAGAATTGTAAGTATTCGAAATTTCTAAACAAATATAATTATGTGAAAGATAAAGTGGCAGAAATTTTGACGGGAATTGGTAAGTAAATCGATCACGGCGAAAAACTGATGCTATGATTCAAAGAAAAAAAAATTTGACAAGGAATCAAGGACTGAACAACAGGCGATCTATCTTCACGATTTAAAGGATTTCTCGAACACGCTCAACTCTTTTTAAACACGAGCAAGCTTGTCGTATACGATGTATTTGTACAGATAAGCCAGCTGTTCCCATTTGAACACTTTAGCTAAATCAGCGTTTACTATCTTCATTTTCGTGGGCTCAAATGGTAGGACAAAAATTTGTCCGCTTTTTAAACTTCTGGGTCTTCAGGAGGTCGCCGAGCTGCTCACTTCTAACCTCAAACTTCTTATCTCTCACCCCTCAACTATTACCCTCACTTCACATCATATCTCTCACTTCTTACCTCTCATATTGTTCTCCTCAGATTTGTCATTGCTCTCTTTTTCAGTATTTCAAATTGCGTCGCTCACATCGCATTTCGCAAATTTCTTCTTTTGCCTCTTACCTCTCTTGCTGCATTTCTCATGTATGTGGTAAGACGTATCACTTTGAACTTCTAATCTCTCATATCTTTTTTACATGTTACCGCTCGCTTTCAACACTCAATTCCCATTGCCCGCTGACCACCTTTCTCCTATCATTTATATTGACTAACTCAGCATTCATCTCTCATTACACACTTCTAAAGTCCGTCCTTACAATATATTTCCTAGCTTCACATGTCACTTACTACTCGTAGGGTACCCTAGAAATTCTAGGTTGAGAATCCTTGATTTCGGTGATCAAGGATCATTGAGGTTCAGGATCAACGATCCTTTTGTTTCAAAATCCCCACTACATATACCCGCCCGGCAGCATCAGTCTTCGACATACCGGGTGAGCCCAATGCAGTGGTGTAGTTAATTTTAAAAAGGAAGAGGGGTAGCCAAGGGCTAAAGCCTTGTGCTCCAAGATCGACGACTTTTTAATTTCAAGATCTAGATCCTTGGGGCCCATGATCTAGGATTCATTAGTTTTGGGATCAAGGATCGTTGAGTTGCAAAATAAAATATTTTTTCAATTCCTTGGATTAAGAGCCCGTCAATTCCAAGATGAAGGGTCCTTGAGTCCGATTCCAGGATTAACTCAATGGTGGAAAGCCTTATCAATTAAGTGACGTACATTATTGATTTGACGCAATTTGGAAGTCTGAGATGGTGGCAACCAACAGTATGAATGTCATGGGAGTGGTCAGTAGATGACAAAAATGGATGATTCATGCCATTATGAAATTCAAAATTTAAAATTACTTCAATTGGCTGGGGCCAACTGTTTAACCGGAAGTCGCCTTCTTGGATTTCAAATTCGCTATTGGTCTACATTTCCGTCATCTATTACATTTAAGGAGTTACACTGTCAAATTTAAAAAAAATCGAATTTGTACTTTTGTATACCCTGAGCATGCTAAAACTGAGACCGCCCAAAACAAGGTTTTTGGGCTGGCCGGAAGTGTAGCTCGAACAAATCAGTTGCAATGAAAAAACGTCTTTTTGGGTGTTTGTTCCTAAATCTCCATAGCAAAATATTGAAAATTAAACAAGTAACAGTGAATCTCCGGAAGCACCTCGAAAAAATGCAGTGTACATGACTCAAAATCTACTGAACAAATCGTTTTGAAATTTTACACAGTCCTTTACATCATTTCACATATGACTAAGAAAGCTTTTTACAAAATTATTATTGTTATTACTATGTTTAGTATAAGATTTAAGTCGATCTATTTAGCTAAAATCGGCTTTTTGGCTTCAAATTGCTACGAAAATTCAGAAATTGAAAAAAAGAAAAACTTCCGTGGCTATCTGGGGAATCATGTATACAAATACTGCGCAAAATTTCAAACTATTGGTCCAGTAGATTTTG
The DNA here is from genome assembly GCF_030247195.1 of Topomyia yanbarensis. Classification (NCBI taxonomy): domain Eukaryota; kingdom Metazoa; phylum Arthropoda; class Insecta; order Diptera; family Culicidae; genus Topomyia; species Topomyia yanbarensis. The sequence goes on along the minus strand of NW_026683602.1, from coordinate 29,801 downwards.
AATTAAAACAAGTTCTTTCAAGACCCACCTGAAAATATTGTTCAAATGTTGGAATCTAATATGGAATGAATGTATTACCAAAACAAACTTTTAAAAAATGTGTCTTCTAATGAACTTCTCCCTTACACCACACAAACGGCGTCAGACTTCGATTTCCGTCATCCACTCGTCAACCACACTCTGGAAATACCCATGTCGATACACACAAAAAACGATCACGTCGATTTCAGCAAAATTTTACCGAAATTTCATCAGTTGACAGACATAGCAATGACAAAAATGTTGTCAAGTTTCGAGTTCGCTGGCTTTCATCAACTTAAACAGAACATCTTTTTTGCTTGACTAAGAGTTTGCTAAGAAACACAAATCATGTCTCCGTCTTTGGAGCTAGTGTCGGATTCTGATGAGACAAAGTTAAAACGCAAATTCTATAACTAATTTAGCTGTCAATTTGACAATTTCAAATGCTGAATTTTCAGTAAAATAAATCTGTCAAGTGGGATAAATTCAAATTGCTGAGCTTTCGGCATCTTGGATTGCTGAAACTTTCAGCTGATGAAAATTCAGCAAAATTTCACTGACATTTGGAAAAAAATATGAAAAGCTATAAGCTCAACCGGAATTAGGAAATCGGTATACTTTGTGCAATAAACCTTTAAGAAATATAAAGAAACAAAACATGTTATTTATTACGCTTAGATCCAAAATCCTGTACTTCAAGGAGTTTTTAGTTATTTGAATGAACGTCAATGGAACAAACAATCCCATTCCGCTTAGAACTATAATTCTCCGTGAGTGCTCCACGTATCGCATCCATAAATGACTAGTTGCGCGCGTAGATCTTGAGACCTTTACACCAAGGAGATTTTAGATTACTTGAGAGAATATAACGTATCCATTTACTTGTTAAATTCTTTCACAAAAACTCAGTAAACTGAAACCTCCCTTTACGAGTCACATCTATTTTCGGAAAAGTTCTCTTGACATTTTAATAAAAATTTTAATGAAAATGGCAAGATAACTTTTTACGGACTAGATTTAGTTCGTAAAGGGAGGTTCCAGTTCACTGAGTTTTCGAGAGGAAAGTCTATTATAAATTCAGACGGACGGTTTCTACCCTCTTTTTTCCTGTTTTTTATAATCTGTGTTTTGTTTATTTTCTACATTCTGTCCTCGACCTTCCGTTTTCTTTCTTTTAATAATCTACCTTCTGTTTTCTGGTCTATCGTCTTCCGTCTCCTGCCTCTGTCTGCTGTGTCATTCTAAAAAATCTAAAATATCGCCTTTGTACCGAAACTATGTAAGGTTTGCTAGCTTTAACTCCAGCCGATTCAGGAACGCCTACTAATAATTTCATATGTGTGCGATAAAAGTAGTCTATTGAAAATTGGTAAAATTGAAGTTCTCAAAAAAAAGCAAAAAATTTACATCAACGAGGCAGCTATTTCAGGCAGAGCCGTCAATAGGAAGCACCTAAGTGGCTCAATTAAACCTCAAAATTTATAAATAGAGGTGCCACGAGTCTGTTTCAATCAGCTGTTGCTCTTATGCCAAACGACCAACATCATGGCTACGTCTGGACGCTACAATTAGCGGTAGACGCTACGGATGGTAGCGGTGGCATTAACTCGCACGCAGCTAAACCGAAATGAATTTTTCCGGTGCCAGCACGCTGTCACCGGATGATTTGCAAAATAGGTAGGATGAAAGTTTGCGTTTGAAAACGAAAATTTATTTTTACGCTTGTTGGTGCGTTGGATTGACGATGTCTTCGGCGGTTTCTAGGTACGTAGGATAATGAGCCAATCAACACACGTTCTATATTTCGGATATATGTGATACGTTTATCACTAAGGCATATGAAAACATGCCATTGCAGTTGTTTCTAAAGCACGGGCGGTTTTTATCACTGGTTTGCATTATTGTTATTTTACCGACGGTTCTTACGGTAAAGAGAAACAAGTCTGTCTTTGCCGTGAGACATGTTGGTAGATTTGAGCGATTCGTTGTAATTCTGCCTAAGCTCGACTCCTGCCAGCAGAAGACAAAACATTAGTCCGTAAGACTTTAAGCCTGTTTCTAATCACCCTGCCACTTCTAGTTTTCCGATCTGACTGTGGCTCTAAATTTTCATGACTTTCCCTACTCACTAATCTCTAACTAATTGAATGTCGTTTAAATGTAAACGAAAACCAAACCGAAATACTGGGGATGTAATTGTTTCAGTTCTGGTTCACTTCGAAATACCTATATAAAATAAAACGCTGCAGAACATGTACTAAGTTCGTTTTTTTTGTGTTTCAAAGTGAAGCCGTTTTAATAATCACATATTTAATCATTTTATTTGTTTGGTCATCTCCTTCTTTCTTTGAATTCTGTATTTTATTTTCTGTCATCCAGTTTTTGTTTTAAATCTATAAGTAAATATTTAATTTGATTGACATTGAAATAACACAACGAAGTTAAACGGGTGTGTGCATCAGCAAAGCTGACATGGGAATCAAAACCAAAACCTTGATGCTAAACAAATGTCAAACCCATCACACTGTGTCCATTTGTTATCATCGAGAAAAACCTGTTTAGATTAGATATCTACGGCATCTCTTCTTATCAAAACGGCAAATTGTTTCACTTGGATGCACTTTAGCACCACATACCGACATATGCTTGGTTGCAAAAGTTGATCTCATTTCACGCTTTCGGTTCAACTCGACTCGACTCAACACCCATCTGGTATCCGATTCTCATTAATTGCAAACCTTTCCACCCCGCAGTCGTTGCGATGCTGTGCGGCACTTCGCTACAACGCAGAGAAAGTCCATAAAATGCAACCACCACCACAATGGATTTCAACAAAACAACCTCCCGCCCGGTGCATCCGTACGCCCAGGCGAACCTCTTCAGCAAGTACTTTTTCTGGTAAGTCGCACAGATCCACTTACGGGATTGTTATACTACTTCCGCATCATTTTCATTGTTGACTTTTATTTTCCTGCTTTCCCTCCCCCCTTGGCATCCAGGTGGCTGTTTGGATTATTACGAACCGGGCTGCGAAGGCAGATTTCCACCGAGGATATCTACGAGACGCTGCCGGTTCATCGAAGCGAACGACTAGGAAAACGATTTGCGGAATGCTGGTGGAAACTGCAATTGCAGCATTGCTCCTACCGGAAATGGCTACCGCCTGAGCCGTCGTCGCCCGATGTATTACCACGCCAGCAAAAACCTTGGAAACTGCTCAAGGTGGTGTTGAAAATTTATGGCACAAGTGTTCTGATGTTCGGGGGAATCTACAGCTGCCTGGAATCGGCTTGCAGGTGAGGGCCTGCGGTTTTTTTTTTCAATTGGCATTGCCAATTCCAAGCTGCTATTGATTTTTCGGTAAACATTTGGATGGATGCTTTATATTTGCTTTCTGAACGCGCGCTCTACGATGTGCCCGTAGAGTACAAAAGTCATAAAATGCAAAAGCTATCGAAACAAATATCCAAGGCGCCCTTCACAACCGTCACCATGCTCTGTCGGGTATATGTGGCCATAGTAGTGGTTTTCTATGCGAAAAGAACGGAACATAGAGCTTAAGGAAACCGGAACTTCATCGCCTTTTATGCGCACTGTTGGCGGCGTCGTTAGCTTCCCGCCACATGAACACTTTCTTCTGTTGTTGTTTGTTGCTTTTGTGTCGTCTGTGCAGTTCCCTCTTTGAAAGCCACTCTACAAGAAAACACGCATATAGGTTCACCACGTGTGGATGCATTAGCACAGCATCAACATTGTTCGCGGTTCGTTGGTGAGATGTTTTGCACACTTCAGTAGAGTAGGTGAGAATCCCGAGAGTATCGACCTATAGCCCCTTAGTGACGTGGTCGGAATGCAGCGTGTTGGTAGAGAAGACAAAACTGGTTGAAAGGTTTTACAGGAATGTTGTTGCTTTTTCATCGGCATCTTCCGGTATGATTGTTCTAAGCTCCTGAACGATGCTGTCTTTTCCCGGTTGGGTAAGGTTTTTTGCTGTATCGGAGCAGGCAGGGGTTTTTACATTGGCTTCGTTTGTTCGTTCTCTTAACTCTGTGTACTGGAAGTAAAACTTTTGACACTGTTGTTGAATCGTGAAATGCTTTGACTAAGTAATCGTTGAAATTAATCATAATAATAATAAGCACATACTAACTGGGTTCGTTTTGGTTGTAGGTAGAAGTTTTTCCGGAGTAGTAAAAACTATGGCACTGGGGTCGATTAAATATTATCACAAGTAGGGTAATTTGGAATAGTTATTCTTCTGTCGGCGCTTTCACCTTACTTATAATGAAGTAGAAGGAACGTGAACAAAATACTAAGAATCTCCGTCGTGCGTTTAAAAATGCCTCTGCTTCACTAGTCAGCTTTTCAATGTTTGTATATTTTTGCAAAAAAAAACTGATGACTTCAATACTATGAAAAAGAACCTAGTCATGTATAATAGGAAAAAGGTAGTGTTTTCGGATGATGCTACCACCACATTTCGTATATGGTGGAACTGGAGACATATGACTTCCACATCACTGAATCACTTTTTATCTTTAAATACACACTATACATTTTACGACCAGAAGGACGAACTACGCAAGATTTAAAATCAACCACACCGGTGTCGACTTAAAATTTAAGCACTTGTTGCTTTTGAGTTGAAGCTATTGATCAAAAACAACTCAACTTATATATCCGGACAATTAGGTTAGGTTTCCAGCAAAACGCGTTTAAAGTTTTCAGTGCGCTCGGGGTATGCATAGGAGGTTATGCTGCTGAATTGAAAATTTTGACATTTGTACACTATTGCTGACTTCCATTATTTGGAATATAATTTTTAGGACTCTACAGCATTCGTAAGGTGACTACCGGACCGCTGAGACGCTCTTCCCAGATCGTGCAGTGTAACACTAACGGTTCGTTTGTGTTTTTCTCATGAAAAAGGGTTTAGCATTATGCTTTGTTTGAATAATCGTTGTTCGAACGGGTAAAGTGTTATTTTGTGAGTCGCCAGGATAGCGTGGAACGTAGATAGGTGGTACCACCATCCTCATTTCTGTGTCTCCAACCATCCTGCGCTGAACTTTAGATGCGTGAAAAGATGACTTCCTCTGGCAGATTCCCCTGAAGATCAAATGGACGTCGAAAGAAAATCGACATCTTGGCTCAAATTCTACCCAAGCTCTACAATCGGGCCCTTTTTGACATTTTTACGGGACAAAGACAATAATGATGCATTTTTCAAGAGCCCTCACGCAACGATATTCGGCCGTAAGCGAAATATCAATGATTCCCACGATAAGCTTCGGGGTGATTGTAACCAATCTTCAACAAACAAATGATTTGGCTAGCTACGAGCATTTTACGAAAGAGTTCCGCGTCTACGTACCTGTCAAAAGAGGTTAGATCAATGGCGTGGCTACCGATACGAGTTTCTATTTCGCGGATTTGCTGATGCACGGTGTTGACTGTTTTAGGACCCCATTCTTCAGTCGGTGAAGATACTGGACTGCGAACGATTGCATTCAGCATCGGTGGCAGCTAACAGGAATAGATCCTATATCAACTCAGACCCGTATTGGACGACCTTTGCCGGGTCTGCTTTACCCAACCATCTCCCATTTTGCTTTGACTGGCTGTTCGCCTTCTTGTGTCGTAGATCATGAACCGCAGGTATGCAATTGGAACACACAGCACCTCATTGAGCATGGGCATGAGCATGATGACCATACAATTCGTAGTTGCTACTCCGTGATTGACCAGAACAAGCGAAATTGCACAGAGAATCAACGAATGGGGCCTGGGAGTAACTTTCCATTCTCAATGTGCACGTTTCGAGAGTTCAACATTTTGAAGTGTCAATAACGGCGCCGACCACGTCCTTACAGTAATCGGGGAAGGGAAGAAACGATAGTGTAACAACCGTTGTTATGGAGACCGTGTATACCTCTGCATCTCCACGGTGCCACGGGAAGGTGATTTTGTTAGAGGGATGGGATAGTTACATAAATCGGGATTCACCTATGATCTACGCAACTCTCATAAATGTTATCATGTGTTAATTTATCTGGGCAGCCGGCTGCCGAGAATTTTTAAAAGATTTATCGTTTGTTTTATTATTTGGAAACTCGGTGTGAAATGTGCAATTCAAACTCCGGACAGCCGGGCGTCGGGAGTGTTGGTTATATTTAGAAGATAGGAGACCGGCAAAGCTCATCAATTCTAGAGCAATAAAATAGAATGTTATGCAGTTGTCTTTACTGGCTCGAGATATTCATTGTAATAGAATTGATAATACTTCGTTGAATCTTACTATTCTGATATCTTAGTGTGATTATCGTGATCAAAACGTGTTAATTATATGCTTTCTCCATAAACGAATTTATATCATGCCGACTCTTTTGCTATCCGCCCACGACAAGTAAATTTTCTCTAAACAGGTTGACGAAAACCCCCATAAAACTTTCAAGCACATTGGTCCGAGTAGCTATACTCGATTTATTAGGCTTAAAATTGGACCAGTTATTCCTGATTGGACTAGGAATCGTATTAAATTGCTACGCATTGGTTTGCTAAACGAAACGACGTTTTGATCTCGCTATGTTTTTCATCGACAAACAGGACTTCTATATTTCCAGAATATCTCTCGTGATCTAGTTGTGAACATAAGTACACACTACACTTTTACATCTATCTGGCGTCTAAGTTGGTCTGCTACGATACTGATGAGAGGAAATCAAAACGCGAATTCCTCGATTTCCAAAAATGTGTATTTTTCAAAATGTCATCTTTTTGGATATTTTTTGTTGGGCGTGGAATCAAGATCTCCGGCACATTGACTCTTTTGTCACAAAATTATCCACTTTTCTGTTTGAAAATGACCAACCCGACGATTCGTGTTGGACGAATTTGAGTTTTCATTTGGCTTCTGAGTAACTTAATAGTGAACGAGTGACACGCAGAAACGTGCAAAAATATCTCAGAAGGTAGAAAACCATCGATTTAAAATTACCACCCATGCACAATCTACAGCTGGCGAAGGGCCATTATTCAAACAATTAAATGCCAATTTGCATGTGCACAAAAGCTCAACGCAATCCAATCAAATCAGTCAGTGGCAACAAAAATATACAAAGCCAGTCCCTTTTCTGATACCCATCGCTATCACGCTCGCCCCACAATAACCGATTTAAATTCAACCCTCTAACCACCAATTTCACAATCGTTCCATTCCGACAGAATTATTCAACCGTTTCTACTGGGCCAATTGATCCTGTACTTCGATCAGTTCCGGTTGCCGACGACTAGCGACGAGGTAGCAGGCGAGAATAATGGTACCCCAACAGCGATACCGCCAACCACAGCTTACCTGTATGCAGCTGGAATTCTGCTCAGTGTGCTGCTCCCGTCGGCCATTTTTCACCTGTACCAACTGTTTCTGCTCCAGGTCGGGATGAAAATTCGCATCGGATGCTGTGCGCTTATCTATCGGAAGGTAATTTTCTGTCCTCGTGCAAAAACACCATTAAACGGTGTGAGATAATATTATGGATGATATCTGACGTTTAAACGTGGACACCCCTGTTAGTTTTTCAAGCCTAACAGCCTAACATCTGCTTTTGTAAATATCAAAATTAAAAGTCGAAAATAAGCCTCCTGGGCAGTGTTACGAAATTTCAAAATCAGTTACCTATTTCTGCTTGCGTTTACCGAAACCGCCATTCAGATTCAACGCCTCCCTCATTCATTCACTTTCCAGCTGACTGAAATTTCATGCAGAATCGAATGCTTGAGTGCAGACGAAATATAAATTCATTCACCAACCAAAGCATTAATTTGTTATTATGTGGACAGTTTCAAGGCAGAAGTTAGCATCTTCTACATTTTCGAGCATAAGGGAACTGCGTAATCTATATTTGGTGCACTTTTGATCAATAATCCCTCTCAGAGCTAGAATAGAAATAAAATTCACTTTGCTTCTGAAACCGAACATGTCCGTACCTGAAAGCGCTGCGTCGGCCGAACGAATGACGATTGAAACGAACCAAAAATTTCATTCATCGCTGCGGGCGTGAATTGAATTTTGTTTTCTTTCAAGTTCAAACAACGATGTCAATTTTTTTAAGCTCTGCTCCTGGGTCTCGCTTTTTTACACTAACAATCTTCACTTCAGTCCAGAAGTGGTTTTTTGCCTCAAAATTTGCCGTGGAAGAGATTTGTTTTCCTCCAAATTAATCTGTATGAGTAAAGATTTTTAGTTGAGTTGTTTGTTTTGAAGCTTAAGTTTGCAGGATAATAAATTGTTTACACTACGATTTTGGACCACTTCTGCGCACAATACTGTAGAATGTAATGTTTGGACAGTTTCGATATGTCAATAGCTCATATAGAGTACTTGACAATCTGTAACTCCCTAGTGTGTTCAACGATTTGTTTTCCTCTACCTGTCATAATTTCTGATAGGTGAAGGAAAACGAATCGAAAAAAAAGCTTTTCGGTCAGATTATTTGCATGGTGGATCCAACCCAACCGGTATTGTAGTTTTCGGAATAAGTTTCACAGTGACACAAAGGATTTAAACACCATTATAAATAGTTTGGGCAAGCGATTTCAAATGTTTCAATTGACAGTTGACAGTTTTACATATGACAGCTGGAGAAAAACAAACCCCCAAGTAGTGTGAGTGAAATCATTTGCATAGACGCACACGATACATAACACAAACATTATTTCAAAACGCGGAGGAAAATAATACACAAAGATAGCAAAAACAAATGGGATTGTTTTCAACGAAGAAATAGCATTAGTGTTTGTAAGACCGGTCGGCAAGAACACACACGGTTAACATTAAAAATTCGAAAACAAATTATCAAAAAGAAAAACGCAAACACGGGCCGATACTTGTGTCCAGCACTCCCTATATTTATTTATTATATCACGTGCTCATTTGTCTATTATTTTAACTTTCTAATGCCTGTGCTGGAACAGAGCACAATTTGTTTGTGGTTCTTCAAGCAGAAATCTTTTCCTAATTTCGCTACGAACGCGGAATGTTTGTATTTTTGCATCGCTTTTAACGATCGAAAGTAAACAACAGAACGCAGCCAACAAAATGGCAGCGTATTTTAAGTGCGTTACTTCGATCCGTTCTACAAGCCACAGTAATGTTAAACCTAACGAATAACGTACGTGCATCCCTTTGTATTCCGATGATCACGTAAGTTCGAAATATTCCAGGTCACGTTTTATAACGTTAGTGTCGGTCAGTATCATTATCGTGTGTGAGTTGGTGAGTCCGGCGATTTTGCTAGATATAGGGACCTATTCTCACAGTCGCGTCACCTAGAAGAAAATTTCCTTCTAGTCACTAAGTCACGTTACTGTGAGAATAGGGCCCATGAATAAACACAGCTCTCGGCAAACGTACCATTAAGGCGTAAAAACCAACTGCCATTTTGAGGAGAAATACCAGTCTACTCGCTAACAGTTAACGAAAGAGGCAACTTCTCAACGTCAACGGCAGTTATTGGCACTTACTGATTTAATCGAAATTTTAGCATTATTATTTTCCCTTCAATCACATCTTATTCAAATTTTTTCAAGCATTTACCAGATTCACCACATTCCTTCTCCTCGTATTCCCATGTACTAGATTTTCCAAATGACCACCACCCTCTCGGCGGATGGACTGAGCGGACGTGTAATCAACCTAATGTCCAACGACGCCAGCCGGTTCGACTATGCCGTGATCTTTTTCCACGATCTCTGGAAGGGTCCCGTCGAGTTGGTGATCGTTTCGGTACTAGTCTATCGACTGATCGGTCCAGCAGGTCTCATTGGAATAGGTCTGCTGCTGCTGTTCATACCCGGGCAGGGTTGGTTGGGGAAGAGAGCGGCCGGATACCAACTGCGCGCTGCCCTCGCCAGCGACGAACGGTTCAAGTTTATGACCGAAGTGATCCGCGGAATTCAGGTCATCAAAATGTACGTGTGGGAGAAACCGTTCGAGGAGATCGTGCGGAAGTTGCGGCGTAAGGAAATTCAAGCACTTCGCGGTAGTGCGTACGTGAAATCTACACTGTTTGCGCTACGCATCATTCCGAAGATTTCGATCTTTCTTAGCCTGATCGCTTACGTGTACACCGGACACGCTCTTACGGCGATGCGTGTCTACATGCTGATATCGTTTTTCAGCGTGATTCACCATTCGATGGTGGAGTTCTGGCCGCTGGCAGTTACTTCGTGTGCCGAAGCTTGGGTTTCGTTGAAACGAATACAGGAGTTTTTGCTGGAGGAAGGACAGATGCAGGACATTGGCGGCTCAGTCGAAGATCCAAAGCAGTCCTCGGGTAAGATAACGCTTCAGAACGTTTCTGCTAGATGGCCGCAATCTAGTTTTGAGCTACGAGCCCTAAACTGGATCATCACCGAAGGTCAGACTTGGGCGGTTATCGGTGAAGTCGGTTCCGGAAAATCGACTCTTCTCAATCTTATCATGAAGGAGCTGCTCCCGTTGGAAGGATCAGTATTTGTTGGTGGTACGGTTAGCTACTGTTCACAGAAACCGTGGGTGTTCGAAGGAACGGTGCGAGACAATATTGTTTTCATAGAACCCTTCGATGAAGATCGTTACAACGAAGTGGTAAGGGTTTGTGCGCTTAGAAGAGATTTTCAACTGTGGCCAAGTGGCGATCTTACCATTGTTGGAGAACGAGGAGTTAGCTTGAGTGGAGGACAGAAAGCTAGGGTTAATCTAGCTAGGGCGATCTATCGAAAGGCGAACATTTATCTGCTGGACGATCCTCTGTCAGCGGTGGATGCTCACGTAGGGAAGTTGATCTACAAAGACTGTGTTCAGGGGTTCCTGAAGAAAGAGGTCTGCGTTCTGGTAACTCATCAGTTGCAGTGTTTAAGAGGATTGAACAACATTCTGATCATGAGGGGAGGTCACATTGAAGCTAGTGGATCGTATGAGCAGTTGCACAATCACTTCGTTGATTTAGGGTTCAGTGAAATTGCTGTGGAAGATCAAGAGGTTTCAAGTGACCAATTTACAGGTGAGAATAGTTTTCTGGATTCACAGCAGCAGAACAAAGTCGAAGAACTTCAGCTGGACGGAAATGTAGGTTTTAAAGTGTACCTAGACTTCCTCAGGTCTGTGAAGAGCGGTATATTCGTAGCGTGTGTAGGCTTGCTTCTACTAACTTGGCAGATATCTTCCATGGGAACTGATTACTTCGTGTTTCTATGGTAAGCTAATAGTGTAAGCTTCTTATTTAGTAAACGTAAACCACGACATATTTCTAGGGTCACGTGGGAAGAAAACTACTCGCAAACGGCAACGTCATGGACCACAGAACATCACGTGTTTGTCTACACGGGACTCATTATTCTGAACCTTCTGTTATCCGTAAACTCATTGACCTTCTTCGAGATATGCCTACGAGCGTCACTACATCTCCACACGGACTTATATCGGGGTATCTCCCGTGCCACAATGTACTTCTTTAACACCAACTCATCCGGTCGAATTATGAATCGTTTCTCAAAAGATATTGGCCTTATCGACTCTAGTCTCCCGGTTGTGCTTATCGACAGCCTGTACGTGAGTGTTAAAAGCGTATTTTTCCGGGGATCTTAAGAAAACCTAAGATGTAGTTCTTTCTAGAATTGGCTGGAATTATTGCGATCGTCTCGCTGGCTAACTACTGGCTATTGGTACCAACGGCCGGCATGGGTCTCATATTCTACTTGCTGCGATTCGTCTTTCTGAAGACGGCACGGAACGTCAAACGGGTGGAAGCAATCAGTGAGTCAGAGTCTGAATTATCGCTTACATGTTGATAATGGCACATTCTATTTTCAGCACGCAGCCCAGTGATTACCCATACGAACGCTACCATCGAGGGGTTGAGTACTGTTCGGGCTTTCGGCGCCGAACGTCAACTGCTGGCAGCGTTCGACGCCAAACAGGATTTGAATAGTTCGGCTTCGTTCATGTTTGGTGCCGTCACCAGAGGTTTCGCCTTCTGGTTGGATTTGATTTGCTGTCTCTACATTGGAGTGATTGTGTTTAGTTTTTTGGTTCTGGGAACAGGTGGGTTCATTTCTTTCGTACTAAATTTAACTCAACTCTTTCTTTCGAAACTAGAAATTGTCAGCGGAAATGTCGGCCTGGTAATAACCCAGGTGTTGAATCTGATCGGAATGTGTAATTGGGGCCTACGACAGACTGCCGAGCTGGAAAATCAGATGACTTCCGTGGAACGAGTGCTAGAGTACGCTAGGCTTGAACCGGAAAAGGATGTGACGGAAGACGGTCTGGAAACACTTGCCAAAGATTGGCCCCAGGCTGGAACAATAGCGTTTCACGATGTGTCCCTTCGGTACGCTCCCAATGCTGAACCCGTTCTGAAAGAAATCAGCTTCAAGATTAAAGCAAAGGTTGGTCAATTTTTGCAAGTTCAAATATATAATTTAAGGATCTTCAACACCTTCCTGCTGTAGTCAATAAACTTTTCTCATTAAACCAAGCAATCGAATCAATTTTTAGTAGGTTCACTCACTCGTTGCCAATTTAAACTTTCACAGGAACGAGTGGGCATCGTTGGTCGTACCGGAGCGGGCAAGTCATCAATAATTCAGGCTCTCTTTCGGCTGGTGCCAGCGGAATCGACGGGTCGCATCGAAATCGATCGCAGCAACATAGGGAGTGTTCCGTTGGACCGACTACGGGCTGCCATTTCAATTATTCCCCAGGAGCCGGTGATATTTTCCGGCACTTTGCGCAACAATCTAGACCCCTTCGGGGTGCTGGAGGATAGCCGGATTTTGAAAGCACTCGAGCAGGTAGGAGCATCAATAAGTTTGCCGAAAATAGTTTCTAAGTCTAAATCAAAGAAATATTTAAACGTTATCATTATTTATTAATGTATCCCCGGGTGGTAGGTTGAGCTGAAACACGTGGTTTCAAATTGCGCTGCCGGACTGAACACCAGGTTGGTCGAGGGAGGAGTGAATTTTAGCGTCGGCCAACGGCAGCTGATCTGCCTCGCGAGAGCCATTCTTCGCGACAGTCGGATTTTAATCATGGACGAAGCGACGGCCAGTGTGGATCCAGAGTAGGTTTATCTGTTCTTTACGTTTTGCTACTAAACTAGCAGCCACAATCTCGAATTCAGTATTTTAAATTATGATTAGTCCATTCCATTTACGGTAACAGAACCGACCGGCTGATTCAGCGCACCATAAGACAACAATTTCAGAACTGCACCATACTCACCATCGCCCACCGACTGCACACCATAATGGACAACGACCGGGTCCTGGTGATGGACGCTGGCCGTCTGGTGGAGCTCGGTAGCCCAGCGAACCTACTGCGCCAACAGGATGGCTACTTTCGGCGGTTGTTCGATGAAACCGGTATGGACGCGAGAGGATATCTAACACCGTGAGAAGGATGGGGAATCCAGATGTATTTTCGGGTATTGATTGAGGAATAAATTTAGTTTCGGTTGGGTACAAGCCGTTGCCTTCATTGTATAACCGAGATGGTAACAAATATGGAGAGCATCGGAAGTTGTTTGTCATAATCCTTAAGGATAAATCTCATATGACGTTTAAATTGGAAATCAATATATTTAGCGATAACGGTACAAAACGAAAAGATGTTGTTCATGGTTGTGAAAAAAGTTTAAGAACCGATTTTATAATTTAAGTCTAGAAAAGGTCACATGTAGTGATAAAAAGAAATAGCCTGCAGTTATGCAATTATGACGACATTCTACTCCATGTTCGTATTTTTCTCCACACTACTGTGTCCATTTGACCCAACATGATATCAAATTTCAAAAACGATCTTAAATCCTGAGAGTAGAGCCGTAGCGTGGTCTTTTAGCACCCTTAACAAAGTTTTAGTTTTGCGCCCCTCTTGGGTTTACTTAGGCTTTCTTTTTCAGTTCGACCTTCAAACATGAAACACCTACCCTGTACTTCATTCATGTTTGACTGTCGTTCACTTCATGTAAACACCAGACTAAAATCTTTTACTGTAGATTCATGAAATCAGTTGACGCTCTTTACAAAATTTTTATACTGAAAAAAATTACGAAAATAAATTTTTTCGAATTGACTCCAGGATTTCGACATTTCATGGATTTCTAAAACATTTGGCATACAAAAAACAGAATCTGCATTTCCAAACTGAAATCCCATCTAAATTTAATTTTTTTCTCTATTCAAAATTCACTTAGATACGCACAGAATTGTGATATTTTGTCTAAAGTAAACAAGTGACGTTACGGACAAGAATTGTATAGAACTAACGCGTTTACATACCCGCTCACAAAGCTGAGATCGATGGTGTAGTTATCGATTCGAGCTTGGCACGCGTGGGTCTACTGAAGGACAGAATTGGCTGTTTCAAAGACCCCTTGCTCCAGTAAGCGAGGATTTTGAATGGCAATCGCACCAGACGGGACAAAATGGTGTGTCCCTTCAAACTAGTGTCGGGTGGCCTTTGGCGAGACTGCTTTACGTCTTCTTCGACAAGGATCGTCAGCATGATCGTTTGGTTGTGTCGTACATCATGCATGCAGTAATGCACTAATTACAAGCGAATAGGTCTTTGTAGCATTTTTTTTCTCTCTTGAGAGACCATCAATATAGCAGCAAGAGGAAGCTCTGCCACAAATCTGAAGCGAAGGTGCTGTACACCGGGTCTTAGACATTTGGAAAGAAAGGAGTTTCCAACGCTTCCAGTAACACCGAAAATCTCATGTGATATTTCAATCAGAGATTCATCGTAGTGCACCATTAGACCTAGGTTAGGAACGGGCAACTTTATGATATTGTGGAGCTACTGCCGGTATCGAGGAGACCTCAATTTTCACCGCACTGGCATGGAATTATTTTGTCGATGATAATTAATCTAGCTCAAAAAGCTGGCCTGCTTACTGTCCATGAGCACATTTTCGTTCCGCTTGTTTCTATTAGCGGAAAAAGTTAGCAATAATTTTCCCTATTTTTGTTGAAATTTGAAGTCTTTGTCTTGTTCGTTGTTATTTTGGACTAACAAGACCGCAGCGCAGTCTTATGGCGCCTTTGGTAGAGTCTCAGTTATGCGCTTTCTTGCTGTCTACTTTGACTTTCTTTTGCAGTTCGACTTTCGAACAATAATTTTGTGGAATGATACTCCTATCCTGACTTATTTTATGACTTAATCTCACTTATTTTATAAAGCAGAGATTGGCCTTGGCGGGGCCAAGCTGGCCATCCGCACGCTGAAGCTCTGCCTGAGAGATTAAATATTGTTTCTGTTCTTTTAATAGTTGTTAAATATCTCGTCCATTTGTTGAGTTGGGCACTATAAGACTTTTCTGAGATCTTACTTTTCAAACGTTATTTTCCTTGTATCAAACATTTATGTCTTCTAGTCTCTTGACAAAGTTAACTTCTCTGCAATATCAATTTTCGTCTTCTACTGATCACTACCTTTCCAATGACACCCATATTGATGGTAGTTTTCAATGTTCTGTGGTAACCGGAAGCTTCCATCTTTGGTTTCAAAATGGCGTCAACCATCGGTTTTCGCCTTCTACTGACCATTACCTTTCAAATAACACCCATATTGACGGTGATTTTCAGTGTTGTAAGGAAACCGTAAGCCGCCATCTTGGATTTCCAAATCGCGTAAATCATCAATATTCGTCTTCTACTAATTATTTCCTTTCAAATAACACCCATATTGATTATGGTTTCCAGTGTTTTAATCAATAGTTTATTACTTCAATTACGCCTGTTGATAGACAACACGACAATACTTTATAAATGTCCGGGAGAGCAACAGCAGATTTTTGCACTTTTCCCTACAAGTAAATGGATTCCACTGTAGCCAACGACTGCACTGCGAACTGCATCGATTTTGACAGTTCGTCCTGTTCCGCGAATCATCAATGCCATGCTGAAAACGTGAATCCTCTCATAATCTCATTTACCGCTTTGATAGACAGAAGTATAATTATAGGGGTAACATAAAAACGGTTCTGCGTAATTAATTGCAAATGATGTGTCAGGAAAATGGAAATTTCCAGGAAATTATATGTGTTGAACGGGGTGGTCACCGGCATAAAGTTAAGCTACAGACAAGCAGATATAGCACTAGGACAAGGTAAAAAATATCTCGCTGTTCCGTGATGCATGAACTCGTCCACAAACTCGTACAGTACCCCATCCAATGTCACGTTGAAACTAACTCCATTCTGTGTTCCGTGTACTCTTTCATACCCGTGTTTATAGTTAGTCTGATTTGGGCATATTTTATTTTAAAATGAAACAAACGCCTCCTCCACTACTCTGAGATCAACCGATGCCGATGATGGCAGTATCAACCTCGAAGTCAAAAATTATGTGAGATTTTGAGATGAAAATTTCGTTATTTTGTGCACTAGATCTTCGTTTCCCACCTTCGAGCTATCTTCTATATATATAAAAGTCAATGTTTGTATAAATATGATTTATAGACCCCAAACGGCTTAACCTTTTTACTGTCAAAATGTGTACATAGTAGGCATTTGTTATGGAGCGTGTTTATGTGCTATTGGTTGGGGATTGTCTGCCCGCCAGATGGCGCTTCGAAACAAATTGTGTTTTCTTTCTATTTCGTTAAAAGTCGCAGCAACGCGCGATGGGTATTAGCTAGTTTGATATATAATTTTGACCCATACAACGCCATATGAATCCACTTAATCGGTTTTATCAGAAAGCCATATTCTAGAGTTAGCTACAACGGATTACATCGTTTTACTGAATCCCACGCTGCTTTTAAATCAACAAACAGATGATAAGTGCGTAACTTGTATTCCCGGGATTTGTCACGTCCGACGTTGCGTTGGACGCCCTTCTCAATACCCGCTTCGGTATTTTCCTGCGAAGGTATCAGCCAATGAGTACAGTCTGCTAAACAGAACACTGGAGAGTATGAGGATTAATCTTATACCACGATAGTTATTACACCCGTGTTTATGGCCATTTTTTAGATGGGTATATGAGTATATCTAACCTTGTACGAGGGCAATTCTTGTTCCACCCAAATCATCTCGATTACGATGCGTGTTGCTTCGAAGTGCAGTATCTTTCGACTTTTAGAAGCTCGGCCGAAATTCCATCCTTAATTAAGGCCTTACTGTTTTACGAATCTCAAATAGCCTACCGTACTCTCTCTGAATCCACATCTTGTGAATCAGCGTTTTGAAGGTTGATCATGATAGGTACCGGGACGTTTTTCTTCTCCATGTTGTGGATCGTTTTGTACAACATTTATGCCTTGTTCTTGGCCTGCTCTCCGTACCCATATTTCTAACGCCGAAGAAACTTTTTGTCGACTACTCTCATCTCACCATGTCATTTCTTAATCTGTCGTGTAACCGCTGCATGCATTCGGCTCCTAGCTTGATTTCCTTCATTTATCGCTCTTTGGCACGTCTTACCAAACCGCTTACTTAATCTTGTCGTGAACAACACTTCTGTAGCTGTTATACTGACATCGAAAGCCTGATAAAGCACGACAGACTACAGTGAGCTGCACATGTAGCGCGAGTACCGGAAGAAAGATCAGCTAAAGTTGTCTTCAGCAGAGAACTTGTAAGTGTTTGTTGCTTTCGGAGCAGATACTGCACTCGTTGACTGTACGCAATCGAGGCAAAGTCAAGTCATCTGGAAATTTGAAAAACATTCATGAAGCGTAACACCCGGATCACCATGATGATGTTGACTTTCTCAACAGCTTTTTAAATTGACCAAACCTTCTAGTACATTGTTCTAGCTTCAGTCCCTAAACTTTCAAATCTCTTTAAAATTTTGAACAAAAATCAACATATTGCAACCACGTAGATTGTAATTGTACGCATTGCATTGGTTATATGTTTGTATAGAGGATCGTATTATACCGATTGTCAAAATTTTGTTGTACCATTTAATCCAACTGCTAATTGATTATCGTCATGTTACACGCTAGTTTTTTTATCACACCAGAAAACAAAAGTACAGCTACTCACTTGCTAAACAGTCGCAGCACCACGCAGATGATGATGAACATGACAGCCATGGCCACCAGCACGCCGATCATGGCCGGATCGATGTACTTTTCCGGTTCGATGGGTTTGTTCATGGTGGCTGAATCCATTCCGGCACGTATGGAGGTGGTGAATGTGGAGAAATGAAAAGATAAAATTCGTCAGGGTGAGTAATTCAGGAAGTAATAAAAAGTGAATGACGCTAAAAGTTTCATAACGATATCCAGTACTGGCTGGAAATATTTGAGAATTGGGGTTTGGGTTCGCCAGGTGGGTAAGCCGGGTTTGCAGTCTCTATTTTGATGGAAAGTAAAAGGAAAAGATAATTGATTTCGTCGCACGAAGGAAGCCATCGAAACCCATTACCGATTTTGAGAGAAAAACTATGAATATGGAAGTGGAATTTCCATAGTGAAATCAAGGTCATTTGCTTGCATTAACCTTATTAACCCTTCAGCAGTCGCGTCATTATCTACGTTTAGGGGACCATCTGGTGCTCTAAGATGTTTTTGATAGAATTCCATAATAATGTGCATTCAGTGCACTGCCCGAATTTCCGCAGGATTAATACACCTAGTTTGCAGACATGTTTCAGTACACAAAATTGCGCTAATATAATGTTGCCTAGAAATAATAATAAATCCATGTGTCTAAAATCGAACAACATATTTATATACACAACTTACCTCGACACTCGATGGATCCATCGGGCTTGAAAATAGGATTCATCTCGAAGCGGCAAATACAGCGTCCATCGCGACATTCGGTTTGCTCGGTCATCTGCTCGCATTGTTCCGTGAAAAAGCAGCTTTCGTTCACCTGAGCCTCTGAAAGTATGCAAATGAAATAAACCCATCAGTTCCATAGTAAAAAAAATTTCAAATTTGGAAAAATATTTCAATTTATGTAAAAATAAACAACAAGCTCATTAAAATGATTGTGAAAACGGCAACCCTGCTCACATCTCTGCCTAGATGCTGGCCTACCTTCAAGGCGTTTTTCTCTACCTCTATTACAATTCCATTCATTTGCTTACCCTGGGGCCAAAAGAGTGACATTCTACCCGAGTCGTTCCGATTGGTTACCGAATTTATTTCCAATTATCTGTACACTCGCAACACAACAAACAAGAATCAAACTCAACCAAGCATACGGACAGGAACAAATCGAATACAATTTTCATTGAATGAGGTTAACCTCAAAGAAATTACACTTGCTCGCAATGAATGCAATTTCGCTCTGTTTTTTATGGCAAATGTGATGTAATTCTGCACCATCGCCGTTCGTATTCCGTTCTTGGGTTGCGTGCGTGTCCCAGATGCTGCTGGATATTATGCCGCATTTTTTCTCTCCCACACGCTAAGTTCTAATGGATCTTATCGTGCGGTTCGCACTCGTACTACACAGACGACGGGTTCAGCTTCGATCGATTTGCTCCGGACAGGGTGCACGTCAGCATAGGTCGGGGGTATATGAAAAATGGAGAATTTCTTCGCAAAGGGACCCTTAACCCAAGAAACCATATTTATGGAAAATGAAACTGCCGCAATTTTGCAGCTCTTTCAAACCTGAGAATCTCGGAAAGTGCTTGTTCCGCATTTATTTCATCCGACAATGTTAAATTTATAATTCAATTCTCCCAAACAATCGGTCGTCCCCGCATGTCTGTGTGCTTGTTTCAACTTTAGCAGTTTGTGGTGGGGTTTATTGAATTAGATGATTTCGGGATTGGCGAAAACCCAGCTCAACATCACTTAGCCTACCCGCCCTCCTCCCGTTTGCAACAAGTTTGTGGGGACCTTTTGATGAGTTGTCGAGCTCAGTTCGGTTCACTTCCATTAATTGAAAAAAATAATGTTTCATATCATGCTAATAATGTTCTGTTTACTGGTTTGAGTCTAAAACTATAATTGGCAGCTGTCAATTAAAGATGCCTCTATAGATTAAAGATATCCGATCCTAGGTTGTACCTTCTAACTTCTAACTGGGATATTTAATAACCTTTACCTTTCGTAAGGCTTAGAAGATTGATGAAACGCATCTTTCAAAACTAAAGAAGACTGGCGCTGCCAGGACCTCACTCTCTTAGTCATAAAAAATTTTAATAACGCTTCCTGTTTTTATTCTTGGCGGTTTTTTATGAACTCGTTGCACCAAAAATAGCAATCCATCAAGCGAGTGTCATAATTTTCCTACTAAATAATAGTTCAAATTTCCCTAGGACATTACACTGCTTGAATCGTCGTTGTGAGGCTTGTGCTTTTTCAAGCTTTCTTTCCGCCTTATGGATGCACAGGTATTTGATCATATTTCCGTCTTTGGTCTTGCTAGGAGCACGGCTAGGAAACCTGTGCAATTTCATGGCCTGCTGGAACGCAGAATTTAAACAAAAGTATTTCTTTTACTGGTGGCAATTTCAAATTGAAATTGATCTTGTTATTTTGAAATTCCTATATTCATTTCATTCAAGGATCTCTAGATTTGATATTTTTTGGATTATTTAATTATCGATTTTTTTTTTCTTATTTGCCTTACTTCTGAAGCCAATTTTTTGGAATTAGAAGTACGCGTTTCATGTTAAAATACCTTTCTGACTGAGATTGTTATTTAGACAAACGACCTTGGAATCTAAGAAGAGGCATGTCTCGAATATAGGTTACTAAAGGGTGTTACGGTCAGACTTTTTATTAAAAAATCAATTCATGTTTCTTTTTCAAGTTTCATTCATACGGAATAAAGAAAAACTATTCACTAAAGTTTGCTTTATAGCGAATGCGGATTGCCGGTCCTTTTGTTTGATTTCTTCCATCAAGTTTTGATGGAGGCGCTTGGTCACTTTCCGTGCCGCAGAGCGCTAGTTTGTCTTGTACTGCATCTCGCTAACAACTATCTTTCGCGTCTTCTTGAGGTTCCGCTTGACGTTTGATCAATACTTTTCAATTGGGCGGAACTCTGGTGTGCTGGAAGGGTTCATTTCCTTGGGCATCACTTGTAGGTTGTCTGCGGCATACCATTCCATAGCCTTTTTTCCGTAATGGCAAGATGCCAAATCCCGAAAAAACCGAAACGGAACAATTGTGTTGCTTGAGGGACCTTGTTTATTTCAATACTTTGTTTCCAGAGGTTAGAGATTAGTCGCATCTTTGGTAGCAAGTTGATGGTTCTCGTTGCAAACGTGTTGACTTGAAGTGATGTGATGTTCCTTTTAACGTAGTTTTTTCGCCTTTTGTTGTTTCTGCGATGTATTCTTTGAAACTGATTTATAAATTCCTTTTCGTTTGTCCGATATAAATTTTGTTACAATGGGGATATGTTATTTAGTAGATTGCTGATTTATTAAATACTTCGATCGTTTTTGGGTGGGTCCTATTCTTGTTTTGAGTTGGCTATTTCTGCTCTTGAATGCCGAATTTTCGGGCGAAGTATTCTTATTATGGGCCCGTTATATTCTATTAATATCCTCTGTAGTTGGAATGTTTTGCGTTTCGGATTCTCCTCATCAGTAACCAGCAGCCAGACTTTGGGCTAGCTAGACAATAAATCTAAACTAGCACCAAAGCTGGCACTTTTCAGACGCTTAATTCAAAAGTCATGCGTCTGGCTGGTTTCGAATGATGTCTCGGGTAGCCAAGCACACAAGTTCTTGTTTGCTGATGGGAATACGGAATCCGAACTTGCTTTTTGTGATAGGACTCAGTATGGTCAGGAATTTTTTAGATTGGATCGTGCCAATGCTTCTTTGGATGCTATTCTCGATGTAACCATATTTTAAAATAGTTTTCGTCTTTCCTTGGTAGCTAATGCTGTCATTTCATGTTGATAAGAATGCTTTGACGTTCTGGGTATAACGCGTCTATTTGTTGACATTCTGTAGATTTTGAATTCCTAATTGTTTGTTTCTTCTATAATAAAAGCGTCTAAAAACGGAAGATTTCCATGTCGTTCATGCTCTAACGTAAACGAATGTCGTGAATCGACAGATAGATTCTTATAATTCTGATAGCTACTCACGTTTGATGATGTCAAATATATCGTCGACGAATCTCCACCAGCTATCAGGCAGCAGATATTTTTCTTCCATGTTTTCTCAATGTTTTCCATGTTCCTCTTCGTATAACAACAGTGACTGCGAGTTCCCCAGCGGTGCTCCTATTGTTTGTTTATAGAAGTTGTCTCTAAACCTGAAGTAGTTCAAAACCGCATCAGCTTCAGTTAATACCGTATACATCAAAATTTGGTCAACGATTTCAGCAAAATTTCACCAAGTGTTCGCCAGTTCAAAGGCTCAGCAATTTGCATGTAATCCAGTTGGCAGATTATCTTGGCTAAAAATCCAGCAATTGCAATTATCAAATTGACAGCGCAATTACCGAACTTACAGTAATCCAACCTGAAACACTGGGAATTCGGTATTTTTGTCGATTCGAAAATTTCAATTCTTGAGTTTCAGCATAGAAAAGCTGTCAAATTGGATAAATTCTAATAATTCCTGAATTTTAGGCCTCCTGGATTTCTGAATCTTTCAGCTGATGAAAACAGTAAAATTTTGCCGACTTTTGGTGAACTTGTTGTGTGTACCTTGTTTCTCCATCCGTTGTCATTGCTTTGTTGAAGTAACCACTCTTCTAAAAGTATGATGAACTCTTACCGGAATACTGGGAAATAATGCTGCGACGAAAAGGGAAACCATCCATCCGGTACGTTTTTGATCGTTCGTATCGCCTTGGTATTTATCCATAAAGATATCAACCAACAAGCGCAGTTTGTGAAACAGAATTCATGGGATGAGCTTCGTTAGTTATTGCACTCGAATTTGTAGCAATTCTTGTAAATAGGGCATATGAGGCTATCATAACGATCCGAAGGTATATTTGCTCATACCCAGATCACCCCGACCACGCAGTGGATTGCTTCGTACAGCCGCTAGCTCCATTATCGTTAAAGCTTATTCTAATTGTGATTTCTCTACTTTTTTGTCGATTCCGTAATAATCCAAAGTGTTTACACCAACAGGCAGCCACTCTTGTACGATCAGAAAACATATTCACATCGTTTTGTAAAACTTTAAATTGTTGTTTCTGAAAAGCGTCTCTCTGCTTCTATCAGCACTTTTTCATCGAAACCACGTTCCTTTCTCGGCTGCCTGAGCTAAACATTTCGTATCCTATTCTGCAGTGTAGTTCGCTGCAAAATTTAGCCTTTGGATGTGACGAGAAGGATCAAACTTAGACCGTTATCGTTGGTGGTTGCGTGGAAACTCTCCATGCAAATAAATGAACGAAAAAATTCTTCACTAATGATTTGAGCATGTGTGTTCCCGACGATGCGTTTTACGTCATATTTTGGGCACTCTCTGTGGGTTTTGTATAGGCGCTCAAAGAATTTATCTAACCACAATAGGGGTTTTCACTTGATGACGCATATGCATTAATCAAGCTATAGTTGAGGAACTTGCCCTTCATCCTTTACACACTGATACGGTCACTCACCGACCACCATTTGATGACCAGACGTTGCTGCTTACTAACCACAACAAAGCCCACCACTTTAACGAGGTAACCGCAGGTTTGGTTTACTACGCGGAATGTTTGTGTACCTGTGTCGCGCCATTGAATTTTTCCACCTTCGCTTTTCGCAGTGCTCAAGCATGCGGAGGGGTTTCCGACGTTTCAAGTACCGAATTTCCAACCAGTTTCCGTTGAACATTGTCGTGTGCTCTGTCGATTGTTCCATGCTGTATCTCTATCTACATTTTTCGGATTCTGTAGACCGCCTCATGGGACTGTCATGTTGAATATAGTTAACGAGCCACCGTATTTCTGTCAGGCAACCTGCACCAGGACAGACACTGCTTCGAACCGCTTCTAAAACGAATAAAAAGTAAAAAATAATAGACAAAACTGAAAAACATAAAAATAGACAAAATATCCTGAATGAAATACAACGGAAAAAAAAATGGAAAAAACTGTTAAATGAACAAAAGATAAAAGAATGAAACAATACAATGATTTGAAGAACTATAAACAATCGAGGATTATGGAGATTATTTGATAAAATATGGATAACGATGAGAATAATTTAAAATTAAATTTAAAGATATAATGACGAAATTTAAAATGTTTTCAATTGCATAAAAAGAAAAATGAATAAAGAAAAATCTAAATAAAACCTATCAAATTAAAATACAGATAAATTTGAGTTTCTACGAAGACTTGTAACGAATGAACGACTTGTAGACAATTCATCTTTCCTATTAAAAAAAAATTCTTTCGATTCGAAAATTATAGTTTTGGCATCAAAATAGTTAAATTTTATAAACATTCTTTTTGAGTGTGAAATTAAATATTTAAATAAAAACTCATACAATTGCCTAAGCATCACTCATTAGTCATTTTTCGTGGGTCTTGACTAAGTTTTTGTTTGTGTTCTTCTCATTTCACTATGTTCATAGCTCTGTCAGTTTACACTTCAGCTTGCGAAGTGAAGGAATTTGAAACTTCGTACTCTCATAATAACTTATTCCTAAACCTGTACCAAACTGAGCCTTTTTGTAGTCAGTTTTCGAAAGAAAAAGTACAAAATCTATCCAAATACAACTGAACATGTGGAAACACTGCACTCTGCTTCGGACACATCCATGAAAAATTACACCAATGAAGGACATCTCAGCAATCACCGAAAACTCGCTGTCATTTGTTACCAAGCTACAAAATTAGCTAAACTGAATCGAACCGGCATTGAAAACATCAAATCTATCGTCGCTCTCGCCGAATGAGTAAACATAACCCCTTAGTCCCGACATGGGAGCGCGACCTTTACCTCTACACGGGTTCCATGCTGCCAGCTACAAATCCGCAATGCGGACAGATGGCTAAATGCACTTCCTGCGAGTACCGGCAGCGTCACCACCCCACCAACACGCCATTTTGAGCCAACCAAAGTTGCTACTGCTGCCTACCTGTGCGCTCTAGCTATATGTATGTAGGTACCTTTAACTGTATCCCCCTACGTAGGCCGTCACGGTCGCCATATCGCCGCGTGCAGAAATTCCATCGCTGCGAGCATAAAATCATGGCTTCGCCTCCTTCCCACATACGGACATGATTACGCCCGGACAGCGAACAGGGAAGATATCATGACGCCAATTGAGCACCCGGAATGGCTATGTACTATTTGCGGTACCGTTGTTATTTTTGTTTGATCTGATGCCACCGCCTCTCCTCTGCAATGTATGGGCCAACATCCGGTTGCTGACTGGTGCGGGGAAGATTCGTCGCTGGTTCACGCAGCCAACTATTTGCTTCGGCTGGAACAATTGCAATAACACCGCGAAAATTGATCAATTTAGAAGCGGGTGATTTCTGTATTTCATTCTGTATTGTTTGGAGATTTGTGGAAAGCTGACGAGTAGCAGTCATAGTGTTTAATGATTTTATGATACTAGATAATAGAAAATCCGTCGAACGAAACTCTCGTATTTTTTCTACCTCTGAATTCCGATGAGGGAGTTTGTGTTTTTTGCGGTTTAAATTCTTCCTTATCAAAATGTCACGCATTGAAAATGGATCGAAAATTAAGGTTTTGGGCGCATGTCTAAGTGACAAGGATATAACTATGCGAAAGTTGGCGAAGCACTATGGAATCCATCACGCGAGTGTCATAATTAAACTGGTTTTGATAAACTTGCAGGTAGAGGGCAGAAAACCTGGATCTTTCAACTCAAAACAGGACCAGAAAATGGTATTTCTAATTAGGAGATAATGATTTGGAACGACTGTCGGATTGATCAAACGTGCTGGTATGGCAAGCAATATGTTCCTGCGGCTTGAACTCTATCCATTTTGCACACTACCGGAACTATCAATGCGGATGTCTATCGACCTGAGTGTCTGCAGCAGATTTTGCTTCCTCCTTATTGGAAACATGGTATCGATTATGAAGAAAGTACTCAAAAAGAGTGGTATAGCAGCTGGGAATGACGAACAGTGTTCGATCAAAAATCGAAACCGTGAAAGAATAAAATTTATTTCATCTGGTCGTTTCAATGTTCTTGTTCAATCTCGTACAACAAAAGATGAAATGCTTGTTTGAATAAGAAGGAATGATTTTCCATGCCAGTGACCTCTTTGATCACGTCCAATGCTATTGAGTTCAAAATCAAAACAGATACTCGCAACAGGGAACAGGGATCATTTGCGTTTCGAATTCGTCTCATCAGAATCCGACACAAACTTGGTATCGGGTTGACGCTAGCTCCAAAAACGGAGACACAAATTGTGTTGCTGAACAAACCTCTAATCAAGCGCGATGTCCTGCAAGAAAAAGAGTTCATTTTTAAGCCGATAAGAACTACTGAAAAGTTTCTTTTTCTCCACTAAGAAGAAATATAGCATAGTGAACAGGGATCAACTAATCGACGATCGATGGTCATAACTGCATCAAAATCATCACACTTCCTTCAATCTTAACAAACAAGCAAATTAAATCATTATTAGGGATACTATGAAAATCCCACTTGATTCAGTCTGTGTATCGTTGCTCCTGGCCGATAACATCTATAACGACACAGCGAATAAACGCGCACCTTACCGTTCGTGAGTTTGTCCCACTCTCGACGACAGTGATAGCAGCATTAAAGTGATAAATGGATTGTGATGAGAGTTTGATAGGAGCCCCGTTCCGAAGCAGCCAGTCCTATTGTTTGTCACAGGCCGGCGCGGCAGGAGAAAGAATTTCTTTCATGTCACAAGGTATAAAAATAGCACGCCAACATGTGTGTGTGTGCAGGTATGAAACGGATACCGCGTCTACATTTACTATAGGGAATTGTTGTCAGTTTTATTTTTCTTTCACGGGATTTCCTAAGCAAACGTAACGTGACAGACAGTATCGCAATTCAATCGAAACATATCGGAGCTGCTCCGGAGCTCTTGGAATGAGGAACGTCTGATAATACCCCGAAGTGAAACAGATATCCGATGTGATTTTATTTCCGCGTTGAGCATTCTGTGGAGAGCTGCAGCGTGAAGGGTTCTGCGTGTCACAGATGGAATTGATAATGACATATCAATTCAGGGGATTTGTTGAGTCGTTTGTAGTTTGGAGCTCTAGATGTCTACGGCACATTGAGTGTCGTATCTAAGATGTTCTATTTTTGAAACGTTGCAATCGAGTAGTTCGACACAAAATGGTCGTGATTGCAACAAACATTATTGGTGTGGGAGTGTTGAAATCACGGCTGCAGAACCTTTTCCTTACCTTGTTGTCTCGCGTCCCGATTATATCTGTGGTCAGACCACGCTGCGTACAATCAATCCCCATGTTTAGACTGCGTGTCATCAGAATCCGACACTAAGTTAGAGCCGGAATAATCTAGCGTCGGATTGACGCTAGATCCAAAACGGAAACAATATTTGTCTTTCGAATCAAACGACTGGTCAAAGGTAATGTCCCGTTAGAGTAGAAGTTCTGATATGCCGATGAGACTCAGCAAAGCCGAAACTTGTCTTGGATTAACAGACTAATGCGAAAGCACTATGCTATATTTCACCCTAGGGAGATTATGAGAGACAAAGTTCTCCGCTGCGGAAAAAATCTCCGCAAGCACTGTTAAATTGCGTCAATTTAAATGTCAATTGTAGATAGTGATTTGAAGCCCCTTGTTCGTGCACAAGTAAAAGAGCGTGGTGTCGGTTCCCCAAAAAGGGGTTAGCTAATCGAAAATGAGTTCTTTCGCAACCCCGGCTAATCAGCAAGGAACCGAACACCGACCGTTCTCACTGTGGAGGCTCACAGAAACGAGTCAAGCTCTTCCCCATAGTTAATCGCAAAGCAGGGCGGACATAGGTTCACCTTGGGAAGTTCACTGCGATGACTTCCGGAACCGTTTACGGCGAGTAGACGATTCGGCACTAATTCGCCCCGTCGTACACTATTTTTAAAGCCAAAATCGTGCCTAAATTGTTAAATTCAGGCCAACGATGCCTTCGGAGGAATTTGTGGACATCACAAGCTTTTTTATACGGTGTTGCTATTTCAATGATTAATCTCCCTAAAAGTGAAGCATATTTACTATTCTTCTTGTGAATATGTTGAAATTATGTCTTCGGCAAAGTTGTAGAGCAAGCTTTTGCCAGCAACTTTGCTGAAGACACAAAGTCTTTATCTTTAATATCTTCAACATGATTGCTGGTTGTCGATGATCCCTTTAAAGTTAATTTATTAATACAACTTGTTAAATATCATCCGGACAAGTTCGGTATGTTCCGTAAAAACGTTTGAATTGTCAAAATGGGCAACTTTCTATATTACAACAATGGCTTATCAAGTGTATTTTCAAAATAACTTGGTAATTTTTGAAAAATAAACTGTTTCAAATGGTGATTGATTATTAACGTGGTAACGACTGAGTTTTTGTCAATAGTGTTTTCGGGCTTCGTATCAAAAATAGCAAGGTTTGTCATTGGCTGATTTTTGTGATTAATCATCCTACAAGTGAGATTTTTAAACTACATTTTTTTAGTAAAACGTCTTTGGAAAAATTGCGGAGATTGCTTTTACGAATATCTTTGCTGAATACATGAAGTCTCTTCTTTAAATGCTTAAGAAGTTATAGCTCGTTATATTTGAATAACCCCTAAAAATATTTTTTTAAATATCTTTTCAATTACCATTCAAATAGGTTTCATATATTCTAGTTATTTCAATCGTAAAAAACACAAGTTTTATAACCACATACTTTTCTTGTCTCGAATATTTTCGAAGATATTGGACATTTTTTGAAAAACAATATTTTTCTCACACCATCTGTAACTCTACTGGATACAACGAGAGGCAAGTGAACTCTATTGAGTTTTATAGTGTTCATAATGCATTGCTAATTGCAACTAGAACTGGCTGTTCGTTTTTTCCCGTTCAAAAGTTATTACTTTTAAAAATTTTGCTGATTTTACCAAAAAATACCCAATAACTTCCAATTAGCAAGAGATAGTTCGATGATCTCTTCTGGAAGGATACGTATCTTGATAAGAAGATCTTTCTGGAACATGCTGAAGCTTTATCTACGATATTTAAGAAGTTACGTTGAAAAAAATTTTAAGGGGTCATTCCCAAATGATGGCAAATCACTTCGAGTGTACTATAAATAGATATTTTTGGTCTTCAGTAAAGATGGTCGCAACAACAAGTTTATTAACATTTTCGAAGACCTCATCTTGTTTATCATACTTTTAAAAAATTGTAGGAAATATCTTAACCCTTTGCGACGCAAATTTTTTTTTTCATTGTTAATACTCTTATTTTTAGCTTTATATGTTTTCGGGGTCGCTGATTCTGATTCTGACGTCAAAAATGTAAAATTCAAAATCACGGATCCAATATGGCGACTGTGATTGGCTAAATTTGTAGGCGCCATCTTGAATTTTTGAATTTTGACAGCGACCCCACAAACTCTCGTAAATCGAGTTTTATGCTCGTTGTAACAAAATTCGCAAATTTCATAAAAATGGCTGCCATTGTGTAGCCACCATTTTTAAATTTCAAATTCTGTTATCCGAATCGTAATCAGTGACCTCAAAATCTATTTTTATGCTAGTTGAGAAGTTATCCCTGTCTTACTGAATCTTTTATAGACCAACATAATAATAAACTCCATTTTTACATATTTTGATAATTTTTTTTTCGAAAAAACTGACCTACGAAAAATTCTGCAAAACATCTATTATT